>NC_046154.1:236621962-237286627 GCF_011064425.1 Rattus rattus | reverse complement strand
TAATTTCCTTGGATTTCTTCAGAGAGGAAAGTGCTCCCTACTGAGTCCAGAATAAGCTCTAAAATACTGAAGGCATCTTCAATGCTCTTCTTGATGCAGCGTTAGCTTAATTCTTCATCACTACTCCCATACTGTTTTGCTATTTTCGCTCCGAATTTTCTTTTACTTTCTCTTCTATCCCAGCGTGCTTTTACTTATCTCCCTTTTGTTAATCTTCCTATCTTTTTTGTTGAGAGGTGCCTAGGATATATTTTTACTTTTAAAAATGTTCCATTGAGTATCCATGAATAGATTGGGCATTTATTTCATGTTTTTTAAGGTGTTTTGTCTTTGAAATTGGAATTTAAATTCTATATTCAATAGACAGTATCTTTTACTTGCCTATAATGATTATGAAGGTAAAATTATGTTCAATTATCTGTTGCATTTCTAATAAAGTGCCTTGTATATGTATTCAAGTTGCTCTTATCAAACAATTATGATAAATACTAACACCTTGCAAATAGAATTTACTGATTGCTAATTTGTACAGAGGTTAGTTTAGTAGGTAGAACAAATGCCATTTATATTTTCATCCTGAGTACTGAAGACTATGTTAAGTTATGGCAAGGAAGTTAATGATAAGAAATTTAAAGTTGTTGATAATTAAGTCTGCTCACTAATCAGCTATCTCCAAGATGATTATAGCATACACAATTTTGATGAATTAAAAAATTGTGGTATTGACAACCACATGGGTAGAAAGACTCAACATTGTTGTTTTTTTCCAACATGATGTGTAGAGTTAATTCAGCTCTAATTAAGATCACATCACCAGTCCCACACTCACACACTCATTCCTCTCTCCTCCCCCTCCCTCTCATCCTCTCCAGAGCTCTGTCTCTCCTTCTCCCTCCCTTTTTGCTTAAAGAAGGTTGTCTCCATCACGGGTACCAACCCACCCTGGCATATCATGTCACAACAGAACTAAGTGCTTCCTCTCCGAAGAACAGACAAGACCATCCAACTAGAGAAATGAGATCCAAAGGCAAGTAACAGAGTCACAGACAGCCTCCCCACCCCCACTCATATCGATAGGGGTACCAAATGAAGACCAAACTGCATCTGCTACATATGTGTGGGGGCCCTAGGTCCAGCCCATGCATGCACTTTGATTGGTAGTTCAGTCTCAGTGATCCCCCTGGGCACAGGTTAGATTATTCTGTAGGTCTTCTAGGCCTATACTGCCACCATACTGAGGCCCATGGCTGTGATGACACAGAATATCATGTGTATAGCTGTGGTACATGCTGTCACCAGAAACCACATAGAAGTCTATGATTCATGTTACTGTTGAATGTAAAGTCCAAGAAAATGACTTTTGCCATGGTATTGATGACGACAGACTCACAATTGAGAAAGTGGAACATAGAAGGCTTCTGTAATGACCCCTAATCTATGCCACTGCCCCTCCCCACCCCCGCCAAGTAACAGCCTAGACAGAGACAGTGAAGAGAACTCTATAAATAGTGATAGAAATGCTGAGGTATAGCTCTGCACATTTGATGGCTTCTGACTGGTGTGTGGGTGGGGAAGAAGTCAGTTTTCTTTAAGGGCTGGGCACTTGGAATTTGACTATGCTCCAGTGAATATATGGGCAACACAGGTTGGATATTTTTTCTTTTTTCTTTTCCCTAGGTGGAGATTAGAAGGGTATAGAGGCAGGGCATTCCTTGGAGAACTGGGAAGCAAATGTGATTGAGGTTCATGATGTAAATTTCTCAAATAATCAGTAAAAATGTTAAGTTAAAAAAAAATCGCACTACTAGCTTCTTTTTTGATGAACAGATTCTAAAGTTTATATGGAGGAAAACAAAAACAAAGCACAAAACACAAAACAAGAGCTAGCTTTGTATTAATTTTTTTTTCTAGTTAGAGGAAAATCGCCCAACTTTAAGACATATTATAAAGACAACGTAATAAAGGCAATGTCACAGTGGTCAGAGATTAGAGAAATAAATAAAAAGAGTGAAAAGTACACAAATAGAACCACATGAGTATTGTCAAGTCATCTCTCACAAAGCAATGAAACCAGTACAAAATATCAACACCGATTGTTCAGCAAATGGAATTAGAATGACCTGATATCGCAAGCGAAAGTAAAACCAAAGAAAATCAGAATTGAGCCATATTGTAGAATTGGCATAAAATAAAATGTTATGCTTCTATGTAGAATAGAAAACTGTTCCAGACTGATTCAGTTAAAAATAAAATGAATATTAAGAAGAAAAGAAAAAAACAAAAAAAAAGAAAAAAGAAAGAAAATTTTACTAAAGAGAAAAGTATTGAAGAAGAGAGGATAAGGCAGTGGAGGATAGGAAAAGGGAAGGAAGGCAAGGTAGTGATAAAGAAAGAAAAGAGTGCAGAAGGGCAGAAGGAAGGGGACGTAGGGTAAGGTAGAGAAAAAAGGTGGGGTTAATTTAATGTGATAAAAGATAACCTCTAAGTATTTTCACAATGGAAGAAAAATACTCACAGATGAACTGACCACCGGAGAAATAAGCATAGAAATACTACCTCACAAGAGTATGACAAAACAGCTGCGCCTTGAGCATCCTTCAAAGCCAATGTGACTTTACTGGAGTAAGAATGCTAGAACACAGTTGCTTGCGTCAGTCAGAAAGGACTGCCATTGTGCCTGTCAGTCCAAGCCAGTCCATCCCTCCTGGCACATTTAGGGAGATGAACAGCAGTTGAGAAGCAGTGCTACACAGTAGATGTAGACATTGACACTACACACATATGGTTCTGCATCGTAACCCTGCTGCTTTGTAACATCAGTACCTTGCATAAATTCCTTAACCTGCCTCTGCGGTGGTTATGAAATAAACTGAGCTGACAGCAGGATTAGAGAAAACATAGACATAGCACCTGGCACGTAGTAGGTAGTGACTTGCGCTAAGTCCTATCATGGATCAATCTTTGAGTCATTGACTATTGTTTATTTTACTTCCCACATATTAGGGGAGGGTTCCTTGGATACCGTCTGTGTACTGCCTGTTACACAATGGTACCCTAGAGCTCAGAACAGGCTAATACCCTTCCTAACATGCCCTTTATGTGCAGAGATTAAATCCAGCTGTAGAAGATCTACAAGATGGGGGGGGAGTAGGGGAGCAGCCTTTGGATATCTGCTGTATTCCAGAAACTATGACTCATTTCCCTGCAAACATGCATGTATATGTAAAATGCAAAGAGAAGCAGCTACTTGCCTTTAGCTTATTCTCTGTGACTCTCACCTGCTACCATAGCAGGAACTTGATTAAAAAAAAAAAGCAAAGGCTGAATGACCTAATTCAGACCTGGTGCTTCACGTGGGAAACATGTACAGACATCTATCTTATACACACACGCAGAGCCCTACAGCAATCAACTGAGATTTTGAAACAGGTCCTCATGGAAATGAATCTAGGGCCCAACATCATCACATTACATAACTTGAGGTTAAAGAAACAAAGCCCTATGAATGGGTGTGCCTGCATATGCAAGCCAGAAAGACACATAGAACATACCCTGAGCCCTGCCCTACCCTTACTAAGCAGAAACGTGAAGCCAGAAGTAATCTGTTTTTCATGAGTGATTGAATATTCTCTGAAGGTGGTCATATCAGAGAAGGAAAGAGAAGCTTAACATCTGTGAGCTCACTTCAGTGTGTTGGAGAACAGGCTGAGCGGATGTGCTGATGTTACGCCTTTCTTTGGCGTAGTTTGCATGGTTTGGAACTGAGCATGAGAAAGTAGCAATTCTCAAATCATGGATGAAGAAACTGAAGCTTGGAAAAGTGAAATCAAACTGCTGGTGAGAGGCAGGGGCTCACCACTGAGACCCGAGGGGTGGGGTGGAAGTTGACATTCCAGCTCAGATCTTTCTGATTCTGGGAGAGGGGTAAAAAACATAGCAAGGCTTCTCTTCCTGTTACTTGGCCCCATCCCAGGGACCTAGGGTAAAATTAGGGTCAGGTTACCATCTATTTTCCCTTGAAAGCAGTTCAGAGCCCACTTGGACCAAGTTCCCTTCTCTTGTGTTTTAGGGGTAGAAATGATATGTACCATTCCTTGTAGCCGACAAAAAGGATGAGACAGTGCATTGGACACAAATAGAAAAGTAGGAGAACATGGCGGTCTTATTTTCAGCTTTCCTTGTTTCTCAGTACAAAGGGAAAATAGACTCAGGGGTGAAATGACTGGTTTTAAGCCACTTGATTTCATGTAAACAATTAAAAAAAACACATTTTAAAAATAGAAAGTTCTTAGCTGCCTATCCAGACACTATATTTTTCTTGTTAACTATCTTATGATCTGTATTTATGCACATGAGTATGTAGGTGTGTGTGTGTGTGTGTGTGTGTGTGTGTGTGTGCATGCACATGTATCTGTAAGAGTGCAAGTCATATGCATGTGGAGACAGGAATTCAACGTCAGAGATTTTTCTTAATAACTCTCCACCTCACTTTTTATAGCCGGGTTTCTCATGAAGCAGAGCTCACTTATTAATTAGACTGGCTACACAAACCCTAGGGACTCTTCTGTTTCTGCCTCACTGCTGCTACTATCACAAGAACATGCTACTTTTTTTTTGCATCTGGTGACATACAAACTCCATTTCTCATGGTTGTACAGAAAGTGCTTTACCAATTGAAATATCTCCCTGTTCCCATTCTTTTAATGTTGACAAAGCAATGGCTGTAAATTGATAATTCAGTTAGTTCCTCTTAACCTCCAATTTGTTATTGACCAATGAGGTCTGCCTGGATAGCCTACATTTAAAAGTAATTACTTTCCTCTTGAATGTATACATCCATTTATTTATTATCAAACAAAAATGATCATATGACCTACATTATGGTCATTGCAGTTGCTATAGAGAAACAAAGACTCATACTCGTTCTTATAAAACTCAGTTTAACAATGAGAGTAGCAAGACCTGAGCAAAGACATGGATACAGATATAGAAGATTTCCAGGTAGGACTCAGAGAAAGGGATGCTCCAGAAGCAAAGGACCAGTCATTCTATAAACTGGAAACTGCACTAGAGTCAAGGACAAGGAGGTACCATTGTTGAAGACAAAGCTGGAGAGATCCAGGACAAAACAGTGCCTCAAGCAGGAGCCTCCCAAATATCAAGGCTGAGAGACAGAAAAGAACTCTGTCTTTTTTGGAAAAAAGCAAGTAATAAAAAATATATTTGCTATGGACCTTGAAGAGGAGAGACAAGGAGATGAAGTTTTGAGATGGAAAATATTGAAGTCAATAACTGTGTTGTAAGAAACGGTAAAGATTTCACAGGACCACTATTGTTTTCAGTGGATGGCATAAACTTTGGTCTTATAGCTCGGATTCTAGGAATATATATGTACAACATTGTTTTACTAATGATTGATCTGATCTTCGAAAATGGTCAGAAGCCTCACGATGCACTAAAAGTCTTACTACATTGTATTCTGATAAAGCCATATTAAATCAACCTTTGGAAGCTTATGTAACTTTTCATGATTCTGAAGGGGCTATGACTCATATCTTTTGATCAATCAGAAAACCTTGAATCATCTTTTAATATCTGGCTATGAACTTAGCTTAAGTACTTTCACAACTCAGTGCTTTCTTCCTGACAGTTCATTTACCAGCTTAAATCCGTTTGTATTTTTACCGACACTACAACTCAGTTTCTCCCTTTTCTGACTGCTGCCTGGTCTAAAGACGCGCTTATAGCACATCAACACACCATGTAAGAAACTTGGCCACTTTAAATTGAATTTTCTGTGGAGGCCACATGGAGGGACAGTGAAAAATATCACGAAATTCAAGATGTCCTAAGCCTTCTGAGTTTTATCAGGACAGTCACTCAACTATAAATTATTTTCATATGAGCATATCTTCAATTGCTGTCTGAGCAACCTCCTAAGAAACCCCAAGTCTGTGTAGCTCATCTTCACTGCTACCAAAATTTCGACCATAAAAAATATATAGGTGACAGGTGATAGAAACAAAAATTAATTCAAGATTTTGAGCATGAGACTCACAGAAATCAGTGGCACAGATCAGGAATGGTGTTTTGGGTAGGAAAGAAAACTGATACAGAGTA
The DNA here is from genome assembly GCF_011064425.1 of Rattus rattus. Classification (NCBI taxonomy): domain Eukaryota; kingdom Metazoa; phylum Chordata; class Mammalia; order Rodentia; family Muridae; genus Rattus; species Rattus rattus. The sequence continues at coordinate 237,280,507 of NC_046154.1, read as the reverse complement.
GTGCTTCTTGTAATGTCTTCTTGGACTTGGCTGCTCTTCCTTAATGCATGTGTCTACACTTGCTTATACCTGCAGGTTAAATTTAAATCCCAAGACATTAATGAATCTTTCTCGGGTCAGTCTACTACACCTCTGTCTCTTTTGAAGTCAAAACCTGGAGTCGGTAGACTCATGAACCTGCCTGATAAACAGAACACTTGAGGGGTTTCAACACCTCAGGCCAAGTCAAAATTTTCTGAGTCAGAGTCAGTGAGGGTGGGCACTAAGTGCCTTTATTAGCCTCCTGTCAATTATTGGGCTGGTTTGGATCTGTTTTTGGAAACAGTTTGCCTGGATTGTGAATCTGAACCCGAGATTACTCATAGCATTGTAATACTCTCGTTGCAATGAATCTTTGAAAAGTAGAACCCTGCCCTTTTGTTCGCTCACCTAATGAAGATTTATTGGCCACTGGTTTTTCACAAGGCATTGTACTAGGTGCAGGCCATGCATGAGCAAGCATGAAGCTCTATCTCACGAAGATCTCTGGTACTGGCTGTAGGGCAGAAGACTGGGCAGTGACTCAGGAGACAGGTAGATATGGGAAGACACAGCATGATCAGCTGGTGCTAAAAGAGCCCTGAAGCCGCTATGCACACCAACAACTGAGCAAACAGGTAGCACACAGATGAGAAGGCTGTCTCTCATCTCTCTTTGCCCTCTTCTGTTCAGAGTCTACTCCTCTTCAAGGCTTTTCTTTGTCTTCCACATAAGCTACTATTCACATAATGCTATCATCATAGTTTACACTGTCCTCAACAGAACATTCCTTCAACTACCAAGTTAGGCCATTGGATCAGCTCCTTTATGCAGTAGAGTATCTCTGGGTTTCCCATATCCTCATCTACCCTTTATTCTTACCGTGCTGTAGAATTTACATTTCTATATCAAAAAAAAAGAAAAGAAAAGAAAAGAAAAGAAAGGAAAAGAGAAGAAAGGGAAAGAAAAAAAGGAAAAAAAAAGAAAAGAAAAGAAAACCTTCTATGGCTTCTGTATCCTTGCCTATTTGGTGAATTAGTTGATCCTTGGAGACACCACGTTTGCCATAATCCTATAAATGCAACATCTTCATTTATCTTTAATCTGCCTCTTCCAGATTTCATGCCATAGTCCATACTGTACCTTACCAGTTGCTGTTGGCCATGGTGTATTACTTGACCTTGCCTCATTCTCATTCATTCTAAGAGCCTTCACCTGAATTTTCATCAAATGTCTGGATAGTCTCTCTCAAAACATGTTTATAAAGCTTGTACTTCCTTACATGCTTTAAGGAATTGCAATTACTAGAGCCAAACATGGTGGCATATGTTGTCAATCCCAGCACTACAGAAGCAAAGGCAGAGGCCGGTGGATCTATGAGTTTAAGCCCAGAATGGAATATAGTGCAAGTTTCAGGAGAACAAGGGCTACACAAGAGAAGTCCTGTTTCAAGAAAAAAAAATAACCAAAAGATGTTGTTGTTATTATTGTTATTATTATTATTATTATTATTATTATTATTATTATTTTATTGCTTTGAATCCTTAGACATGTTTCTTATTCTGTAGCCCAAACTGTCCCTCAATTCACAATCAACTTTTTTGTTTTTCCCTCAGCCTACTGTAAGGCTAATTTTCATTTTCTATTTTTAAATCTCCATACAGTAGATACATGCTAGGTATAAAATGAAAAATCTCCAAATAGATGTACCCAAGCACAATTATAACATGACATATACTAGCACAAGAGAGAAACCGATTCTACTCAGCTTATAGAAGCCAATATTTTCCCTCTAAACTATTCCTGTCCACAACTGGGAACTCAGAATACCAATCCCAAGAGTCTCCAATCACTTGGAGTGACCAGCTTTCTTTTAAATGCTTACAAATCTGTTTTCCAAGTCAAACAAAGAAACAAACAAAAAGATGTGTGTGAGGTGTAAGTTTACAGAACGGATACATTAAATATTTTTAAACGAAGTTTCTAACTTTGAAATTTCCAAACTTACCAACTATATGTGATGGCGGTCACAATTCTTAAATTACTTTTGGTCTCCATTCACATATGCAAACCCTTCCTGTCAGAGTCAATAGGAAGGTGGAAATGAAGGTAGGGACCTACAGAAGGAGGAAGAGGCCAAGAAAGTCTATGAAGGAAGCGCTTTCCAGCTAAAGGCACAGAAAATGATGTCTCTTCCAGAATTGAGACTCCGTGCAGGTTTTGACAATAGTTCAAAGCGGCCGTGCTACTTTCGTTCCTAGATGCGTCAGCAGAGGAAGGTTTCAGTGTTCTCATCGAAACCAGAAATACTTCAGATTTATATATGATCCACACCCTTGGAATCCAGGCATTACCTTGTTCTGCTGCAGGCGCTGCAAACCTTAGCATCCCCCTTTCACAAAGGAAGAATTTCCTGTCAAACAAATGGAGCCAAGCACAGCTGGACCAGGGCCAAGGTATTATGAGATCTCATGTGGTGGCTCAGGCAAGGTTTAGGGAAGCAACAGTTTCTGCCTCTGAGGTTCCTTCTCTTCTGCCCTCCGCATTCCTTGGCATCAGCTGTGCCAGCTGCAGACACAGAGGAGCATTTGCAAGATGTTCAGCCAAATGCTCTGCCTTTGCCTAATTCCTAACACTCGGGGACAGGCTTGACTCAGGTTGTCAAGTACCCTAGGAGTCCAGAAGATGATGGAAGATTTCCTTTTAATGCTGAGTTGATGAGTTCTTGAAGCATTTCACTATTGTTAACTAATTAAACTACATATAAACCACCACCTGCTGTGGCTAATGACCAAGTAGAAGCTAAGCTCACCAGCAGGGATTTCGATTCATTTAGTAAGGCTCAGCTTCCAAATATTATTAAAGCTGAAGTTCACTTTCATTGAGGTAAAACGGAGGCAATAGTAAAGAAGAATTCAACTTTACTTTTGTACGGAAGCAATTCCTAAAGAGGGTAAGTGACTCTTTGAGGTGTCTTAACAGGTCTGCTTCCTGTGGCCAAAGGCACAGGGGCTTAAGGTATTCTGATACACGCTTTCTAAGTCTACTTTCAAAATGAAGAGTTCATTTACCAGGCTTCCTCGAGCCTTAAAAAAAAAAGAGCATATGACCAAATCCTACCCCTGAAAGGCTTCTAAATTTTGCTCACTATAGTGAGAAGTTATATAAGTTTAAAATTGTACAGTTAAAATTGTACTTAAAATGTAGCTCTTTCTTTAGTGTAATTCTTGTATTGCTTGCAGTGGAACAAGAAGAAAACCATGGTCAACCTCTAACTTTAGAGTAGATTTTCATCTTAAGTTTTACTTGTTACAGTGGAAACCTAAGCCTGGTTGTTTAAGAATATGATAAGCTAGATTCTCAACTGAAGTTGTGCTTATAAATCATCTATGTCTAGCAATTGCCAGCCAGCCTCTGCCATACAAAACGCCCCATGAGGACAGAGCAGGAGAGGTGAGCATACCTATCTCTCATGGATTGGTGGAAGTTCTCATTGGCCAAGAGATTGCACAAGAAAGCTTCCCATTCAAAATACATTTGGATAATGAATAAATGTCAGAGGGTAGTCGTTTTATCAAAATACAAGCAGTGACAAGCGAAGGAAACAAGAAGATGAAAGGATTAGGCAGCAAAAATATTCTCACCAAGACACCAGACCGAAAAAATAAGTAGAAGTTGCAGTCAGAAGCAAGTCATACTCTTGAACCTTTTCCCATGGGAATAAAAGCAGCAGAGCAAGGTGACATTCAGCAGCATAAAGAACATTTATTGCACAGTGTCATGTGAACCGTGCACGGGTTCCGGTGGAAAGGCCAGAGCTGGCAGTCAAATCCAGGTTCCCATTTTCATGGCATCTGTTCATGTTTACCTCTTAAAGAAGTGAGACGGCTGTAATGCCAAACCAGGAAGCCATCTCGGAACACTCTCAGGGTGCTAGCTCAGGCGGAAGGACAGGGCTGAACCCCTAGTTCTAGCCTTATGTAGCACATGTGTATAGGATAACAAAAGACCTTTATCTCTTGTGTATTGGGTTTCTCATTTGCAACACCAGGCATGTGAACCTCACTAAGTTTCTAAGGTTGTGACAAGAACCATGGGTAATAACAGACTGGTGTGCTTAACTCATACCCTGCCTAAAGTAGTTAAGTCTATCTTTTCTTGATACCCAGTTGTTACCTAGATTAAGAAAGAAAATTGAACCATAGCATTAGCCTGTATTAAATACATACGACATGTCCAAATATCCATGAAAATCAAATAAATCCTCATTTCTTCCTCACAACCATCCAGAAAACTGATTAAAACTTAACTTCAGTGTGAATAAATTTTGCTATTTCTCACAAGGAGGACTATCAGAATCTGTTTTGTCTACTTAATAAAGAAGAAGTGGGGGCAGGAGAGTTGGCTTGACAAGTGAGAGCACTCCCTCTTCTTGCTGAGGAGCTGTTTGGCTCCCAGCATCCTATCAGGCTGGTTGAAACTCCTTGTAACTAATGCATCTGACACTCTCTCTAAATACAGCATACAAGTCATACATGGAAACTCACTCAGTGACATGCACATGCATGTAAATAAAAGCAAATAAATAGTTTAAAAGAAATCACAGTGGGTTATATTTTACTGAAATCATATTGGAGAATTTAGATTTAAATGAAATATTTTGTTATAATCCATTAAAATCCCATTTGCATTCATGGTACTTGGAAAACAATGGCCACTGCTCTGATGCTCCTATTCAAGGCCTGAAAGAATATAAACTTAAATCACAATTGTCGAGAAGAAAGACTCCAGGGATTGAAACCGAAAGTTTAATGGCTCTGAACCCTTAAAGAAATCCCTTGACCATTTTGACTCTAGCTTCCTACTCTCTGAAATAAGAAAGGAAACATAATGCTTAACAAACATGATGAGATTCCAGCCGCTTCCACTCCCTGGTAACCACTGTCCTGTTTTAGGGCCAGTTTACCTTTCTGGCTTAAATCATTTTGTGTCATGTCCTGCATGGTCAGCCATACTTTCAAAGTGGTGAAAGTTAAAAAGAAGAGCAGTATTCATTATGCATGGTTATATTTTCTTCATCCAGTATTGATGGCTACTTTGGTTGATTTCATATCGTGGCTGCTGTGATTAATGCTGCAATGGACAGAGAGCATCAAAGCCTTACATTATAAACATAAATATATATGGATTTTATTTGTCAATGAAACCTTAATGAGGCTGCAGAATGTTCTCAAATACCTATGTTCATAATTCCACCCTTGTCTGCCCTACAATTATGTCTGGAAATGTGATCTGCTCACAGGCTACCACCTTCCTCATAACAAATCCCTAGACCTTCTGGGTCAAAATTCCCAGAAGTGAGATCAGGACTCTGTTTTAAAAATATTATTTCAGGTGATAGTATATTTCAAGACAAAACTTGAGGGAAAAAACAAATAATATAATATACAAAAATAAATTTGAGAACCACATTACAGTTATACAAATATAAAATATACTCTATCGCTCTGCTGCTTTCCCCACCCTTATTTTTGCTTGCCTCTCCACCTCACGTCCAGCTCTGCTCTTTCTACCTTCTGTATGTGCACGATTCTCTTAGTCATCTTACCTTCCTCACAAAACTGAAAACACCTTCCTTATGCAGAGGTTATATCTGTCTTCAGGCTTCTGTAAAGAAGTTCAAATGACACTTACTGGACAGAAGTATGAACGAGCCAATTGCAGAGTGTTTAATGTGTCAGTTGTTTTATTCATTTTACAGACCAAGTCTTAATTCATCTACATAATATTTTTCTCCCAATGGGTCTTAAGTACTTTTGCAAGGGCAAGATTATGGACTTTTGCTTTCTGAAGGAGGAAGAGGCAGAAAATCCATCCTCTCCCAGAAACCTCTATAGATACTGAAATTGAGCAGGGAGGAATTTTGTGCTTCTTCTATACACATGTGAAAGAGGGTGAGTGAGAATAAGGCCTCAACCCCGACCCTCAACCCCTGTCTCTGACTCCTTGACCCTGTGCTGACCCCAGGAATTTGGATTTAGGAGAAATGTGACATGAAATCTTGCAAGTTTCATAGTTAAGTCAAGGACAGGTAGCCAACCTCTACTGGCTTGTGATTTGACTTAAATTGGAGGCCATTTATACAATGCCTGCAGCATAGGACGTACTTGGTAAATATCAAATCTCGTTCATAATCTTCTTTTGGACTGATTCTTGCAAGCATTATTAGCAACATGTACCTGGCTGTCCTTACCAGAAATATCTAGATTGAGGGGAAAAGAAGAGGCCTGCTCTTTGATCTGCACTCAGTTGACATCTGGGATCCTAGGTATGTTCAAGATGAAATTGAGGATTGGATTAGGTGGAGTCTTTTTAGTAAGTATTCCTCAGACAACCTGAATCAGAATTCTGGTTGTTGTTAAAAATGCAGATACCATAGGAAGATCAGCAGCCCCCACTAAGCTGGACAGCTCCCCCCCCCAGAGATCTATCAGCCACAGAGATACCAAACAGGCAGCATACACTAGCTGACATGAGGCCCCTGATACATATGTAACAGAAGACTGTCCTGTCTGCCTCAGTGAGAGAAGAGGCACCTAACCCTCCAGAGACCCTGGGAGTGTGGAGGTCTGGTGGGTGGGGTGGAGTGGGAAGGTTGGAGATATCCTCTTGGAGACAAGGGAGGAGGAATGGGATGAGGAACAGTTGTAGGGCAGACTGGGAAGAAGGTCATGTTAAAAATGATTAAAGAATAATAAGTAAAAATAAATAGATAAATGAATGAATGAATCAATCAATCAATAAAATGCAGATTCCTGATTCTTACCTCTCAAACTACTCAGATGCCCCTAGCGATGGGACCTAGGAGAACCTGTTTCTAGTACACATTTCAGATAGACCCTATATTCTCTTGTCTGAAAATTGTATTTATAGGATGTCCACTATATATGAAAAAGAGTAAGAAAAGCCTTTAAAAATGTGGAAGCCTAAGTTCATTTCTGAAAAATTAAATAAGAATATCAAAGCTAGGTGGGAGGCAGATGAGGGTTAGGATGAATGGGAGACAAGAGGAGAATATCTACCAATAATACATATTTTCTCTTTAATATATCCATTACATTTAAATTTAGTGAGTATTAAGGAAAGAAAGAAAGCTAAAGTAATAAACTACAAAGATTTATAATTAAGTTTCTTTATTAAACCAATAGCATATGACATGAAGTTTCTTTAAGACTTTAAATGATTAACCAACCTCTCTCTCTCTCTCTCTCTCTCTCTCTCCTCTCTCTCTCTCTCTCTCTCCTCCATCCCCAGCCCCATCTTTTTTTTTCTATGCTGAGTTCTTGGAAACTGAAACCCGAATGTACTAGATGGTACATTTCTTTTTTAAGGTGTCATGTAATACGTCACTGTTTTCATATGAACAATGGACATTGCTATGCCAATGAGCCACAACTAGGCATTAAACAGTCTGCATTTTTAATTACTATACTAATATTTTGTCAACTGTCAAATGCTTGGAAATAATTTAATATCTTCCCATCTCAGTGAACCACATTTATTGATATTCATGAGCTGAGCTTCTCCAACACTGTCTAGACTGAATGTCAATAGGGTCTGTCGAGGGAGATGCTTTTCTCAGAGGAAGGATATTAATAATGGAACTGAGAAATTATTTTTAATTTGGTTTAATAAAGGATTAGATAGGACACGACCACTGTGGCCTCTCTGTGGTGTGATGCATAAAGAAATGAAACCCGATTCAACCATATTGAATACCAAAACCAAGACAGGATTGCCTTAAAATGTTTCATTTTTAGCTGACATTATTTTCATAATTCTACTGGTATAGATCTGGTCTTTTATGTTATTCTAGACAGTTACTGTCTGTGTCCTAAGAAAAAGGAGCAGAGCATCCTTAGAAATAGCCTTCCCATTTCTGGGAACCTGAATTGTACAAAAGTTTACAAAATGAATTTTAAAGAATGTCATTAAATTTTTTCTATTAAAATATTTTTTGTACTAAGGAAGACAGAAAAAGAGAAAAAAGGTTCTTAAGTATAATTACAGAACTGTTGGTTGCAACTGACATGTGAGTGTCACTTATTGTACCTTTATGCAAATCTTACTGTGCTGATAATTATCACGGTTCATAGGGGTTGGGAAAGAGTTTTTAACTGCTTTTCTCCCTTCGCACCTTGCATGGCACTTTCTGTAACTATGGAAGCTAGACTGCAGGAAAGAGGCTGTCAGATCAGAACCTGCTCAGCTCATCTGAATCCTTTGTCCTATGTATGCAGTGTCTGTAACAATAGGGACCCACCTTCAACCCTTGATAGGCAAACAAGGGCTGGAGTGATGATCTAATATTGTGCTGGAAGTCACTTGAACTTCCCAAACCAACCGTTCAGAAGGAAGGTTTCTCAGGCCTCATATGGGGTTTGTATTAGTCTATGCATCTTAAGGTTCTTATCAGCCCAATTTCCTGGCTCAATTCTAACATATATATTTTATATTACATATTACAAGTACATATTACATATACATATATTGCGCATAATGAGTTCATGTAAATCTAAAATAATATGACTGATTGAGGTTTTATTGAAAAACCCATCTGTTTGGTTTTGTTTCATTTTTGCCTCTCATCCTTCCTCCTGTGTTGACTTTAAAGACCACTCCACTGAGGGAAATCCCACCTGATACTAGAAATCTAGCCAACCTCCTATGATAATAAAGTCATGGACTTCAGAAAATAATTTACTACTGACCCTTGGTTAGATCAACATAATTCTTAATTATATTTTAAATTTTACCATTGTACCCACAAGTAAGTATAGCTACCACCCTTCATCAAAGAAGCTTGTCGTTATAAGTGAAGACTATCACAGAGAAAGCAGACCACAAATGCAGATAATGCAGAGACCAACAGCTCTAAGCCTAGTCCCAGAGGATACAACTGCAGCACTGCTCCTGAATCTATGGCTCAGGGAACATGTCAGAAAGGGAACAGGAAGATTATGAGAGCCAGGGTACCAGGAAGTCCACTGTGGATCAGTCTCTACTACAAACAGCTTTATAGGCAGGATTGGCGTGATTGCAAGATTAATGGACATTTAAAAGGGACAGGAATGGACTTTATGAGGTCTCACCTATTGATAATGAAGTGCAAACAACTAAAGACTACAGTGAGAAGGAAAATTAGCCTCTCACAGGGATAAGCTATTGTTGGTTATCCAATGCAGAGTAGTGAGACCTGAAACCATATACATAGATAGGAACACCAAAAACGGACCTGGCAAGTTGGGTATTTGTGCATATGCATACATACATACATACATACATACATACATACATACATACATACATACATACATATGCATGTGATAATTTCAATAAAAAGGCTATCAACTTAAGAGGTAGCAGATGGGAGGAGTTTGAGGGAAGGCAGCTTGAAGAACTTGGAGGGAAGAAATGGAAGGAGGAAATAATGTCATTTTATTTCAATAAAAAATTTGATTTAAAAAATATAAAGCAACAACAATAGCCATTAAAAAGGCTTTGGCATTGTTTCTCAAAAGTGAATTTAAGAGAAAGAAAGGCAGAAGTAGTTAATACATTAATTAATAAACCCATGTTTTTAGTGTGTTGAAGTACACTTCCTGTCTAAAAGTCTGGCTGTGGAAGCAGACTTATGGGTTATGGGTTAGAGGCCAGCTTGGGCTCTATAACATAGCCCTGTCACAGGCAAACAATTAGAATGCTTACCTAGTAGACGGCAGGTATTGGACTCAATTCTCAGCTGCACATGAATAAAAGGAAAAATGCAGGCTTGGTCTAAGGATTTGGCAAACGTACCAGCCTCACCTCAGTTTGACACTGATAATCCAATCGCAGTCTGAAGCATGCTTACGTCTCAGCCCTCTTTTTATTGTCTATCTGGTTAGGCTTCTGACACACTTCTTAAGAGACAACCTTTTTTTCATTACCATTCCATTCAAGACCCCTCATTTGATGAGTTGACCTGTTCCTTTTTATTCCCGAAAACTGGCATCTCGCCCTGTGTGTCATTTGGTTGTGCTATTAAGAACCACAGGTCACTTCTGACACACACACACACAGAGAGAGAGAGAGAGAGAGAGAGAGAGAGAGAGAGAGAGAGAGAGAGAGAGAGAGAGAGAGAGAAACTTTTCCTTTTGCACTCACATCTGTGTTTAAGAGCCACTGATGTTTCTCTTGGTATCTCGGACACATGGTGTATGTCTAGGAACTGAATTTCACAGGTGAAAACCTAAGGCCTAGGAAATTTAAGCTAACTCCAGAGCAAAGCACTGTATAGATGCTGAGTTGCAAGCTGATCCCCAGGGTACATTGTTCCAAAGTTAGTATATCTGACTGTGATACTGTATTGCTTCCCTTTCAGAACATGACATACATTTGTTTTTACAATGGCCATGTGATATTTGGGGAGGTTAAGGTCATTCTGTGGTTTTTCTTTGTTTTGTTTGCTTATTCAATGGGTCAGTTTAGAGTAGGAAGGTTTGCCTTCTATTTTTATTAAATGTGTTCATTTATTCTTCTTTCATGTATTACAATAAAACCACAGTTTTTCTTCCTTTCCTCTCAGTTCTCCCAACCACCACTCCTCCTCCATTTCCCTTCAGATATGAGCAGTCCTCTCAGGGACATCAATTGAACATGGCATAACAAGTTATAATAAGATTAGCTACAAACCCTCATATCAAGGCTAGATAAGGCAACCCAGTAGGAGGAAAGGGGTCCCAAGAACAGGCGAGAGAGTCAATGACACCCACCCCACGCCCATTCCTCCTATTAGGAGTCCCATAAGAATATCAAAGTACACAACCATAACATTTCAGAGGACCTAGGTCAGACCCATACAGTCTCCTTGGTTGTCAGTTCAGTCTCTGTGAGACCTTTTGAGCCATAGTTAGTTGAATCTATAGCTTGTGCTCTTGTGGTGTCCTTGATTTCTCTGGTTCCTACAATTCTTCGTTCCTCCTCTTCCATGGGATTCCCAAAGCTCTGTGTAATGTTTGGCTGTGGGTGTCTGTATCTGCTTCTATTAGGTGCTGGATGAAGACTCTCTGGTGATGATTATTCTAGGCACCCCTGGCATGGACCTTAAGTTGGATCAGTCACTGTTTGGCCATCCCTATAAGTTCTGCATCTCATTTATCCCAGCACATTTTGTAGACAGGACAAACTGTAGGTTGAAGGTGTTGTGAGTGGGCTGGTATTCCAATCCCTCCACTGGTAGCCTTGCCTGGTCACAGAAGATGGCCAGTTCAGGTTCCATAACCCCCATATCAACAGTCTTCAATAAGGTCACCCTTGTAGATTCCAGGGTGTTTCCATTTCACTCGATTTCTCTCTCACCCATGAAATTCCCCTCACGAATTCCAGTCATTTCTCCCAATACTCTCTTCCTGCATCACTTAATCCTTCCTGTTCACCCGTAAAGTCTATTTTATTTCCCCTTCCCAGGGAGATTCATGTTCCCTCAAACCCTTTGGGCCTTCCTTGTTACTTAGGCTCTTTGGTCTGTGAATTATAGCCTGATTACAGTGTACTTTACAGTTGATATCCACATGTAGGTGAACACATACTATGCATGTCTTTCTGGATTTTGGTAATCACAATTGGGATGATTTTTCCCCCTAGTTTCATCCATTTGCCTATAAATATCATGATTTTACTTTTTCAATAGCTGAGTAATATTCCATTGTATAAATGTACCACATTTTCTTTATTCATTCTTCAGCTATGGGACATCTGTGTTGTTTCCGGTTTTTGGTTATTATAAATAAAGCTGCTGTGAATATAGCTGATCAAGTGTCTTTGTGGTATCATGGAGCATCCTTTGGGTATAAGCCCAGTATTTCTAGTTTTCTGAGTAACTACCACATTGATTTCCAAAATGGCTGTACAAGTTTGTGTGGGAATTTCTTCTTTAATAAATAAAAGATCGGGAGTCTTAGGGAAAGCCTTCTTGTGTTGTATCTGTTCCAGTCTCTCTATGGGCAGTGACCTGGATGTTAGTCCTATCTGAACTTTGGGTAACTAGAAAGGCTGTGTGGGCATCACTCTCCCTTACAGTGAATTTCTGCCGAAGTCTCCTGCTGGAAGGAGGACAGCGCTATTGCGTTCCCTTTCCACCGCTAACATGATGCAATAGATCTGGTGACAGGAGGCTTTCCTTTCTCCAGTTGTCCTTGGACATAGCCATGCCTCCTGGGGTTATATAAAACTCCTTGTATTCCTTGGCAGGCAGCCCTGGGAACTTGAATGCATGATTCTTGGGTTAAACATTCAGGCTGAGTAAAATGAAGAGCTGATTCTTCTGAAAAACTCTGAGTTTTCAGGTCTCTACACTTAGAACACAGTCTTCTGGAGCAAGCCTTTTAGACCTCCATTAAATTAAAGCTACAGAAAATGTTTGTGTATGGTCTTTAAAAAATTTATTTAATCTCTTTTGCATCAAGAAGCCATTCTGGACAAGGAATATTTTGACATCAAACAAAGTAGGGAGGAGGAAAAGATACTGAAGTTTTAGAAGTATCAAATGGCGTTTTCATATTCTAACATAAACACAAGGCATTGTCTTAGTTGTAAAAAGTGAAACAAACTTTTGATTAAAGTGAAGTACAAGTGTTATGCTCACTCCTTCCCGGTGTGACCTTGGCAATTCACTTAACCTCAACTTCTTTCTTCAAGCCCGAGCTGAGGACAATGGTATGCATTTCAAAATAGCCTTATGAAGCAATATGAGAAAAATTCATACGATGTGCTTTGTTCACTGTGAGCTAATCATTGAATGGTGGGTCACCACCAGAAAGAGGAAATTGGCCCATATTTTATTACCTCAGCTATTTTAAAGATCTTTCTAGTTGAAGTAAAATTATACATGTTTCTTTTTTTTTCCCCTTTGCCCTTTCAATTCATTTGGAAGAGAGCAACTTAGCTGGGCCTTGAAGTATTTGGAAGGTCATCCTGTGCATGAATTTGTTTTGGCATTTATTTCTGCCTTCTTTATTTTATTTTTTGCACTGCCAAGGGGGCATTTTGATTGGCACAGGAGCCAAGTGAAACCATGCGCTTACTCCAAGGGACATGTATGCCTCAGCTCTATGAGAATCACCTTCTGTCTGTCTGATGAAGTCTGACTTTCTTCCCCACTGCTGTGTCTCTGGGAGATTTGTGCTGTTTCCCTGACCCTGTCAGTTTCACTCCTTATCTGTCTCACTCACCAACACCACAAGGCTCTATCAGCTCAGCCCCAGAAACATGATGCCAATGTCACAGAATCCATTTAGACAGGGTAACATCCGGGCTGAGATTTACAAGGGACTATGATTAAATTTATTTCAAACCCTAAATGGAGAAAAAAGGTTACTCTGCCTGTCTGGCACTTGAGTTCATTATTCTTTCTCTTTGCTCGTAATGGGAGATTTGTTCACTATCCCTTGAAAGATACCAATCACCTGAGCTCACCTGTGCCCATTAGCCATACTTTTGATCAGTAGCTCCAAAATGAATTATATAAAAATTTCTACTGCATTGAGCTGAGTTCCTTTCAAGCAGCCCGAGGATAAAATTCATTATTCAGTATGTTCTGTACCCTCCAATGCCTGAAGAAATTTGGGATATGCCGTGGCTCTGATTCAGGAGAGATTTGGAGAGGAAGCATATGTGGCACTTTGCACGGAAGAGCCCCGGGGAAGAAAATGCGTAACAAACAGCAAGGAAAGTCAAAATGCAGAGTCTGAACTCTCACTCCTGAAGGCCTGCCTCCTGCATGCATGATGCCTTAGCAGCAAACCTCACACCTGCAGAGCTTGCTGCCGACGTCCCATTGTCCACGCTCCCAAGGTTATGCTGATTTTTATTTTTGGAGTTCAGAGATCATGGGTCTAGAGACAGCTCCTCTAATGACCAGATATGAGATGTCTTTGCTAAAATGTATGTAGTTTAAATTAGGTGGAAAACAAAGACCCATGTGATGAACGTTGTACATCTAGGCCTTGCCCATCTTACTTTGTTAGCAGCTGTGTTCAGGTGTGACTCATGTAGTATGTGGCCTCCCTCTTCCAAGCGTATTGACCTGTGGAGTTTCCTGGGTCCCCAGAGCTAAGTAGCCATCCACACAATAAACTGTACAACACTTTCATAGCAAAGAAAGAAACTCTAACTTCTAGCAGTCCTGCGAATTCCCCTCTCATGTCTTCCTACATCACTTTCTCTCTTCCCCTATTGGTCTTGGTTGTTTGCAGACTTTTTAAAAATCTAAATACTTGCCTATCTCTCCCCACTCCACCTGGAATTATTTCCAACTAATGGGAACCATGAGTGCCATTTCCAAAATATTTATTCCTTCCTTCTAAAAAAGAGACCCAAAAAGTTAGTCTTCAGGCCTCTTGGAGTAGGTGAGAGGTGAGGACATATCTGTGCTGAGGAACTATCCTGTGCTATATGTATAGTTGTGTCTGACAGCGACTTAGAAACTAGATATCAATGCAAGAAATAAGCAAGAAGCTCTCATAAACCCACATTGGAAAAGCAGAGTTTACAAGAAGGAAAATTTTACTATTACTTGGGGGTTTCTTCTTATTGATGGAGAATTTATCCTAACTTGACTTTCAGAGAGTAGCTTGCTTTGAACTTTGGCAAGAAATTATACTTACCATCATTAAGTGAAAAGTATAATTAAAGGCTATGTAACAGCGTTCAGTCTACTTTAATACTCAGTCAAGGAAACATGGATTGACCCTGTTTCAGAGAGGTAGCCATACAATGTTTATGAATGCATTTCTAGTGTCATCCAAAGCAGGATATTAACTTCCTATAAGTTTCCATTAAGGTTTGTGAGAGGACATTTACAGAGGTGAAAACATGAATTTCTTGCATCTTAGTAAATCTGATGTGCTGAAATATGAAATTAGAATCTCTTAGCGAAAGATAGAGGGCAACCATATCAGACACATAGTGTCACATTTTCAGAAATGACTTCAGCAGCTAAAGTCATCTGTTTCTCCAAGAAGCTGGCAGTGTAGTTAAGGAAGGAGATGTACTATGGGGCATTCGATACAATAGGGGTAGAGGAGGGCAGAACATGAATTGCATGTGGGTATGGCTTCATGATTATATTTAATTCAAGTCTCAAATGACAAATAGATACCAGGCAGATTAGGAAAAAAAGAGATAAAATTTTGAATAAAGGCTGAAGATCCACTCCATGTTGGACGGTTGACTAGCTATAGAAGTTGAATGTTATAGAATGGGCAGGAAGTAGGTAAAAGCTGGGAGCATACCAGTTAGTCAAATTAAATGGCAATGCTTATATTTAGCAATGTTTGTATTTAGCAATGTTATATAGGAATGTTGGCTGGGATTCATAATTTTTAAGAACATAATCAAACAAACGTTTGAGAGTGAGATGTGGATTAAACCTCTGAGGATAGGGAGCACATTTAGTATATGCTGTAATTTCCTCTGTGGGAAACAATGGGGACTAGAGCAGTGGAGCTATTGGGAATACAGATAAGGATGTGGCTTTAAGAGCTAAGTCTGATAGAATCTAGCAGATTTAATGCATGTTAAATGGGAAACACATAAAAAGACAGTGGTTAAAATTTCTAACTGCAGCAAATAAATAGACAACGTTGACATAATTAAAAACTGTGAGCACAGGTCTGGGGAAAAGAGAAATCAAATCAAAACTGAAATATCTTGTGGTAAGTATAATTCAGTGTACATTGTTTGCATAATTATTAGATATTTTAGTAGGGGTTGCTATTGCTATGACAAAATACTATGAACAAAAAGCAAGTTGGGGTAGAAAGGGTTGTTTCTGCTTGCACTTACACATAGCTGTTCATCACCAAAGGAAGTCATGACAGGAACTCAAGCAGAGCAGGAACCTGGAGGTAGGGGCTGATGCAGAAGCCATAGAGGGTGCTGCTTACTGGATTGCTTCACATGGCTTGCTCGACCTGCTTTCTTGTGGAATCCAGGACAACCGGCCTAGGGATGCAATCACCTACAATGGGTCGAGCCCTCTTCTATTGATCACTAATTGAAAAAAATACCTTATAGCTGGGTCTCATGGAGGCATTTTCGCAGCTGAGTCTCCTTCCTCTGCGATGACTCTAGCTTATGTTAAGTTGATACATAAAGCCAACCTAAAAGAATGCAGTAAAATAGCCCAAAGTTAAAAGTCACAGGAATAAAGTGAATCTTTGCAATCAGAACTTTCCAGTGGCATACACCTACTTGTTCCTTCTTAAACCATCATTCCATTCACAATCCTCCTCATTTTATAGTTTAGCCATTCGTGGAAAGTATCTTGTAAAAATTACTTCAAAGTTCGCTGATTTATATAGCATTTCATGGCAGAAAACTTTCGTTCAGTATTATTTGAGATTTATTCAAGTTGATCTGTATTGCTGTAATTTATTTATTTTCTCTACTGTCTAAGGAGTACTATGACTGGTGATATTATGATTTATGCCTGCTCTTATTGGTACACTAGGATTATTTGTTGGTTTTAAAGCATCTATAAGCAATGTTTTTCTTGTTTTTCATCATGTTGCCTTTGAATAGCTGGGCCTGTAGTTGTAAAGTTCAAAAGAAATACTGGTCCTAGAGATCTAGAGCTGGAAATCTTTAATGGAGAAGTGGCTTTTAAAGGCCACAGGGTCGATTGCAATAATTCAATGTGTGCATGTAGAGGAGGATCAGATCGGATATCAAAATTCTCTCAATCACTAAGTGGTGAGAGAAGAGGCAATGTGCATTAGAGAAGCTTTTGGAGAGTTAAAGGGAGAATCAGAAGAAAACATCAAAAACCACTACCACAGAGCTTTATAAAGCCCAAATTTGTACTTTCAAAAGCAGGGGATGGGACTGGAGAGATGGCTCAGTAGTTAAGAGAACTAACTGATCTCCTTGAGGTCCTGAGCTCAATTCCCAGTAGCCACATGGTGGCTCACAACCACATGTAATGGAAACTGATGCCCTCTTCTGGTGGGTCTGAAGACATCTACAGTGTACTCACACATTAAAACACAAACAAACAAAAGACACCACAATCAAAAGCAGGAGATATTAGGATACATTTGTACTATAAGTAAAATCATCAATACCTTATTGAAACACAGTCCATCCAAGAGAACAGTACAAAATAAAATAATAATGTAATACAGAGTAACCACACAAGAGCATGTTAGTATTAAAGGAAGCTTCCTTATTTTAGGGAGGCCTTCCTTGTTTTAGAGAGGTAAAGTTGTTTATTAAAGTTTATGCCAACTCAACAATAGATTTCAGAGATATGAATACTTTGTACTAAAGGGAATCACTTATAATTTAATAATCAGAGGTAATAATCAGAGGAGAAATGGATTTTGAAAATGAGTATAGCTGTCCCCTAAGAACAGCCAATAACACCAACACCAGAGAGCATTAATTGGTTATTCTGCACACATGCTCTCCTAAAGGTTTTGTATTTCAACTTTACAAAAGTTATAGAGGGAAATTATTTTATTGCTTTTCTTTTCTTTTTTAATCAAATAAGCTGGTTTGTTTGGCATAGATTGTTGGGGAACTCACTACACAAAGAGAGATCAGTTAGGTGACCATGAGCTGAATGAGAGGAAGATTGAGAAGAAGATGAACTTTGGATGGCTTTTGACAATAGATATGATAGGGTTTTGGTAGACCAGTCTGTGAATTGGGAGAAATAGAGAACTCCAGAGGTCTTTCACAAAGAACTGGAAAAAGGAAGTTGATATTTACCATGATGAAGACCTGGGAAAGCAGGTGCTGTGGAGGGAATGGGTTTGGATATGCTAGATTGTGGTGTCTGTTAACACCAAATAGTGATGGGAAGTAAATTGAGGGAAGTATGAATAGGAGATTTCGGTGATAACCTTAGACGAAAGATTTGAATGTAGATGCCATCGATGTGCAGATGAAGAGATGTAATCACAGAGGGAGTTATCTTAGATAGAGAAGAGATGATGTGTGAAATTGGAGCTGGAAAATAGAGCAGACGAGGAAGAGACAGGAATAAGAGGCTGAGAAAGAGAGACCACCCAGGTGAGACAGGAGCAAAGAGAAGTGCTCCTTGATGAAAGAGGTCAAAACATTTTGAGGACGGGAGACAAATCAGCTCTGTATCTCATAGGGTCCCATTTGCTACAGTGGATCTGCATGACAGGACTGAATCTGAACCATGCAATCTTATAACAGGTCACACTTGGAAAAGGAACAGGAAAGAATGTGCCCAGTTAACGAGAAGCCCCTTGGTTCTCACAAGAGCCAGAACTTGCAGCTGGTTCATCAATGATTAGTCTTTGATCATCGTTTGGTGTGGGTTTTGGTGTAAACCCACAGGAACAACTTGTCAGAAAGTAAATATTTGAATTTCAGTTCCTGTAAATAGTAGAACTTACAGACATCTACATCTCAGTTCAGAATAAGGGTAGATTTGAATAGCCCTATTCAAATCTTTTGAAGCATTTCTCCCCACACTTATTTCTATTTTCCTCTTTCATTTTGTTATTTAAAGTGGACGGTCCTCATACAATTCATCCCAACCACATTTCCCCCTCCACCCCTTCTAACTCAAACCACTACTTCTATGCTCCAGATTCTCTCTCTCTCTCTCTCTCTCTCTCTCTCTCTCTCTCTCTCTCTCTCTCTCTCTCTCTCCTCTTCAGAAAAAGAGCAAGCCTCTAAGAGAAGGCAGTCAAATAGGACACAAAAAGATATAATCAGACAAGGTAAAATCCTTCAGATTGAGGCTGGACAGAGCAACCCAAATAGGAGAAAAAGAATCTCAAGAACAGGCAAAAAGACCAGATACATCAGCTACCACTGTTAGGATCCTATAAAAACAACAAACTAACAGCCATAACATATATGCAAAGGTCCTGGTGCAGAGACACACAGGTACCATGGTTTCTCTTTTGGTCTTTGTGAGCTCATGTGAGCCCCTGCTTAGTTGATTTGGAACCAAACTTATTCCGGTAGAACAATAAAAGTAAAAGACAATTCATCTTTATTTGGTCTTCCAAAACTGCACACCTTGTTGCCCATAGAAACACCTATTTTTACTTCTACATCATTGATTTATAAAGTAGGCACAACATGAACATGTTGGTTTAAGATAAACACAATTCTCTCTTAGTGAGAGTAATGGGAGAAAAATATAGATGATTAACTTGCTCTTGTGTGTTTTATGGGTATCTGTCAGATGATTTCATAAGAGAACAAGAGCATAAGAGAAGAAAAATGCAACCCATTCAAGAGATAAAATGCAAAGTACATTTATTCACAGAGAAGACCTTCTGTCTTTATCAAAAATCATTTGTTGATTCTGGCCTTAAAACTAGATTACTGCTGATTTTCTTAATTTAAAATGTTTACAATATACATTTACTATCAAATATTTTTGCTCAATAACAAAAAGAAAAAAATGACTGATAGTATATCATTAATTGCACAGATGTTATATTGAGTAAAAGAAGATGCACACAGAAGCCTATCCCATGAAGTCCTGCAACAAACAAAGTGTATCTAATGTCTTTGATGAGAAAATGATCAAAAGTTTTCAAAAGATAACTGTTGCTTTGTAGATTCAGGGGAGGATTGGAAAGGGCCAACAGAAACTTCCTAAAGTTGAAAAAATGTTTTATATAGTGACCTGTATACAGTTCATATTATGTGTGCATTCCTTGGAATCTATTAAACTGAATTCATAAAGGAGAAACATCTAAATGAAGAAATAATTTTTAAATATGCAAGGTCATTTACAGTACTGAGCTCATACACCAAGTTTCCTATCCTCAAGTGTTCTTATGCCTAAAGCCGAAGGACCCAAAACTCTTAGACTGGCCCAGCTCCTGACTCTAGGCAATTTCATCACTGTGATAACCAGATTAATCATCTCTTTTGAGATGTGTTTATTACAGCTATAGCTAAATGACATGTCTTTCTTTGGTAAAGTGAGTGTCCTTCTAGAAACAGAGGGCCTTTACTGAGTATTGATGTGGTTTACAAGACAAGAGAAAAATTTTAAGCTCTGAATCATATGAGAAAGTTTCTGTTGTCTGACTAGTTCTCATAATCTAGAATGAGGAAAAGAACCAAGAGTTCTGAAAATCAGCCTGCAAAGCTTATCAGAATATAAAGTCAGTCCAAAGACTCTTTTGACAATGGCATCCACATGATTGATGATGCTGGGTGGATAGTAAAGGCAATGCCCTTAGAGGAATGGCATTTTGGCAAAACACAGTATCTTCTGACTAACAGTTCATTTTTTACACGGTTCTATTCATAGGCTGCATACTTACACAAACTCATTAGTCTGGTGTTTATCATATCTGAGTCTATCTGTAGTTTCTAATTATAAAGGCTTGGATTTATATGCACAGAAGTGGAACAATACACATTTATAGCATTGTGGTTTACAAAGCATTGGGAACCCAAATGTGAGACAATCAGGGAAAGTGAAGTGTCCGTTCTTCATGTTATCCTTCTTGTCAGAATGGGAAGAATCGATCTCAAATGAGAGGCGAGCATCAATGGCATTGGAGAAGCAGGGGCTGATTTCGGTGGTGATAAGTTACTGAATATTCGAAGTACCACATCTTCTGATTTTCAAATTTGTGTAAACAAGTAAATGGTTTATGAAGCTATTACAAATACCCTTCTAGAATACATTGAAGAGCAGCACTGGCAAAGATAAGAACATCCTAGAAGATATGAGATAGCATCTTACTGTGTCTTGGGACATTCGCCTTATTCACTGTGCTCAAAATATTCCTGCTGACTTTAATAATAGGATGAAGAGAATATCCATCAAGGGAAGTAACTGTTAGACATATCTGTTACTTTAGAGAATTGACTGAACAAAAGCAAGAATGGAGAATGTATTGTTTCGGATTTTCAAAACAGCATGCATGGTAATTCATTTTGCTTCCCTGTACTCAATTGCTAAGGGTGCTATAACGAAGAACTCAAACCCCAGTGACTTCAATAACAAAGATGTACTGTTATGGTTCTAGAGGTCAGAAGTCAAGATGTGGGCAACACATAATACTAATAGGGAATAGGCATCTACTGGCTGATTCACTCCAATTTCAAATTAGGAGACAAGTATTTATATTTATTACCCAGCTTCTCTAGCATAAAGAAATTGAACATGCTCATACATGAAAAGCATCAACACGGCAGCCAATAAATGCTAATGGTCACCAGAAAGCTGCTCACGTGACCACTGTAATGAATGATAGGAACTGAAGTTTCCCAGTACAGTCAGCATAAGCAAAGCCTAGAGGAGGATGGAAGGATGCGCCGCGTGTGCTTTGCAAACTGTACTGGCCCCAAGCAGAGCCATCCTTAGTTGTTCACTAAACTTTGTACTAAGAATAGTTATTCTAGGAGCCAGTCCAATAATTTACTGTGAATTGCATTGATAATTTGGTTACATTTCCGAATCTAATAATGTTGCAGTGTCATTGTGAAATATATCCCACAGGCTTATCCATCTGACTGGTATCACTGGTTTGGAAGATTACGAACATTCAGGAAGCTGAAACATTGCTAGCACAAATGGGACCCTGGCTTTGATGATTGATAGCACAATCTTAATTTTGGTGTGTTTTCTGAATTGCAGGTACAAAGCCTCATAATCTGTAGCTTCCCTGTCACAAGAGTTTATACTTTCCTTCCTATGAGCCAGAATAAATTATTCTTCCTGGAAGTTGCTTCTTGTCAGGTTGGTCACAACAAGGAGAAAATAAGTTAGACAAATATCATTGTACATTGTTATTTATTCTGGAAATTAACTGTACTGCTTCATGTTTGAGATCTACCAAAAGTGCTGAAATCATTCCTTGCCTGTGGGTTATATATTTCTATAGTTATTTCAAGAACCTATCACTAAGGTACTAAGACCAGATTTGGAGTCAATACCAGAGCTGTATTGATGTGTACTTTCTGGAATATTGGGTCTGTCTTTAGTACATTAAGAAAGAACATTTAGGATACTCAGTATATTTTATTCTGAATCCTAATTTGCTACTGAACATTGCAACATTCTGATGATTTCTTGTTTTCAGTGTTGAGAGTGGACTTCTTTTGATTGAGAAATACTGGATAAAGTTGAATGCGAAAAACAGAGGAGCAGTGAGGGCTTTGTTGAAAATTGAAAAATAGCACCAGAGTGTTCTGGAGACAAGAAGTTCAGACAGTGGGAATCACTCTAGAGATAAAGAATAAAAATACAAGAATAAAACCCTAGGCTCCCAAACTTAAGCTTCATTAGCTTTACAGTAAAGTTGTTCCTGTAGCCAAGGTCTGTGATCACATCTAAGCAATTCGTTTACTGCACCATAAGAGTAGACATGAGGACCACAAAGCAACTCCTAACCAAAACTACTATCTTTCATTTGACACAGTATGGTCACTTCTCTGGTATCTAATTGAAAGAGTGAACAGCCCAAAAGTGCCATTTCTATCTCAAGAGAAGTTCCTCCCATGTTTGCAAATGCCGCATATCCCTTCTAGTCTCATTGAAAGTGTTGAATGTCCTCTTCATATGCAGTGCATCATTTAGGAATAGAAGTGCATTGTGGCAGAATATATGAGATGGGAGTAGTGTTCTCATTTACTTATTGTCCAATTAAAAATCTGTTGTAAATATGAAAGGAGCCCTCCCTCCATTAGGAAAGGCTGTAAATGGTGGGATTTCAATGTAAAACATTATAAAAAAGCAAGTATTTGCTAATCGAAAAGGCCACTGTTTGCCAAAGTTTTGGGAGGAAGGCAGCTTAATAGACCACAGAAAAACTACAGGGCACTGAAACTCTTTGGTGATCCTATAGTGGTCAGAATATATCATTATGCATTTGTCAAAACACAGATATCTCTGCCCAGTCAGTCTTCTGTAACAAAGTATTGTAGACCAGGCAGTGTGTGTCCAACAGAAATGTAATTTCTTATGATTCCGAAGGACAGGAAGCCACAGATCAAGGTGCTGGCAGATTTGCCAATATGTATTTAAGACAGGGCTCTAATCTGGGCAAAACAGTGAAGCAGCTCTCTGAAGCTTGCTACAAGAACTAATCTCATTCCTGAGGGCTTTATTTTCAGAGTGTTGCCACCTCCAAAATGTTTCATCCATTAAAACCATTGCATTTAGATTGGGCTCTATGAAGCATCAATTTTGTAAGAATACAAATGCCTGGACCAAAATCGCTGGAAGTGAATTAGGATGGGAATAAATACAACAACTAGAGTACAACACTAGAAGTAAACACATACATAATGTATTGATTTTGAATGATACTGGAGGGAAATGTTTTTCTTCCCTAGTATCCTGAATCAATTACATAAGGCATTATGAAATAGAAGAACAAGAAAATGATTATTAAGCAAAGCATGCGACTGTGCTGGATAGTTATTTTGTCAGCTTGACACAAGCTTGTTGTCTGAAAGGAAGGAGTGTAAGAAAGAAAATGCTTCCGTAAGATTGGGCTGCAGGCAAGTCTGTAGGCATCTTCATAATTAGTGATTGGTGGGAAAGGGCCCACCTCATTGTTGAGTGGTGCTGTTCCTGGGCTTGTAATCCTGGGTTCTATAAGAAAGCAGGCTGAATAGTCATGATGAGCAAGTCAGAAATTAATGCTCCTCCATGGCCTCTGCATCAGTTCCTGGTTCCAAGTTCCTTTCCTGCTTGAGTTCCTGTCCTGACTTTCTTTGATGATGAACTGTGGTATGGAAGAGGAAGCTGAATGAACCCCTTCCTCCCCAACTTCCTTGGGTCACAGTGTTTCATCACAGAAATAGTAACCATAAGGAAAACAACAGCTTTCAGTAATATTAAAATACATAGACATTCACAGTAACGCAAAAGCACAGAAAGCTCAAGCGATTAGATTTGTGGAGGTAATTCAATATTGATTTGACAACAGAAGTTATTTAGGATTCAGGAGAAGATAAATCATGAGTGATGACTAGGAAATACATGGGGGAATAATGATTAGTAAGGCTGTTTTATTAAGGACGTATCTCCATCTTTACTCAAATTTGTCCTTTCACCAAAGTGTCAGATAATTCCTTGTCTCTTTACAAGGCAATTGTGTGTCTGAATGACTTATTTATTGCCACAAATGTAATACTGTAGTGCAGGGTTTTGATAGAGTTAGGGACTTAGGGAGTCCTTCCTCTTCCATGGTCACCTTTGGGCTCTCCAAATACACACTCACACACACACACACACACACACACACACACACACACACACACACACACATATATGTATATATACATATGTATGTATGTATATGTATATGCTTCTCCTTAGACTTCCTAGTTTAAAAACAAAACAAAACAAAACTTCAACAATAAAAAAAACATAGAATATTTTTGGCCCTGGAAAAAGACATGACATTCTAATCTGCCCCAAATATCAGAATTATATATAACTCCCTTCTCTTTTAACTTTCTCTTTCTTCTCTGTTTTACCTTAGTTTGTCAATCCCCTGACCAGGAGTCTTTTATCAATAATTAATTCACCTGACGGTATGCTGAAGATTGGGAGGAATAATTGTCCCATTAATGAGTTAATAATGTTCACCACCCTAAATGCAATAGCTTGCAGATTTTCACTGTTAAAACTTCCTGAAATGTAAACACAAAAGTAAAACTTTTTCTTCTCTTTCTTTTTCCAAAAACTTAATCATGACTTCCTGTGTACACTTATTTTTCCAGGTATTCTGTGTTTCCTCAGTCTTGTTTGAAGTCCATACTCCTATCCTCAATTTGATTGATGACCTCCATTGCTGTCCACATCCTTTCAGAGGAGGGCAGGACAGAGGCTCAAAGACAAATTGAAAAAGCTGGGGTCTTGACTTACTTCACTCTGAACCAATAACACTTCACTCCAAAAAAGAACAGATATGAAAGAAATGATAAAACACCAGGCCATAAAAATGAATCCTTTGGCCTCTCCCTTTTCCAATGCCAATGAAAGTGCAGGCATCCAAGCAGATCCTGGAGAGAAGCTTGGTGGGGAAACCATTGTGTATACTGAGATTCTAATGTTCTTTATCCAAAAATAATTCATGTAAAGTAAATATTAGCTATTAAAGAGAACAAAAATGGAATAAACTGGGTCCTACTAAGACTAGATGGCATATATTTTACGATTACTTCCATACAAGCTGTGAGGAAACGTGAGGTGGTGGCTACATAAATGTAACATGAGAACTCAAGTACAGGAAGAGAACAGAAAGGGAAGTTTAATTGTAACATTATTATGACTAAGCAGGTGATAGATCCAATATTTAATGTTACAATATACAACCATAGTTTAGAAATATGGAATGTGTTAGTTGTCAGGGAAATGCAAATCAAAACGACCCTGAGATTCCTTCTTATACCAATCAGAACAGCTAAGATCAAAAACCCAGGTGACAGCAGATGCTGGTGAAGATATGGAGAAAGAACACTCCTCTACTGCTGGTGGGATTGCAAGGTGGTACAACCACTTTGTAAATCAATCTGTCAGTTTCTCAGAAAATTGGAAAGAGGTCTACCTGAAGACCTTGCTATACTATTCCTGAGCATATATCCAGAGATTCTCCAATATGTAACAAGGACACATGCTCCATTATGTACATACCAGCATTATTTATAATAGCATAAGCTGGAAACAACCCAGATGTCCCTCAATTGAAGAATGGATACAGAAAATGTGGTACATCTACACAATGGAATACTACTTGGCTATTAAAAATGACTTCATGAACTTTGTAGGCAAATGGATGGAACTAGAAAATATCATCCCAAGTGAGGTAACCCACACTCGAAAGGACATACATGCCACGTACCCACTCACATTATCCCAAAAGCTCAGAATACCCATGATACAACCCACAGACCATAGGTAAACTTAACAAGAAGGAAGGCCAAGGTGTGGAACTTCAAACCCAATTAGAAGGGGAAACAAAATAATCACGGGAGGCAGAGAGAGGGAGGAACTGGGTGGGAGAGGAGAGGGGGAGGAAAAAAGTGAGTTGGGGGATAGGACCAGGAAAGGGAAGAGATGGGAGAGAAGTGCAGAGGCCAGGAGCATGAATGGAAACCAGTGGCTGTGGAGTGGGGTGAGAAACTTGAGGAGCCACTAGAAGTCTTAGGCACCAGGGACCCAATGGAGGTGACATTAGCCAAAATACCCAATAGCAGGGAGATAGGATCTGAAGAGACCACATACAGTAGATAGACATGGCCCTCATGGAGAGTCTAAATGGTTTTTTTGTTTGTTTTTTAGGCTTGTCATGCCAGTGAGATGTGGTCCAGGTCTATCCTGCTCTGTACTACTACTGGGCTTTCCTGTCCAAATGTCTAGCGAAGTGCACCGTGAAGAGGAAGAGGTAGAGAGCTTTGCCTTTCAGGCAGAAATTGCTCAGTTCACATCCCTCGTCATCAATACTTTTATTCAAACAAGGAGATTTTCCTCTGGGAGTTGATCTCTAATGCTTCTGCTGCCCTGGACAAGATTTGATCTGAGAGACATCTAAACATTTTTAACCCAGAATTGTCCCTGTTTAGAGGAAATGCAAGAACAAAAAAAAGGAGCCTAGGTTGAAAGAAAGGCCATCCAGAGATTGCACCCCACTGTGCAATTCACTCCATCTGCAGATACCAAACCCTGACATTATTGCTAATGCCAAGATGTGCTTGCAGACAGGAGCCTGGGATGGCCGGTCTCTGAGAGACTCTGCCAAAACCTGACTACAATCGATGCGGATACTCATAGCCACCAATTGGACTGAGCCTGGGGACCCCAATGGAATTGTTAGGGGAAGGGCTAAAGGAGCTGAAGAGGGTTGCAACCCCATAGGAAAAACAAAAGTATCAGTTAACTGAACCCTCAGAATTCCCAGGTACTAAACCATCAACCAAAAAGCATATATGTGCTGGTTCATGCCTCCTAATACATATGAGGACTGCCTCATCTGGCATCTGTGAGAGGGGAGGCGCTTGGTCCTGTGGAGGCATGATGCCCCAGAGAAAGGGGATGCTAGAGCGGTGAGGTGAGAATGGAAGGGTGGGTGGGGGAGCACCCACTTAGAGGCAAATGGGAGGGGTAAGTGGTGGGGAGGTTCATGGAGGGGAGACTGAGAAGGGGTATAATATTTGAAATGTAAACAAATAAAATAATTAATAAATTTTCAAAAAGAAATGTGGGATGTTTTGAAGAATAACTAAGAAATCATACCCAGAATTCCATAATGGCATTAAACCATTTTATATACACTTCTAAACTTAAGAACATTTTCTCAGAGTGTGTGAATTAATAACACAGTGTAAGGTTTTAAAGCTTCTTGCTAACTGTGTTTCACATAGACATTATAGAAGATTGTGTGAGTATAGAAGAATGGGAGAGAGCACATATTTCTTGGGTGTAACTTTTCTGTTATTTTGGGATGTTGTTGTTGTTGTTACTGTTGTTGTTGTTGTTGTTGTTGTTTTTCCTCCTGAGCCTGCCTGTTGCTTGACTGTTACATTTACATGATGGAATATTTTGTCAGTATGTAGAGTTCTGATTCTCTCGTATCCTGAATATTGGTGTTATCACCAAGTTAGACTGCTTTTACTGAAGACCATAGACTCTGTGGCTTAAGAATGAAGTTTTTTCTCCGTGGAAATCCAAGATCAAGAGGCTGATAGATTTGTTGCATTTCCACAGCCTTCTCCTGGGTGTTCATAGGGTTTTTCCTTAAGGCATGTCCTCAAGAAAATTAATAATAGCTCTTCCTCTCTCTGTTTATAAACTTACTAGCTCCATCACAGCTTTCTCCAAACTCTACTGAAACCTTACCACCCTGAATTTCCAGCTTTTCATAGCCCACTGTGTGCTCCATACCTTTAGTCTATAAATGTCATGCAGTAATACAGAAGTAAATACATTTAGCCTCTATGAGTCTGTTTTATATAAAGTGTAGACAAATCTTTTTATATTCACTAAAAATGTTAGTATAGCAAAGAGCCATCTTTAAAATAAAATTTTAAGATCTTGGCTTGACAGTTGTTGATAGCAATGCTACAAAACGTAGACACTAAATGTTTGCAGTTCTGTGAGTCACACATCCTCTGGTAAACCTTCTTAACTCTTCAACTATAACATGAAAGCAGTAAAAATTATATAATGGATGAGCATGACTGTGTCTCAATGTAACTCTTGACTAACATAAACATAGGCTAAGTTTATTCCTTAGGCAATCAGTTGCTCACTTGTGATTTGAGCGATAGCTCTGGGATCCACATTTGAGTCAAAAGTGAAAAACAAAGGGACCTGATTTACAGAGGACACTTGTAGCTTGTGAGAACTCAACATTTCTTTGAAGACAAAAGCAAGGACTGAATGAATGATGGCATGAGAGGTATGTACTGGATATTGCTGTAAATGATCCCTCCAGTGTTTAGGGACTCCACTGTTGTGGGGAGGTCTTGGAACAAAGGGCTAACATTGGGACCCTTACTTCTTACATCTAAGGTTCTTTTTTCAGTGGAATTGTCTTTCTTGAAATTTGAATTTTTCTTTTGAAAAGTAGAATAAAGTAGTAGCCAGAGAGTTCAGCTTTGGAACAAGCTGTGAACATCATAGCTGAGTGTTCGTGCCTGAGTTTCCACATCTTTAAAATGGGGATGTTGAGAGTTATCTCCCAAACAGCTGGTAAAATGGTTGCTAGAACTATGCTTGTTACCCAGCAAGACCAATTTGTGCTGCTTATAAGTTTTTGGACATGTGGCTTTCCACGGGAGCATGGTCAAATTATCAGGGACAATACTCTTAACAAAATATGTCACAGAGTATCTATCAACAGTATTTCCTTTTCTGGTGATGAGATTTTGAGGCCACCCCTTTCTGCATGTTCGGATTTTGTCTTGCTTGGTTTGCATAGGTCTTATGCATGCTGTGAGTGCATATGTGTAAATAGCCTATAATTTCAGAAGATACTGTTTCTTTGTAGTCAGCTACCTTTTTCAATCTTTCTAATCCCTCTCTGGACAGACCCCTGGTCTTTGGGAGGTGAGACTATGATAAGGACACCTTATTCAGGTTGAGTATTACACATGAAAAAGAGGACACAAAATCATGGGGGTAGTGAAGCGGAAGTGGATATGGAAGGAGGCAGGGCTGTGACAATATGCTTAAAGCAGAAAATTCTTAAAAGAACTAGGAAAATATTTTTTAGCAAGTACTTTTCAAGTTGTAAATATTGGTGAAAGATTTCATTCAATAAGATCACACTGAAATATAGTCTCATCTGTTACCATTAGATTGTTATTCCTGTTAGACCCAGCAGGGAGGTGCGAAGGCTGGCCTCGAGAAGGAACTTGGATCTGCAGTCAGGTTCATGCCTTTGAGGTTGCAAAGATTGTAGATCAGCATGTGGAGCTGCTTTCGCTTTGTCCAAAAAGATTTCCATGAGTGGCATTCGACTTTCCTCACAGATCACAATACGGAGCAGAAACCCTAAGAAAGCTGAGACTCTGAAGTGGGATTTTGGCCACTTGGTTCTTCTTTTCAACTTTGCACAATAAGGCTAAACTATTTAAGGCCTAGGCACGTGTAGCATTTGGTGGTCTAGGTCTTTGAGATGAATCCTTCACTTTTGTTAAGGAGAAGTCCGCTTCTGGGTCTCAAACATCCCTGCCTCTTGCACGCTCACACATCAAGTCATTGTGGGACTAAGTGTGTCCTCTCCGTCTGAGGCCAGACAAGACTGTCCATTTAGGGGCCTGGGATCTGCAGGCAAGCAGGCAAAGGCTCAGGGACAAACCCTGCTCCAGTTGTTGGAGAAGCACATGAAGATCAAGCTGCTGATCTACTACCTATGTGAAGAGGGCCTGGGTCCAACCCTTGCTTGCTCTTTGGTGGGTGATTCAGTCTCTGGGAAACACCAAGGGTCTGGGTTACTTGGCTCTATTGGTCTGCTTGAGGAGTTCCTGTTCTCTTCAGGTCCCTCAATCTTTCTCCCAAGTTTTCTGTAAGTCTCCCTAAGCTCCATCTACTGTTTAGGTGTGGGCCTTTTCATATCTTTTTTTTTTTTTTGGCTGCTAAGTGGACAGTTATGCTAGGCTCCTGTCTGTAAGTATAACTGAATATCATAAGTAGTCAGATGATTCCTTCCTTTGAAGCCCTTTTCTAATATTACTCTTGTTTCTCTATCTCTATGAGAATGGTTTGAATGTCCTCTTCCAGTTCTATCCTACCCAGCACACCCCTGCATGATGTCACTTTCCATATACTTATAGACAAGAGTTCTTCTCTTCCATAGGAATGTGTGTGTGTATGTGTGTGTGTGTGTGTGTGTGTGTGTGTGTGTGTGTGTGTGATGAAGGCCTGGTTACTACACTTTATTTCTTCCCTTCCATAGGAATGTGTGTGTGTGTGTGTGTGTGTGTGTGTGTGTGTGTGTGTGTGTGATGAAGGCCTGGTTACTACACTTTAGTTCTTCCCTTCCATAGGGAATGTGTGTGTGTGTGTGTGTGTGTGTGTGTGTGTGTGTGTGTGTGTGATGAAGGCCTGGTTACTACACTTTCTTTCAACTTTGAATCAGAAAGATGACAAAAACAGCTGGCATTTTAGTACCCAGAAGCATTGAACGAATGAATGAAAGAAAGAATGAATAAATGAGTGGTGGCTAAATAAATGTTCTTTTTTATTTTTCTATATATGGCTTTATCTCACCCCTAGCCCTTTATTTTCACATCTTTTCCCTGTGATTATCCTCATGCACATGTCTCCAAACATTTTTCAATTCACCTTTTTCCTGCACACATACCTCACCTTTGAGACCATCTGTGTTATTGTTAAGTTACTCTATTTTTAGAAAAATCGTCAAGCAAAAACTCCACTCCAAGCATCACCTAGCTTCTGGGATTAATTCTGCCATCTGGAATCTATTCTTTCCTTTATAAGAAAAAGTATTTCCCGTGACAAATGGTAGCAGTATATATATTCATGGGGTATATTGCGATGGCATGAATATGTCCACGTTGTGGAATGATTAATAGAGGCTGATGAATACATCTGTCATCTCACAGGCTAATCCTCACTGTATTGTGAAAACATTCAAAATACAGTTTTAGCAATATTGAAATACACAGTACATTGTCATTAGCTAGCTGCACTAAACAATCAGCACTGAAATTCATTTATCTACTTGACCCCTTGATCAACATCTAATCTTTCTCCAAATATCCCTCATCCAGGCTCAGAAAGCAATGATGCCAGTCTCCATTTTTATGCATTTGACTTATTAAAGTTTCTTTTATTAAGTGAGCTGATTTGGTGTTTCTCTTTGTGTGCCCGGGATATAAAATAACTCTTTGGAGTTACCAATAGCAGGATTTCCTTCCTTTTAAAGGCAGGGTACTATTCCATTGTGTATATATATAACACATATTAGGTACTCAAGCATCTCCTGGTGCAGACTTAGATCATTTCCATATCTTGGTTATTGTGAATAGTGGAGTTGCAGTGCACATGGAGTGTGGATATTTTACTGACATTAATTTCATACCCTTCACATATACACTTAGAAGGAGAATAAATGGATACATTGTGTTCTCTTTTAGTCATTGAAAGAACTTCAGTCTTGTTTTCTCCATGATTGATGCAGTGATACCTGTTTCCCAAACCAATGTACAACAATGTACAAACAGTATTCAACATAAAAGCTATGATTCTCGGTCTCCTATTCTTACACATAGAATTTGATAAGGCAAGCACATTTAGAATGGGGTGAGAAATTCGGGGTGATAAATGAATACAGGGTGGAAAAACAGGAAATTCCATCTTAAACAAAAGACCTGTAGGATAAATCTAGTCCTGAAAATGAGCAGGAGTGTTTCAGGGAGACTGTAGGGTTCATAGTAAGGACAATGTAAGGGAACATGGGAGAGGAAGCAGGGTATATTCGAGAACAGTAGCATAGTTCAACAGCTGGAAGAAGAGTGATAAACTAGGCATGGAGCACCCCTAATGCCCACAGTGTGGAAGTATCTGGCAGGTTTATTGAGGAGCTGAGACTCTGACACAACTGCAGTGACTTTACACCAAGTGTGTAAAGAAAGACGGGACAGTCATGATATTTTCATTGTCCAATAATAAAATGTGGTCTCAAATGTCAGGGCCCTTCTGTCTTTTCATCTTATGATGTCTCTGTTCTGAGCATGTCAAATCCATATTTTCCAAATACTGTGGCAGTGTCTGATAGAGAACTCAAACTAAGAATAGGTGTGGAGACTGAGTCAGAGGGCTCTGTTTGGCAATTCCGGAGTACTATTCTAATAGTGTGCTTTCTGACATGGTGGCAACTATCTCAGACTCTCACTCAGGGCCTGGAAAAGAAGGCACCTGTTTAAGGAATGTCCTGCCCCATCGGACGTGGCAGCTGGCTCTCTAAACTGATTGGCATGACACTACAAGCTGACATTAGGAAGATAGACCGAAAAGGCTGCTGAGAATATTTGGTTAACTTCTCTAACTATTTCCATCAGTTTTATTTCTGCCATGTTCTTTGCTGACAGATGGGGCACACAGTCACTTTGTCATTCTTTGTCCTTATAAGGTATATTCACACACACACACACACACACACACACACACACACACACACACACACACACACACACACACCCAGGGCTGTAGACACAAGAAAATAAAATATCAAATTTGAACTTCATAAACAAAATTATTTACTTCAGACGCCAAAGCCTTCTGGTAACTCAGAGTACAAGTGTGCTGAAAGGGTGGGTGCTCAGACCACTCTGATATTACACTCCTGGAGAGGTAGTGCTATTCGTGGCCAAGAGATGAGTGGACAGCGACTTGCAGAAGCCCATTCCTTAACTGGACTAGGTCCAGAAGTCACCCTTCTCTGAGATGATCAATCTTAATTCCCTGTTTTTGCTTTCTCCTTTATTGTCTGCTTTTCTGTTTGTTTGTTTGTTTGTTTGTTTGTGGTTGTTTCAATTTTTCTTTTGGTTGTTTCAAATTTTAAAAACTGTTTATTTTCTAAATTTTTCTTAAATTTATTTATTTATTTATTTGTGTGTGTGTGTGTGTGTGTGTGTGTGTGTGAGAGAGAGAGAGAGAGAGAGAGAGAGAGAGAGAGAGAGAGAGAGAGAGACTGCACATCTAAAACATTACTGCTTTGCTTGGTACCTGTGAATGTAAGGCAAGGACACCTGTTCTTCTGGAATCGAAGTTACCAATAATTGTACCCACAAAGTGGATGCTGAGAACTGAACCTGCATATTCTACAAGAATAATATGTTCCCTTAACCACTAAACCAGTCTCTCCAGCTCCAAGATATATGTTATTTTTTAATTGTGTGTGTGTGTGTGTGTGTGTGTGTGTGTGTGTGTGCCAATATGATGCCTAGTAACTAAAGTTACAGAAGGTGGTAAGCTGTCCTGTGTGGGTGCTAGGAACCATATCATGGTCCTCCACAGGAGGGGCACCTCCATTTATCCACTTAGCCCTCCCACTATCTGTACTGTTTGCTCTTTCTGTAAAAGGATGTCACTGTAGATCCCAACCCAATGACAAATTTGTCAGCATTTTCTTTTAACTATTGAGCACCAGGATTACAATATGTTCTGTATGTACAATGTTTTGTCCTTTCTTGACTGCACTACAGTGGTCCTGCCCATAAATTCTAGCCACTCTTGTCTACCTGCTTTTTCCACCATATCCATAGTCACTCTGGCTTCTAGGTCATTGGATCATTGTCTCTTCTCAAATTACCTCCCAATTTGAGTAGAAATATCACACATTAGTAGAAAACTATTGCTTAAGGCATACCCATCAAGACTATATGATTTTAAACCTTCATTATCTTTGAGTCATTGTAAATTTCTGTAAACTAATGTCAATGCAAAAAATTCTTTCTTCAGTAGAGATACACTGACTTTTCTCCCTCATCTCTAAGGGATAACTGCCAATTCAGGTATTTCTATCCATAAATCCATGGTTTTTTCCCTTGAATTCATTGTAACATTTTACCAGTTTACTCATCTATGAATTCCACTTAAACTTTAATACACATTCCTTTGTCTCACTATGAGAATACATGGTTACCTTTTTAAAGCTTATTTTTACTACATGCCAAAAAACCCTGCCAAAACAAACAAGCAACAATGGCAGCTAAAACAAAGAAATCCTGTGATGGACAGGCCTGGTTATCATGGCTTGGATGCCATAGCATAGGATGGTTCTTCTCCTGACTACCTTATGACATTGTTTAGATCATTATAACTTTAGATCCATGGTCTTCATTAGGACTACTGAATCAGACTCTCTAGAATAAAGGTCAGAAATTTTCATTTTAATAAATCAATGCCCAAAGAGTCATGACAAGCAATAAAACATAGACAAAAGAACTTACTGATAACTTAAATGCTATTTGAAGAAAGAAAGTAGAGAAATAAAACTGTTGATGGCATGCTGGTATAAACTAAAGAGAAGCCAACGCACACCTCAAAATGATTATGAGCATCATGCGTAGCTCCCACCTGAGACATCTTACCTATTTAAAGATTAAAAAATTTAAATATTCCTTTAATTTGTCTTTTCTAGAGTTTGTTTAAATTAGCCCGTTAAAGTGAGATTAGGCCATGAGAGCGCCATTGTCAGCGAGTCTATAAATGCCTTTATGACAGATCTCTTACTTGGCATTATGCTCTGGGCCTCCTCTCTTCCTCAGAAAAGGGTGGTTCTGTCTCTCTGGAAGATGGACTAACCAACAGTGTAATATTTGGGAGCAGTGAGCAACCTTTAGTAGACATCTGGACCTTTCAGCACTTTGATAAACTTTCTAGCCTTCAGAACTCTGAGAAAATAAATTTCAAGATTGCCAGGTGTGTATCATAGCAGCTTGAACATGCTAAAACAATAGGCATGGCCAAGTTACATCATCAATAAAATTAGCATAGGCTTGTGTTTCAGAGAAAATAAACAAATAATCTTTCTATTTATCGATTAAATTAATAGTGATTTTGCATCTGCACTGGGGAAGTGATATTGAAAATGTTTCCTTCTCTTAATAGTTGTATTGCTTTTTAAATAGGAACAAATAAATTTGGAGCAAAATAGAAGCATAAAACATATTATAAATAATACATTGGGAATTCCATTGAAGCTATACTAATTTTATCATTTGACAATATTTACCCTCCCCCAAATACTGTGTCGCTCATCCATATACATGAGTTGTAGGATCTGTTATTTTACAGGATACAATATCATAGCCCTACGATAGGAAAAAAAATATAAATGAAAGCATTTGCTAGTGGGGGTCATGTATAGCAAGTAGTGCCATTGAAGTTCTGGCAGCTATCCAACACTGCCTGGCGAGTGCCTACACTTAAGTGTAGCAACCACACTGGAAGGCTTTATTCAAGAAGTCATCAGAGGTGTAAGGCCAAAACAATACTGAGTCACCTGCTGGAGCATGTTTCATGAAAACCGAAGCTCAGCATCCTTCTGCTGTCACCTGTGTGCATGCCAGATTCCAGATGCAGATTGTTGACAGGTGACTGATGTCCTACTGTTAGATTGCTCATCCTCAGGTAGCTGGGTGGAAGTGAAAAATGTTTCACCTCAAAACCAGATGTTCACAAACATCTGCATGCGCAGTGTTTTAGAGCCCAAACAGCTGTTTTGATAAAGCTGTCTTTTCTTTCCACCTGCCTGTCAGTTTTCAGCCCTGTCACTAATTCTGGAAGCTCCTAGGTCCATGGAGAAGACAAATGTACACATAGTCTTGTCTGTAGCCAGGAGGGGGCTGGAAACTCCACTGGGCATCATAGCTATATTTAACTGGAAGTGTTCTGGATTTGGGGATTTATTGTGGATTAAAGCTGGCAGGCAGAAGTGCCTCATTTGGAATGTTGCAGTCCCTCCCAATGGACACTTTTATCAAATTTCTCTCTTATGCGTGTAAGTGTTTTTAAACTTGACAGCTTCTGCATAGTTGCTAAGGAAAAACCAGTCCATCCTACAATCATGACGTGCACCGCTGGTAGATTGTACCCCATAAATGTTCATTGTCATTATTTTAAACACTAATAGTGCTAAAAATAGATGATTGTAGTACTTCAGATATTCCCCAGCTTGTACATTTGAGAGTTACTGAATTTATCAAAGCTATCTTTATTTCATAGTTTCCATTCTTGCTCTTCATACTTGGTCTCTAGACTCCCAAATGCAGGCACAATTCTAATACCAGTCTCCAAGTCATTCTGGATCATCAACAGGATTTAACCTCTGCTGCTCCTATATTTGAGCAGCACTGCTGTCGTTCAGCCTCAAGCACTTTCTGCACATCCATGCATGCTCTGCTACGATGAGATGTGAGGTAGTGAAACAGGCCCCAAGGTAGAAGAGACAGATGGCGTCTAAGGAATTCATGGGTTTGCTAGAGAAAAAGGAATTTCAACCTAAAATTAGCACTCCATTTATTTTACAAATTATTTGTAAGTACTGATTGTGTATCAAACATTGTACTGACTTCTGGGTTATTAAACTTTATATGTAAATATTGAATCTATAAACTCTCAAACCTACATAATGTTTAATATGGGTTGATTCTGAAATGTCTCCATTAGTCTCGTGATTGAGCTAAATGGTCTTTAGTTTGTGGTCCTGTTTTATGAGCTATGGAACTCTTAAGATGTAGAGGCTGATGGGGGAATTGAATCACTAGGAGTGGGACATTGAAGGCTACTGACAGCTCTGGTCCCCGCCTCCTATCTTGGCTTCCTGGTCTGCCATGTTGAATTAGCCTCTGTCATGCTTTATTGCCCCCATGTCATACTTACAACAATTCCATGAAGTTGTTCTAAAACCATGAACTAAAACAATTTTTTCTTCTCCTACATCATCTCCATCCGGTATGTTATTCAAGTGATGATAAAAGTAAATAAAACAATTTTTAGATATTTTAATAATCACAAGAAATATCCTCAAAAGGCAATGGGAAATTGGACATGAAGCTTGAATGTGAATTAGATATTAAAAGAAAAGACTATCTTTTGGGCTGTAAAATATAATTATTCAAATAAATAGCTCCATAGATTAATTACAAAATGAACATGACCAAAACAAACACATAGAAAGTTCCTGTTTCTCTGGGAAAGCTCAACTCTGTTCTCAAGGACTTCCAACAGAGTAAGGCTCACCCACATTATGTAAAGCAATGTCCCTACTTACAATGTGCTAATGAACTGTAATCATGTCTATAAAATGCATTCACTGCAACCTCTACACTGGTGTTTGATTAATATTTGAGAAGCTCTATATAAAACAACCACATTGATTAATTAAACTGACCTTTACCATGGTCAGGAAATGTGTGCTGAAATAACAGATACATTGATGATTTAATGAAAGAGGATGGGGTTTCAGTGTATTGAAATGACAATTCGTAAAGTAACTTAGATAGGTTATCTAACACAGAGCATCACTCTCAGTAGCCACACAACAAGTGTGGATCTCCTTCTGATTTTTCTTCTTGTTCTTTAATTTGATTGCTTTATTCATTTACTTTACATCCCAAAGTTTCTCCTCCAGTCTCTTCTCTCAGTCCTTCTTTCTTCCATCCCTCCTTCCATTCACTCCTCATCTCTTTCTCTTCAGGAAATGGGAAAGCCTCTCATGGATATCAGTGATCCTTGGTATATCAAGTTGTGGTAGGACTAGCTACATCTTCTCCTATTGAAACTAGACAAGGCAGCCCAGTTAGGTGAAAGAGTCCCAAGGGCAAGTCACAGAGTCAGAGACAGTCCCTGCCCATCTCCCTGACTCTGCTGTTAGGATTCCCACAAGCTACACAGCTGTTGTAAAGAAGGCCAAGTCAAGTCTCAAGCATATTCTCTGATTCGTGGTTCAGCCTCTGTGAACCACTATGGGCCCAGGTGAGTTGATTCTGTAGGTTTTCCTGTGGTGTCCTTGATCCATCTGGCTCCTACAGTCCTTCTTCCCTCTCTTCTGCAGCACTCCCCAAATTCTGCCTCCTGGTTAGCTGCAGGTCTCTGCATCTGTTTCTCCTTTTGATTGCTTCCTGGATTCCCAACCCTTTGTACCTTGAGACTGTTTAGAAATCACTTCTGTGGCTCTCAGCTTCAGGTCACCTATTGACCATGTTATTATACAGGTCATGGAAGACCACATTCCAGCAATGGGCAGCTATACTCCTTATAATATTTTCTGTCAGCAAGGTGTCAATCTTGGCCTCATGGTGTCGGTTCAAAGGAAACTAACTCATCTTCGATTTAGAAATAACAATCTTTTCTTGTGCTGTGTGCTAGTTTTAGATCACATCTCAAGATCACATTTTCTCCTGATGTCACATCTGTACTAAAACTCCTTAACCCAGGTATAAACCTACTTTTCTCTGTCTTTTCTTAAGCTCCATTTCAATCAAGAATTCTTTTTTTCTCCTTTCATTAAAAGCAGATTTTTTTTCTTCCATATCTATGCCGATTACTCTACACCCACTGGTGTATATTCCTCTACTCTTCCCAGTTCCTGCCCACCTCCTTTTCCATCTGGATCCACTCTTGTTCTATTTCCCATTAGAAAACAAGCA
Organism: Rattus rattus; assembly: GCF_011064425.1. Classification (NCBI taxonomy): domain Eukaryota; kingdom Metazoa; phylum Chordata; class Mammalia; order Rodentia; family Muridae; genus Rattus; species Rattus rattus. The sequence goes on along the minus strand of NC_046154.1, from coordinate 237,241,789 downwards.
GGCCTTTAATGGATAATAATAAAACACAATAAGATAAAACAAAAGCTAACACTTCAGGCGAAGGAAACAAGCCCAAGAAAAGTCACAAAGAACTCAGAGATGCAGAGACACACTCATTCACATATTTAAGAATCCCAAAGGAACACTATTTTGCAAAGCCATAATGTATACCCAAAGGACTTTTAGGGTTAAAAAGAGAAAAAAATATGAATTAAAAAACTCCCACACAACATAACATTTTTTAAAAAGCCTGAGTTAATTATCTTCTGTCCATCTAATGCTAAGAAGTAGAAAAAAAATAGTATTTCTCTGGATCCAGTTTTACTAAACACAGATTTAGTTTGCTTCAATTCAATGCCACAGTGTGGAAGTAGTTTCATGAAGCTTTTATAGTTTTATAGAACAATGAAAGTCATAAATCAAGGGATGTTTAAAACGCATTGGTGGCCATCAGAGAGGCAGGTTCAGTGAGATGGGAGATGATTTTTTTATAGGCCCAAAATGCAGTCTGATCTCATTCTTGAGGATTGGTAGAAACTAATAGTCTGGTAAGCTTATAGATTCCAAAATGTTACCAGATGCTAGTTCTGACACTGAGGTGGAAAGGAATGGCTGTTACAGAGGGCTACAACTAGTCCAAAATAAAGTAGTCAGTCTCTGGAGCTACAGCAGCATGAAGTCAGAGTTTTCAGTAGCAGTTTACACATCTTTTATCTCTACCTAAATATTGTTGTCCTTAAAACAAAACAGAACAAAAATATTAAAATAGGGCGAGAGAAGTAGTTAGTTCGGTGGAACTAGCTACTAGTTGGGGTAGATCCCAAGCATCATGTGAGTAGGACGTAGTAGTGTATGCCTATATTCCCAACCCTCAAGAAGTGGAAGCTGGAGCAACAGATGCTCGTTCAAGTCACCCTCAACCACATTGAGTTTAAAGTCAGTCTGGGATGCATGAGATCTAGAGCTAAAAATGAAACGACAGCAAGAATATCAGAAAGCAAACCAAATCCATCATCATCACCTCCTGTAAACAGTACACAATAATGACTCTCAGTGTTCCTCAAATATTTCTTTCTGGTTCCTGCTTGCTTGCTTGCTCGCTTGCTTGCTTGCTTGCTCGCTCGCTTGCTTGCTTGCTTGCTCGCTCGCTTGCCTGCTTGCTTGCTTGCTTTCTAAGATTTATTATATGTACAGTGTTCTGCCTGCAGGCCAAAAGAAGGCACCAGGTCTCATTATAGATGTGGTTGCTGGAAATTAAACTCAAGATCTCTGGAACAGCAGCCAGTGTTCTTAACTTCCGAGCCATCTCTCCAGTAAACACCCCCCACCCCAGATGATTTCCTGATCGTTTCTAAACCTCCTCTTTTTTGTATTTCACTCTCAGCAGCAACTTCATAAATGTTCCCTCCATTCTAACCTTTTTCGCTGCTTCTGGCAACATCTCTGCTTCTGCTTCCCGTTTTCAGGGCTTTCTCTATTTCTTTTCCCACACGGACAATTCTCTCCCAAAACAATTTTGTTTCAATCTTTTCTCACCTGTTTCCCCATAGCTACTTCCAAGTCGATTCTCTTCCAGTTTTGTTACAACTTTTGACACCACAGCTCTTAATTCAAATTTGTTTTCTTCCGCTTTCTACCTACATTTAACAGACTTGATGAATTATAATTCATTAATGTCTTGATAATGATGGAATAAGAAGCACATATATGGGAAACTATTTGGCTACTCTTACAAATACTTGAATAGTGGAGAACATGGCTATCAGTGTAATATCTACAAGGTTTAGCGAGTAGACTTGCAAATATAGATTTAAGCAAAATATATTGAATGAAATATACTGAATGATTAAATTAACTAAAGTAGGAATTTGATTAATACCATTTTTTCACTCAAATCTAGGTTTCTTTAATGACTCACAAGATATCTGAATTCTAACTAAGTCTTGGACTTGTGAATATTAATTTGTGTGACCAATAAAATTTAAAATTTGAGGGAAGCTGGAAAGAGTGCCAGGATTATTCAAGTGTAATGTTACGAAGAGGAGACATTATAACTGAAAGTGAAGCTAGGTGTTATGATGGATGTCTGTAATGTTAGCACTTAAGAGGCAGAGATAGGAAGATGGCCCTACATTCAAGGCTGTCTTTATATTGCATTCTAGGTTAGTTAGGGTTATGAGTGAAAACCTCTAAAATCTCGACTCTAAGGAAATAGAAGAGAAAAGCAGTCAAGTTAGTAGTAAAATGAAGATTGGAATGATGTGCACTTGGCAGATGACAGAGGGTCATAAGCCAAACAATCAAGGGATTCAGGCAGCTTTAAAAGATTTTAACAAATACTGAACTAACAACTATATCATGATAAAAGTATTGTGTAAATAAGACAATGTCATTGAAGACAATGATGAATTTTAACTGAGAAATACCAAATCTATCATTATTCAATGACCTGCCCCATAACTTCTACAGCCTTCAAAGCCAGCCACAAAACGTAAGGAAGGGTGGATGGGAAGGGGAACACCCTTATAGAAGAAGGGGAGGTGGATGGGATAGGGAGCTTATGTCCGGGTAACTAGGAAAGGGAATATTTGAAATATAAATAAAAAAAATCCAATAAAATGGAAAAATGGAATCTAAAATTAGATTCCATTTATTTCTCATCCTTATAATCTTTCTCAAAGCTTTCAACAAAATTCTTCCGCTTACGTTTGTCTGATAGAATCTCCGTTTCTTACACGGGCTGCCTCTTTTCCTAGTTAGGTATTATTGACATCTCAAAACGTGAGTTTACCAAATTTTCCACTCTTGCCAAATGCATGCATTTGTAATTTGCATATAAGCAAATTTGCATTAGAAAACATCCCAGTGGTGTGATGCTCTCCACTCTGGGCACCATGGTTCCCTCCCTCTACATTCTTGTCAGATCAGACTGTGTGCCTCCCATGCTGTGTGGGCTCTTTACAGGGAACTTAAGAAGTTTAACTAAAAAACCTCATGGAAAGTACATCAGTGGCTAAAACTATACCTGAAAGAAACTACAAAGCACCCATAATTCAGTGAACAGAGAGAGTACTAGAAATGGAGAAGCAATTGTCTGAAGTATTATATTGAGGTTTTGCTTTGTGTTGTTCTGTTTGGATCTGAGTTACTAGAGAAAAACTGGGCTGATCTGATGAGACCTGAAAGGAAGCTAGCTCCAGACACTGGGATGCTCACGAGTTCCATTTGAGCATTGGTGGGCACTCACTGACATTAGCCTTGGGACTCAAGTTAAAGCACCCGATCCTCGGGACATTCTTTAGGAGCTGGACAAGCTGTCGCAGTCAGAAAGACCATGGGAGAGGCTGAAGGACACAGGTGGGACAGGCCTTACCACTCTTTTCTCAGGAATGTTTAAAATTGGGCATTATCCACTCTAAAGCCTCGTATTTTAATAAGCTTAATGATTGTTTAAAGCCTTATGTTTAAGTTTTATAACCCACAAAAACTTAAAAGGCATGTACTACTAGGTACAGTTCATGTACAAAAAAAGAAAAAAAGGTTAATAATGTGGATTGAGAACATGGCAATGAGCCACAATGTATTTACTTTGTCACATGGTCAGCATTGCTAAAACCTTAAAAAAAAAATAAAACTGCAATAACTACTTAGTGTAAAGCACTTCTATCGTTGAAGAGGCATCCGTGTTTCTAACACTTATCCGTTTCAGAAATTTTTAGAATTTCATTTGAGTTTAGATTCTATGACAGAGCAATTCAGGGCATGAACCTTTAAACCATCCACCAGTAAACAGTGGCTACTTTAATAAAAACAGCACATTGTGGAATAAAAAAGTAATTATAAGAAGTGTGGCAGATTCTCCCATTAGAATTAAAGAAGAAACTTGGGCCAGATTTACAGTGTCAGACTTGAGAGTTATTTATTGCTATTGTACCAGAGTCGAAATTGAAAGCATTCAAAATGCTTCATAGAGTGTGATTAATGTAGCTGTATATAAAAAAAGGAAGAATATGTAAAAATGTCTACAGTATTTTCCATGAGATGGGAAATGGTCATAGAAATCTTTTTATACTGTAGTTTATGCCCATGATATCATAGTAAAAGTTTTAAGGACTTCATAACAATAAAGAGAAATATCATAATTCTTCTCTTTTTTCTCTTTCCTTTCTTTTTTGATGGAGGAGGTTCTATTACTCGCTATTATTGAAAATTGATTTTTCACACAATATATTCAAATTAGACTTTCCCTGACTCCACCTAGAGGTTCTCCACTTCCTGCCTCATTCGCCCCAATCCACAGCTTTTCTTTTGTTCTCTTATTAGAATACAAACAGGTATCTAAAACAATAATAACTAAAAATAAATAAGAGAAAACCAAACACCACAGAACAGAACAGCAACCACAGCAACAACAAACCATATGCATTATGGTTTCTGATTTTGTTCTTATGGATTTTCCTTTTGTGTGAAAGTGTGTATCTCATATTTCTTTCCTATATAAAGATTGGTGTTCCAAATTTGCTGACCTTCTCTACAAATGTGAAGTGACTGTTAGTAGCCAGCAGATATTGTTATAAAAATAAACACACTTGATCTGTGCCTTCAAGGTAAAAGTGGCATTTTCACAGTGAAGAGTCAACCAATTTCAAGGGAAAATCAGACTATGAAGACAGTGTTTTGAACATATTTATTTAGAAATATTTATCTTTCAAGACATGTTTATATATTTTGTCAAAAAGCCCAATTGAAGTAGCTCCAATTTATCCCTCAAAATCCATAACAAGCATTACACGTCCCATTTATATTTTTATTTTCCCCAAAATTAATTATTTCCTCAATTTTTATTTTTAACTGTCTGCATACATGAAAGAGTACTTGTATATGTGTTTATAAGTGTACTTCCCACAATATAATGTGAATTAATTAAGTCAGGAACAAAGCAATTGTCTGACCAGGATGCGAACAGTATTGCCAAGAGGTGTTCTATAAATGCCCAGCCAAAGGCTTAAACGACAGTGAGCCAACATATGAAGTAATTAACAAAAATAATAATAATTATTATAAATAGTAACAATAAAGAAAATCACACCGTACTTAATGCTTGAACAACAGCAAAAATAATGTGTTCATTCCACAGCAGATAATGATCAAAATAGTCTGGACAGTTTCATATTTAATTTATACAATATTATTATAAGAAAGGTGATTATTATCTCCAAGTTATAGCGGAGAGTAAAACAACTCATCCCAGATCATATAGCTAGATGTCTGAGATGTAATCCACTTCATTTGTTCACAGAAGCCAAGTTCTACAAGGTGTGTGTGGGGGTGGGGGAAAAGAAATGTTAGTATCCAGTTCCAAAAAGATAATTACATGCCTATCGAATAAATAGAGCTGGTCATTTCCACTTCATTAGCATAACTACATATAACAATTGCTTTATTGATAAAAGACAAATTATTCTACTGTTTGCATATGGGAATTTGTGCTCCATGGAATCATAGATTACTTTTTCACAGTTTGTATTCCCAATGGCATATAGTATTGCCTCATTAAGGTTTTTACAGGTTAATCTTGGTTATTACAAAATAAAGGAATGCATGATAAATGCTAAGCCTTAGTAATTCTATGTAGCTTTTTATTGCACTTCATATTCACCAAAATCTACTAGCTGCAACTTTTTCCTCAGGAAGTCTAACCTTGTTTTCCCTTGTGCCACACAGCAGGTGAGTAACATAGCCCCTTCCTACTGCAAACCCCCAAAATCCATCTGTCTGTCCAGACTCACTCCATTCTGTTTCTGCCTAACCAGAAAGCACACAGAACAGTGTGGCTTGAGAGATGAGCAGCTGAACTAGCACTCATATGACAAACAGCCAATGAGACAGACAGCACAGGGCCAGAGGAAAAAGATACTTGGAACGATGGAGTCACCCCCTTCAAATAATGTGGCAGCAAAGGGGAACTTATTCACTAGCAATAATGTAGCTGTAGAGGAGACTTAATCCCAGAAGGCTTGAAGTGAATATGAATCAGAGGTGGGTTTCAGTCAGATGGGCCAAAGAATGTTCTACTCTTGTAAATGATAAGGGTTATTCTGAAGGGAACAATAACATCCAATGTTCACTCTGTGACATGCAAACAACGAGTTGTTGAGAAGTTGCAGAGAGTCTCCATGTGGGCGGTATGATAGAATGGATCTACTTTCTGGCACGTTGACTTTAATTAACATCTTGGAGGTGGAGGAGGAAGGGCGTTTTCTCCCCCACGTGATGGTATCAAATAATATATAATCAGTGCTGATCACCCATTGCATAATTCCTAGTAATAAATTGGTGCTATTTATAACTCTTTAATGTTTATTACTCTTTAATCCCAATGAGCAGTGTCTATGCTGTTCTGCAACCATACAATGATGGTAATAACAGTATTTTTCTCATGAGATATTTAAGAGCCTGCTGAGTTAATATCTATGAAGTGCGGAGAATGATGTACTATAAAGAAAATAACTACCATGTCATTTTAACCATAACTGTGTCACCACTAATGCACACAGGCTACTTACTGAGCCTTTGCTATATGTTACTCATGCAGTATTTCATTTAGGCCTCATTACATCCCTGATGTAGCTATTAGAACCTTTACAACTGCGGGAATCGTTCTGACTTTTTTCATCTATCTGTACCTCCAAACAAATCAACTTGATAATTTGTTGTATTCATTACTTATTTACTGTTAAAAATTCTCAACAAAATCAATTTAAGGAAGGGACCGTTTGTTTCGGCTCATATTTAGAGGGAGGGTATAGTCTATTGTGGTGGGGAAGTTACGATGCAGGAGCGTGAGGCAGTTGGTCTCACTGATTTTACAGTCAAGGTGAGAGACAAACGCTGCTGTGCAGCCTGCATTCTCCTGTTCAGTCTCAGACCCCAGTCCTTGAAATGATCCCTTCCGTATTCAGGATGGATATCCCCACCTCAGTTAACACAGAAAGCCTTTCACCCACCCGCAATCCTGGAGCCACCCAAATGCAGATAAGAGTTCAAACAAAGGGCCACGTGGAACTGTCTTCCTCCTTCTGACGTGCAGGCTACTGTGGGTTGCAGAAACGGTCATGGAACAAAGGTCCTGGGGAGACCCTACCAAGTGTTTGGTGAGGCTTTCTAAAGAGAATGGAAGTAAGTAACGGGCCAAAGCTCCGTAAGACAGAGACACAAAAGCCTGCTTCCAAATTCCAATTCTGAAACTTAGACAAGTGCTTTAATTCCTCTTGTTTACAGGCTGGAAGAGGGCTAACTCTCACCTGCCAAGAACGCAAAGTGACGGAGTGACGTAAAGAGGCAATCAAGCACCTGTTATGTCTGTAAGAAACCCTGATAACGTCACGTCTCTTCCTGTTGATTTTGTTCTTTATGGTTCTCTACCATTACACCTTCCGTCAATATTTCCTATAATTCTCTCCAACCCACTTTCAACCCCACTCCCCAAAAAGTGATTTTGGAGCTCACATTTCAGACCTCGGCTCAAATCAAGTACTTTCCAGTGTTATGGAAAATTATCAGAAAACCGTGGGCTTGAGGGAGATCACAAGACAGTGAATAATGAGCTGGGGCCAGGTAACCAAAATGGAGACATGCCGGAATCATAGGAAACCACAACAAGCTTATGCCGGAGACTCTAGCACCCCAGTTCTGTGCTTTCACTTGAAAGTGGGGATTACTGTCAAAAGATAACATTCACGCCAAACTATGCAGGAGTTTGTTGAAGGGCTGAGTAATGTCTTGAAGATTTGGGAATCTGAGATTCAGGTTACTAGGACTGAAAAATCTGAAGCACTAAGGGCACCTAAGAATTGTGCTCCACCTGGGTAGAACTTCGATTCTGCTACTGTAACACACGAGAAGCCTTGGAAAACAGATGTCAAAAGACTCTCATTAAACTGCCAAACACTTTTCCCGTATTTCCTCTCCCATCAAAGCTGATTATCGAGATATATAGACCCATGCTCACGCACATAAATATCTTGATAAGTTACTAGAAAAAGCAGAAAAATGTCTGACAGCTTAATGAGATTTGGGTGAAAGAAATTTCTGTATTTTAATGTTCTCCAGGCAATAGAAATAACTCATCAACATTTCTAAAGCTCATTCAGCTTGGCTACATTTGGTAAAATATTTTCATAAATTCTGAAGAAGAAATACCTTTATCGGGCATTAAAGGGATTGAAGTCTAATCCATTGGCCACTTTACCTCCTCCCATTCTGCTCAGTGTCATGTGTCTGACTTCAAATGGCAGTTCTGCAGGGCTCTCATGCTACGTTTTACAGCTCACTTTACTCCATATATATAATGTTTACTTCATACAGAAGGACTGACCTCATGGTCTATTAAGATGAGAAGTGGCGACCAGAGCGATAGCTCAGCAATTAAGAAAACTTACTGCTCTTACAGAGGGTGTGTACATGTGTGTATTACATATGCAAGAAAATGCTCATATGCATATACACAGATCTCTACAATTTTTAAGGTGGCATCAGGTATTCAGAAAGTTGTCCTTTGAGGATAGCCTATGCAAAGTATCTGATGACATGTGGATCCTTTGATGGCCTGTGATCAGTTCATGAATGAGTAACAGAACAAATGATTTCTTTTCATTGGTGGTATGAAAAATAGAAAGAGTTTTCATGAGAGACCGGGAAAATCAATTAGAAGAATTCTGTTCAAGAAATCCATTTGACAAGAGGATGATTAGATATAAAACTACTATAGTAGTGGTATTCTGAACACAAATACTTTGGGTATTAAAGAGAAAGAAAGATGTTCTGGGAGGCTTTTCAGAGTGACACCATTGGCATTGAGTTTAAGAAGTTTAAGGACAAAAAGCAGATAGCAATATGAATATGGTGCATGCTTATGGTAAACCTCCTCATATACTTGGGGAGTTGTTGCAATTGCTAGACAAGGCAGGCACTGAAATATTCTGTGATGAGTTCATGGTAGAGGAGGCTTTCAGATTACTTAGCTGCTGAGCTTCTGAGGTGTGGCCTCTCAGTGGATTCCACTAAATCCCCTGACCTTCTGGAGCAATCTTGATGGTATTACATCCTGGCAACTGGACATACCGAGAGTGTGTGTGGCATCCTCAACTCCACAATGAGATTTATCAGTGGAATAATGATGGTGACATTGAAAAAATGGGAAATACAAGAGACGACTTGTTTAGTTTGTCACTCACTAACATTTCAAGTTATCTTTGAGGGTGACAGGTTCCATAAAGAAAATCAATCAAAAGCAGTTATGGGAAATAATAGACAATGGTTAGTACTTGCCAGACAAGGACACTGTACCATCTGAGTATTCAATAAGATAACTATAAGAAGTTGACACTAATACAGAAACCGAACCTCCCAGAAGTTAAACAACAAATCCACACACACAGCTAATCACTGAATGAGTGAAGACTTTAATGGTTCCAAAGCCCACACTTTTGGCCTTTATAGGATGATTGAAGCAGAATTTGGAGCGCATGCTTGGCTCTGCTCAAACATCAGGGGTCTTGTGATATTTGTGTTATCTTGGGCAGTCAAAGGAACACATCTTGAAAAATGTAAGGCTTGAATGAATTAGTTACTGAATTCCTTTCAGGGACTGAGATGACCTTGTTTAGTTCATTTTCCCATATAAAAAATGATGTGGAATATGGGAGAAACTATAGCTACCACTGTTAAAATTTATTACATACGTCATATTCCACTAAATCTCATTGTTTCAGCCGTTGGACTACAGGCCCCTCAGTTCAATGCAATTCTGTGCATTTTGTTCAGCCTTAAATTCACCCTGACTACACAAAATATACTTCCGTTCAGTGGAATGAAGCTATCAGTAAAGACAGAGGGAAAGCTGTCAACACAGGTAAGGTTAGAGACCTGGTCAGGGCCAAAGCACATAGGGACAATACCTAGTTTACTCATTTAACTCAGCCAGAAATATGGGTAACAGCATTCCCAGGGATGTTTGCTCAACACAATGCCTTGAAGCATTAGCTACAGGAATATGTAAAAGTAGCTTACATGGAGAGTTGGAATGTAGCAGAGTAGTGTGGATGGAAGCTTCCTGAAAGCATTGTGGGAAACATCCTTTGGGTATGATACTTACATGAAGAGATGATTTATTAGTCCTGGAAGAGTGTATGGGAGAAAGGAAGTAAGAGGTTATGAGAGAGTGACCCTCCTACTATGGTGGGTGGGAGAGTTCCTGCAAATGTATGTTAGCTTTGCCTTTTAGTGAAAGGCTTGGGATTTCCCAGGTCTGAGCTGTGCAACATGGTAGCCACTTGTATGCCCATCAAGTGCTGAAAATATTAATCTGGTTTATGAAATCTCTAAATATAAAATACAAACTCTATTTCAAAGACAATGTAAAGCAAAGAATATAAATTATCTCAATGACTTCTATACAATTATATATCAGATTGCCATCAACGATCATATGCTGAATTAAGTGTAAAGTTGTAAATATTAATTTTTATTTGTGTAATTGAAGTTTTGCTTTTAGGTAAAAATATAAATTTGCTGACTAGAAAATGTAAGATTCATCTATGGCTTAGGTGTGTATTTCTGTTAGAGTTTTATTGAGTTTGGCCCTCGTGAATGATTAGGGCACATCCCAGTAGAGAAAGTGGTTACTATGGCTTGGTGTGGAGGTGGATGAAACTAGAATTTAGATGAGGAGGCTCACTGGGTCTCAAGGCACATACATACTTCAGCCATGCTCTCCATCTCTGGGAAAACCCCTCCAGAAGGTAGGGAAGTCAGCTGGAAGGCAATGGTCTGAACGGGAGTCTGGGAGCAGCATTCTTTGAGACATAAGTTGATAATTAAGTCTAGGAAGGAGACAAATGATAATTTGAGCACTGAGAGGCTTACGTTTTGTATATAGCAAACCACTCCTTGAAAGTAGATCAAATTGATCTCTGCTTAAGCTTGTTGTCTTCAATCTCTTATGCTTCCCTCATTAAAGATTTCTTTTTAACTTAATTGCACCGCTTGTTTATCCTGAGAACACAAAGAAATTTCACACAGGTTTCAGCCAGGCTTTGAAAGGCAATGTGGCAGAAATCCAAAACACAAAAATGCTGAAAGCTCACTGACATCCAGGGCTAACTCTGCCTTTAGTTTTCTAAGCATCTTGCACCAAGCACAGTACCTAAAATATGAGGATACAATATCGATTTGAAGAATCACTTAGTGACCCAAAGAGCAAGTTCTGTCAGTTGATCCTCAGAGGGCTTTCCTTTTAAAAACCTTGGCTGAGACACTGCACTGGACACTTGATCTTTTACATACAGTGGAGGACACCACCTAATGCAACCATAAATAGAGCTCCCATCAGTGGGAGGTCCTGCAGGTCCAGGGCTAAAGAGTTACATGAAGCATATCTTTGCACCTATAAAGAGTTAACTGTGGTAACCCATGTAAAATCAAGTTTCATTTTACAGATGAAGAAAGTGTGTCAAGAGGCCAAAGAATCCACTGAAATATGGACAGTTGGCAAGCGTTAAACCTGCAAACTGAACTTAGACTGTCTGTCTCCAGAGACTCTTCTCCAAGTCCTTAGGCCATAATTATATTTCAAACAGTGATATCTTTAAATTGAAATATATTACCCAATGCCTAGTTTTATGATCAAGTTTATATATATGCATATTATTTTCTCCTTGCTGTGATGAAATGCCTTAGTGAAGGTAGGTTAAGGGTGGGAGGATTTACCTGTCTTACAGTTTGAGAGACTGCAGTCTTGATGGAGAAGGCATAAGGGCAGAAGGGTACAACTGCTTTTTTAAATTTACACGTATATGAAACAGGGAGAAATGAGTGACAGTGCTCAAGTCACTGTCTTCTTTTCCCCATAAGTCCCCACCCCCATGGAATCTCGCCACTTCTTTCTGCACAACACTACATTGCCCAGGTAAACCTCTCCAGACAACCCTTATGAATATACCCAGATGTGTAGTTCTCTAAATTATGATTAACATGTGACTAGATAGTAGCTTCTATGTAGTAGAGGATGTTTTTGTCAGGCACCAATGGGAGAAAAAACCCTAGGTGCTGCCAAGGCTCTACCCTCCAGTGTAGGAGAATGTCAGGGCAGGAAGGTGGGAAGAAGTTGGTAGATGGGTGGGCCACCCTCATAGAAGGGTGGATGGGATAGAGGGTTTGTGGATGGGAAACTGAGAAAGGAGATAACATTTGAAATATAAATAAATAAAAAAATCCAATAAGAAAGGAAAAAAAGTTTCTACACTACTTACATATGTGCTTATTTATAACTAAATTCAACAAAAACCCAGCAAAAAAGAGAATTTCAAATCAATTTTAATGCAAAATTACTCAATAAAATAACTGCAAACCAAATCCAAGAACAAATCAAAAATATATACCATCATGATCAAGCAGGCTTCACCCCAGGGATGCAGGGATGGTTCAATATATGAATATAAATCAGTCTAATCCACTTTATAAACAAACTCAAAGAAAAAAAACACATGATCATCTCATTAGATGCTGAGAAAACATTTGACAAAATTCAACACCCCTTCATGTTAAAAATCTTGAAAAGATCAGGAATTCAAGGCCCATACCTAAACATTGTAAAATCAATATACAGTAAACCAGTAGCCAACATCAAACTAAATGGAGAGAGACATGAAGCAATCCCACTAATATCAGGGACTAGACAAAGCTACCCCCTCTTTCCCTACCTATTTAATATAGTACTCGAAGTCCTGGCCAGAGCAATCAGAAAACAAAAAGAGATCCAAGGGACGCAAATTGGAAAGAAAGAAGTCAAAATATCACTATTTGTAGATGATATGATAGTATACTTAAGTGACCACAAAAATTCCACCAGAGAACTCCTAAACCTGATAAACAACTTTAGCAAAGTGGCAGGTTATAAAATTAACTCAACTCAGATCAGTAGCTTTCCTTTCTACACATGACAAATAGGCTGAGAAAGAAATTAAGGAAACAACACCCTTCATGATAGCCACAAACTATAAACGATCTTGGTGCAACTCTAAATAAGCAGGTGAAAGATCTGTATGACAAGAATGTTGAGCTCGTGAAGAAAGAAATTGAAGATCTCAGAAGATGGAAAAATCTCCCATGCTCATGAATCGGCAGGAGTAACATAGTGAAAATATACCAAAAAAAAAAAATCTACAGATTTCAAAGCAATCTCCATCAAAATATCAACAAGATTCCTCACAGTCATGCAAAGAGTAATTCTCAACTTTATATGGGAAAACAAAAAACCCAGAGCAGCCAAAACAATTATTAACAATAAAAGAACTTCTGGGGAATCACCAGCCCTGACCTTAAGCTCTACTACAGAGAAATAGTGATAAAAACCTCATCTCATGGTGTTGCTTCAGGGACAGATAGGTCAATCAAATGGAATTAAATTGAAGACCCAGAAATAAACCCACATAGCTATGGACACTTGCTCTTTGACAAAGAAGCCAAAACCACATAGTAAAATAAAGAAAGCATCTTCAACAAATGATGCTGGTCCAAATGGCGGTCAGCATGTAGAAGAATGCATATTGACCCATATTTATCACCTTGCACAAAGCTCAAGTCCAGGTGGATCAAGAACCTCACCATAAGACCAGGTACACTGAATCTAACAGAAGAGAAAATGGGAAATAGCCTCCAACACACTGGCACATGAGAAAATTTCCTGGATAGAATACCAATGTCTCAGGCTCTAAGATCAACAATTGATAAATGGAACCTCATGAAACTGCAAAGCTTGTAAGGCAAAGGACACTGTTAATAGGACAAAATCTACAGACTAGGAAAATTCATTAGAGGGCTAATATCCAAAATATAAAAAGAACTTAAGAAGTTAGACTCCAAAACAAAAACTAACCGAAAACCAAAACAAATAGACCAAGTTAAAAGTAGGGTAAAGAGCTAAGCAGAGAATTCTCAACAGAGGAATCTCAAATGGAGGGGAAACACCTAAAAACAACTAACTTCCTTAGTCATTAAGGAAATGCAGCTCAAAATGACCCTGAGATTCCACGTTACACCAATCAGAATGGCAAAGATCAAAAACTCAAGCTTCCGCACAGTCTGGAAAGATGAGAAGAAAGAGAAACATTCTACCATTGCTGGTGGGATTGCAAATCTGTGCAACCACCACGGAAATCAATATGGCAGTTTCTCAAGAAATTGGAAATTCAGGTTCTACCCAGCTATACTGCTCCTGGGTATATACCCAAAAGATGTTCCACCATACCACAAGGATACCTCCTCTACTGCTATGCTCATAGCAGCAGTATTTATAATAGTCTGAAACTGGAAGCCACCCAGATGTCCCTCAACCAAAGAATGGATGCAAAAAAATGTGCTTCCTTTACACAATGGAATAATACTCAGCTATTAAGAAGGATAACTTCATGAGTTTTGCAGGCAAATTGATGGAACTAGAAAGTATCATCCTGAGTGAAGTAACCCAGCCCACAAAAGACATGCATGTTATGTAGTCACAGATAAGTAAATATTAGCCAAAATATACAGAATACCCATGACACAACGCACAGGCTGTAACAAGTTCAACAAGAAGGAAGGCCCAAGTGAAGATGTCTCAATCCCTCTTAGAAGGGAGAACAAAATAATCATGGGAAACAGAGGGAAGGAGGGACCTAAATAGAGGGGAGGGGGATGGGAAAGGGGCAGGATTAGGTATGAGGGGAGATATGAGAGAATCCCTGGGGTCCAAGAGAATGAATAAAAATATGCAGCTGCCTGGGATGGCAGGTAGGGAAACTTCTAGAAAGTCCTAGAGACCTGGGATGTGAGAGGCTCCCAGGACTCAGTAGTAGTGACCTTATCCAAAATGCCCAACGGTGAAGAGATGGGACCTGAAGAGACAAACTCCAGTGGATAGAAAGGGGCCTGGGTGGAGGAATGAGGTCACCAAATGACTTTCAAAAATTTTGACCTAGAATTGTTCCTGTCTAAAAGAAATGCAGGGACAAAAATAGAGCAGAGACTGAAGGAAAAGTTGTCCAGTGACCAGCCTGATTGGGATTACTGATGCTATGCTGTGTTTGTAGACAGGAGCCTAGCATGGCTGCCTTCTGGTAGGTTCTACCAGCAGCTGACTGAGACAGATGCACATACAGCCAATCATTGGACTGAGGTCAGAGACCCCTATGGAAGAGTTAGGGGAAGGATTGAAGGAGCTAAAGCGGATGACAATCCTATAGGAAGACCATCAGTGTCAAGTAAAGGGGACCCAGAGAAATTCCAGAGACTAAGGCACCCACCAGTCTGTTAAAAGGCCCCCAGCACATATGTAGGAGAGGATGGCCTTGTCTGACATCAGTAGGCGAGGATGAGATAAAAGGATCGGGAACACCCTTTCAGAAGCAAAGGACATGGGGGGATGGGGATGGGGATGGGGTGAAAAACTCTCAGAGGGGGTTTTGGGAGGGTGACAACATTTGGTATATAAATAAACAAAGCAATTAATTAAAAGGACATGTGTGGTGTGTATTTACTAATAAGTGGATACTAGCCAAAATAAAGTACAGAATACCCAGGATACAATCCGCAGAACTCAACACATTTAACAAGCCAAAGGACCCAATTGAGGATGCTCCAATCCCACTTGGGAGGGAGAAAAAAAGCAATCATGGAGGGGGGATTGATGAGGGAGGAAGGGCGCTGCATAGGAGGGAGGAGGGGGAAAGAAAGGAAAACATGATCAGGTATTGGTGGGGGGTGGGGGCGGGGAGGTGGGATGGGAAGAGCAGGAGTGAAGCCCTGAGGGCCAACAGAAAGAATGGTAGGAGGTAGGGGTACCCTCTAGGATGCGAGATACCTGGGAGGTGAGAGAAGCTCAGGACTCAAAGCCAGGGACCTTAGATAAAATACCCTACAGTGGGGAGAAACAACTTATAGAGTCCATCTCTATTAGAAAGACAGGGCATCAAGTGAGGGATGGGGTTGCCATGCCACAATCAAAAACTCTGACACAGAATTGTTCCTGTCTAAAAGAACTGCAGGGACAAAACCTGGAGAAAAGACTGAGGAAAAGGATGTTCACTGGTCATTCCAAATTGGGATCCAGCTTAAGGGGAGGATCCAAGGCCAGATTACTAATGCTATGGTATGCTTAGAGACAGGAGCCTAGTATGGCTGCCTCTGAGAGGCCCAACAGGCAGCTGAAAGAGTCAGATGTAGATATCTATACCCAACCAATGGACAGAAGCAGGACACCCCTGTGGTTAAATTGGAAGAAACTGAGGAGGAAGGTGACCCCATAGGAAGACCAGCAGTCTCAACTAACCTGAACTCCTGGGATCTCAGGCTCTAAGCCAGCAACGAGGCAGCATACATGAGCTGTTCTAAGGCTCATATATACAGTAGTGGACTACTTGGTCTGGTCTCAGTGAGAGAAGATGCACTTAACCCTCCAGAGCCTTGAGGCCCCAGGGATTGGGGAGGTCTGGTGGGGTGGGGACATCCTCTTGGAGACAGGGGATGAGGTGTGAGATAAGGAACAGTCAGAGGGCAGACCAGCAGGGGGATAATGACTAAACTGTAAAAAAGATTAAATAATAATTATTATAATAAGAATTATTATTATTATCATTATTTAAAAATGTTTAAAAAGATTTGACCACTACTGGACATAGTGGCATACATCTTTGATCCCAGTACTTGTTAGTTAGAAGCTGGCAGAGCTCTGTGAATTCCATGCTAGACTATTCTACACAATGAGTTCCATGTCAGCACGGACTCCACAGTGATACCTTGTCTCAAAATAAAATAAAATAAAATAAAATAAAATAAAATAAAATAAATAAAATAAAATAAAAATTGAATTTTTCCATAAAACATTTTATAAAAAGGGAAAAAGTCCAAGTCATCAAAATTATGTCCCCAGTGCAGGAGAATCAGTACACCTAAAGGCCTTGTTAAGCAAAAATCAGAATATTCTAGTGTCTGACAGATAATCAAATGAGTAAGATGTAGAAACTGAGGGTCAAGAGGTGACATGACAAGAAGAGGAGCTAGGGAGAAGTCAGACCATGTAAGAGTCAGAAATGACATGAATCAATGAGGCCCCTTTGGTAACATTATTTCTGGTATTCTTATTTATCAGACTTACTTGAAACACTAAATAGTAACTTGTCTATGGCTATTCTTAGCCTTCCTCTAAGAAGTCTAGACACTTCTATGGTGGATGTGCTTTCTAGCATAGATGTAGTGATACACTTTTGACATATTCTAACACCAATTACATCTATGGGCCATCTCAATAGGATAAGAGAGGGAAAACTGGAAAAACCTTGCTAATGACATACAAAAGAGTAGCCCTACTTCCCTCTTTAATTTTTTCTACCTCCTCCATTCCTGCTTTCCTTCTTCCATCCATCTGTTCTATCACAAGAATGTGGCTATGAATTTTGATTGGCAGACTTCCCATTGTGTAGTGTGGGTTTCTCTGGAAATACACAGG
Source organism: Rattus rattus (assembly GCF_011064425.1). Classification (NCBI taxonomy): domain Eukaryota; kingdom Metazoa; phylum Chordata; class Mammalia; order Rodentia; family Muridae; genus Rattus; species Rattus rattus. Next base: position 237,224,247 of record NC_046154.1, on the reverse strand, counting down.
CCAATGCTTATGCTGGGTTCTAGAGCATCATATTAAGAGATCCAAACCTGAAATAAAATAACAATGCATCTTGCCCCATACACCCATGCAAAACATGTAATATAAGAGTGTAGATTAAAAATGTCGATCAGGATGAAGCCCGAAGGGAGGAGAGCAGAACTCTGCATGCGAACAGTTATTATTGATCTCTGGGCCACCTGCAAGGAAAGTTGACAACCTAGCCCTGAAGGAGCAAACTATGCAGAGTCCAAAAGAACAGCCAGAGAGGACAAAGGCAATGGGCTCCAAGATCCCAAGTCCATATCACAGAACAGGAAAGTCAGAGCAGGTTAACATGGGGAATTGAGTCATAATAGATGTCTAGAGATGAGATTTGAGTGTCAAGATAATTCATCTTACTTCCATGCACACCAATCAGCAAATGGTCACCATGATGTGACCCTTAATGAGAAGCTGGAAAGTAGGGCCTACCGGGCAAAGCAATGTCTGCTCTGGTATTGCCAGAGAAATCTCCTACAGGGGAAGTCCTTGGTCCTCCCAAGGTTGGACCCCCGAGTGCAGGGGAATGTGGGAGGGCAGTAAGGGGGATGTATGGGGGAACATCCGTATGGGGGAGGAGGAAGGGGAGGGGAGGGGATTGGAGTTTATGGACAGGAAACCAGGAAGGGGAATAATTGAAATGTAAGTAAAGAAATATATTTAATAAAACTTAAAAAAAGAAATCTCACTACAGTCTACCCATTTGCTTGTCTTTATATGTGAGATTTTACATGCCCTTCTCTCTACTCCCTCAGTTTAGAAAGTGATATGCTTTTCTGGCAGTAGCTCTGAAAGAGCCTCAGGACTCGGGGGTAAGCACTATATTTGGCTCGTCTTCTTTGCCTTTGGTTCTGGGGTGCTTCCATTAAGAATTTAGAGATACGTGAAGAGGAACTGTCCGACTCGATCAGTGGTTTACATGGCTAATGGAGGAATAGGAGTATCAAGCTTTCCAAAAAGCAGATGATAGCCCCGGACTCAGGACTCTCACTTCAGTGAGATGCAGATTCAGTGATGCACTTACGATCTACAAGATTCACTGGAAGGAAGGGAAGCAAAATAAAGCTTCCTTCCCTTGTGTGTAAGGTCCTCCCCCACCCACACAGGCAATATAACGGTTCTGGACTCTTCATTTTTATGTCAGATTTAAGTGACAAATAAATTGTCAGATGGTACCTCATCATCACGCTCTTCCATTTTCTTAAAAATATAAATTGCTTGAGGGGGTAGTGTTATAATTTTAGAACAGAAAATACATGCCAGATGTCTCTTATATGAAGCTGTCCCACCTAAAAATATATGCCCTAGTCATTAGGATGTGTTCTAAATATTACTGCCAAGCCATAGGAATGATGGGTCTGAACCCTCACTTATACTTAACTCCTGGTGTGTCGCATTGTCTTGGTGTCTTATACGCCTATCCCATTGATGTAGAGGAAGCACCAATTAGATAACACTCCATTATTAGAGAACAAGGCCCAAGTCAGAGGAAGCAGGGTCTGCCTTCTTGCCCAGAAACAATATGAAGTCTGTCTGCTGAGGGCTGCTAGGCCTCCCTCATGCTTTGCCTTTGACGTTTGCCAGCTCACCCTATAAACATGTCTAAGGCTGCTGTGTTTGGTCTGCTTATTTAGATGATATTGTCCAGGGTAGGGAAAAGGAAAATTGAACCGGACCCTCCAAATGACTACAAGAGAAAGAGAAGTAGAAAAAAAAAAAGGTAAACCAGAGAAAACAGGAAACAGGCTAGCAAGAAGAGCCAGGGCACTGGAAGGCAGGAAGCAGATCTGAGTGTTCCAAAGTGCAGCTGGGGTGCTGGAAGTGAGGCAGAGCCACTGCCAGTCCCTACCTCCTGTGCACGGTTTGTGTAAACTGGACACATGTCCTCTTTTGAAGGGAATAAGTGATCTTTACTCCTGTCCCTCTGCATGACTGGCCTCTCTACATACTTACAATCTCAATGTCCTTTCTTACTCTTTGATTGGCCAAGGTGAAGGGACACATGCCCAAACTGCCATCGAACTCTGCTTTCATTCCTACCATAGACCTTATCTGTCGTGATAATTTCATTTTTATCACTGTTATTTTTTCTTGTACTTATGGCCCCTCCCCTAATACATAGTCTGTGAGTAGTATGAAAGTGTAATTCACTGCTTTATTCCTGCTGAGCATATACATACAGGTCCTATGATAGATGCCCAACACCTGTTAATTAACCCTGTCAATAATTGAAACATTCAGTAAAGCCTGCCTGATGCCACAGATGCCTGGAAAAGAAAAGCATATGGAAAAAAGCTTTTGTTTGAATATTAATCCATTGAGAATGGAGATTTTTGAAAAATGTTAAATATGAAATTAATGTAATGGCAACTAATAAATACTAGATGAGGTGCATAGATATCACAAATGTTATGTTATCTCTATTACAATGGGTCATTGGAAATGCTTTTAATATCACACATTTTTGATATCAAGATATTAGAATCTTATGACTATTACAGACAATAATCTTAACACATCCACAAAATGGGGGCATTCCATATGATAAATTAAGGGAACTTTTGCAATTCCTGTATAGGTTGACCCAGGATTTCTTCCCATTCTTGTCTAAATATAAAATTAACAGAGCTATCCTTATGGAATAACATTTCTTCTCATTTCTCAGTGAGGATAACGGTTGTTTGCAAGCATTACAGAAGAGGAAGTCATGCCTGAGCCAAGAGGAAATTTCAGGAGGAAATGTGATTGGGACATTATTATGAAGGGTGAGATGGAGGAGGAAAGAGACAGAAGAGGAAAAATTAGAAATTGGAAATGAAGTCACTTCAGTCTCTGGCTTTCCAGAGGAAGCAGGCCCTGACAGGCACTGATGAATGATATGTGAACAGGGCCTCCCAGCAAGGAGGGGCTTGTGGTGCTCAGATCTGGGGCCTTCTGCTTCCAGTTCCTCATCTGGAAAATGAGAGCACCAAGAGAACTTGCTCTCAAATGACAATTGGGAGAGGAAATGATATACAGATCCTCTCTCTCTCTCTCTCTCTCTCTCTCTCTCTCTCTCTCTCTCTCTCTCTCTCTCTCTCTCTCTCTCTTTCTCTTTCTCCTGCCCCTAAGACTACCAGTCATAAAAGGAATCAGGAAATCATTCCACTTACATACAGAAACCAAGAACACCTTAGGATTTTGAACATTAGGTTTGGCATTTGAAATCCCCTAACTTCTCCATATACCATCCCCTGAAACTATGAGTTTTCTTTTAGAATGAATGATTCTAGTTCCTAAGTGCAGTAAACCCACTGTTGAGTCCAGCTAACTTTCTCCTGAATAATTGCAGACCTTGGAAATAAATAGGAGCTCTGGAGATGTTCCTGAAAGAAGGAGGCTAGGGGAGTCAAGGTCATTGACTTTAAATATTTCACAAATCATTGAGAAAAAGAAGGATTAGCTTTATGCAGCAAGAAGGTACAAACACAGGAGAAATGGCATGGAGATCAGCATGGCCGACAAGCTTTGGTGGTGTAAGGTCTAGAATTAAGCAGTAGCCCTTCTCTCTGACCCACTGCCTCTGCTCTGCTCAGAGGTGACATAAGCAGCAGCGCGAGAAGATTGTCAGACTCACCCTGACTTAAACATCACGCAACCTACTTGAGTATTATTGACTACATGCGAACCCAGTAACATGAAGAGATTTCTGTTCTCATATATTGGTCCAAAATGCTGAAATGATAACAATAGCAAAAAATTCAGAGACATGCTGTTGGGAATCTAACATTTCAGGAAGACTTCCTATCTGGCAAGAGTTTTCACTAATCAATCACTGGATTGATGTGTTGGAAGACCCTTCATCTTTCGAAAATGCAAATCCTTGTAGCTGCTATTTTCTGCCACTAAGGCAGAGTTTGTATCTTTTTGTTGCATAAAGCTAATCCTTCTTTAGCATGAGAGCTAAAAGGACCAGCTGATATTTCCCTAGACATAGAACACCAGGGGAGAGGTCTCAGTTTGTACCCACAATTTCTGTGGGGTCTGAAGAAATGAGGGTCTTCTGTGTACCCAGCGACTGTGAAGACTCCACAGAGGCACTAACATGCTGGAACACATCCTGAATTCCTAAGCACTGCAAACAGAAGTTACACCTTATCCTACCCAGCTGTGAGGAAAGCCCACCCTCCATGCAGGGGTTAGGACAGCCACCCAAATGGAGAAATGGCAGCCAACAAGCCCCCTACCCATGGAGTGTTTGTAGGCACAGGCATGCATTTTGACCATGCAATTACTTGGTAAGAAAGCAAACTGAATAAAGGCAGCAGATTTCCTGTCCTAGGTGACATCATCCAGAGCCACATGCTTGCAACACTTATTCAAGAGAGACCAGTTATACTTGGTGAAGACAGTACAGGAAAGTGAAATGACCCAAGGGTTTAGTGCAGCCAGCTGTTTCCACTTTGGAAAATAAAAATAACAGAATGTAAAGTGATACAAAGTTCAAAGTTTTAAAACCATGTCTAAATACCTCATGCCATGAGTAGGCTCTAGCATGGATCTTTGTGGTGGAAAGAATGTTCTTGGAGACCCATCAGCATTACTTGTATAGGGCAAACACTAGTTATAGATATAGTGATGTGGTAAGAAGTAAACCAGACATGGAAAAGTGAAGGTCTGGGTTGTAGTACCAAGTCTGCCCTTTGCTGCTTGTTTGAACTTGTACCATTCACTTAAGAACTCTGAATATGATGGAAAGTGATGAAACAGGGTACATACCATACACTTTCAGAGACAGGAAGCTACTACTACTATAAGAGACCAATTTTGGTATATGATGATGCCTTATATCCCTCAGCAGAAAGAGTTATGTTAAAAATAACATGGTAGATCATGAAAATTTACAAAGATAGAAACCAAGGAGTATAAAATGTTTTAGTATAAATGAGAAGATAGTGATTAAAGCTTGAGGTAAACAATTTATTTTATGATAGGTAGAAAGTCAATATGGCCAGTAAGGAAGAAGACAGAAAGGGAATCTGGGCATGAAGAAATGGAACAATAGTAGAAAATGAATATTTAGTTCCTGTTGTACTTCGATTCACATGTCCCTCACTCTCTAGGCTTTTTCTGGCTTAACCCTGCCCATCATGAAAGACTTATAGCTCACATCTTACTAGATATGAAGTCATGGCTAACTCTTCTGGCATTTCATGTAGTGTTTAATTGAACAGAAATAGAACCATCCCATATTACAACTGCCTTCCCTTGTGAACTCTCAGTTCCTCAATGGTGTGTGTCACATTTGTACTTGTCTTATGTCACCTAAGGGGTTTCATAAATGCTTTTGTATGGAGGAATGACCTTATAGAATCTCTAGAATGACAAATTGGAGAGGCAAGCAGGGCTAGAAAATGCAAGTAGTGAACAATGCTGGTATTCAGGCACAAAGGTTGGTGCAAGGGGGAACGCTGGATACTCTGTATTCCTTCGGCTTCTGTTTTTCATTTGGAGAACACCACAACCTCTGTTCCCATTCCCAAATGTCAGGCTGCTTTACCTATTCCAGGATAGATGGTAAGAGTCACTTCAATATGTGTTGAAAGTTTAGTGCCTGGTGACTTCGCCAGAAGTGGTAGGAGCTTTCCAGATCTTCTTTACACTAATGGTGTCTTTCATGTCTGTTTCCTCCAGAGAAGGTGGCCTTTCTCAGTCATCTTCATCCAATTCATTGCCCACCCCTGTCATCATTGTCTCCCCAATATTTCCTGTAGTTATCATCTTTTGTCCTTTTCTGCTAGCGGTATAATCACAGGGAACCCTGTTCAAGAATCCATATTCGACAGTGTGATTCTTCTATACTCACCTTCCTTGATGCAGAGCACTATTTGAAAAATGGGAATTTATATTGAGTATTCACTTCTTGGAGAAATATTTTAAGTGGTCTCCATAGCACATAAAATAAACATGGCACTCAACCCAAGACCCCGACTCAAGAGCTTGATTATTCTGTACTTTCTCTGAGGCAGAGTAGTTTTTGGAAGACAGGAATACCCTCAGAATCTTGATGAAACATTTTAAGCTGTTCCCATAGCATACAGAGTGAGGATAGACATCTAAACTTTTTAATGTGGCCTAAAATTTCTCCTTGACTGATTACTGGCATCTCTGTAGAGTCCCATCCCCGTGCTCTGACTACCCAGGTTTGCTTTGTCCTGCAAAGTTTACTTTTAGCTTCTGACTTCAGGGACTTGAAGACATTGCTCTCCCTTCAGAAATTTTCTCCCTCCTGTTACCTGTAGTCACCAACATGGCCTCTCTTCATCTTTTGTTACTCATCTGGGGCAAGGTCAGACTCTGCCTCTCATAATCTTCCTGTCCATTTTCTCCTGACCTTTAAGATCCCAAACTATTTGAACATAGATTTCCCTTCAGTATTTTAGCCCTACCAATGCAATCAATGTCTTCACAAATACTGGATATTCAGTATATGAATTTTTCATAACTAGGAGAACAATGTAGAGAATCTTACATTGAGTTCAACAATCTCAACTTCTAGAACTCTTAATGATATGACACAAATTTGGAGAACTCTGCAAGTTTCTTCAAATCTGTGAACTCATTGTTCCAGGAACATGCTTACTGCTACATGGGTCATATGTACATACACTTTCATGAGTGCCTCCATACAAACATACAAACAAACAAACAAACAAACAATCAGACCACCACCACCACCACCACCACCACCACCACCACCACAACAACAACAACAACAAAACTATCTTTAAAATCTAGAAGGGTCTCCGGTTCTCAGAACAGGAGAAGGGAGTAATCTGATCCCTAACATACACTGCAGGTTTCCATGTTCTTTTAGATTGGCTTACTCCACCTTATTTACTGAGTCTGGCCATATTAGACTTGGGACTAAGTCTGAGGCCAGCCTTTGAGGAGAATATGATATAAAGGCTGCTGTACATGAAACTTTGATAGTGTACAGGATGAATCTTGATAAATACCTAGGATCTCACAGTAACCAGATGGAGGGAGCAGGCGAGCTGAACTGGCTCCTAGGAACAAGTGTAACTTAAGCTAGGGGTGTCAGCTTGAGTAAGAGTTCATGAGAGGCCATCTACTGAAGTAAAGAAAGGCGTTTCCCAAAGAGGAAAGTGAGGAGCCTGGGAATTGTTCTGAGTGTTTGGAGAGAAACCAGTAGCCATGTATCAACAGGAGTATACATGAAGGAGCAAAACACTGTTACAGTTGGAGAAGCCCTAGTGATCACAAGGCATTTGACATCTTTTCAAAAGCACGCTTTTCCAGCAGCTCCCCTCATTCTTAATTCAAAATCACCCTTTACATTTGTTAGCCCTGGCACTTTCTCTTGTCTCTTTAATTGGTGAACCTAAGATCCTTAAGGAACCCATTATGCTGAGATTTTCACCAACAAATTTACATCCAGAGGAACTGTCGCATGAATTTGTCTAATGGAATGGATGATCAACCGTTGGTAAACAGATTATGAAAACCTTAAGAGCACTGTAGCAGTGTGGCTGCTAATGAAACACAGTTGAACTGCCCCCACCATTTGGCACCCACCGACCCAACACTGTCATCATCACAATATGATATTTGTTCCCAATTATTTCATGGCAACAACTGTAATACAATATGGTATTAATCATATTTGTTATAAGTATCAATTTGAGAAATTTTTGACATGCCAGAAGATAAATCGGCTTATTATGAATAGGAATTCTGCTCAGTGCATGCCAACGGCTGCTGTATAATAAATAACCTCTGTAGATTTTTTTTTTAAGTAACATATGAGGAATAGCACTGAAAACAAAAGCAAAGCATCCAGGTCCTTCTGTTGCCTTCTGCACTCCTGGATACAGCACCACTAGGACCTTGTGTGTTTAGCGTTTCATCAGACTAACAAGCAGTTGGAAGGATAGTCTAGCTTCTCAGAAAAGAGAGCAAGGGCAGCTCTGTGACTGAGCCCTGAAGAGAAGGGGACCCTGGAGGCACAGAATACTTTCTAAAACTGCAAATATCCTCCAAACTGCAACTCCAGCACTGCCCTGGCATGCTCTGCTGAAGCTCAGATTCCAATAGTCTCTCAGGGAAATTATTGCCCTGGATATAGTGCAAGGCCTATTCTTCCACTTCGTTTGGGTGTTCATTCAAGAGTCTCCCCATCAGGAAGTTCTTTCTGATGACCTTATTAAAAAAGCCCTACTTCCAAGCCCTATTTTTTTATTATTTTTATACATGAACATATTATGTATGCATGTGTATTTATGCAGATATACAAATGTGTACATATATGTTTAGGCAATAGCACAACCGTGGGTTCCTCACACTCCCTTTTTTTTTTAAATTTTTTAATTCTTTTTACAATCCAGTCTTTCTCCCCATCTAGGTCCACCCTCTTAATGTTCCACATCCCACACACCCCCATCTCCAAAAGGATGTCCCTACCCATCCCCAACCCCCTACGCTCCCCACTCCCTAGGACCTCAAGTCTATTGAGGGTTAGATGCGTCTTCTCTCTGAGTCCAGAACAGGCAGTCCTCTGTTGTACATATGTCAGGGGCCTGAGACAAGCTAGTGTATGCTGCCTGGATGGTGGCTCAGTGTCTGAGAGATCTTGTGGTCCACGTTAGTTGAGACTGCTTGTCTTCCTATAGGGTCGCCCACCTCCTCAGCTTCTTCCAGCTTTTCCCTAACTCGACCACAGGGTCATCAGCTTCTGTCCATTTTTTAAAAACAAGTTTTAGGTTTTGATCACCCTAGGGCTCGCCTATCCAGCTAGACTACTGGGTAAGTGAGCACTAGCATCTCACCTTTCTCCATCACTCTTGTGCTGGGATCAAGAGCTCTCTCTCTCTCTCTCTCTCTCTCTCTCTCTCTCTCTCTCTCTCTCTCTCTCTCTCTTTTTTCTCTCTCAAGGACTAGCAAATGTATGAATAAATGAATCCATTGATCAATGCACTTAACACTTATTCTTTCTATATGAAATTTCAAGAATTTCTCCACTTTAAAATAACTTTAGCCTTCTGCTTATTCTTGATATTCCCATAATCCTGACCCAATTTTTCTGCTTCACACTAAGACTTTTTCAACTGTGGCTCTTTCGGAGCCTCTTCAATCAATCATATCATTGTCACCATCGTCAATGTAAGGGGGAAGTAACTATCATGTTTTACTTGTCTCATCATGTCTTTGGTTGAAATTAGCATTTCTCTGTTGCTGAAGTAGAAGCCTAATATGCCAGGGTGTTCTACACAACCCCACCTAGTCTGCTTCCTGTCTGCCTCCCAGTTTCATTGCCTGAATTCACCCTTCACAGTTCTGTTTATGCTCAGTTCCCTGTGCTGGTCATTTATGTGAGCATGCCTGTCTTGTCTACTGCCAATATGAAATTTGTAACTATAGCATCAAGTTGTCACCTTTCTCTTCCATTAATGTCACATAAGTTCTTCCTCTACTCTTCTCTCTGTTTCCTTCATCATTATTCTTGGTCTTTAGATGCATCAAACTCAATTTTCTTATGGGAATGGAAGGAAAAGAGAAAGAGAAGTAGTATGGAGTTTACAGAAGGCTGCTACTGCACTCAGGCTTGTGCAGGATTTACTCTAGAAGGATAGAATGAATTAAATCAGGTAGGTAAACAAGCGATCTACTTGCATCAGGACCCAGTGAGACAAATTAGACAAATAATGAAGGTGTGTGTTAGGATTTCAAACAAAGAGCAATCAAAACACAACTCTAATTCTGGAGGTTATCATGTGTAGAAAGATGATTTCGCTATTTTTCTGTTTTTGTGCATTTCTCTGCTTTTTGGTTTGTTTTGTTTATCCCCCCCACAATAATTGTGTGTGTGTGTGTGTGTGTGTGTGTGTGTGTGTGTGTGTATGTGTGTTTCACTAAAGGTCTCCTGCCTGAGTAGAAGTAGCAATATTGGAATGTATTTGAAATCTGAGAGAGTAGGTGGAGGAGAGAAATCATATTCTTGCAAGCAGGATCTATTAGAGAGCACAGCTCACCACATAGAAGAGTTCTAATTATTCTTCTGCTTAGCCGTAAGATTTAAATCAAGTGTCACTTCTCCATGCAAGGTCCTCTCTGTCAGGGTCCCTATCTTTAATAGCTAACTGTATTTTATTAAAGTGTGTATCTCAATTGGTGACATTCCTTTATTGACAGAGCAGAAGTTTCTACCTCACTCATCCTCTAGTTGAAAACAGCAAACCATTGACCTGTATTACATATTTCAAAGATAGAAAAGGTTTGATTAGCAAGGAGAGAGAGAGAGAGAGAGAGAGAGAGAGAGAGAGAGAGAGAGAGTAGACTTGTCTATTTACATGAAAGTCTTAGGCTTTGAACCCACTGATGAATAAGATGAACACTTTGATTGCTGTGGTGTAAATGAATGTGCCCCATTAGGTCGTGTTATTATGCCAATCCTCAAAGAGATGGGATTAGAAAATGAGGCCTTAATGGAAGGACAATGGTATGAAAGTGGAACCTTTACACATAGGTTTGTGAGTTCATAAAAGAGATTGCAGAGAGCTAGCCATAACTTGCTCTCATATGAGAGCACAGGAAGATGTCATTTTGTGAATCAAGAAATATACTTTCACATAGAATTTGATGGTACCCTGACCTCAGATTTTCTAGGTTCCAGAACTGAAAGAAACCAACTTATATTGCTTGTACTCAGTCATGGTTAGGGTGCTTTACCAGAACCAGCTAAAAGGACATAAACATCAATGAAACCCATGGAATGATGGGGAAATGACTTCCTATGAGTCAAGTGCTGGGACCAACACTGTTGCTCATGGAACCAAATGTGGTGGTACAGTGTCCAACATAGATGTTGTAATCAGCACGATTTCCTTAAGGAATTTCTATAAGGTACTTGCCATTTTTGTATGTTGGCAAAGCAGACCTTTTTAAAAGACTACAAGGTAACAATTTACAATCAATTTATACTTTGTGGGGGGATCTGGGATATAGCTCAGTGGTGGAGTGATTGCCGTGCATGTACAAGGCCCTAGGTTTGATTTTCGACATGATGAGAAAATAAAATAAAAATAATAAAATACTTTATCTATTGTAAGTTCTAATAACCAGGGCCCTAGTATTTTCTGTGGTTGTGTAGAAGGATGATTTCCTCTAGTAATATCCACCTCTAATTTTATTACAATAGTTGTACCAATTATGACTCCAACTCGGAAAAATTCTGAAGAAAGTAATAGGTTTATACAATTTGATTCATTGGACAAAAATTATTTTACATGGACTTGAGAACTGTGTATATGTGTCTGTCTCTCTGCCTGTGTATCTGTTCCTGTATCTTTCCCGATGCTCAACACTGATTTTCCATGTGCTAAGTAAACACTTTACCACTGAGCCACATCCACATCTCTAAGATCACTTTGTAAGAATAGCTTTTGTTACATGGAATTTTCACAACCTGATTTTCTGCTGATACAAATGATATTTAATCCTTAAAAGGGCAGAGCTATATTTCTTTTCAACTATTTTGTTCACTAAAGGATATGTGGTAGTAATAGTGAATGAACTGTATTTTACTCCCAGAACTCAAAACTTGGGAGGACCAAAGAACAGATGCTGTAATTTATTGAGTAAGCTTTTTTTCCTACTCCAGACAGTTGATATGAAAATAAAGGAGGCTGGGGAAAATGCTTAAAGTGGAAATAACAAAAATTGACAACCAACAGATGCACCAGGGTTGGGGGATGGGGGAAGGAACTGCCTTCTCACAGGCTTTTTGAAGGGGGAGGGAGAATAAAGAAAAGAACTCTGTGAGGGGTTTGGGAAAGTAACATTTGGAATGTAAATAAATGAATAAATATATCATTTTTTTAAAAAAATACCTCCCACCAAAAAAACGAAGAAAAGACCGGAGAGTGGTAACTCCACAGTTAATTCTAGAACTTTTCAGGATCTAAGCAAAGGTTATCTTAGGGAATTGGGATACAGCCTAGTGGAGATAGTTTTCTTATTGTTCTTAAAGCCAGAATTGCATCCACAACACTAAATCAACTCAATATGAAGTATCCTTACATGAAAGAATCACAGAGCATAAATCTGGCCTTCTGATTCTGTGTAAAGTTTTACAGGCAGATTCATCCTTCTGTATTTTATCCATGGCTGCTTTCACACAGCAGTCACAGATCTCAGAAGGTGCAACACAGACCTGAAGTATCACAAAGCCCAGAATAAGCATTTTATCATTCTCTGCAGGAAAAGTTCACCAACTGCCCCAAGAGAACTACCATAGGGGACAAGTGTCTGAACACTCGATATCAGAGATTCTACATGACTATACAGGCATTTGTCCCAATCTAGAACATAGCTCATTAATCAGTAGGCAAAACTGCTTATGTCCATTTTCAAATAAGAATTCTGCTTTCCTGAAAATGTAACAGGTTTAAAAGTGTCTTGTCTTTGTTTTGTTTGGTATAAAGAAGGATATAGAGGAGATGGTGGAGTAGGAGGAGGTGGTGGAAGAGGAGGAGGAAGAGGAGGAGGAGGAGGGGAGTTGCAGTTATTTTCACTTTTATTATGAAATCGCTGAGACTTTTCTGGACTAGAAGAGGATGAAGTAGAATATGGTTCCAGGACCAATAGATTAAACTTATCCGTATATGAGTAATTGGAGTGGTGCTGCAGAGTATCAAGCAGGTTGCATAGCTGAGTACAATTCTGGCAAATCAACTGGCTGCATCTGAAAAGACACAGAAAATCATGGGTTTGATCTGAGAAGCTTCTGCTTTCACATGCACTCATTCGCTTTTGTTAGCTATCTAAACTCTTCTCTGTGATCTGAGGAAGATTGGAAACAATGGGGAGAGAGGCAGGTAATGAGATCAGATAGCATTGGCTTACAGAAACCAGTATAAACCAGGATAATATTTCATTTGAATAAGTGACACCTTCTCCTACAGAGGCCTTAGTCTATACATAGAGAGGTTGACTGAAAAAGTTTCACTCAGCCTAGGAGGTGGTTGTCAACTAAACCTGTTTGTCAGAAACACTATGAAGCCTAGGCCCAACATCTACTGACCATTGGCTCTGATGGATCCCAAGAAGTTTCTTCCATAAGCATATCTTTAGGGAATTTCCTGTTTGACTAGACTGGGAAGCACCTATGGAATCCAACCTCTCACGGAATTGAAGTGACACGATGTCTATCTCCAACTCATCTTCCTATGAAAACAAAACAAGTTATCCCAGGGGCCTTCTAGGAATCACTTATAATGTGTACTGTCACCTGTCTGACCTAATCTAACTTCCTTCCCGTGAACAGTACTTCTGAAACCTCAAACCATTCACACAGTACACAGAGCACACTCGTTCATTAGGCACTGTGATTTTTCATCTATTACCTGGTTTGGTCCTTTCCAAAACCAACATGAATCACATACCCACTCCACTTCAGTTTCCATTTGGAAGCCACCACCACAGAGCCATCAACACTGCCCGTTCTTCCTTCTTTTTTTTTTTTTTTTTTGTTTTTTTTTTTTTTTTTTTTTTTTTTTTTTTGGTGCTGAGGACCGAACCCAGGGCCTTGCGCTTGCTAGGCAAGCGGTCTACCACTGACTTAAATCCCCAACCCCCCCGTTCTTCCTTCTTGGTGCTGACCATCCCCTATCATTCTATGCTAACATGTGTTTCTCTGTTTCTGTTTCCTATTTATTCTAAGCATTGTCTCGGACCTGAAAGGCTGTATTTTCTTAGTACTTTGTCCCAACATTGGCCTTTGGCACACAGTTGATTCTTAATAAATATTTATAAGTAGATGAATGAATCGTTCTTCTAAATATAATCTTCTGGTCTATCAGACTGATCTACTACTCATGAAACAACTTAGACATCAACCAGCCCTGGCTTGATCTTTACATGTATGATATTAAGTAAGTTATTGATTCTTTCAGAGCTTCAAGTCCCTGTGTGTCAAATGGAGTATCAACACTGGAGAACAACTGTAAGCACTACAGGGAGCAAGCCAATAAGAATTCCTTAGGGAAACAAAGTTGATGTGGGCCTTAGGTCCAGTTACATCCCCCTTGGAATTCCAAGGGTGCAGGGGATTTATTGGATTCCCCAGTTGGGCTATAGAGGAGCCGGAAGTTTCCTTTAGTTTCTCAATTTTTAAGGAGTGGAAGGTTGTGAAACAGTCATTGGTGCCCTTGTGGACAAAATTTCACTAAGACATTGTGAAACAGAGAGCAACAGGGAGCTTTCTCTGGCCAACATGCATCAGGGCTTCATGTTCAACGGAGTGTGTCAGAGGAGAAAGGGAATCCCTAATTGTTTTGCAGAGTCTCCTTCACATCTATCCCCTTATGGCCCCAGTTGGGAAGAGGCAAATCAGTCCCATTGGCCAAATCACAAACAGTCCCTTGTGTACATACAGAACAGCCATGTTCTTAGACCAATGTTTCCAAGATATGATTTAAGGATTTTAGTTTGTAGAAAAAGGGAAGGAAAGAAAAGAAAATAGGGCTGACAATCAAATTGAGAGTCTAGGTTCTAGGCAATATGCTACTCACTTTGCCAGAGCAACTATGAACTTATTCAACCCTGTTAGGCTATTAATAGGAAGAATGTCCTCTTTTTCCAGATGGGGAAACAAGGATTGGCAAGGTGTTGTATCTCACAGTTGTTTTCCATATAAACTTTTGGGACCTTACCCTACCCTAAGACTTTGGATTTTGTCCTTCACTGAGTCTGGGAGCTCAGAATCTGTGACTCATACTGTTTATTTGATTCTAATTGTAACAAGTGGTACTAATTATATCATCTATGCCAGGACCTATATTGACATTGAAATGAGCCATTGAAGGTTAAATAATCAGTTTGAGGACTTCCCTTTTAGCATGTATTTAGTAAACAATTATTGTCATTGTTAATAATATTAACAAATATTAATAAAATCATACTGCCAAGATCATAACTTGAGCTAAGTTGGCTCCAAGAAAATTCTCTTTCACTATGTCATATTGGCTACAGGGTGAATGGTCAAGGCACAGAAGTTCTAACGTGGGAGATTCACATTTATAAAGAGTTTGCACAGCATGGCTCCATACCTAACATTCGAAAATGGCAGTGGAGGAGTTGACCAGCCCATTTTAAGAGGCCTGTAGGAAAAAAAAAGTCTGGAATCTTCCCTGGAAACATATCCCTTGTGGCACCTCCCTTTTCGGCAGGATGCTAAAGTCTGCTGGCCTCCGTGGACTTCATCCTCCCATACAATTGATTCTTCACACAATTAGGTTCTGGCACAATCATCAAAGTGATCTCCCTCCTAGGATGTGGAATGAGATGAAAAACAAATTTTGCATTGTGAACTCAAAGTGTGATCTGGGCAGGCACCGAAAAGAGAAAGGTTATGTTACAAGGATCCAGAGTCAGCAATGAAAGACAGCCTGCTGCCTGCCTACCCGGGGTGATTTGTGTAGATGTGCATGTGCCCTTTTATGCTCCAAATATACCTGTGACACTCTTAAGGGACAGAGACTCTGAGTAACTCACCTAAAATTAGATTCATTTTTGTCCAAGTTAGATCAGTGAAATGGACTGACTCCTTATATATAGAAAGTATTAGATTTATCTCCTAAAACCATTAAGGCATTTGTGGCTTTGCCTTATGGATGAAGACAAAGAGTCAAAAGACACAGCATCTCTCTTCCGATGAATATTCAACTTCAAAGAAGAAAAGGACTTGGGGTACTGAGGTGAAGTCAGAGCCTCTGAATACCTTTGAAGCTAGAGGAAAAGATGTAAATTAAGTGCGGGAGAGCAAAGTATGAAAATAAAATCCTTGAAGAAAAACAAGTGGGCGTGAAAGTAAAGGAAGTCAGCCAAGTGTAGGGGATAAACAGGATTGCATGATGTAACCAACCACTTTCCAAACAGGCAGAACATGAGAAGCATAAGGAAATGCATGGAAGTCGTAAACTATTTTATCTGCAGACTTGCAAGAATCAAAGTGAAATCAATGTCAATTTTCTCAATATTCAGCTCATTATAAACTCTCATGGGGGATGGGAAGCATGCGTTTATTTGCTGTTTCTGTAATAGTGTTATTTGGTAGATGACAGGGCCATAGGGTTCTATAATCATGTTTAGGGCAACATGCCAAATGTCATGCTAACATCTTTGGAGTTGTCTTTCTTCCCTTTGTATCTCCTATTCATTCATTCATTTCTTTGTTTACTCAGTAAAATTATTTTGTTCTTGCAATGTTCCAATCTTACTAGATACTGTAAATGAAAGTGAAAGGGGCATGGCCCCGCCCTTAGTTAACACAAGTCCTCTATAAAATTTCATTGGTAGTTTTTATAAAAATTAAAATAAAATAAAATTTGGTAGCAAAAGAGTAGGTAATTGGTTCCTCATAGAAGGAAACAAATAGATTCATGGGCAGATGATGAATTATAGCCCTCTTAAAATTTGTTTTTGTAACTTTGCAATGAAAATGTATATGGACAGAGTCCGAACCTCAGGATGTGTATGTACTTATACAGGGTCCAAATCTCAGAACATAGATGTATTTGGTCATAACGTCTCTACAGCTGCAGTTCATTAAGAAAGGTTGTCATCAAGAAAACAAATGACAACAAATGCTGACAAGCATGTAGGGACAAGGAATCCTTAGTCACTGTTGGTGCAAATAAAAGCTAATGTATCTGCAATGGACATATGTGGTGAATTCTCAGAAGGCTAGAAACAGAAGTACCACGTCACTTAGCTTCACCACTCTTGAGTATAAAGCCTCAGGACCATATATTCTACCACAAAGATATTGCACTCCCATGCTTATTGCTACTCAATTTATAACAGCTAGGGGAAGGAATCTGCCTGAATGCCCATCAGCAGATAATGGATAATGATTATCAAGATGAAATTCTAAATTTTCAGGAAAACACGTGGGGTTCAAAAATATTAAATTAACAAATGTGACCCAGGCTCAAAATGAAAAAAAAATTGTATGTTCTCTTTCATGTGCGGGTCCAAGTTTCTAAGTTATGTGTATATGTATTTGTGTATGAGTATGTGTATATGTATATGCATATAAGTATACATATTTATTAAATAATGTGGGGAAGGTAGGGGTCACAAAACGAGAAAGGAACCATGAGAGTTGAAAAGGGAACACCAAGGAAATTATGTAGGAAGTATAAAGGAACATGTGACAGAAAGTGCAAAGAGAAATTAGGAGGTAAGGAGTGGTACAAATTGGGGGAGGGAGGTAAATGAAGGAGATGAGTGAGAAGGAAACACTAACCAAGTGATGTATAAAAATACCATAAGGAGATTTGTTGCTCTGTATGCTAGTTTAAAAGAAGAAGTGGCAATGAGTTGGCATATGTACTGAAACCTTCTCATAAGGAGATGTTTAAACAAGAGAGCATGCAAAGACATGGACAGAGAAGAAACTTACGGAAAGATAGACGCAATCTGGAAAGATACAAGTAGTAGCCATGAGATCCAACAGTTGCCAGCAGCAACCACAGTCTAGGAAAAGACAAGAATATTTTTTTATTCCTTGAGATTTTTGGAAGAAACAACATGTTTATTTCAGATGTCTAATGTTCAGGACTGTGAAGAATAAATTTCTATTATTTTAAACCATTCAGCTTGTGATCTTTTGCTTTAGAAATCAATGTTCAGGATGAAAGGACTAAAACTAAACTAAAGAAATAAGATTTTCTAAAATGTTTTTTAATGTCATGTGCTTTTCAGTATGACATCTGCTTGAGAGAATTACTCATTGTCAGTCATAATACCTTTTCCAGTTTGAAAGAAATTGACCCACATCCAAATTGAACTCTCCAGAGTTTTCCTGCCACAGTTTGGATCTTTCTGCTACTCACACCTCCACAAAGGAACTTCCTGGTTTGATTTCTCAGTTCTATCAGCTTGCTATTTGTGCCTTCTTCAATTCCAGTTCATTGACTTCTTCATATGCCTAACATAACCAAATATGGCAGGGTTGTTTGGAACCAAGAATACGTTTTTATAATATAATATTTTATTAGATGATTTAATAGATACAAACTATACATTGCCATCATGCTTACATCAACTTCTCCTCTCCTATCCTCCAAAATCTTCTCCTCCACCCACTTTACACTTTGGGTCATTTTTTACTAACCCACAAAGTATTATTTGTGCTGCGCCACATACTCATGGATATGAGACTATCCATTGGGTTGTGATCAACCTACCAGTCCACAAAAGATTAGAAATACTATCCCCTACCTCTGCCATGAAACCATTAACTGCTAATTGCTCCATGGTAAAGGGATGAAGGCTGTGATCTTTCCCCAACATCCATAGTAGGGTATTTGCTAGATTGATCTTAAGTAGGTCTTATGCAGCATCTATGAGTTCATTGAGTGCATTGGTTGTGTTATATGCAGAAAACATTGTTTCACCCAAGCCCTTCCTGATTCCAGCTCCTAAAATATTTCTGTCCTTTCTTCTCCAATGGTCCCTGAGCCTTATGCATTGATATGTTATCAGTGTCCTACTTGTGGCTCATGACTCCACAGACACAAATATTCTGGACTTTGGAAAGTTGTAGGTTTCTGCATTAAGTGCCATCTACTGTACCAAGAATCTTCTAGATGAGGACTAATTGATATACTTACCAATAACTATAGAAATTCTGATTTAGATGGAAGTCCTTTAGTAAACATGAATTTCAACAGGGGCAAAATCCAGGATAGACTTTCCTATTTTGTTGTCTACAATGGTCTTCTTCTTTGTGTAGCTATTCATGTTGCTTTATGTTTATTCCCTTGAAATACAGTTCTTGGAATAGTAATATGATTTCTGACAGTGATGGAAATGTCTATTATATATTTTTATGAACAATGTGATACCTGAATTTGTTCTGGTCTTTCTATCTGGTATCTCCTATTTTTCAAGTAACTTCACATATCAAACAACACTTATTTTTTGACTCTAGAAATAGGGTAGAAGATGAACAGAAGGAATAACAGTCATTGCAATTTAGTGATTTTATTGACTCATCATCTATTGTAAGATCACATTTGAAGGAAACCCCTACAGCCTAACCAGGCATATCTACCCTTGGATTACTCTGGAAGCAGCAGGTTGCTATATATTAAACACTAAGGACCAAACATGATCTATATCTCTGTATTTCTACCCAATATATTTAATATATAAATGTATTATATATATAAATGTATACATATAGTATATGTAATTTTTCTCCTCAATGCCAGTCCTTGGTCATTCAGGTGTCATGTTAACCATTTTCTCAGAACCTGTAATTCTTTTTTATCCTGAATGTTGAGAATAACAAATGAATAAATGAGAACAGAACTATTCTCTGTCTCTTCCTCTTTTGTTTTTGGGATATTGGGTTGATGGAACCTTTCTCTCAACCTCAAAAACCCAGGGGAATTTTTTTTCACTCAACGTATTGTAATGATTGATCAATCTTGAATTGCATTTTGATTTTTTAAGTTCACAGGTCCATTTTACTTTTTTGAGAATGTTTAAATTTGTTTAGTGAGGAAAACAGCTCTACTTGTTGTGTGAATATCTATGCGTTTCTACATGTGCACAAACATATTTGCTTGACTATCTCAAAATCTACAAGAAATCTATAAGAAAGCCTAAGAAATCTACAAGAAAGCCTAAGTCAGAAATCACTTTGATTGCAGCCCACACAGTCTTCCAGCAGTCGGGTCAGTATCGAGACCTATTTCATCTTGAAAATCAATTGAAACTATTTCCTCTCCAAAGGCACCCACTATTGATTGTGTATCTTCCTTAATTATATAGAAGAAAAACTGACTCCTCCTGGACACAACTAGATTTCCCATTTGGCATCTTTATTTCCACTCCAGTGTAACTTAGTTATCGATGCTTGCTTGGTTCGGGTTGTTCAAACACTCACCAAGGGCACAGAAAATATGGCTCAGTGGGTAAAAGAATCTGCTTCCAAGCCCGAATACTGGAATTCAATCTCCAAGACCCACATGGGGGAAAGAAATGGCAGAATCTAACAAGTTGTCCTCTGGCCTGCACTTATGCACTGGGACATGCTCCTCCACACAATCATGCATTAACCAAAAAAATGCAATATGTATATAATCATATTTAAATCTGAAATGATGATTACCTCATTTTCATTTGGAAAATTCTAGAAATATGTCAATTATAATGTGAGCTTATTAGTGTATCAGCTGGGTTAAAAGCTAATGTTCTTCCAAACTCACATTATACTCTATATGGTCTCTATTTATCTCACAATTACATCATACCATGACAAGCATGGCTATTTAATTTTTATTATTTAAACTGGGTTCTTTCTATAGTGACATGCACAACTAATGATCAAAAATAAACCAATAGAAATAAAGTGAGATTACATCAACAGAAAAACATAGCATATTGATTTTGATCATTATCTCAACTATCTGTCTCCTCCTCTAGTCAATAAATCCCTACCATATTTATCTAATACTATACTCTAGCTACAGCACCTAACACAGTACTTGGAATATGGAAAGATCACATCAATTATTGTCATTTATCATGGCAAAAGCATAGATAAAATGATCCTATTCAACTTTCCATTTCTTTCATTGTAAATGCTAATATAGCATTTGTATTCTAGGATTATAACATGCAGTTATGTCTAACCATGTCTTCTTGCCTGCTTGTTTATCCTCCAAGGTATCTGAATCCAATTGTACTTGGAACATTTTTTGTATCCTTGTAGTATTCTGTCCATTTATTTTTGTGTTAATTATAATACCAGAATTATAATTCCTGGTATTTTTAAGGTATTAACCCTGGAGACGAATGAGTTCTTCTCAGCTTCCTTCAAACTGTTACAGATATGAAAACAGTAAATTCTAGGTGCATAAATGGATAACAGGATTTATTAATGGAAAATAATATTGAATGAAAAATAATTTTCAGATTTAGAATAAGGAAATTCCTCTTAATAACTTACTGCTTTGGCTTGGTAGATAGTAAGTATTTATATACTTGGTAGTTAGTATCTGTAGTGTCTTTATGGACTCACAGATTAATATAAAGTTAGAGACAATTCACCTATTAGGGAAGTGGAAAGTTGCCTTGGATGTTATCAAAGACTAACTCTGGTGCAAGACTCACCAATGGCATGATGTATAGAAAGGTGAACACAGAAAAGGTGTTCCAGTAAAAGTCAACCTATAATAGATGTGGTGATTTTATTCAATATCATACAAGAAGAAAGCGTGATTAAGAGCCCAGAAAATAGAATTTACCAGAAAAGGTTAGGGCAATAGGAAATTTTTAGCTCAGTGACAAAATTATATGTAGCTATTCAGTGAGACCTCATTATCCAATATCAATTCACTCGAACATGGGCATAATTTAAACTGACAGCCATGTTCCCAATGAATAAATGACCCACCACTCTTTAACAAAGAAAAATAATAATAATTGGAAGCCATTACACTCAAATTGTTTCTTTTCATTCTTATTTGTCATACTTTAGGTCATCTTAGATTTGTTTTATATGAACATTTTTGTGTAACATTCTTTAAGGTAGTGGAGGAAGAAATTATTAGATACAATCAAAGTGAGGGATATCATACCTAAACTCTTTCTTCTTCTAATCTCCTATTTTCTAAGATGAGGTCATGTGTCATTCATTCCATTGGTATTTTCCTTCAGGAAGTGATACATGCTAGACTATGAGTAATAAGCACCAGAAATATAAAACTTATGAAAGACAAGATATTTGCCTTATTGTGAGATTGTAACTCCCTTTCCAATCAACCTTAAAGTTGTCTGGAAATGCAGGAAAAAGTGATAACCTCAGGATGTTATCCTCATAGTTCATACATATAGTCATCTTCTCAATGATTTTTCAGTTTACAAACTTGGTTTAAGAAAAAATAATTTACTTATCAAATTAACTTTTAAATATTAAATAACTGGAAGTATTAGCCCACTCTTGTAATCCAAGAGCTCTACAATTTGAAGGAAGAAGATTGTGAGTTCAAGCACAACCTGTACTACACAGCAAGACCATCTCTCAAAAATACATGCAAATATACATTTACATATAAATAAAATGTATAAACTAAAAATCCCTAAACCTTTTTAAAAATTATTTATTTTGCATTCATAGCTCGCCCTCCTTCCTTGCCTCCCTGTCACGCCCTCTCACCTCAGCTCTATGCCATCTTTGCTTTGGCTCAGAAAAGACTCAGAAGAAAGGAAAGCCTTTCGTGGATATCAACCAGCCTTGGCATGTCAAGGTGCAGTAGGACTAGGTGCTTCTTCCTCTATTGTGGCTATGCAGGGCAGTCCAGTTAGGGTTTGAAAGCTATCCCAATGTGGGCAACAGAGTCCGAGACAGTCCCCGGTCCTGGTGTTAGGAGTCCCAGATGAAGACCCAGCTGCACAACTGTTACGTTCATGCAGAGGGCCTAGGTCCATCCGATGTATGCTCTCTGATGATTCAGTCTCTATGTGCCTCTCTGGTCCCAGGTAAGTTGATTATGGTGTCCTTGACTTGTCTGGCTTCTTCATTCTTTGGTCCCCGTATTCCTTAGAATTCCCCAAGCTCTGCCTAATGTGTGGCTTTGGGTTTCTGAATCTGTTTCCATCAGTTGCTGGATAAAACTTTTCAGATGAAGGTTATTTTATGCTAGGCTTCTGTCTGGAAGTATAGCAGAATGTCATTAATAGTGACAGGGGTTTCAGGATGGGCCAGTCATTGGTGAGCCATTACTGATAGGAGAACTAGTGGGTCTAAAGTTTTATGGCTGGGTTGGTGTTCTTGGCTCTTTATTGAAAGTCTGTTTTGGTTACAAGTGACCACCATTTCTGGCTCCATATATCTCCATTGCTAGAAATCTTAGCTGTGGTTGACCTCATGGATTCCTTGGAGTTTCCATTTTCCTAGGTTTCTACTCATCCCAGATATCCCACACACACCAATTCAATTCTCTCTGTATACTCTCTCCCTCCATCCTCCCTTGATCACTCCTGCTCCCCTCCCTAACCTTATCTCTGACCCAGTTATGTCCCTCCACCCATCCCTGACAAGACCCCTACACTTTCAAAGGTAGGAAATTCACAGCACATAGCAGAGAAATATGTCATTGTGTACAAACTAGCACAGTAAGTAAATGGCAAACTCAAGATTATATTTCTGCTCTTTGAGGAGCTTCCTCTTTATTTATATTAGAAACTATACTCTAATGCGAACAGTAAGTATGTGTGTGAAGTTTGTATTAACAGAACCAAATATGTTGCCATTAACACATAAAGGTATATCTAAATACATGAAATCCAGAAGTAAGTAAATCATAGTTGCTACAGTAGTGCCAGTATCATTAGAGAGCCAGAATCCTGGCAATCTGGTCTCTCGTTTTGCTATTCAGCTCTGGTTTCAGGAAGACTTCTAGAGCCCTGGCTATTGTGCAAACTTTAAGAAACTATATTTTCAGCTCAATATCGCAATTTTGTTATGAAGTTGAAGAAAATGAATATTAGTCAGATAAATTGTAATCTATGCTATCAGAAGACAATGTTACCAGGACTCCTCATTTTTATATACCTTAGAAACTAGGGTATGGTTCCTCTTTGTTCTGGACTGGCTTTCCAATGTTTGTACAGAAATTATCTTTTAAAGCCATAGATAGTATTCCTATTCTGAGAAAGGCAAAATTGACCCACTGCGGTTTACATCTCTCTGCCCATTGTGAAAGATTAGGTTTTTGCTAAATCCAGGATGTGTTTACTGTGATACTTCTCATCATATACCTGGTCTTATTCATGTCACACTCTAGGAACTGAGGCTCTGGGAATCCACTTGAGAAAATGATGCTTCTCTAATCACTGTATATAGTGTAAACAATCATCCAGGGTTTGTTTCTCCACTTAAAAGTCCATTACCTTCAGCAATTGCTTGTGAAACAGCAACAGACTAATTTGTTACCCCACCATTAGAACAAAAGCTCAGCACCTTTACAGTTCTTTACTATCGTGTATAACTTGCACTGGAGAATAAGATATGTAATCCAACTAACTCCAAGCCATCTGGAGTCCAGTAAGTGAAAATATAATTTTTAATAAATAAAATTTATTGTGGAATTATATACAATAACATATTGTATTCAAATATGATTAAGTAATTACTCCTTCAAATAATTGCTATTT
Source organism: Rattus rattus (assembly GCF_011064425.1). Classification (NCBI taxonomy): domain Eukaryota; kingdom Metazoa; phylum Chordata; class Mammalia; order Rodentia; family Muridae; genus Rattus; species Rattus rattus. The sequence goes on along the minus strand of NC_046154.1, from coordinate 237,199,974 downwards.
AAGCATAGCAAAATAACATGTATCTTCTTTAATCAATTTAAATGGACTGCTGTTGCTGAGACAAGATCTTATTCTATTGTTCACACAGGTCTTGAACTCTTGAGATTACGTGAAACTTCTTGCCTCCTGAGTGGCTATGACTGAAGCTATGCATTCCTCTATATGCTTTCCTTAAATACATAAATGAAGTCAATAAACTAAAGTCCAAAGAAGAATTTTATTGAGTTGGGCTGCTTGAAATACAGTCAAAGTTAAACCACTGTGGAGCCTTGCAACCTTTAAAAGCATCACTCACCCTCTCTCTAGCCAGCTCCTTGAAACTCAGTAGTTGCCTCCTCTCTCTCCCCTTGCTCAACTTTCTTTTACCCTCCAACCCACTGCTCTCTGGCTACGGGCCTCATCATTCCTTGGGGATGGCTCTTTCAGAGTCTCTAATGACCCACTAACTGGCAAAGCCAAGTGATCCTTTTCCCTCCTTATCTTCCTCCCCACGGCTCTGATGACTTTTAACTCTCAAAAAGGATGTTTTCCCCTTGCCTTAGTAAAGCATTCTCTTCTAGTTTTTCTTACATACACTAAGAAGTCATCCACTGGCTGCTTCCTTTCTTTACCCCTAAATGGTTGCATCCCAGACATTGCTGCTTTCTCTGCAAAATAAAGTCTGCACTTTAAAAATAGCATACTCCATATACTGGTGGCTTCTGAATCTATGCATCCATCCTCAATTCCCTAATTCCCTCTCAAAGCCTAGAATCCCTCTCATTGTAGGTGGTTTACCATGCACACTTCTATTTAAATTTCTAAACCTTACGCCTCTACAGTAATTGGTATCTGACCACACTTCCTTCCAGTTTTCTCACTGACACCTCTCAGCATGCTTTTCTCCTCTTCGTTGAATTCACCTTAATCTAATCTAAGCCTCTAATTTTTCATGTTCCTGCCCGACTTTCTAACAGTATGCCTAGAATCATCTCCATTATATCATAAATTCTCAAACTCAGCAGAATGATCGCCTAGAACAACATTATCTCATAGTGCCATTTGATTAATATGAACTCATTGTCTGTTGGCTATCACAGCCCTGATTCAAATCATTTGTTGGTATTCCTGTCAGGACAAGAGATACTGCAAAGCCTTCAACAGATAGCAAAGAATTCTCCTCAGCCCCTCTGCTACTTATCTCTTCAGTTCCTATCCTATTCTTCCTATCTCCCAGCCTATTGCCCAACCATAAGAAATCTCTCAATTTCCAGAAAGTACCCTGCTAATATAGAACACATTATTTCCAGATACACCCATTTTCCTGCCTCTTACTCCTGACCTTATAATGTGCTCTAAGGCTTTTTGTTTGTTTACCTGGTTTTTTTGTTTTCTTTTGAGAGTTTGAGTTTCATAGAGTGTGTTTTGGGTGGCACCATAACATAACAGCCAATAACATACAGCTAGATAGATATGCCACTAAATGCACATAATATTAAACTGACTTTTAAGAATTTATCATTAAATCTATAGGCCATTTCATCTCATGCCACTCCTCTAAGAAGCTTCTATTTGCAGTAAATGACGCACTAGAGACCCAAAATTAGCCCTGATGCAAAGAATACAAAACTGTAGATTTCTAAGTCCTACAGGTAACATTTTGCATATATATCTCACCGTCAAAGCTTATAGATCATAACAGAAAAGGGGTGAAATGTGTCCAGGAGCCAGACATGTTGGATAACTCCAAGACAATATCTTCTAAACACCACAAAGTAGCTGCAATTTTAGCATACAGAGGTTTTGACAGCATACACAAAACTTGTATAAATCCAAACTAGACAAAATTCCAGCATTTAGATGGGAATTGAGCACACAGTGTTTTTGTTTATTCTTCAAAAGCTAGCTTTACCTTCTCTGGTTTTTCAGAAATAGTTAAAAATTCTCTCGTCCTTGCTGTCAACACAGGCTGATTACTTCTCTTAAGTGATGGCTTATATTCTCCAATTCAATGGATTTCATGTACCATGCTATGCTTATATGTTTATATGACTGGATCTGCAAAAGGTAAACATCTTATTTGTTTTTATATGTCCAGTATAAAGCAGTATAAAGCCAGACATGTTGGATAACTCCAACATGTGTACATTAGAGTTTCAATAAAAATACTTGAAATATGAAAAATTAGAAACGATAAGTGATATCAATTAAAAGATAGTTGTTGAGAGAGAAGAACCAGGGTGGGGGAGATACCTTCTTTGAGGTTTGCCTCAAATAACCCCTGTAATGTTCTTAAGCAATGCTCGCCCTCCTTGGCCCCAAGGGGAGAAATTACAGCCACCAAGGGTTAGTGAACTGGCAATGACAAGTACAAGAGCAGTGTCCTTCACCTCCCAGGAACCACTAGATAAGCCTGTGGGGAAAGGGGCAGCTGCAAGGCAGTGCTTCCCCTTCAGCAACCCCATGAAGAACACATTGTGACCATTGAGAAACATTCTAGTTTAAAGACACATAGTCTGCCTTGGACTGAGCTGCATCAAAGAGTATGAGAAAGAACACTGGGCAGGGGAGAACTGAAAAAAGTGCGTCCGACCCAGTGTTGCTGGATCCTGAGGAAAGCTTTCTTCCTACCTTAATGGCTTAAGATCCATAAAAGCAATTTAAAGTTCCCAGGACAGAGATAGTGCTCAGCAATGCAAAGTCGTTTTTACGAAATAGGAAGTTTCAGGGAGGCTATTTTCTCTAGACATTATGAGCTTTCATTTATCAACAGGCACTGGCTTTTCTCCTTAAGTTACCTGAAGTCAGTAAAGAACAAACCAAAATAACTTCCTAATTTTAAAGCATTGTCCAATTAAATGGTTACCTTCTTCCTGATGCACTGGGAAGGTAAGGGTCGGGTTTGAAAGGGGCAGCATGCCTTTGTAGGGATCATTCTGAACAACGGGGCTCCTTTATTGCATGGGAGGAGGCTGAAAAAAAGCACACTGTATATGGAGTGTTACTGTGCATACTTAAGAATAGTGTACTGGTTTTATAGGGTTTTTATTAATTTATTTGGTTACTTACAACTATTTCAATACGATAGATCTTTTTGGAGTGGGGGAGATGCTTCAGTGATTAAAAGCATGTATTTCCCTTCCAGAAGAACTCAGTTTGATTTCTAGCACCTATGCCATGTGGCCCATCCACATCCAGGGGATCCCACATCTAACTTTTCAGACCTCCACACACATGGGCCATGAACGTGTACCACTATGTGTTCTGATTTATCTATTTGCCCTTCATATGACAGAAGACATCTTTTAAAAATTGAAGCATAAATTAATAACTAATGAATGCTAGAATCTCAGAGCTTAATATAGTTTTATATACCTACATACATAAAAATATGTGTGATACATAAATACATACATTTGAATATTGTGTGCACAATTTTATATTATATATAAGAGGATATTTTACTAATGTCAGCCATTGTATGCAGACATTAGTACTCAGCTGCTATGTGTTCACATTTGACTAAAGTCGTCACAATTGAAGCTTTGGGAGACTGTACACATCATATAAATGAGGAACATGAAAACATGGACAAATCGTGTTCCGTAGACTATTAACCCCAGAAATGGCTTCCAACCCTCCATTTATTCCATTGTAATAACATAATTTGTAGTTCTGTGTGAATATCCGAGAGGTTAAGTAAATTCACCATTACTGGTAGGCAGTTGTCAGGAATGAGACATCTGCTGTAGGGAAGCACATGTATCTGATGGGCACTCAGCTGCTGAAACACACTGGTGAATCCCACAAAGGCTAGAATAGAGTTGTGTTTATTTTATCTGCTGTCACTCATAATCATAGCAAAGGAGCTTCTCAGTACATGTGTATGAAGCAAAGTGATACTGTCCCATCCGCTGCCAGCTTACCTTATTCTTAATTACACAGATGAGACTGGAACGGTTGCAAAAATATATTATAGTGTATTGTTACCTTTTAAAATAAAGGAAAAGCATTTCTAGATTTGTATAGAATGCTGATTTTCCTACAGGCTCTCTATTCTGAGCATTTTAGTGATCAACCCAGGCTATATTTTAAAGGGTGGGAAATTATGCTCTCTTGAGTAGAATGGTACGTCTCCACTAACCAGAACACTAGATTTGTCCTGTCTTGAGTAGTAGAAAATATCCTCTTCACATTCTACACCTTCCTGGAGATGGAAGAAAAGGTTAGTAACTCCTTCATTTCTACTCCAGTGAAATCAGTAGATCATGGGGAGATATCACGCATTTTGTCACAGAACACAGAGCCCTTTATGCCAAGACAGCATCACAGATCTTTTAATCTGGAACTTCTGGTACTGTTTTTAAAATGGAGATTCATATTTTGTAGCTGGTGTTAATATGACTCTATTTCTCATACCAGTTCTAAACAATTTCTATAGGTTACAAAGAAATTTCTGGAAAGATGAAATAAATTTGTAAAGATCTTACAGGATATTGAGTGCAGAACTAAACCCTGCATCAAGGCTCTTGGAATTCAGGATCTTCTTTTTATTTCTACCACTAGGAAATGGAACACATAACACCGGAGAAAAAGTTCCAGAAACCACTGTATGAATAGGTAGATGTTATATGTGCCTATTCCAAAGACATATTTTGAGTCTCTCAATTTGACTGAGGACAAACTTTGGGTTGTAGGAAGGTGTTTTATTTTGAATTTATAGGATGCTTGCTTATTTTAATGTGGAACCAATATGTTCTTGTCACCAAAAGAACAGTACATTCTAATTCCAGCCTCAGTTACTCTGATCTGGAACAAATCACTCTGTTCTCTAGATCTAGGTTTTCTTACTCATCTTAGTAGCACATCTATTGGACACTGTGACCAACCAAAGCAACTCTTATCAAAGAGAGCATTTAAACTTGTTTCCAGTTTTAGAGTTATAGTCCATTATTATCAGGGTGGGAAGTAAGACTGTATTCAGTCAAGTGCGTGAGAAGAATGAGAGAGATACACAGAGAGAAAGAGAGAGACAGAAAGACACGTGGGGAGAGAGAGAGAGAGAGAGAGAGAGAGAGAGAGAGAGAGAGAGAGAGAGAGAGAACCACAGGTGACACACTTCTTCCAATAAGACCAGACCTCCCAATTTTTATAATCCTTTCAAATAGTGCCTTAAACACATATATATGTGAATCTATGTGTATCAATCAAACCACCACACTTGTTATGCAGAGATTTGGACAAATGATTATAAATACATCATTTTTTATTAAGTATACATGAATTGAACAAAATAATGGGTGTAATCATGACACCTCCATGGCAGTGTGTAATGTGTTTCATAATATCCATAGATCTATTAAATTCCCCCTCTCTCCTTTTCAACTCAGCACTAATGTTTTAAGACCCTTTTCAATTTTGAGCCCCTAAGCTCTGTATAACCTCACTGTCACATGCCTAAAATGCTCTTTTCAAAGATGATATTTACTTCATTTAAGAAACACTCATGAGAAAGGAAGCTACTGTGTTTATTTGGTGTGGCTGTGGTTATTTTCAGTGATGTGGACATCCTTACACTTTTCACTCGACAATGAAGATTAATTTCTGGGAACAAAACAGGCACTAAATATTACTTTACATTGCCGGTCTTACAAAGCCATTGGTCGCTGCTAAATGTAGGACTATCTCAGCCATGAGGCACATTTTTCACTACACTTATTGGACAGGGAGGTAAGAGATGCATCACCCTGGTATTTCCTGTGTCCATCTTGAAAGATCACTCTAGGAAATAGCTCTTTGGTAGGTAGACTTCTTTGGTTGGACAGCAAGACTATGTCCTCCTCCCCAGTACTAGGATTCCAAGAACATTGGTCACAGCCAGCTTATTTTATGTGGGTTCTGGGTTTTCTTGTTTTCAAGGCAAGACTTTACTTACTGCTCTTTTCCCAGGTCATGTTTCTAAGGATTATCCTCAAGTGGTTTGCATTCTTCCCCCTCTACTGTCTTACATAAAATGTAGACATTTAACACTATACTACTTGTATCAAAGGTAGAGTTTGTTTCTTAGAACCAGAAACACTGCTGTCCTCTCCCCCACCTTGAGTTCTTGTTCAGCATTTGCCCAGTCTGTGGCTACAGTGCCCCAATCACTTTCTTTCTCTGCAGAGGAGTTTTGTTTAGTGTTTTTCTAATGTAGTTTTCATCAAACAAGCAAACTCATGATCTCCCTGGGTAGTGGTCTTCCATGGCCCCAATATCTACTGCTTTCTACAACTAAAGCAAAAGAAGTCTAAAAGGTCTTTGATGTCAAGGCCCTGCGTAGATCACTTGGACTCCTTCCTAGAGACTTTAAGCTATATGTGATTACTGTTGGAACTATGAAATTCTGCACATCTGGGCTTGTGGATTATCTTGCATGAGCAGCTATAGTATCCATCAGTATCTTTCTGCCATACAGAGGACTTGGGGCAACACCAAGACAGATAGCCCATTTCAAATCCCATAGCATTTCACAAGAATTTCTAAAAAGTAAAAGTAGCTTCAAGAAGTCTATACAACTTCTTTCCCAGTTTAACAAAGAGGGAAGGAGAGCGCCAACATTTTGTGTGCCTAGGCTGAACTGATTATTAATCCAATGTTGCATATAAAGAAATGGAGCCTTGGGAAGTTTATTAATATGCTCAGTGTCACACAAGGAGGCTTGTGGAGCCATATGTCCTTTTCTAAGCTTATTTTTTAAGCTTCATTATGATTATTCCAGGGGGAGCTTCCTTAACTTCAAGGTGTAATCAATCTTTCTGCCATCCACAACATGATCCTTGACTGTTCAAAATGGTCCTGATGCTGCCTGCCAAGGACTCAGCCAGTCTTCCAGCTATGTGTGAGGTTTGCTTACTTTGCAGCCCAGGGTTCCCACATCACTCTTCTTTCCACAAAGATGTGTCTCCTCCAGCTTCATGCAAACCTTATTCCCTCTGAAGATAGAATGTTCTTTGTGGAGTTCAATAAGACACCATAACAACTCCTAGGATTCACCTTTCTGATGTTTTCCTCTACAAATTTGACTACCTATATTTCCCCAGAAACACAGAAACACAGCATGCTGACCAGAGCTCTACCTTGACCTAACCAATCATATTGTCTCTAGGCACAAAGTCAGAATGAGGGTTTGGGCATTAGCTCGTTTGTTTACTTCCTCTAGGAGAAGCAAAGTCCTTACTTCCTGTTGTCCTATGTTGTTATATAATCTTCTTATTCTCTTCTTATGTCTATAGATAATTTTTACAGCACAGAATAGTATTCATGCTGTCTTAAGGGAACAAAGGCACATTTCAATGCAATATTATAATTTGCTCCAATTGTGGAAAAACAAATTATGGGAAAATCTGAAAATATACATATAAAATTTTAACCATTTTTTCCAGTGGCTACTATAACTATTTTGGCTTTTCTTCATTTTATGTATGGTTAGAATTATGTGTCATTTAAGTACCTGAAAAGAAAGTCTTTCTACAAAATTATGTATTAAAATACACATTAAAAGGGCTATTAACTCTAAAATAGACTTCATGCCTTTATATGCTTCATTGGAGAATGATGCCAGTGAGAACAAAGGATCTTGCATGACAGATTTCATGGAACTATTTAGGAACCAGTGATCAGTTATGGCTATTTTTTGAAAATATTATTTTTTCCTAAAATTGATTTTTTCCCTTTTTTTACCTTAAGAGTTTCTCAATGGCTTTTTCAAGTTCAAGCAATGCCTCTACCTCACAAAGGGGTCTGCCCATATTTGTTCTAGAACTATTTCTCTATATAAACTAAACCGTTAATCATTTACTGCAGTTTTCTTTAATGCCCACATCCCCAGCTTGGGATGGTTCTAAGGAGAAGAAAATACGCTCAATATTTTCAATATAAACCAAGAGATTTGTGTTTCCATATTTTTATCTCATTTGACCTGCAAAATAACCCTTAGAGTACTTTGAAATCTCATACCAAATTTATACTAAAACTTATGAGGTAGAAGAATTTACACTAAAGTGTGATTTTAGTATATACTGCTAGATTTAGGACTAAGTATGATATTCCAGAAAATTTTCCAATGTATTGCAGGATTGTATAAGGCATAGCTAGATAAAATTCCATATTCTTTTACTTTTCCTCCCCAGTCTTACTAAACTTATATAATACACTTTTAACCTCTTAAACATACAAAGAGTTCTAGGTTCTTTAAACCTTATATCTGAGTGTTTCTCCATGGTTTCTATAACAGTTTTGAGTTGTGATCTTGGTTTCTGAGCATGTATTCTTATTTTTATTTTCATAACTTAAGGATTTCATATGTGAATATTTAAACTGTTTACATCACACCCATCTTCTCTACACACCTTCTCTCATGTTCCCCTCACTACTCCTGCTCGATTTCATAATTTCTTCTTTATCCTCCTTCCTCCCCCCTCCCCCCTCTCGTGTGTGTGTGTGTGTGTGTGTGTGTGTGTGTGTACGTTTGCAACTTTTCTAGTCCAGTTAGTGCTGCTTTTATTTGCATATGTTTAGGGTTGACCCTTAGGATTGGAGTTTCATGGTTCAAAAATAAAGAAAAGGAAAAAGAAAGAGAGAGAGAAAAAGAGAGAGAGAGAGAGAGAGAGAGAGAGAGAGAGAGAGAGAGAAAGAAAGAAAGAAAGAAAGAAAGAAAGAAAGAAAGAAAGAAAGAAAAAAGAAAGGAAGAAAACAAAACACCAAAATATGTCTCCTTTCTTCCTCAGTAACTACTGACTATCTGTCAGCCTTTATCTATGTATGCCAGTCAATTGGTGTGGTCTTTTCAGATCTTAGTGAGCAACTATACTATTGAGAGTTCACTTGGGGGCAACATCTTGTTCCATTCATGAGAAACAATCATTAAGCAATAGTCCCAATATTCTGGCTTTTAAAATCTTTCCACCCTCTCTACTGTGATGCTCCTTGATCCTAATTGTAGCAGTTTTCTTTCAAATGTCTATTGGGACCCGTAGTCATTTCTTTCTATATTTTGATCAATTGTGAGTCTCTCTAAGAGTATGCTGCAAAGAGAAACTTCTTTGATGAAATGTGAGTGATTGACTTATTTTGGGGTACAAAGATGAGTATTTAGAAGGAATTAGAGACTATATTTATTTAGTAATATTGAAATAATTGGTCCCTTTCTCAAATCATGTGTCCTCACACAGTTTTACAGTACCAGGCACACCTGCTCTTCAATGATCAAACTTTAGGTTCAAATAGACAGCTGTTGCTTGCCCTCACAGTGGGACCAATGGATATACCTTGCTGGAATCACCATTGTGTGGTTCTCAATCTTTACAACTACTTAGAACTATTGATAAATGTAATCATTTGTCACCCTACATACTATTTTATATTACCTTCCAACAGTTTGGTAGTTAAGCCTGAGGAAGGACACTTCCAGGTCAATACTAGCTTGATTTCTTGAAGTCCTGTGACTAAAGCTTATGGTAAGTATCTTTAGCATATGATCTTACCTTCATGCTCTGGCATTTAACCAAGAACAATTGTGGCACCCTATATTGTTTTGGGTATCTGTTGGGTTCATCTGCTCAACAGCTTGAAGGTAATTATTGACTATTTGGCATTGGGGCATTTGTTAGTTAGTCTATGGATTCTTGTGTGTGGCGGGGTTATCCCACTCTGTGGGCAACGCAATAAGTTTGCTTATAGCTTTTCCCAGCACCCTTACTATTATCTATCTGACTCTCTCACTCTGCATTACCTTTCCTAATTAAGCCCCTGCCCCATTTTTACCTCCCTCCTTTATAGCACCTGTGTCCTGCTGTCTCCCTCTTTAGTCCCCCTCCTTTTAAAGTGGTCCCTTTAGATTTTGTTGTCTTATGCAGTTATCCCAGGTTATACACTGAAACCTGAAGACTCGAAGCTAGGTTCCACAGATTGGAAAGAACATGTGACATTTGTCTTTTTGAGATCTGGGTTGCTCACTCAGTATAATATTTCCAGCTTCTATCCATTGCATATAATTTTAATTTTTATTTTTACTTGAATGTAATTCCATTTTTATATGTAACACATTTTCATTTTCATCTATTGGTTGATTGACCTCTAGGCTGCTTTCATTCCTATCTCTGTAAATAAAGCAGCTGTGAGTATGGTTGAGGAAGTATCTTTGTAGTAGAATATCAAGTCCTTTGATATAACAAGGAGGGGTATGTGTAGGTCATACAGTATATATGTTTAGCATTTGGGGGACTCTAGACATTAAGTTTTAGCATGATCACTCCTGTTTGCAGTGCTATAAACAGAGGATAAAGGTTCCTTTTCCACACATCAACTTCTCCATTTGTTGTCAGTTATGTTTTTAATCTTGGGCATTGTGACTGGGATAAGGTGAAAACTGTAAAGTTAATTTCACTTGTCTTACTACCTCTGCTTATATTTTCATAGCTCACTCATTTACATTTATTAGTTCATTAAAAATATATTAGTTGTAAATGTTTGTCTAGAGCCCCTGGATAGGCTACTCAGTAATCCTTAGTTCCTACTTTTTTTTTTTGTTTGTTTGTTTGTTTTTTTTTCTTTTAAAGTAAATTTCTTTTTTTTTTATTTATTTGAATATTTCTTATCTTCATTTCGAGTGTTATTCCCTTACCCGGTTTCCGGGCACACACCCCCCCCCCCCCTCCCCTTCCTTATGGGTGTTCCTCCCACCCCTCCCCCATTGCTGCCCCTCTCCCCAACAGTCTAGTTCACTAGGGGTTCAGTCTTAGCAGGACCCAGGGCTTCCCCTTCCACTGGTGCTCTTACTAGGATATTCATTGCAACCCTACGAGGTCAGAGTCCAGGGTCAGTCCATGTATAGTCTTTGGGTAGTGGCTTAGTCCCTGGAAACTCTGGTTGGTTGGCATTGCTGTACATATGGGGTCTCGAGCTCCTTCAAGCTCTTCCAGTTCTTTCTCTGATTCCTTCAACAGGGGTCCTGTTCTCAGTTCAGTGGTTTCCTGCTGGCATACGCCTCTGTATTTGCTGTATTCTGGCTGTGTCTCTCATGAGCGATCTGCATTCACATTTTGATCATCCGTCTTGAGTTTCATTTGTTCTAGGCATCTAGGGTAATTCAAGCATTTGGGCTAATAGCCACTTATCAATGAGTACATACCATGTATGTCTTTCTGTGATTGGGTTAGCTCACTCAGGATGATAGTTTCCAGTTCCAACCATTTGCCTGAATTTCACAAAGTCATTGTTTTGATAGCTGAGTAATATTCCATTGTGTAGATGTACCACATTTTCTGTATCCATTCCTCTGTTGAAGGGCATCTGGGTTCTTTCCAGCTTCTGGCTATTATAAATAAGGCTATGATGAACATAGTGGAGCACGTGTCTTTTTTATATGTTGGGGCATCTTTTGGGTATATGCCCAGGAGAGGTATAGCTGGATCCTCAGGCAGTTCAATGTCCAATTTTCTGAGGAACCTCCAGACTGATTTCCAGAATGGTTGCAGCAGTCTGCAACCCCACCAACAATGGAGGAGTGTTCCCCTTTCTCCACATCCTCGCCAGCATTTGCTGTCACCTGAGTTTTTGATCTTAGCCATTCTCACTGGTGTGAGGTGAAATCTCAGGGTTGTTTTGATTTGCATTTCCCTTATGACTAACGATGTTGAACATTTCTTTAGGTGTTTCTCAGCCATTCGGCATTCCTCAGCTGTGAATTCTCTGTTTAGCTCTGAACCCCATTTTCTAATAGGGTTATTTGCCTCCCTGCTGTCTAACTTCTTCAGTTCTTTGTATATTTTGGATATAAGCCCTCTATCTGTTATAGGATTGGTAAAGATCTTTTCCCAATCTGTTGGTTGCCGTTTTGTCCTAACCACAGTGTCCTTTGCCTTACAGAAGCTTTGCAGTTTTATGAGATCCCATTTGTCGATTCTTGATCTTAGAGCATAAGCCATGGGTGTTTTGTTCAGGAAATTTTTTCCAGTGCCCATGTGTTCCAAATGCTTCCCTAGTTTTTCTTCTATTAGTTTGAGTGTATCTGGTTTGATGTGGAGGTCCTTGATCCACTTGGACTTAAGCTTTGTACAGGGTGATAAGCATGGATCGATCTGCATTCTTCTACATGTTGACCTCCAGTTGAACCAGCACCATTTGCTGAAAATGCTATCTTTTTTTTCCATTGGATGGTTTTTGGCCTTTATCAAAAATCAAGTGCCCATAGGTGTGTGGGTTCATTTCTGGGTCTTCAATTCTGTTCCATTGGTCTATCTGTCTGTCTCTGTACCAATACCATGCAGTTTTTATCACTATTGCTCTGTAATGCTGCTCGAGATCTGGGATAGTGATTCCCCCTGAAGTCCTTTTATTGTTGAGGATAGTTTTAGCTATGCTGGGTTTTTTGTTATTCCAGATGAATTTGCAAATTGTTCTGTCTAACTCTTTGAAGAATTGGATTGGTATTTTGATGGGGATTGCATTGAATCTGTAGATCGCTTTTGGTAGAATGGCCATTTTTACTATATTAATCCTGCCAATCCATGAGCATGGGAGATCTTTCCATCTTCTGAGATCTTCTTCAATTTCTTTCTTCAGAGTCTTGAAGTTCTTATTGTACAGATCTTTCCCTTGCTTGGTTAAAGTCACACCGAGGTACTTTATATTATTTGGATCTATTATGAAGGGTGTCATTTCCCTAATTTCTTTCTCGGCCTGTTTCTCTTTTGTGTAGAGGAAGGCTACTGATTTATTTGAGTTAATTTTATACCCAGCCACTTTGCTGAAGTTGTTTATCAGCTTTAGTAGTTCTCTGGTGGAATTTTTGGGATGACTTAAATATACTATCATATCATCTGCAAATAGTGATATTTTGACTTCTTCTTTTCCGATCTGTATCCCCTTGACCTCCTTTTGTTGTCTTATTGCTCTGGCTAGAACTTCAAGAACTATATTGAATAAGTAGGGAGAGAGTGGGCAGCCTTGTCTAGTCCCTGATTTTAGTGGGATTGCTTCAAGTTTCTCTCCATTTAGTTTAATGTTAGCAACTGGTTTGCTGTATATGGCTTTTACTATGTTTAGGTATGGGCCTTGAATTCCTATTCTTTCCAGGACTTTTATCATGAAGGGGTGTTGAATTTTGTCAAATGCTTTCTCAGCATCTAATGAAATGATCATGTGGTTTTGTTCTTTCAGTTTGTTTATATAATGGATCACGTTGATGGTTTTCCATTAGATATTGAACCATCCCTGCATGCCTGGGATGAAGCCTACTTGATCATGGTGGATGATTGTTTTGATGTGCTCTTGGATTCGGTTTGACAGAATTTTATTGAGTATTTTTGCATCGATATTCATAAGGGAAATTGGTCTGAGGTTCTCTTTCTTTGTTGGGTCTTTGTGTGGTTTAGGTATAAGAGTAATTGTGGCTTCATAGAAGGAATTCGGTAGTGCTCCATCTGTTTCAATTTTGTGGAATAGTTTGGATAATATTGGTACGAGGTCTTCTATGAAGGTCTGATAGAATTCTGCACTAAACCCGTCTGGACCTGGGCTCTTTTTGGTTGGGAGACCTTTAATGACTTCTTCTATTTCCTTAGGAGTTATGGGGTTGTTTAACTGGTTTATCTGTTCCTGATTTAACTTCGGTACCTGGTATCTGTCTAGGAAATTGTCCATTTCCTGCAGATTGTCAAGTTTTGTTGAATATAGGCTTTTATAGTAAGATCTGATGATTTTTTGAATTTCCTCTGAATCTGTAGTTATGTCTCCCTTTTCATTTCTGATTTTGTTAATTTGGACACACTCTCTGTGTCCTCTCGTTAGTCTGGCCAAGGGTTTATCTATCTTGTTGATTTTCTCAAAGAACCAACTTTTGGTTCTGTTGATTCTTTCTATGGTCCTTTTTGTTTCTACTTGGTTGATTTCGGTTCTGAGTTTGATTATTTCCTGCCTTCTACTCCTCCTGGGTGTATTTGCTTCTTTTTGTTCTAGAGCTTTTAGGTGTGCTGTCAAGCTGCTGACATATGCTCTTTCCTGTTTCCTTCTGCAGGCACTCAGCGCTATGAGTTTTCCTCTTAGCGCAGCTTTCATTGTGTCCCATAAGTTTGGGTATGTTGTATCTTCATTTTCATTAAATTCTAAAAAGTCTTTAATTTCTTTCTTTATTTCTTCCTTGACCAGGTTATCATTGAGTAGAGCATTGTTCAATTTCCACGTATATGTGGGCATTCTTCCCTTATTGTTATTGAAGACCAGTTTTAGGCCGTGGTGGTCCGATAGCACGCATGGGATTATTTCTATCTTTCTGTACCTGTTGAGGCCCGTTTTTTGACCAATTATATGGTCAATTTTGGAGAAAGTACCATGAGGAGCTGAGAAGAACGTATATCCTTTTGCTTTAGGGTAGAACGTTCTATAAATATCCGTTAAGTCCATTTGGCTCATGAGTTCTCTTAGTCTGTCTACGTCTCTGTTTAATTTCTGTTTCCATGATCTGTCCATTGATGAGAGTGGGGTGTTGAAATCTCCTACTATTATTGTGTGAGGTGCAATGTGTGTTTTGAGCTTTAGTAAGGTTTCTTTTTACGTATGTAGGTGCCCTTGTATTTGGGGCATAGATATTTAGGATTGAGAGTTCATCTTGGTGGATTTTTTCCTTTGATGAATATGAAGTGTCCTTCCTTATCTTTTTGATGACTTTTAGTTGAAAATTGATTTTATCTGATATCAGAATGGCTACTCCAGCTTGCTTCTTCTGACCATTTGCTTGGAAAGTCGTTTTCCAGCCTTTCACTCTGAGGTAGTGTCTGTCTTTGTCTCTGAGGTGTGTTTCCTGTAGGCAGCAGAATGCAGGGTCCTCGTTGCGTATCCAGTTTGTTAATCTATGTCTTTTTATTGGGGAGTTGAGGCCATTGATGTTGAGAGATATTAAGGAATAGTGATTATTGCTTCCGGTTGTATTCATATTTGGATGTGAGGTTATGTTTGTGTGCTTTTCTTCTCTTTGTTTTGTTGCCAAGACGATTAGTTTCTTGCTTCTTCTAGGGTATAGCTTGCCTCCTTATGTTGGGCTTTACCATTTATTATCCTTTGTAGTGCTGGATTTGTAGAAAGATATTGTGTAAATTTGGTTTTGTCATGGAATATCTTGGTTTCTCCATCTATGTTGATTGAGAGTTTTGCAGGATACAGTAACCTGGGCTGGCATTTGTGTTCTCTTAGGGTCTGTATGACATCAGTCCAGGATCTTCTGGCCTTCATAGTTTCTGGCTTAAAAAGTCTGGTGTGATTCTGATAGGTCTGCCTTTATATGTTACTTGACCTTTTTCCTTACTGCTTTTAATATTCTTTCTTTTTATTTTGTGCGTTTGGTGTTTTGACTATTATGTGACGGAGGTGTTTCTTTTCTGGTCCAATCTATTTGGAGTTCTGTAGGCTTCTTGTATGCCTATGGGTATCTCTTTTTTTAGGTTAGGAAGTTTTCTTCTATGATTTTGTTGAAGATATTTACTGGTCCTTTGAGCTGAGTCTTCACTCTCTTCTATACCTATTATCCTTAGGTTTGATCTTCTCATTGAGTCCTGGATTTCTGTATGTTTTGGACCAGTAGCTTTTTCCGCTTTACATTATCTTTGACAGTTGAGTCAATGATTTCTATGGAATCTTCTGCCCTGAGATTCTCTCTTCCATCTCTTGTATTCTGTTGGTGAAGCTTGTATCTACAGCTCCTTGTCTCTTCTTTTGGTTTTCTATATCCAGGGTTGTTTCCATGTGTTCTTTTCTTGATTGCTTCTATTTCCATTTTTAATTCCTTCAACTGTTTGATTGTGTTTTCCTGGAATTCTTTCAGGGATTTTTGTGACTCCTCTCTATGGGCTTCTACTTGTTTATTTATGTTTTCCTGGAATTCTTTTAGGGATTTTTGTGACTCCTCTCTATGGGCTTCTACTTGTTTATTTATATTTTCCTGGAATTCTTTTTAGAATTTTTATGATTCCTCTCTGTAGGCTTCTACTTGTTTATTTATGTTTTCCTGTGTTTCTCTAAGGAGTTCTTCATGTCTTTCTTGAAGTCCTCCAACATCATGATCAAATATGATTTTGAAACTAGATCTTGCTTTTCTGGTGTGTTTGGATATTCCGTTTTGCTTTGGTGGGAGAATTGGGCTCCATGATGCCATGTAGTCTTGGTTTCTGTTGCTTGGGTTCCTGCGCTTGCCTCTCGCCATCAGATTATCTCTAGTGTTACTTTTGTTCTGCTATTTCTGACAGTGGCTAGACTGTCTTATAAGCCTGTGTTTCAGGAGTGCTGTAGACCTGTTTTCCTGTTTTCTTTCAGCCAGTTATGGGGACAGAGTGTTCTGCTTTCGGGCGCATAGTTTTTCTTCTCTACAGGTCTTCAGCTGTTCCTGTGAGCCTGTGTCTTGAGTTCACCAGGCAAGTCGTTTGTACCAGAAAAGTTTGTCTTACCTGTGGTCCCCAGGCTCAAGTTTGCTAGTGGGGTGTTGCCTATGAGCTCTCCACGGCCTCAGCAGCCAGGAAGATCTGCGCCGCCCCTTCCGGGAGGTTCCGTGCACCAGGGTTCCAGATAGCTTTTGTTTTCCTCTGGGGTCAGTACTGTGTGCAGTGTGCAGTCTCTTCTGGTTTCCCAGGCGTGTCCGCCTCTCTGAAGGTTTAGCCTCCTCCCACGGGATTTGGGTGCAGAGAACTGTTTATCCGTCGGTCCCTTCAGGTGCGGTGTCTCAGACGCAGTGGATCTGCTGCTCCTGGGCCCTCCTCTTCGGGAACCCAGGGGGCGTATACAGTATCCTCCTGGGCCAGGGATGTGGGCAGAGGTGGGCGGCGTTGGTGGTCTCCTCCGCTCTGCTGCCTCAGGAGTGCCCGCCCGACCAGGGGGCCAGAACTCCCCTCCGGGGGGCCTGGGAGCAGAGAGCTGCTGAAGGCAGGGATCCTCCGCTGGTCCGGGACTCTCTAGTTCCTACTTTTAAAGTGCTCAGAGTCAAAAGTGACAATTCTTGAAAACACTGGAGAGTCAGGACCTTGTTAGAAGCAGCCACTGAGTTCTCTGAAAAGGAGGACAGAGGTAGCTTCATTGCTTCATTGCATGTAGAATAAGCAAGGAAATGAGATTTTTTAAAAAAGGATTAATATTTACAAATACTACCCAAAACTGTCTGTAAACATGAAAAAAGAAGAGTAAGTCTGAAAACCTATGCACATCCAAATCGGACTCTCACGAGAAAGACTACAATGGTGTGATTGTGAGTAGAATAGCACATCCAGGCTTCCTCGAGAGGATGCACACAGTAGTGAAAAGTTTGGATCCCAAACTAAAGATGGAGTTTTCCTTAGGCTTTTAGGAAACAAATGGCAAGAAATTCCAGGATTGTAGAAGGAGGAATGAGAGCTTCATATCTCTTTCAGAGGGACAATTCACTCGAAACCCTCATAGGTATATTACAAAGACAATAACTCATCAAAAGAGAGAAGGTTGCTATGTTCAGCCCAAAATAAAACATCTATGTTACATCCCTCTTCCTGAGGTCCAGGGACCATTGGATGGGCAGAGGTGGTAAACCATAAGTGATACAGCTGGTGGATGAGGGAACTGTGAGTAAAGTGTTTTCTGGCTACAGCAGAGTAGATGACCATATAAAACACACAGTAACTATGATAGCACATGCAAGGTCCACACAAGCACATGTCCGACAAAATCACAGTATGGAGAGGGGAGGTAAGCATGGAGTCCTCCCTACCTAAAGAGTTCTCGGTGACTGAAAGCTACTGGGAGAGGAAAAGTCATGTTTTTAAGGGTATAGCTCCAGTGGAAGGCCACATATCCAAGAGTACATGAGCAGCACAGTGTATATACTTTGGTTTTTCAAAAGACAGATACAACGTTGGGTGGGTAAGGAGTGGAAAGTAGATCTGAGAAGAGTTTGTAGTACAGACATGACAATGATAAAAATCCATTGCACAAAATTCCCAGAGCACTATCAAAAATGAGAAATAGTCAGGTAACATTTAAAGAATATCATGTGGGAAAAGCCTATTTTGTTCAGAAAAAAAGTCATTAGGACTAACACTTCAACACAGTTAAGTTATGCCGAGACACCAAGAACATAATGGCATAGGCTCTTCTTGATCAGTAGCGTTCTAATGAAAACCATCAAGTCAAGACGCATGAAGATAACACATGTCTTAAAAGGGTGATAGAAAAGTTTCAAAAGAAGATGACAAATAGCCTAAACTTCAAATCAGCAATGGACTATTCAAAGGAAAGAGAAACTAGGGAGAAGAGTCGAAAAGGACAGAGACAGTGAAATATGTGACCGCGTTAGGGAGATTCAGCATGGTTTAAGAGCAAAGGCAGTGCACCGAAGAAGTTAGGCAGGTAAGTGTCCGGAGCTCAAAAGCAGGCACAATTTGCCTCCTGACTTTCATCTTCCTGTACTATCCCTGTCCTTTCTCAGCTTCTTGTCATTAGAATTTGATGCAGAAAACTATGTGTGACAGGCAGGAAACTCTGGCTTGATCTCTAGCACTGCATAAACTGGATGTGGAGGTACATGCCTAAAATCTCAGAACTTTGGGAGTAGAAGTAAGATCAGAATTTCAAGGATATGGAGAAAATTTTATGCCAGCCTGGTCTACATGAAACTCTGGCTATAAACTATAAAACTAAATTAATAACTAAAGGGGGGAGGCTAAGAGAAGAGAAAAACCATGGCGTGTAGCTTTCAGTCACTATGATCGCTCGGGGCAGCACACACCACAGTGCAGATCAGCCAACGGATGTGCAAGGTCAGAACATAACCTTCTGTCAACACGCATCCCTACTCAGGGTCCCCAGCCCCCACAACATTAACAAGAAAATAAGAACGCCTGCCCAGCTGTCTTGCTGGCTGTCACTGGGTAAATTATCTTTTATTAAGGATCTGTAATTGTTCTCCACTGAGCTGTGACCTAAATTTAGTAGTTCTGAGGAGTGAGACCCAGCCAACAGGATTTCCCTGAGAACACGATGAAGTTCCTGTATCAATTCAATTCATTAGCTAGAAAAAGAACAAGCAGCCAGGTTTTTTTTTTCTTTCCCATTCTTCAGTGAGCCGTTTGTTTGTTTAGTTTGACCACATCTTTTTTTTTTTTCCTTCTTGGATCCAGTCTGAGCCTCTCTGTAAGGACAGCCCAGCTCATTCAAACACTTCCTGTCACATTAACTCCCAAGGCAGAAACCAAGTAACACTATGTAAATCTTGCTGTTAAGACCCTACATTTACTTATTGGGAATTTTCAGCATAAAGGGAAGAAATGTCCTCATGTGGTCAGGATGACTTAGGCTGAGGGGAAGAATAAACTCAGCTTACATGAATCATTAAAAGGGCAGAAGAATGGAGAGAGAAAGAGGGAGAAAGGCAGTGTTGGTTTAAACCTCTCATAAAAACTTTTGAGTAGGAGAGGTCATGAGAGGCTCAGCCTCTACTAGAGACATTACCTCCAAAACCTGTTCTCATCCTTACAATACAATGAAGACCAGAAAAGAAAAGTCACCCATTTCAGATAGAGTTTCTAAAGACCTGTTCAAAATTTAGGGCCACATCTTCTTCCTCCAAACCCAGGGATCCTTTATCTCATCATTAATTTTTTGCCATGACAGTCTGGACTTCTAACTTGTTATTGATATGCAGTCCATGAAATCTCATGCATGCATACCCATACGAAAAAAGAAGATTCAATTTTAACAACATTCTTAATTTGTTTTTCCCAGCAATTCTTTAACACAATCAATTCCCTTTTTCTGTTACCCTATGTGAAACTTCCTGGTGATCAATATGGCCTGATAAAAATAGTTTATATACCTCTGCATGAATAGAGAAAAACTTCCCAACACTTACTTAGAAAATGTAATCTTGCTAGATATGTAAAGTAGTCGGTAGAGTGTTCATATAACATGTATGAAACCCTGGGTCCCATACCTAACAGCACATAAAAACAGACATGCTGGTATGTATCCATAATCTCAGCCCTCGGGAAGTGGAGATAGAAAAGATTAGAAGTAGAGGTCAATCTCACCTCTGGAATAAGTTTGAAGCCAGCCTGAAATACATAAGAACTTTTCATTTAAACAGGAAGGAAGTTTAGTATTTAATTAAGAGGCTAAGATACCCATACCCTGACATTAACTTAGTGACATTATGGTATCTATGATTTCTCAGTCATTTCATAGCAACCTAGTGAAGTGGGCTTAGCAGGTAACTTTATCTCTATTGTAGGAGTAAAGAAATTAAGGCTTTTACCTGGAGTCAATGGCAGAAGATAGTATAAGGGCCAGAGACTGCGGTTCATTGCCTAGAGCATTTCTGAGTCCACTGCAATGATGTTCAAGTTTCCTTCTGAGACTCTGAAAACCCAATGTCAAATGATGACTCAATAGAGAACTTTGGCATCTACAGCTGAAACTACTTAGAACAAAACATCACAATGATTTGGAAGAAAAGACTGCCCAAGGTGATTCAAATTTAGAGTCTCATAGTAAGTCAGAAGTTACATGATTGGGTAATAGTAGATAAATTTTTAAGTTTGATATAAGTTTCCAATTTTATAGAAAGCAGTGGTCCACGCATACATCCAGTACTGTGTACCATCATTGACAGCTTTTCTGAGCAGTTAGTAGGGCATTAGAGGTAAATGCAACTTTGAAACATAAAGTGCTTTACAAACTATCATCATTTGATTGTCAAGAGTTCATGGTGGTCTTTTGCTTTCAAGATCACCAACCAACTTTCCTTAACATGGCTATCAACAGCCATAGACAGACAGGAGAGGGAGAGGCATTCATTCTACCCAATACATAGACAAATTAGCTACAATGTTAGTCCTTTTATTTGTGGTGTGTTTGCATGCATGCGCGCACGCGCACATGTGTATATGTGTGTGTGTGTGTGTGTGTGTGTGTGTGTGTGTGTGTTCCTATGGACATACACAAAGGCTAGAGAAGGATGGTGAATGTCCCATTGTAGAATCATTTTTTGCCTTGTACCCATGAGACAGGTGTGTCTTTGAACTCTGAGCTGAAACACATTATGTTTTTTAGCTAGAATGACTGGCCAGTGAACTCCAGCAATCCCATCTTGTCCTATTCTCAGCTCTGGGCTTCCAGAAATTTGTGGCCATTATTGGCTAGTGTGTGAACCTAGCACCTGAAGTCAGGCCTTGAACTCTTACCCTCTTACCATGGAGCCATCACCCCACAACACCTACTCTTGGCCATTTTTTCAAAAAGGATTATCGAGCTTTGACACATTTAGGAGTTTCTGCTCAAAGACAATATAGTACAGCTTCACTATAGACTGAAAGCTGCATCATCTAACTACAAAACAAGACTCTCAAACTCACAAACCTTTCTATAGCTTATCAGGTGATGAGGTAAGTGAATTATATAAGGAGGAACACAAAGTCAACTGATTCAGTTGGGGAGGGAACCGAGTGGGGTAAAACCAGATGCCAAGTGAAGACAGCAAGGTTCAGTCATAAGAATGTAATTTTGAGTCGCCTTCATCCAATTATTGCTTTCTAATATCAAGTATAGACTTTCCCAAGCCTCCTTAAAAATAAATGAAAATAGGATGTACTTTTATGCAAATTGCTCCAACTTTAAAATGCTAGTAATTCAAATTTTCTTCTGTTTTCTTTGGATCCCCACTATATTCGTACTCCTGTTTGGCCGAAGTTTACTTCCTGCTTGCCAATTCAAGCTGAATTATAGTTATTTGCATATCCATGTCCTGATGGACAAGAGTAGATCAGCCATAAGTGAGTGAAGGACATTTGTCACAACCAAAGGAAGCAAGTTTGGATTCTAGTGCAGACAGTGACTGATTCAATAACCTTGAGCTACTGGGTTGGTCTTTTATACCTTAGCTCCACTATCTTTGAAATGGGAGTTCTTTTGGGGCCATGAATGTGAAAAGGAGTGGACTCATGTAGAATACTTACAGAGGCTCCTGAAAATAACATTTCCACAAGTACTTGTGCTTACTATCATGATTATCCTTCCATCCAGGTAGCAACTCACTCACACTGACTCTCCTGTTAATGTTCCTGTTTATCTCAGCACTTCTGCTTGGAGTACCCTGGGATTATTTGGTTCATCCTGACCTTGGGAAAGACAAAGCAGCTGGAAACATTATCTCCTGGGACCTACAGTCTTAACCAGGAATGCTCATCACTCAACTTCCTCCAGACTGGAGCCAGCACCACTATTCACAGATGTGCTGAAGAACTTCCTTCCTGGCTTGTGTCTCCGAAAAGGGGAAACTACTGCAAGGTCTCTAAAAGGAAGGAAAGGGGACCTTTTTAATTAGCTTTCTCTTTTGAATGACGCCATCACAGATCTGATTCATTTCCACGAATTGAAAAAAAAAAGAAGCAGGGTAGGTGGTACACACTCCACAAGAAATGAATGAGAGCTATCAGGACAGAGAACAGGTTAGAGGAAGGCTAAAGCTAGAGAAAAGTGCTGGCTATCCATTAATACCATGGCCCAGTTGGAAGATGATGTGGACATCTGAATTGAAATCAGAGAAAGGAAAGGGGTTGCTTATAAGTCTGACAACTAGCGAAGAAAGACATGTAATTCCTATTTTCAGTCATTTAGAATGTTCTGATTGGCATTTCTGGACACTTTTTATGAGTAGGTCTTCCCATCTTCCCATAGTTCTGTTTTAATTTTGGATTTATATTGAGAGAGAGAGAGAGAGAGAGAGAGAGAGAGAGAGAGAGAGAGAACTGAAGTGGCCCAAAGTGTCAGTAGTCTTGGACGCCTGATTTTCTTTCCTCTTAATCCTAAGTGTTCAGTTTAAAAGTATGTACAACCATGCCCGTGCAATTCTTATTTCGGACTCAGACAGTATATAGAAAGATGGTATGGGTGTCTGGCATGAAGGTTGGAAGCATGCTACATTTGTGAGTGCCCATTGAAGACAGAAGATGCTGCTAGGTCCTTGGGAGCTAGAATTACAAGTGATTGTGAACCACTAGGCATGGGTGATGGGAATGAAACTTGGGTCCTCTACAAAAGGAGAAAGGGCTGCTAACTGCTAATACAATTGTGCAACCTCATTTCTGGTATCTTAAAAGCTTCTGCTCTTTCTCTGTCCCATGCTTCTTCCAAAATAATTCTATGATTGACAAGTAATTTTAGTTTTATAGTCTCCAGATAAAAACTTGCCAAATGGTTTCTTATCTACCAAGTCTTGCCTCTTCAATCCATCCTCACATCATAGCCAGGATGTTTTCTCTCTTAAGTATACTTGTCCTTGGTCATTTTTGAGATGAAAGCTCACTTATCATAGACCTTGAATTTGCTCTCTAGTATAGAAGTCTAGTCCTCCTCCTTCCACCACTCAAGTGCTGGAACTACAAGCTCATACCACTGTGCCCAGTCTGTGTAGTTCTGGAGAACAGGACCCACAGATTCATACACACCAGACAAGCACTCTAGTAAAAGAAGTATAACCTCAGCCCAAGTTTCTTCCTGAATACTTAATTGTTGAAAGACAAAAATCTCAATAGATGTTCCATTGCTCATACTATAAACAACATTCCGTAGAAACATACTTCTGGATATGTTACCAACCTTCCAGCTCTGTAAGTTCATTTACTAAACCCAGAATGCAGTTAGAAACAAAGATATGTAAGACCATCTACTGTTCTCCAAAATATTCACTTTGTTGAGTTTATAAAAGTCTACTGGAATTTTTCTACTGACCTTTCAAGAACTAATTCAAAACTTAGTGAGAATTTCACTCACCTACTACTGTCTCTATCAATTCTCTGGGTCAAAAGCATCTTACCTTCTCCCATGATCCCCTAGCAAACTCTTGTGGATTAGTTGAATCAGTGAACAAGGTAAATAACCCACAGAAATGATTCTCTGAACATTGATGGACTTTTCCATGTGCAGGCTACATTTTACTCACTAATACCCAGTCCACTGCCTATGTTAACAAATCACACACACACACACACATACACACACACACACACACACACACACACACACACACACACATGCTTGCGCTCAAGAAGGAAAGATGGTGAGAATAGAAGAAAGGAGGCAGCTTTCCATAATGATCCTATTTTTATAAGTAAAAGAAAATTTAATAAGAATCCATTCCTTGAAGTGATTCACAGGATTTTGATCTGCAAACTTGGCTCTGAGTCCAGGCTCAGTCACTGGATGATCTGGATGATACCTCATAAAGATCATTGCTATAACATAAGCCTCAGTTTCCCTAAACTTATCAGTCTCTTGTTAGTTTCTAAGTGTTGATTAAATATTCTGCAGACCTTTGCATTCATTGATTCTGCTGACATTGATTTTATTCCAGCTAAAGTTAACAAGTCTGGCAGCAGGGAAACCAGTTCACATGGGAGTAGATTGTTTTCCCATGTATTATTTGCTTTGATGTCTGCTTGTGTCTTGCTGTTTTTAATCCTAACACCTTCCTTCCTTCCTTCACTTGGAAGATGACTGTGCTTTCTGAGTCAATAGGTGTCACTGTTGAGCAATACAAATATGTCCCCATCACCCTATATTTTTGGTACTAAAATCCTGGTTGGTCATAGGAACAGTCACTGGTCAGTCTTGATATCGTCAACTAAGTTAACTCTATAATAACTATACTACTTGCCTTAAATTCTTCCAAGATATTACTCTTTCTATCCCTGTTGTCTCTGGTTCTCTCTCTGTCTCTCTATCTCTGTCTCTCTCTCTGTCTCTCTCTCTCTGTCTCTGTCTCTGTCTCTCTCTCTCTCTCTCTCTCTCTCTCTCTCTCTCACACACACACACACACACACACACACACACACCCCTTTCTTTAAGCTTTTAAATATGAGACATGAGACATAACCAGAATCCAGATGGTATACAAACAGGAAGTAGATAGGAGGAAGAAATGATCACCTTTTCCATTTGCAGGAAACGTCTGGCAAAGTTGCAGGAAGACATTATTCAGAGAGGGGAAGATCATAGTTTGAATAAGAAAATGTAAGTCATGCACTGCACACTCACCAACCAGCTGCTGCTATTATAACTGACTCAAGATAGAGGTGTCACCATAACAAATTGGAAAAGAAATAAAAGATTTTGTGGACAACCAAATGGATCTTATTTCTAGCTTAGGCCAGAGATTTTTGAGAACTCCCTAGTTAAGAAGAATTGAATATGGGAATGTAGTATATTATTTATATTTTCTAATTTCTATGTCAATATAGTCTAGAAGACATGAATTACACAGGATAGAACAGGAAAGATGGAATGTGATTAGATAGGATGGGCTGGGATGCATGGGTTGGGATGAGGTAGAGTAGGATGGGATGGATAGGGATGGGATGGCATGGGATGGGATGGGATGGGATGGATGGGGATGGGATGGGATGGGATGGAATGAGATGGAATAGGATGGATGGGGATGGGGTGGGATGGGATGGATGGGGATAGGATGGGATGGGATGGATGGGGATGGGATAGGATGGGATGGGATGGGATGGGATTGGATGGGATGGCCTTGGAGTAAGACATGGTATGGAGTATACTACAGGACACAGAGTGAATTAAATGGAGTTTACTTCAAGACACAGATTGTTTTGTAAAAATGTGAAATTGAATATAAAATTCAATAGAATCAAAAGAATTTTTTATTAAGTGTTTCTAGCTATAGAGAGCTCGTATGTTAAATTAGAATGAAAGTAATCAGTGGACTTGGGAAATTGTCAGCTTATTTACAGCTTGAAAGTATCATTTCATTTAACTTCCACATATATCGAATGTTGTGGTATCCTGGCACCCATTTTATATACATGAAAACGGAAGCAGTAAGGATAATGTCATTGTCCAAGGTCATAATAGGAACTGGAGATTAATGGTCAAAATATGAAGTTTAGCTTCAGTTTCTAGTTCTGAGACTGCCACACATAGTGCTTCTTACCATGCCAAGTGCTCCTAACCCATTACATTTCAAGATGAAATATTATGGTTTGTGTTAATCAACAACCCTGTAAACAGACCCTGGTATGAAGTAGACGTAACAAAATGTAGCAAGGTTTCCGAGGTTGCCAGCTCTTCGGTCCTACTAAACATAAAACCATTCATCCTTTCCAGCCAAAACTAGATCTCATTGCCTGAACCCATTAGCCCCTCCTCGTCTCTAATGTTCATTTGCATAACAGGTATTGCTTAGAGGACTTCAGAAAGTGCAGAGAATCCCATCATTCAAATTTTTTCTCTTTTTAAAAATTCTTTAATCTTTTTTTAAAGTCCAGTCATTATCTCCCTCTCTCAGTCCACCCTCTAACTGTTCCTCATCCCATACCTCCCCACCATATCCAAAAGAATGTCCCCACACACCCCTAGCCCTACCGACCAGACCTCCCCACTCCCTGGGACCTCAAGTCTTTTGAGGGTTAGGTGCATTTTCTCTCACTGAGGCCAGAACAGGGAGTTCTCTGCTGTATATGTGTTGGGGGTGGGGGGACTCATACATCATTCAAAATTTTTAAGCATGCATTTTACTTGTCTCAGGTTTCTAAGTGAATAGATTTAGTTACTCCCAATAGACTGTCAGCAACTGAGGGAAGAAGACAATTCAAGGAGGGACGTCTAATATTGAATAGGCAACTAGAAACACCTCTCTTACTGAAGTCCTGCTATATCCTTTGCTGAGAATATCCAGTGAGAATACTGTGGTTTACCCTTGTGAGAAATGACTACTTAAGAGACAGTCTAATTGAGAGGAAGTACTGTGCTCAAATCCTGACTGTCATTCAATAGATTTGTCACCTTGTAGGAACTACTATTGTTCTTTGAACCTTAATTTACTCATTGACTAAATAGAGGTAAAAGGATTGTCTAAACATATTAGTATGTATGAAACACTTAGAACCCAGCTTGATATAGACTATGAATTTAATACCAACTATTATTTTTACATTAGGCCTGTATAATGTGTTCATTCAATGCTGTCTTTACATAGCATACTATGTACTCTTTTTCAAAATGGACTGTCAACTTTAGAACATTTTAAAATTAGAGAAAACTTTATATATATATATATATATATATATATATATATATATATATATATATAAATTGTCCATTATCAACATCCCTTACCTAAGCAATATATTTGTTAAAAGTGATAAAATTATATTGACATGACATTATCCTGAATAGTTTTCATTGTATTTCACTCCTAGTATTGTGCCTTCTACAGGTTTGAACAAATCTATGACACATATCCACGTTAATGGTATCGAAATACTACGTATGCTAAAATGCCTCTGCCCTCAATCTATTCATGCCAACCTTATTATCAGCTCCCCAACCCTTGGAAAATATTAATCTTTTCACTATCTTCATAGTTTGATCGTAAGTACTATAGTTGGAAGCATGTGGAATATAAACTTTTAGATTTTCCCCTTTCACTTAGCAATAGAAAGAAGTTTTTCGTGCAAATAGACTTGTACCTTATTCCTTTTTCAACACTGAGTAGAATTCTAATGTCTCACACATGATAGTTATGTCACTATTTGCCTAGCAAAGAATACCTTGTTTGCTTCCAAGTTTTGGCATTTATGGCTTAGGCTGGTTTGCACACCTGTGAGCAGATGCTTGCAATTGCAAATTTCATCTTCTTTGAATAAACATCAAGAATCACATATGTTGAGAGTATATTTGTAAGAGATTACTATGAGCGTTTTAAAGAAGCTGCATCATTTTGCAACCCCACTCACTAGCTGAGAATGAGGTTTCCAGTCGTTCCATATCCCTGCCACCATTTGGTATTCGGATTGCAGATTTGGGCCAATATAATAGGTTTATAATCTATCTAAATATAGTTATTTGTATTTTTGTGGTATGTGGTATAATCGCCTCATTTGCTGCCATATGTATCTTCTTTGAGAACAGGAGGTTCTGCTATGGACTTCAGTGGATTTAAAATCCAGCTCTCAGCCTTCTCACCCTTGAGTTGTTTGGCTTTTTGGTTAATTATCTCTTTGCAGGTGTGTCTTTTGTAAACATTTTCTTCCAGTGTATGTTTGTTTTTCTCATTTTCCTGCCATTGCCTTTTCTACAGATGCTCTTAGAGTTAAGGCATTCCCACTTACTAGCTGCTTCTTTCATAACTGTATTTCATAATTGTATTTTGGTATTGTGTTTCAAAAAACTATGCTCATACCTAACATCATGTAAGTTTCCCTGTGTGATCATCTCGCTGCTTTATTGCTTTGTATTTTAATTGTCTAATTTAAGTCTAAGATGGACTTAAGACTTAAAATTTGGGGGAAGACTTATAGTATGGGTCTTGGTTATTTTATACTTGTCTGCATGTGACTGTCCAACCATTCTGTCCTTTGTTGAGAACATAATCTTCGCTCTATTGGATGATTTTCCCTCATCAGCCATCTGTTGTCTGTCTGGTCGAGGACTTCCATCCTCTTCTATTGACTTAGGTGTCTTTTAATACATACTCTCTTGATTTATTATCCGTTTAAGTTAAAGTTTGAAGTTGAATATGTCTGACTTCCAACTTTATGATCTTCAATATTGATTTTAATCTATTGTATCTTTGCTACTCTATATATGTGGTCACAAAAAGCATTAAAGCTGTTAGTTGATATCCACAAAATGGCTGATATTTTACTATAATTGAGTTGAATACGTGAGGTTAAAAAGACACCTTGACAGTAATACTGTTCTATCCATGAACAAAATATAGCTTCTCTCTTCTTTCCTTCCTACCTCCATCCCTTTTCACCCTTCTTTTCTTCTTTCTTTTTCTAGTGCAGTCAATTGACTTAGAGCTTCATACATTCTAAAAAGCCACATTACAACTGAGCTACATTCCAGGCCTTCCTTATTCTTCTTTAGGCAGGGTCTCACTATGTTCCTCACTAACTTGTTTGAACTCAATCTTCAGTGCAGTCATACAAACATGACTTTGTTTTCTTTTTCTCTTAGCCTCCTGACTAGCTAGGACATAGGCCAGCACAACTGAGGTCAGCTTCTATTCATCAAAAAAGGAAGGAATCTTGATTTCTTTCATTGTAGTTTTGTGGTTGTCCTCGTATAGATAGTATACATATTTTATAACTTCTATGCATATGGATTAATTTCCCTGAATACTAATGTAAAAGGGATTGGTTTTGATTTTAATGTCTATTTTTTTTTATCACGGGCATATAACAAAGTACTTGACATTTGCATACTAACCATGAATCATAAAGGCTTATTATAATCATGTATTGGTCCAAGGTTCTTTTATTTATTGTTCATAATACATAGTTTTCATAGACAATCATAACATTTGCAAAGAGGCTTTGATTCCTTCCCTCCAAGACAGTACATGTTTTACTGTTGTTGTTGTTTTTTTCCTGTGCTAGCTAGGACATTTAGGAGAACTTAACACTTGTCTTATCATTGCTAGTATTCAGTAGTTCAAGAAGACTAAAGTGGTCTGGGGTCAATATTTTTTATCTTTTCATTTATTTTTCCCCAAGTGAGTTGCATTCTAATAAAGTCTATCAAGCTGAGCTCTGGTTAAACATTTCCTCCTAGGTGCAGACCCTTTTTTCAGAACAAATGGTCTGTAATTAAAAAGCATTCTTGTCTCCTCCCTCACCAGATGCATAGGGAAAACTTCCTCTGACCTTCCCTATCAGACCTTGTTACAGCTATAGGAAACAACTCACAGACTACATGTCTCACTTGTTTTAAGGCATTTCCCTCAGACACTTCTGTCACTTTGTCAGTTCTAAATTCAGCTTCTCCTAGGCTGGCACTGGTTTCCATGGATGCTGAAGCTCAAGGGTCTCTGTTTCTGCCATTTGTGTCTTTCCACCAGTTGTTTCCAGTATGAGAGACCATAACCCTAGTATGGCCTTTTCTTGTGGATTTAAAAGTATGTAACAATATTATTTTGTTCATATTCAGTGTAGGTGGATTGCAGGGGTAACCTCTAAGTTTTGTACATATAACCAGAAACTACAAGTTCCCCAATGTTGCCTTCAAAAACCTAATAAACGTCTATTAAGCAAATGCAACTGTCACAGGTATGAAAACTGGGATTCCAAGAAATGTAGCGATAGCCACATGTCTACAGTTCAAGTCAGTCTAAATTAAGGCAGTGCTCTTGAACATTAGGAAAACTGACCCTCTTTTCACACTTTAGAAGTCTAGAAGATTTTTCTAGAAGGAAGACTATAGAAAGGAATACTTAGAGAGAAGACTGTGGACTTCATAAAGAAAAAGTTAAAAACCACCACCCAGACATCAAAAAGATGTATCACCTCTTCCTGGAAATAGCTCATCATCTTCTGCGGGCCCCACCCTAAAGACCACATTTAACTTCCTCCTGTAAAAGCTTCTATACACGCAATTTGACACTTCTCATTCTCCTGTAGGCCATGATGGAGTTCTTTGGGGGCCTAATAACTGTAACCAAGTAGGTTATTTCTTTGACCCTGAGAATCCATTGCTTCCAAAATGCTTTGCCACATCAGGCTTATTCCATTTTCATGTCACTGTGGTCTGAGCCACCACTTTCTCACTCTTGGTATCTGCAGACATTTCTAAGGGTGTTTTCCTCCATTAATTCTAGTCCTTTCCCAATCCATACTCCATCCTATGGCCAGAGAGGAGCTTTGCAAACTTATTCTGCTTGACTCTTTCCATTATATAATATCCTAGTTCTATTACTTTTATTGAAAATCCAAATATTTAAAAAGAAGAACCTTTAATCTCTCTGTGATAAGAGAGAGTATGATGAGTTACAAAGCATGAAATTATAAATAGGGGAAACCAGCAGAGGATTGAGAGTTGACAGGACCTATGTATGTTTGTCTGTGTGTGTGTGTGTGCATGCATGTATGTAAGTCGAATGACTAACACTATTTGACTATATAGTGACCCATGTTGGTAAATGTGAGTTCTACTCATTCTCTTCATGTTCTACAGATGTTCTACTCATGGTTCCTAATGAAACTCATGGAGTCATCTAAGAACTGTAACCAACTTTGACTTGACCTTCTAAGCATTGACTTTTTGATCTTCCAAATAGATTACTCAATATTACTGCCAGAAGCCTAACCAAATTTATCTTCTTACTTAAAAAAAGCATCATAGAGAACTACTCAATATTGCTTCTCCCTCATAGCCTTTGTTTCCTCGATTCTGGTCCCCATAAGTTTGTCAGAGTGAATTTATCTGAACTCACCTTTTCTTTTCACTCCAGCAAATTGACTTCCTTTTGGCTTCTTAAACAGTTAAACATACTCTGACCTTCAGGTCTTCATCAACGTGATCCTTTCTTAGAATGCTCTTTTCCAATTACCCACATATTTATAGCTTTATAGCTTCATTTAGGCCTTGGCTCAAATGCCAAGCACCCCTAATCATGCTATCAAATGGTTTAGCTATGCATTATTTTTTTTACAATTCTTTTTCTTTATTTTTCCCTTATATATCCTTCCATTTGACACAAAGGATACTTAAGAAATATGTACTACTTGTGAGTAAATGTCTATCAACTCTTAGAAAGCTATAGATTCAGAGAGAAGTGCTGTTCAACATTGCGCTCACTCTGAATACTGGAATCTAGTTTATAAAAGATAGTATAAGATACTAAAGAAACATTTTAAATTAAAAAATTACTGGAAGAATGAATAAATGCAGGACTGGGTAGCACACTGACCATTGGATAGAAGTGTTTAAAGGCATGGTGAAAAAATCTGCAAATATGAGGCAAGGTTATTTGCTACACAGGCCGATCATTTTGGAAGAAGAAGTTAACACTCCGGTTTTCAGTAGCCTAAGAGTGGATTTGGTAGGAATATCTGAAAGGGTAGAGAGACCTTTCCTTAGTTTAAAAGAGAGCTGCAGATAGAGCTTTAAGATAGGTCAGGTATAATTCATTCCAGAATGGTTGAGCTTCTGATTTTACCCTCCCTCTGTTAAGAGTCAGCTTTATACAGCCTTCAGTGCAGTCAAGCAGCTCCTCGTACTGGAGCGCTTTTGTCCAGAAACAGCCATGCCCATTAGCTATATCAATGTTTCTAAGTTGGGCTTTGTTTTATCAGAAGATTTGACTGAAGTAGTCAAGGTTTCTGTTGGTGCATGGGGGAGCTGCATGAATCTATTACAGGGTGTTTGTGTACCTCGGGATAGTTTAGTATGTCTTTGGTTCAACTGTCATGTCACATTTTGCTGATCCAACTGAAATGCAAAATGGAGCAACTGCTTCCCTCTGGATGCTGCCTCACCTCCGTCTCTGCAAGAAGCCGATCCGTAGTGATGTGAGGTAAGCCATTAGGTTCCAAGAGATTGAATCTCAGATAGATTGATATTGAGCTGAAAAATAAATGGAGGATGGATAGGATATCATTCAAATGTCGGAGAACATAAAAAATGGTGTTCTGCTATATATGCAAGAAAGGAAGATGAAAAGGGGGGAAAGGGCCCTGTGGTTCCAACCCAAGATCCAGCACTGATAGACTGTGGCATTTTTGAGAAGTCACTTAAGACTTCTGAGCCTTTTTTTGTTCAAATTGTTTTATTATTTTCTATATTCTTCTTAAAATTCAACAAAAAGTTTAACAACAGAAACATCTGTACTAGTATTTCAGAAAGTACGTTGCCTACATATTTGTTAATCCAGCCTTCTCATTAATTCTATGGAAAGCAAGATATTATTCTGATTTGGTAAAGGAGGGAAACAGAAACTCTTAAGTGCAGGAGCCTCTTCAGTTCACACACCTGAGGAAGTGTCTGTGGTATTGTGGTGACCTAGCAACGCTCTCCTTTAGAGTTCTCTTACACAAGGGGCCATGCTCCAGGGAGCATAATCTGTATGGAAAATAAGTCAACATTCTATAAATACCCAAAGGCCCCCAAAATATCTTTCAACGTGGGACTCTAGTAAGAAATGCAGATGGCAGGACTGACTCCTACTACAGCTATGTGGCTCCGTATGAACATGCAGCAATAATTAAGGAAAAAACAGTGTCTATATTTTCTTGAACTGTATTGCTGCTATTAAATGAGTAAAGTAGGTGAGGTCACAGGGCCTACCTAATAGACTGGAGGACCTCATCAATCCTCTTCCCAAATTTTACCATCAAACCACAGAAGGTAAATGGAAAGAGTGGAGGAGATATTTACACACAAATACAAAAACTCACTTCTGCATGGATATAGATGTTTACCAAGAAATAATAAGTACTAGAGGAAAAAGACGTGGGTTATCCCTTCTAATGTTCAGCTAAATACTCAACTCGGCAGGACCAAGCAAGGTAAGGGTCACTATGGTGAAGAAGTCATAGAATCATGGATTCTCAGGTCCATGTAAAGACAGGATGAATTATCATTGCTGGGAAACTTCAACTCACGAGGCACACTCTTTTCCTCATTCTGGGAACTTAGTCCCTGTCCTAAAGTCAAACAAATTAGGTTGGCAAGTTCTTTCTCTTATAGATCCAGGCAGGTGAGGAGTGGAGACTATGATTCAGAATTTCTAACATGCTCCGTGATGGGTTGGGGATTTAGTTCAGTGGTAGAGCACTTGCCTAGCAAGCGCAAGGCCCTGGGTTCGGTCCCCAGCTCCGAAAAAAAAAGAAAACAACAAAAAAAAATGCTCCGTGATGCTATTGATGGGTACTGATCCATTTATCACAATGAACAGTGGGGCCTAGAAATAGTGGTCCTCATGTCCAAATGATATGGCATAGTAATGAACTCAGATCTGCACTCCATTGAGCACATCTTAAGGACAAGAAAATTTTTCATAGAGTGTAAAATCTGTAGAGGTCTTTGGAAATACAAACACAAAATCCTAAAGAAGAAAAACAATCACAGTCCTGTGGATTTTGATAGAAATATTGAGGGGATCTAAGCCTCCAGAACCCAAGATAATATTTTATTACAAAAAAGTTTCATTCCAACTTATTTTCCTTCTATCCCCAACCATGCTACCCTTCAAGAGGTCATTATAATCATAATGTCATAGTGGACTCAAAAGCAAATCCAATATTTGAGGCAACTCTGCTATGCATGCATCTCCTTTGCTTGTGTATGTGTGAGTTTCACTGAGTAACATACAAAATGAAAGTTGTGTAGACAGGTATGTATATAACATGAGTTTTAATGAATTTAATCTTGATTTTAGTTTGTTCTGGAATGTTTAGAATCTTTTTCAAAATCATGAAATTAAAAACACAAATATTTATTATCTGATGACTGTGCTAATGCTAGCTTAATGTTTAAATGCAAATGTTATTTATCAATAAGAGCAGCATCACATAAGAAATAGGTTTCTAGTTCTGTTTGTGCAGGCTGCTGAAGTTTGCTGAAAAGTTTCTCACCTTTGCTCCACAGTGTATTACCTTCATGTTCCTCTCATGATTTTTTTCCATGTAGTTTTCTTTCTGTTAACTTGATAAAACATTCCTGATTGAAGTCAGCTTGGGGAAGGAAAGGGTACATTTACACTTACACATCATACTTCATCACTGAAGAAAGTCAGGACAAGAACTCAAGCAGAAATCATGAAGAAATGCTGCTTGCTAACTCACTCAACAGATTCCTTCTTAGCTAGCTTTCAACCCAAGTCTATCTGCCTAGGGAATATTGCTGTCCATAGTGGGCTGGGTCCTCCTACATTAATTAACAAGCATGACACTCCTTCAATGAAATTCCCACAGGTCAATCTTTTTGAGTAATCTCTCAAGTGAGACCACTTTCTCAGGAAACTCGACATTGCATAAAAATGACAGTTAAAGCTAATTAGTGGGTGAGGTTAGTGATGTGTATTCATAGGCAATCACTAACAGAAAGGTTGGTCAGAATTCTAATGAATCTCTGTAGAGACTGAGCCTATGTCTCATGGACTTCAGACATGGAGCTTTGTCCCCCACTTCCAAAAACACACTTATAGTCTGATGTATGTCTATACAATGTCTCCTGTCATCAGTGATATTAATTGAAGATGGCAGAAATTTACTGAGATTCCTTTTCTCAACACAGTGTCTACATACAGAACAGATGGAAATGCATCACCAATTCTTTGTGTAAAGAACATGTTTTGAAAAGAATTCCTGAGGTTTTTGTTTGGTTGGTTGACTAATTGGGTTTTTTGTTTGTGTTTTTGTTTTTGTTTTTTGTAGTAAAGTCATTGTGTCAAAGATTTAGGTGATATTGAGTTCAAACTCATTTTGGTAGAAGATGATTTTATATAACAGTCATGCCACACCTAGCTAATCTTCTTACATTTAGCCCTTGAACAAGTTTCTGTCTTCTAACCTGCCTCAGTTGGTCAGGAGGAATCAGTATGGAAAGGAGTTCTTTATGGAAGAGTGAAAAAATGACTTGTACTCAATAAGAGTATCATTGACCAAAATTAAACCATTAGTGGGATGAATATTATCAAGTCTTTAACAGCTAGAATGTTTCTTGATCTTTCTGAATAAAATTTTTACAATATATTGGTCTAACTTTCCACAGTAGCACCTAATGGTATTAATAGTAAAAACTGACTATAAAAGAATATGAGAGACAATTCTTGATTAGACTGTGTCCAGTAATTATTTGGAGATAATAAGATATTAATTTTATCTTCACCTTAATTTCCTTTAACTCTTATTTCTGATGAAATGAAGAATTTCACACGCATGTATGGAATTTGTGTATAACTAAATTTAGAAGTTTTATAATTATTAAAATACGAAAGTTCAGTTGTAAAATTAAAATTTACATTTTAGAATTCAAAGTTTAAAAGCTACATATGTTGACATTCACAGATATCCATGATGTATGTGTGACTGCTCAAATTGTCATCCACTGGTGTTAAGTACAAGTGGTGCCCTTATTGCCACCTGGTGGCAGTGTACCCTAATTGAAGATTTAGGATTTGAGTGACACAAAGAAACCTACAGTTATAAAAAATAACAGAAACCACATTGGGGAATATACAACAGGAGATAATAAATGGTCTCAAACCTCTGAGATTTGAAGAAAACATTTGGATTTTTTTCACTACCCCAGTCAAAGAAAGAAGAGAAGTACAACCTTGTGCTTCACCATGAAGCATAGTTTGGTTCACAACTTACTTCCTACAGGATAGATCTAAAGGTACCAAGTTAGTTAGCCATAGAGGCATTTTGCTTCTTATATTTTTGGTTGTGAGCCTAGCCTTTAATGGCTGAGCCATCTCTCCAGCCCCAACATTTTGCTTCTAAGGTAGTAGGACCATATCCAATTAGGAAATGGACTGAAAAGGTGAGGAAAGGTTCTGTGTTGTATCCTTTCTGTGCATATAGTGTAGCAGGAGCAATGATGACTTCTGATGTACACCAGCAATGTTGTCTCCCAAAATTCTCTTAGCTCAATTGATTCATGAAGTATTTCATGAAGTTTATCTCATCAGCAGAACTAAAATTCAGGCTAAATTCATTAGCATCTCTGAGGACAGAAATATCATTGATATTTTTGTTCCAAGTTTCCCTGGGTCTATAGTGTGCAGCCAATATTAAAAATCACTGAACTGGAGCGAAGAGAAAGTTAAAGCTTATGCAATGAAAAGAAAAATGCTTTTCCCATTTAAAATCGGTCAAATCCACAGTCAATTGACATAAAAATTTCAATCATCCTGAATATATGGAATAAAAAGATGCAGATGGTATCATTAAATACTTCACAATTTCCAAAGAAATGCAGTACCTGTAACTTATTCCTTCCTGGACACATTTTATTAAACCTACACTCATGTGCTAAATGACTCTATTGTCTTTATACTACTTACACTTTTAGACACTTAGCCAAAAAAAGGTTATTCTTTAACACCATATGAGTTATAAGCAGCAGAGCATGATTTAAACCAAAGTATGTCTGACTTCCAAACCTAGGGATGTTTCTTTGACACAGCTTGAAACTCAAGTTTCAAAATAGAACAACTATCAGACTTTCAGGGGTCTTTTAAAATTCATCACGAACCATGTTTGAGCCTTAAGAAACACCTGGCTGAAGACTTGTGCCCTCACCAGGTTCCATGCCTGTGGATAGAAATGATTCGGTAACAAGGATGTTTTTCCTAGGCATTTACAGGATTCCAGATGAAAGACAGTTCAAAGATACATCTGCCATTGCCTGTGTCTGCCTCCTCACTTGCCAGCGAGCCTATTCAAGGAACTCTACTTCAAGAGCCAAGACAGCAGAAGCTGTCAGCTGATTTACAATTAAATGTGTCAAAGACAGATTTTTTCAATGGAAAAATTTGGTAGGAAGAGTGAGTTTTTCAACTATAAATAGACTCCGTCAAAAGTTTCAGACTGAAGTGTGCTCTGCTTATTGGGTCCCCTGCAACCTCTGCTTTTGGACTTCATGCCTATACCTTGGCTGATTTGCTTTCTTTGGGATAATCTTGATGATCCGATCAAAGAAAACTATAAAACAGAATTTGCTGACTTTCTGCCATGTGTGTGTAAATTCTCGCATTGCATTGTACTGCATGCACAACAGAGAGTTTAAGTCAAAAGCATCTATGCATACAGAAAAGTTAAGCCAAGTCACTTTCCAGGCTAGTTTTCCACCAATGTTTCTAACTTTTTCAGATTAGAAATTAGAGTCCTTAGATCTCACCTGCTTCAGGGCTGTCTCTTAACGATTGCACCCCATTATCTTCCTTACGTTCTTATATTCTAATGAGTTCCTCATTGTCAGTCTTAGCTCCTATATATCCCTTGACCTATCAACAAATACTTTTTATGTAATAGGTCACTAGTAGACTCTTTCCATTAGAGTACTCATTATGTCCAGATTCTGTGGTGAGCAGTATCAGTTATAATCATCCAAGTGGGTATTTTGTTAGCATTTGTGGTCACTTTCATAGTGCCAGGGATCTGACTTCTGGACTGGATATACCAAAGTGACAATGGGCCTGCTCTTCATTGGTATGATCTCTCAACTGGTGGGACTCAGCGGAACATCTAGAATTGCCCTTTCAAGAGCATTAATCTCTCATCTGCTGGGAAGCATTGACTACACTTCTTTGCCTGAAAGTAAAACATTCTTTGAGTAATACAGAAGCCTTTCCTGCTCAAGCATTCTACATTGGACTCAAAGAGGGGCCAGACTCAATGAATGGAGAAACTGACTTCTTTCTTACTGTTTCAACGGGTGGTGCTTTATCTTCTGTACCTAGCTGATTGATAATCCCATTCCTAATGTTGGTTCTCATGCTGTCTTCTTACCACAACACTTGATCAGTTTTTGCAGAACTGATCCTGTTTTATAAGCAAGTGTTTGTTCATGTTGGTATGTCATTAACCATGGCTTTCAGAGGATATGGTGGGACACATCTCTAGTCCCATACCAGGAAGGTTAAAGTGAAAGGATTTCAAGTTCAAGACTTTTCTAGGCTATACAGTGAAACTCTAACAAGGGGCTGGGGGGTGTCCTTCTTTCTGAACTATGAGTTCCAGGAAGCAGGGACCTAGTCTATAGCTTTCTGTATTTGGTGATTGTTATACAGCTTGACCAAGAGCACCATTTAATATACTGGGCATTTTCTTGTGAAAATGACAGCAAAAGAATGGTTTACAAATTGGACCTTCCAGATCACTTTCTTGCTCTGAGACAGACATCAAGCTATATCATCGCTTTCCCTACATCAAATTTCCACAATAGAAAACTGGTTGTACATATATTATAGATGCCAATAAATGTTCTCCAAAGCAATACATATTTATACTACATACATTTCTTCCTCATACTTTTTAGTGTGGAGGAAAAATAATCACAAGAATGTAAAAAGGTTGAAGAAACTCTGGCAAGCTTGAGCACATAGCAAGCATGGCTCTGGCACACCTACCTGCCTACCCCTCACTCCCTCTGTGTCATGGTTTGTATATGCTTGTTCCAGGGAGTAGCAATATTCAAAGTTGTGGCCTTATTGAGTAAGCGTGTCCCTGTGGGTGTGGGCTTTAAGACCCTCATCCTAGCTGCCTGGAAGCTACTCTTCCACTAACAGCCTTCATGTAAAACTCTCAGCTCTGCCTGCACCATGCCTGGCTAGATGTTGTCCTGATCCCACCTTGATGATAATGGACTGAACCTCTGAACCTGTAAGCCAGCATGAATTAAATGTTGTCTTTTATAAGACTTGTCTTGGTCATGGTGTCTGTTCACAGGTAAAACCTAAGATACTATGCCTTACTAAATACTGTAAGATTTTATTCCTAAAGCTAGTCACCAAGGCCTATTCATGTATTTGGCCACTTCTTCCCCCTGAGGTTGATAACAT
Organism: Rattus rattus; assembly: GCF_011064425.1. Taxonomy (NCBI): domain Eukaryota; kingdom Metazoa; phylum Chordata; class Mammalia; order Rodentia; family Muridae; genus Rattus; species Rattus rattus. Next base: position 237,160,637 of record NC_046154.1, on the reverse strand, counting down.
GGTTCATCTGTCAAAGTATTGAGGTCTAGCAACCAAAAGCCCCCTTTGGGGTTCTCTAATTTTATTTCCTGCTGTTGTATCCCCTTCCTCTAGCTGGACTGCCTAGTTGGGCCTCAGTGGGAGAGGCCTGATGGTATCCAAGTAGATGCTTCAGCAGGGCAGGATGGTATCCAAGTGGAGCTTCCCTTTCTCAAATAAGAAGGTGGGGAAGTAATAGAGAAGGGAATTTGTGTGGGGAGTACTGGGAGAAGAGGAGGGAGCGGAGCTGACACCAGGATGTAAAGCGAATAGATAAATAAATAAATAAATAAATAAGTAAGTAAATAAATAAATAAATAAATAAATAAATAACAAAAGTCTTTTTGGCTACTCTAATTAACATATCAACTAAATGCCTCATCTAAACATGGCATTTTCCTTTGTACTTTCATAAACATGTTTTCCTATGTGCCAAATCTGTCTCCTCTCTATCCAGAGGCAGTTCATTTTCCTCCTAGACAAATGTCCTGTCCCCTCTCTGCTCTTCCCATCCTCTTCTTTTTACCCTATCTTCTGTCTATGTCTTATTCCCTGTCCTTTGTCCCTCTGGGATAAATAAGTCTCCTTTGTGCTAAGAATTTGGTCTAGGGGTTTTCTGAGCCAGTAATTTTCCTTTCAAAGGAAACTCTTCGTTGATTAACATGAATACATTTAAAAACACTTCTATAATCTTATGTCATCTACATTTGACTAAGAAGATGAGACCAGAAGAATCACTGGCAAACTCTTCAATAAAAATGGTCTTTTTTTTTTACATCAAGTAGAGAATTTCCCAAGACTAACTTTCTATCTCTTCAAAGACACTCATGATTTATCAGTTAAGTCCCAGACATTTTTAGTACTGGAAAAAATCAGTCAAAATGACCTTTTGGTCAATATGACTATAAGGGGCTCATGTTTTCTAGACTATAAGAAACCAAACCATTGGGGTAAACTGATACAAAACAAAGCATTGTCTAACCCTTTTTTGGTCAACGTCTCTGTTAAAAAAAGAATCAAACTTGTTTCTTGCCATCTCCTGGGGCCCTCTTTACTTTGTACTCTTTGGGAGTCAAAAATATACCTACCCATTTCCTGCTGTTGTGTTTGACATACAATTTTTTACATATGTGAGTTACTCATCAGGCTAACCTCATAAGCAGAGTTTGCCTTCATAAATGCAAACTACTAGAAGTTTATAAATTCAGTGTACTGTTAAATATGACTGAAGATCATGTATTCCCAATAGGAAAGAAACGAAAATCCTGAGATAATAACCACCTTTTTTCCTCTTGTGTTCTCTCTCTCTCTCTCTCTCTCTCTCTCTCTCTCTCTCACCCCCCTCTCCTGATCTGTCCCCCTTCATAATTACTTCATGCCAAGGTATGGCCAAAAGAACTTCTCAAAATACCCTGTATGGCCAAAAAAATGCTTCAAAGATTATGAGTGTTATATCAAAGAGAATATTACACAATAAAGGTTTTATAATAGCTCTGGTGTAAATATTCTTAATTTCAGCATGATTAGAAATAAACTACACTCAAATTTATGAATAGTCAACACAAAAGTTTCATTGTATCACTATGCATTATCCCAAGGAGACTGACAATAATGTTTGTGTTGGACTGGGTGGAGGGGTGCTGTATAGGAACTATGGGATCTGAGCTGATAATGGTGGCATCATCTGAAACAAGTAGTTTCTGTACCATGTTGGAAATGGCATCAGTCCCATTGAAGGGAGAATGATGTAGAGAAGTCCATGTGGGAGTGGCTCAGCACAACCATAACAGCCTATTGGTCCAGTCTCATGGCCACAGTTAATAGGAAGAAGATCTGGGACGTGCCATGTCTGTAAGAAAGGAAGAAGATAAAGATGAAAAGAAATAAAGAAGTTCTAAAGTCAGGAGAGCACAGATTTCCATAAGAGAGCATCATTCTTCCAGATTATAGTCTGTCATTTGTAGTGTAGGTTTCACCTTCCTTCTAAGACCATTCTCTCACTGTCTTCTGCTCTTCCTGACTCTACTCTCTGCCATATGTTTCATATTTGGTTGTGTGATGGCCAGAACAATTCTATTGACATTCTTGAATCACTATGTTAATCCTCCAGTAAAGCAGTATGACAGCCAATGTATAAACTCCTTCCAATCCTCATGCTCTATGAAGTAGATCTTAGGTAGCTCTACAATCAGAGAGCCTGGGTTAGAACTTTTGTTTTTGTTTTTCAGTTACTGATCATCTAAATGGAGAAAGAATTAAATACCTTTCAATTTTTCTCTTATTTATACAATGATAATACTAATATCTATTTCATTAAGATGTGAAATTTAGGGCAGTTTGTAGATGTAAAGCACTTAGAAAACACTCATCTGGAGTGTTGTGTTTCTGAAAACTTATCATCTATGACTCTACAAGATGCATCTTTGTTCAGCTCCATAGTGCCAAAAACAGTAGAAGCATCCACAAGGTAAACAGCCATGTAAAAAGCAAGTCTTATGTGCCAGAACCTGTATGTATTACCTTAAGCCATTTAAGTTGTTACAGAGGCGGGAGGGAGAGGGAGAGGGAGAGGGAGAAAGAGAGGGAGAGAGGGAGGGAGGGAGAGAGAGAGAAGAGAAGAGAAAAGAGAGAGAGAGGAAGAGATAGATAGATAGATAGATAGATAGATAGATAGATAGATAGATAGATAGATAGAAACAGACAGACAGACAGACAGACAGAGACAGACACAGAAAGAATGAACTAGGATTCATTTTAGACAAAAGACTTAGTCAAAGCACAGACTGAAGCACTCAAGGGAGAGGAGAGAGAGAAGAGAGAGAGAGAGAGAGAGAGAGAGAGAGAGAGAGAGAGAGAGAGAGATGCAAGACTTGGGGAAGCTCATGTCTTAATTAACCTCTGTACTTTCTTAGAATTCTTATTTATAAAATACTGACAATTACCACTGGACAAAATTGTTATAAGGATTACATTAATGTATCACCTTAAACTAAATCATATGCTACAAGAGATAGAAAATATTTGATGCCATATCTGGTATACAGATGGCATTCAGTAAAACATTCACATAGTCATTTCTACAGAGTAGATCATTTTAGGTCTTTCCTCACTACCAGCTTGGATTTCTAACAGTCAAATCACTACTTTTTATGAATGATTACACATAACTATCAAATCCTTTAAAGCCAGTAACTGAAAAACGTGGGGATGGGGAGGTGATTTTGTAGACTAATGCTCAACATGCCTGAAGAAATGAAGGAGGAAGCTTGCCTTATATCACCTATCCCACCTTGAATTTTAATGTCACTTATCTAAGAAACCATTCCAAACTGCAGCCAATGCAGAAGGATTTGGTACATTAGTGACAAAGGGGATGTGACTGAAATATGCAAACTCAGGAAAAATGCAAATTTAAGACAATAAAGGATTTGAGATTGTCCTGAGATGTTCCACAGCATACCCACGGGCAGCAATTTCAGAAGGTATGCAGAAGTAAATGCACAAGATGGTATTCTGTGTAGGTTTCTCAGGACTACTCTTTCTGTAGCTGGAAGGGAGATGCTAATAGCCAATGATGCAATAATTTCTACTTTAAAACTTCAATAATAAACATTGCCAGGACTCCACCAATTCATAATTGCCTTCATGACTAGAATTATTGGGATTTGCTGATTGGGAAGGTATGGATCTAATTGAGAAGTGAGAAGAATAAAATATAAATGGTAGAAGTGAAGCACAGAGAATGAAGTGCTTTGACCAAAACGAGAAATAAAGCAGTTGGGATTGCGAAGACTTTAACTCAGGAATTCTGATCTAGGCCCACACTCATCATCCAAAATGGCAGATATATATATATATATATGAGCAGCCTGAAGGAAACGTAAAAGTGCAAACACTGAAAGCTCTTACAGTAGATGCTGTTTCTTTCACATGCACTGTCTCCCCTTTGAATGAAGCTGAATCACTCCTTCATTGTTGAAGAAACAGATGGTGATAGCCCAAACATGTTGACTAACGTCAATCCGTGAGTGTGAGACTCAGGAGTCATGCCTGCTCCTTAAGTGGCTTCTGGATGTGTGTGGGGGGTGGGGGATGAGGTTGCTTCACCTACTAAACCTTTCAAGGCCCATATCTTCATCTACAAAATGTTGAGCCTAAAAGGATTATATAGACCATCGAATGAAATTAGTGCATAAACATTTACCTGTTTGTGGTTCTAACAAACACTTATTATTACAAAATGTGTGTCTGTGTGCACACACGCATGTGTGTCCCTCCAATTAAAGTGGTGATTTTTCTGTTTTTCCATTACTGGAAAGAAATCATGAATAATTCTTGAGCTAAAAGCATATTACATACTCACATATGGTGAGAAAATGGTTCCGGCCCACTTTCTTCAGACGTAGGCCCATACAAAGTCTAGAATATTAGACTTTGCTAGACTTTGAAGGAAGGATGAAAGAAACCCTCAGTTCAAACAGGAAACTGGGGAAGTTGAAAAGTGAAGTTTCACTTCATAAGCACTTTTCTTCTTCCTCAGAGGTAAGTGCCAAGTGATTTGTGTGTGTGCTCACATTTGTCTGTGCAGCACTCAAAATTAAAATTCTTAGAAGGAATCATTGAAAAGCAATCACTCAAGAAGCTTTAAAAACTACACCTTGAAGAGCTCCTCCAAGCTAATTCATCAAAGGCTCTGCTGTGATTCTTCATTCAGATTTATTTCCCTCTCAACATTAAGTGCCACAAAGGTTTGCAGTATAGCAATGAGCAGAGAAGATAAGGTAAGCAAGTGGGAGAGTCCTCAGATGAAGCACACAGATTTCTTTTTATTTCTCCTTCCTTATATTTATTATTTATTTATTATTTGTTTATTTATTTATTAATTTATTTATTCCTCTCTTATACAATATATTCCTACCACAACCTTCTCTTTTTCCACTCCTCCCAACCTCCCCATTCCCTCTCCCCCAGATCCACTGCTCCTCCGTCGCCTTTCAGAAAGGAACAGACATTCTAGGAACATCGACCAAATACAGCAGAATATGATGCAGTGAGACTAGGCACAAACCCTCCTACCAAGGCTGGATGAGGCTACCCAGTAGGAGGAAAAGGGACTGCAGAGCAGGCAAAAAGTTGCAGATCATTTTTACTCCCATCATCAGGAGTCTCTTGAAATCACAAGCTAAACAAGCACAACATATATGCCGAGGACATCATGAATACCCAGGTTCCATGAGTGCCACCTCCATCTCTGGGAGTCCATATGAGCCCTGCTTAGTTGATTCTGTGGGTTGTATCCTCCTGCTGTCCTGCAAACCTCTGGATCCTACAATCTTTGCTCCTCTTCCCCAGGCCTTCCTGAGGTCCACCTAATGTTTGGCTGTGGATCTCTGCATCTCTTCACATTAGCTGCTGGAGGAAAACTCTCAGATTATGGTTGGGTTTGTGGACTAACTGATGCCGTTGCTCCACTCAACCTCAGAGATTGACTGAAAATAAGAAGCGATGCCATCTTCCTTCTACACCTTTAACATCTCCAATTTTTAAATAGACATTAGTACATAAAGTGCATTTAATGTTAATTACAAAAATGTTAAATAAGAGATAATGCAAAAAGATTAATTATAGCTTACCAATAGAGAAATTAATGTCCACATATGAAGTCTAAAGATTTATGGCGGTGTTTGCCGGAGGTCCCACACCCACGGATCCCGGCCCGCAGCAGCTCTCTGCTCCCAGAACCCGTGGGAGAGATACCTTACCTCCTGGTCAGGTGGGCACTCCTGAGGCTGCAGAGCAGAAGAGACCACCAACACTGCCCACCCCTGCCCACATCCCTGGCCCAAGAGGAAACTGTAAAAGGCCTCTGGGCTCCCTTGGGAGAGGGCCCAGGTGAGGCAGGAGCCCTGCCTGAGACACCCGGAACCTGAAGGAAACAGACCGGATAAACAGTTCTCTGCACCCCAAATCCCCGTGGGAAGGAGGCTAAACCTTCAGAGAGGCAGACACTGCCCTGCGAAACCAGAAGAGACTGCTCTCTACACACATTGCTGATTCAGAGGAAAACACGGGAGGCCATCTGGAACCCTGGTGCCGGAGGCTCCCGGAAGAGGCAGCGCGCCAGATCTTCCCGGTTGCTGCCACCGCAGAGATCCCGTGGGCAGCACCCCTTGACGAACTTGAGCCTCGGGACCACAGGTAAGACCAACTTTTCTGCTGCAAGTGACCTGCCTGGTGAACTCAAGACACAGGCCCACAGGAACAGCTGAAGACCTGTAGAGGACAAAACTACACACTGCAAAGCAGAACACTCTGTCCCCATAACTGGCTGAAAGAAAACAGTAAAACAGGTCTACAACACTCCTGACACACAGGCTTATAGGACAGTCTAGCCACTGTCAGAATTAGCAGAACAAAGTAACACTAGAGATAATCTGATGGCGAGAGGCAAGCGCAGGAACACAAGCAACAGAAACCAAGACTACATGGCATCATCGGAGCCCAATTCTCCCACCAAAACAAACATGGAATATCCAAACACACCAGAAAAGCAAGATCTAGTTTCAAAATCAGATTTGATCATGATGCTGGAGGACTTCAAGAAAGACATGAAGAACTCCCTTAGAGAACAAGTAGAAGCCTACAGAGAGGAATCGCAAAAATCCCTTAAAGAATTCCAGGAAAACACAAACAAACAGTTGAAGGAATTAAAAATGGAAATAGAAGCAATCAAGAAAGAACACATGGAAATAACCCTGGATATAGAAAACCAAAAGAAGAGACAAGGAGCTGTAGATACAAGCTTCAACAACAGAATACAAGAGATGGAAGAGAGAATCTCAGGAGCAGAAGATTCCATAGAAATCATTGACTCAACTGTCAAAGATAATGTAAAGCGTAAAAAGCTACTGGTCCAAAACATACAGGAAATCCAGGACTCAATGAGAAGATCAAACCTAAGGATAATAGGTATAGAAGAGAGTGAAGACTCCCAGCTCAAAGGACCAGTAAATATCTTCAACAAAATCATAGAAGAAAACTTCCCTAACCTAAAAAAGAGAATACCCATAGGCATACAAGAAGCCTACAGAACTCCAAATAGATTGGACCAGAAAAGAAACACCTCCCGTCACATAATAGTCAAAACACTAAACGCTCAAAATAAAGAAAGAATATTAAAAGCAGTAAGGGAAAAAGGTCAAGTAACATATAAAGGCAGACCTATCAGAATCACACCAGACTTCTCGCCAGAAACTATGAAGGCCAGAAGATCCTGGACTGATGTCATACAGACCCTAAGAGAACACGAATGCCAGCCCAGGCTACTGTATCCTGCAAAACTCTCAATTAACATAGATGGAGAAACCAAGATATTCCATGACAAAACCAAATTTACACAATATCTTTCTACAAATCCAGCACTACAAAGGATAATAAATGGTAAAGCCCAACATAAGGAGGCAAGCTATACCCAAGAAGAGGCAAGAAACTAATCGTCTTGGCAACAAAACAAAGAGAAGAAAAGCACACAAACACAACCTCATCCAAATATGAATATAACAGGAAGCAATAATCACTATTCCTTAATATCTCTCAACATCAATGGCCTCAACTCCCCAATAAAAGACATAGATTAACAAACTAGATACACAATGAGGACCCTGCATTCTGCTGCCTACAGGAAACACACCTCAGAGACAAAGACAGACACTACCTCAGAGTGAAAGGCTGGAAAACAACTTTCCAAGCAAATGGTCAGAAAAAGCAAGCTGGAGTAGCCATTCTAATATCAAATAAAATCAATTTCCAACTAAAGTCATCAAAAAAAGATAAGGAAGGACACTTTATATTTATCAAAGGAAAAAATCCACCAAGATGAACTCTCAATCCTAAATATCTATGCCCCAAATACAAGGGCACCTACATACATAAAAAAGAAACCTTACTAAAGCTCAAAACACATTGCACCTCACACAATAATAGTAGGAGATTTCAACACCCCACTCTCATCAATGGACAGATCATGGAAACAGAAATTAAACAGAGGCGTGAACAGACTAAGAAAGTCATGAGCCAAATGGACTTAATGGATATTTATAGAGCGTTCTACCCTAAAGCAAAAAAGGATATACTTCTTCTCAGCTCCTCATGGTACTTTCTCCAAAATTGACCATATAATTGGTCAAAAAAACAGGCCTCAACAGATACAGAAAGATAGAAATAATCCCATCGTGCTATCGGACCACCACGGCCTAAAGCTGGTCTTCAATAACAATAAAGGGAAGAATGCCCACATATCGTGGAAACTGAACAATGCTCCACTCAATGATAACCTGGTCAAGGAAGAAATAAAGAAAGAAATTAAAAACTTTTTAGAATTTAATGAAAATGAAGGTACAACATACCCAAACTTATGGGACACAATGAAAGCTGTGCTAAGAGGAAAACTCATAAGCGCTGAGTGCCTGCAGAAAGAAACAGGAAAAGAGCATATGTCAGCAGCTTGACAGCACACCTAAAAGCTCTAGAACAAAAAAGAAGCAAATACACCCAGGAGGTAGAAGGCAGGAAATAATCAAACTCAGAGCTGAAATCAACCATGTAGAAACAAAAAGGACCATAGAAAGAATCAACAGAACCAAAAGTTGGTTCTTTGAGAAAATCAACAAGATAGATAAACCCCTAGCCAGACTAACGAGAGGACACAGAGAGTGTGTCCAAATTAACAAAATCAGAAATGAAAAGGGAGACATAACTACAGATTCAGAGGAAATTCAAAAAATCATCAGATCTTACTATAAAAGCCTATATTCAACAAAACTTGAAAATCTTCAGGAAATGGACAATTTCCTAGACAGATACCAGGTACTGAAGTTAAATCAGGAACAGATAAACCAGTTAAACAACCCCATAACTCTAAGGAAATAGAAGCAGTCATTAAAGGTCTCCCAACCAAAAAGAGCCCAGGTCCAGACGGGTTTAGTGCAGAATTCTATCAGACCTTCATAGAAGACCTCATACCAATATTATCCAAACTATTCCACAAAATTGAAACAGATGGAGCACTACCCGAATTCCTTCTATGGAAGCCACAATTACTCTTATACCTAAACCACAAAAGACCCAACAAAGAAAGAAACTTCAGACCAATTTCCCTTATGAACATTGACGCAAAAATACTCAACAAAATTCTGGCAAACCGAATCCAAGAGCACATCAAAACAGTCATCCACCATGATCAAGTAGGCTTCATCCCAGGCATGCAGGGATGGTTTAATATACGGAAAACCATCAATGGGATCCATTATATAAACAAACTGAAAGAACAAAACCACATGATCATTTCATTAGATGCTGAAAAGCATTTGACAAAATTCAACATCCTTCATGATAAAAAAGTCCTGGAAAGAATAGGAATCCAAGGCCCATACCTAAACATAGTAAAAGCCATATACAGCAAACCAGTGGCTAACATTAAACTAAATGGAAGAAACTTGAAGCAATCCTACTAAAATCAGGGACTAGACAAGGCTGCCCACTCTCTCCCTACTTATTCAATATAGTTCTTGAAGTTCTAGCCAGAGCAATCAGACAACAAAAGGAGATCAAGGGGATACAGATCGGAAAAGATGAAGTCAAAATATCACTATTTGCAGATGATATGATAGTATATTTAAGTGATGCCCAAAGTTCCACCAGAGAACTACTAAAGCTGATAAACAACTTCAGCAAAGTGGCTGGGTATAAAATTAACTCAAATAAATCAGTAGCCTTCCTCTACACAAAAGAGAAACAAGCCGAGAAAGAAATTAGGGAAACGACACCCTTCATAATAGACCCAAATAATATAAAATACCTCGGTGTGACTTTAACCAAGCAAGTAAAAGATCTGTACAATAAGAACTTCAAGACACTGAAGAAAGAAATTGAAGAAGACCTCAGAAGGTGGAAAGATCTCCCATGCTCATGGATTGGCAGGATTAATATAGTAAAAATGGCCATTTTACCAAAAGCGATCTACAGATTCAATGCAATCCCCATCAAAATACCAATCCAATTCTTCAAAAAGAGTTAGACAGAACAATTTGCAAATTCATCTGGAATAACAAAAACCCAGGATAGCTAAAACTATCCTCAACAATAAAAGGACTTCAGGGGGAATCACTATCCCTGAACTCAAGCAGTATTACAGAGCAATAGTGATAAAAACTGCATGGTATTGGTACAGAGACAGACAGATAGACCAATGGAACAGAATTGAAGACCCAGAAATGAATCCACACACCTATGGGCACTTGATTTATGACAAAGGAGCCAAATCCATCCAATGGAAAAAAAAGATAGCATTTTCAGCAAATGGTGCTGGTTCAACTGGAGGTCAACATGTAGAAGAATGCAGATCGATCCATGCTTATCACCCTGTACAAAGCTTAAGTCCAAGTGGATCAAGGACCTCCACATCAAACCAGACACACTCAAACTAATAGAAGAAAAAACTAGGGAAGCATCTGGAACACATGGGCACTGGAAAAATTTCCTGAACAAAACACCAATGGCTTATGCTCTAAGATCAAGAATGGACAAATGGGATCTCATAAAACTACAAAGCTTCTGTAAGGCAAAGGACACTGTGGTTAGGACAAAATGGCAACCAACAGATTGGGAAAAGATCTTTACCAATCCTACAACAGATAGAGGGCTTATATCCAAAATATACAAAGAACTGAAGAAGTTAGACAGCAAGGAGACAAATAACCCTATTAAAAAATGGGGTTCAGAGCTAAACAGAGAATTCACAGCTGAGGAATGCCGAATGGCTGAGAAACACCTAAAGAAATGTTCAACATCGTTAGTCATAAGGGAAATGCAAATCAAAACAACCCTGAGATTTCACCTCACACCAGTGAGAATGGCTAAGATCAAAAACTCAGGTGACAGCAAATGCTGGCGAGGATGTGGAGAAAGAGGAACACTCCTCCATTGTTGGTGGGGTTGCAGACTGGTACAACCATTCTGGAAATCAGTCTGGAGGTTCCTCAGAAAATTGGACATTGAACTGCCTGAGGATCCAGCTATACCTCTCCTGGGCATATACCCAAAAGATGCCCCAACATATAAAAAAAGACACGTGCTCCACTATGTTCATCACAGCCTTATTTATAATAGCCAGAAGCTGGAAAGAACCCAGATGCCCTTCAACAGAGGAATGGATACAGAAAATGTGGTACATCTACACAATGGAATATTACTCAGCTATCAAAAAACAATGACTTTGTGAAATTCGTAGGCAAATGGTTGGAACTGGAAAATATCATCCTGAGTGAGCTAACCCAATCACAGAAAGACATACATGGTATGTACTCATTGATAAGTGGCTATTAGCCCAAATGCTTGAGTTACCCTAGATGCCTAGAACAAATGAAACTCAAGACGGATGATCAAAATGTGAGTGCAGATCGCTCATGAGAGACACAGCCAGAATACAGCAAATACAGAGGCGTATGCCAGCAGGAAACCACTGAACTTAGAACGGGACCCCTGTTGAAGGAATCAGAGAAAGAACTGGAAGAGCTTGAAGGAGCTCGAGACCCCATATGTACAGCAATGCCAACCAACCAGAGCTTCCAGGGACTAAGCCACTACCCAAAGACTATACATGGACTGACCCTGGACTCTGACCTCGTAGGTTGCAGTGAATATCCTAGTAAGAGCACCAGTGGAAGGGGAAGCCCTGGGTCCTGCTAAGACTGAACCCCTAGTGAACTAGACTGTTGGGGAGAGGGCAGCAATGGGGGAGGGTTGGGAGGAAACACCCATAAGGAAGGGGGGGGGGGAGGGGATGTTTGCCCGAAACCGGGAAAGGAATAACATTGAAATGTATATAAGAAATACTCAAGTTAATAATAAAAAAAAAAAAAAGATTTATGGCTAGGCTCATCTATTTATAAAACAAAGTGTCTGATCAAAAATATATATTGGGCACATTGTGAAACCAGACATTAAGCCAGAATTAGATGTGAAATATAAAGCCTTGCCTCTAATTATAGGGATAAAAAATATAATAAAGTTAAAGTGGTGAACATGAATCTAATGATAAAATAATAGTATATGGAAATTAGTCATGACTAATTTAGTTCAACATTTTCTAACATTTCAGCTACTTTCTTAGTACTTCTGGGTGTGTGGCTACTTTATCTGTACAAGTTGGAAGAAGAGTGCTCTGTGGTAGGAAGGAATTCTATACAGACAGCACCATCCCTTGTTCAGAAGCCACACCATATAATACTTCATCCCGTCTAAAATTATTGCAAAACCCCCAAGTGTTATAGTTTTGAGGATCTGGTCTCTTTCATATTTCATCGTGGAAGTTTGTAAAGAATATCCTGACATCAAATGGTACACACCAATAGTCCCTGCAATTTAGAACAGGGCAAGAGCAGGAGAATGGTAAATTTAAGGCCAGCCTAAGTTACAGAGTCTCAGGAAACAAAAAAACATAAAAAATAAAAACCAGAAGGCATTTTGTGTTTAAGGGTTAAGTAAGGTCTTAGTAAAGAGTTGTTCTCAAACTTGAAGAAAAATAAACATCAGCGAAAGTTGCTAAAATACAAATTGTTTGAGCTCCATCTCAGAAAGTGATTCAGAATAGCTTAGAAATAATCTAAAAACTTTTAGTTTAAACAAACCACCAGTGTATCTGATGATTCAGGTTTAAAAATTGTATTTGAATAGTATCTCAAAAAATTTTAAATGGTCTTCTAGAACTCTAGCTTTTTTATAATATTTATGGATGCTTGGAAGTTGTTTCACAATTACATATATATATATACATACATATATATATATATATATATATATATATTGATTCAAATAACGAGAAAGAAAATACACTCCAAAAGAAAAAAGGGAAAGTATGCTTTCAGAGACATCATTGGAGAGATACTTCTCCAACTATTTGAGTAGCAAAAATGTCTATTTGTGTGACCCTGAGCATGTATCAGAAGGCCTCTCAAAGATGGCAAATATCTGGAAGAACTCATAAGAAATACGTGCATGGAACAAGGTTTTATCATCATTATCATGATCATCATCATCACCAACACTACCATCACCATTATCATCCTCATTATTTTTCTAAAGATGAGGAGAGAAAAGAGTGTAGGTAGGGATGCTGTTTGCTTAAAGCAACAAGGAGTAGGACAAACACAATGATAAAGGAGCTAAACTTAACTTTCCTAAAATGCCCAGAGGCACGGAATAGTTCTGATTAGGCTTGAACTAGTGGCCTTAGCACCTCCATTGCAAGAGCTCCAAGTAGACATAGCAATGTCCATTTGTTAATCCTGTTCTCTTGATGCTTAACACCTGCATACATTTGGGTATGTCAGAATTAAATCCATATAAAATGTAGACGATCTTCAAGATACTTTGTAACTGGTTCCCTTTGGGTTTCCAGTTCATTACTCTGACTTTTCTCAGGGGTATAGAATGACTATTAGTTTTGTTATTAGTTTAGTTATTAGTTTTTGTTTAACTAAACATTTTCTTTCTCGCAACTGTGAGACTAGCTATCTTTTCTCTAAACCACTTTTGGATTTCTCAATGGCGCTGAGAAAATCTGTATTTCCAGTCTCTTACGATTAGGTAGCTGTGCACTGCATTATAGCTTGTAGATATGCACAATAGTGATATCCTACATACCTGGCACACGAGGGCTTTCACATATTCCCTATGCTTTTCCCTTGAACGACTTGATACCAGTGAATGCAGCATTCTTGGTAGCTAATGCTTTCTCTTAGCAGAAGTTCTGCATTTGTGTTACTGGGAATGTTGTGGTTTTGTTGGGTTTGTTGTCATTGTTTCTACTGAAGTGGCAACTTACTTTATCCTATCTACTAAAAAGATAGCAGTAGAAACTCAGAAATCGGATGGAAACTTATATATTAGAAATGTTGTACCATCAACCATTCTGGAAATCAGTCTGGAGTTTCCTCAGAAAATTGGACATTGAACTACCCAAGGACCCAGCTATACCCCTCTTGGGCATATGCCCAAAAGATGCCCCAAAATATAAAAAAGACACGTGCTCCACTATGTTCATAGCAGCCTTATTTATAATAGCCAGAAGCTGGAAAGAACCCAGATGCCCTTCAACAGAGGAATGGATACAGAAAATGTGGTACATCTACACAATAGAATATTACTCAGCTATTAAAAACAATGACTTCATGAAATTCATAGGAAAATGGTTGGAACTGGAAAATATCATCCTGAGTGAGGTAACCCAATCACAGAAAAACACACATGGTATGCACTCATTGATAAGTGGCTATTAGCCCAAATGCTTGAATTACCCTAGATGCATAGAACACATGAAACTCAAGACGGATGATCAAAATGTGAATGCTTCACTCCTTCTTTAAAAGGGGAACAAGAATACCCTTGGCAGGGAATAGAGAGGCAAAAGATTAAAACAGAGACAGAAGGAACACCCATTCAGAGCCTGCCCCACATGTGGCCCATACATATACAGCCACCCAATTAGACAAGATGGATGAAGCAAAGAAGTGCAGGCAGACAGGAGCCGGATGTAGATCTCTCCTGAGAGACACAGCCAGAATACAGCAAATACAGAGGCAAATGCCAGCAGTAAACCACTGAACTGAGAACAGGACCCCCGTTGAAGGAATCAGAGAAAGAACTGGAAGAGCTCGAAGGGGCTCAAGACCCCTTATGAACAATAATGCCAAGCAACCAGATCTTCCAGGGACTAAGCCACTACCTAAAGACTATACATGGACTGACCCTGGGCTCCAACCTCATAGGTAGCAATGAATAGCCTAGTAAGATCACCAGTGGAAGGGAAGCCCTGGGTCCTGCTAAGACTGAACCCCCAGTGAACTAGACTGTTGGGGGAGGCGGCAATGGGGGAGGATGGGAAGGGAACACCCATAAAGAAGGGGGGGGAAGGGTTAGGGGATGTTGGCCCAGAAACTGGGAAAGGGAATAACATTCGAAATGTAAATAAGAAATACTCAAGTTAATAAAAAAAAAATGTTGTACCAAATTAATGCATAGCAGGCTTTGGGATTTGGTCCATTTAAACTAGCATAGTTCATTCTAGAAAATGAGGAAATCAATTGTACCTTCTGGCTTCCCTTACTTGTCAAAAGTGAAGAGAATGTGTTAAAAGGTGAAGACTTCCCTTCAGTCTCACTACATATATGCTTCTTCTTGTGTTCAAAATTAAACCCTAGAGTTTATTGCAGTAAAAGAAGAACGTGCTATAAAATCTATGCTGCTCTTGGTGTTCTGCTTCCCTACAACCACACAGGTAACCATGCAGACACCAAGCACTGTTGTCATGGAAGAGAAAAATAGGTCTTAGAATGGCAACTGCAGACGTCCACACCATTGGCAAGCTCTGAGTCAGAAAGAACATTGTATCAAGGAATTTGGATGATATTTTATAGGCAAATTGAAGGTTGCTGGCATATTTTAAGCAAGAGAGTAACTCTGTCATACTTTTTTCAACTATAAAATGTTTGCACATAGAGAAAGTTATAGAGAATAGTAAAATAACAGACATCTACTCCCTACCATGCTTAATCTAATGTCATGCACAATTCAAGTTTTCTTCAAAGTAAGAAAATTATATAGATATGGATGAAATACCCTGTGTGTTCTATGTTTCACATACTCTACTCTTTCCAAATGTGGCCTCTTTCTCACATTGTACAATTATCCCTCCCATGCATTCATGCTTTAATACTATTTCTGAATTTAAGTAAATGTTAGTAATGTTCACGGTTTTAACCTTACATTAAATGATATCAAATAACTCTTTTTCTGAAGCTTGCATTTTTCAAATCAGTATTCAAGTTTTTTTATAATATTTGTATCACTCATTTTGTTTGGAACATTGTTTTGCCTTTAATGAGCATGACATCATACATTTGAACGACACTACAGATGAATTTTTGTGTTGCTTTTATGTTTTTGCTGTTACTAATACCACTAATTCTGAAATTCCTGTGTGTGAATCATTGTGTGCCTCTAACATGTTCCAAATTATATTGCCAGAACTAATGCCATGCAATTCGTTAACTACCTGTATATATCAAGTTAGATATGTATGACCAGTATGAGTGTCTGCATCAACATGTCTGATATAGAATCACTTTCTTATGGAAAATAGAGTGTTATGAGTTGAGTTGACTGATAAGTTATTCCCAAAGACCTTACAAAAGATGATAATGGTCACAGATACATAGACAAAAAGGAAATTTATAAGAGGAAGGGCTCCCACACACATTTGATTAAAAGAAGTCATAGGGCAAGAAAATTGAGCACAGAGGAATAATCAAATATAGAATACAAAATGACCCTAAATTTTCATTTGGAACACAGGAAAAGCCAGTGTATATGTAATATATAAGAAGTACATGAGAGGAACAGAAGGCACTGAGGCATTTGAATATTTTGGTCTGAGAGTGGAGATAAAGATAGAACAAGAAATATAAACTACACAGTCTCTACATAGGCAAAATGTGAAGGATTGAACCAGGAAATATACATATAGTCATAGGAGATATGAGTTGGAAAGATATTTCTATGAGATTTTAATAGTTAAAGAAATATAAGAGGAATAGAAGATTTGTGGGAAGACATGGAATAAAAGGAAAGATAAAATATATGCTATTCTGGCATACTGGAGACTAAAGTTTCCAAGCAGCAACAATTCAGTATTACTGTAGCACGAAGCTATGGGATGAATAAAAACAAATTAAGCATTGGTGTTCCATTATGAAACTATACTAAGGATATATTCAATGGAAGGTACCATAATGAATTAAGAAACACAAAGAAATCACAAATGCAGATATGTATTCTTGAGTAGTTGCAATTTCTGGGAAAAGATGCTGAGATGTACCATGCTAATGTATTTCACAGAAATCAACATGTGGAAGCAAGGAAAATGAATGCAGAAAAGTTGACTCTAGAGTGTACAAATGTGTACAATAATACCTTGCCTCTCTAACCTTAGGAGGAAAATGAACAGTTCACTCTGGGTCACTAGAATTGAATTGGCCAAGTCCATTCTATAATACTCTCCTCATCAGTTTATTGTGGCAACATTCATAAGGAAACTGAATTGTTAAGAAAATAAAGAACAAACAGAAAAGTTTGAAGAAACTTGTTCCTGCACGTGAAGCCATGACAGCGAACCCCTGTAAGATGCATAGTGCATCTATGAACTTTATTGGAAGGACCGAGATGAGAGCTGACTTGAGCCACAGAGCCTCCTCATGACGTATATCATAATTTTCATGGGATTGTCATTATGATTGCACCAAATTCCATTTCACTGAAGTCTTTGGCAAAGCTTCTGGCCCACAGCAGCATGCATTATTGTAGTTCTGTGTTTCCTTGCCTATCACAGATGCAGCGAGAGGAACAAGGGCACAAGTAGATGACTGAATGTTTCCCTGAGTGAATAGGAAGGAATGTGGGAAAGATGTGTTCTAAAAGAATCTGTGCTGAACTTTTTGTCAACTCTCTGAGTTTTAGAATTGAAAGCTGAAGTCAAGTATCATGGACTATGGCAGTTGCTAACTGGGCCCCTTAGGAGGAAGTTAACTATCTCCCACCACATCTTAACAACACCTCCTGCTTAGAGCTCTCCCTGACCTACTGCTCTCAGCCCTCCCCCTAACAGTTCCACTCTTGGCTCTTACATGTTCTAACTGAAAGCGGATGAATGGGCAACAACAGGAAATTGTTTCCTGTTCTTTCCCAAGGATGAAATCATTGGATATATTATACAATGTCACACACTGGTTGCCTTGAATGTATTGTGCAATGATGTTATTCCCAATAGGCAGATGGGGACACCAGGCCTTAAGACTTACTCAAGAATTAATGTTTAGTAAGCCAGAAGCCAGAAATCAAAACTATGTCAGCTTGAGTCTACATCCCTGATCTTTTGTAAGTAAATAATATGGATGGTAGAAAGTTGGTTCTTGGACTACCCATCATGGCTCTCTCCTTTATATGCAGAGGTTTGGTTTTTGTTGTTCCAGTTCATTTTTGGTTTCTTTAGAAATTTAAAGCCTATGAGCAGAATTGGCAATTCAACAAAATGTTGCTTATTCCAGATGGTCAATAGAAAGTCGTAGTGATACATGAATGATTGTGAAGAAACAAGAACAAGGGTTATTAAAACACAAGAGGACCAATTGAAGCTATCTATGGACATCTTTGAGTTAGAAGTATAAGAAATGTACAGCATAAAGAAAAGTAGGACAGTATGTCATAGAAAAGAGAAAGTATGAAAAAAAATGACAAAGCAACATGGAGTAAGCTAGAGACATAGGAAAATTACAGTTGGCAAAATTATTGAATAACAAAACATTAGATAGAGAGTACAGAAGTGAAAACAATGAAGTATATAGGATTGCCTTACTCAGAGTCACAAATAAACTGATTTCAAACAGCATATTAAAAATATATAGGGGACAGTAATGGGGGGATATGGGGGAGAATACCTGTATCGGGGAGGGGGGATGGGGGCTTATGGACAGGAAACCAGAAGGAGAATAACATTTGAAATGTAAGTAAAGAAATATATCTAATGAAAATTTAAAAAAAATAAAAACAAAAAATATAGGTAAGAAAATAGAAAATTTTTTACTTTCTAGACTTTGTACAACTCTGAAAACACTTGATGAAGTGCCTGCATTTGTAAGCAGTATCTGATATCATATTGACCTTAATAAAATATAACTAAGTCAAATGAATCAATCAAATTGATACATTTATGTAATATATTTATTGAGTAACTACTATGTCCTCTTTCTTAGATGTCAAGTATCTATCATTAAACAAAGAACTCCCCTTTGGATATTAATGAAGAAAATAGGTGAATAATATTTTAGCTCAGCATGCTGTACCATGCAGCAATATACCAGAGCAGAGGCATTTGAAGTGATTGAGACATTCATTGTATATTCCCAAAGATTTTGTTTAGAGTATAATGCTTAAATAGACTTTTGAAGGAGAGATGGGAGTTGGTTCAACAGAAAAGCATTCCAGACTCAGGGACCAGTCTGTGCAAATGAGAGGAGTGAGGCATATTTAAGAGAGTCCAGAAGGACAGTGCAGCTGGACAAGAATCATCATCCAAGAAAAGAATGATAGGAATTAAGTTTAGGGAATAGTAAAGTATGGGTGAATTTTAAGTCAGTGGGCACTTGGAGTTTCCCTGAAAGAGACAGAAGCCACTGGAAGGATCTGAGCAAATGTATGATACTACTCAAAGTGTAAATGGACTCTTTCATGGAAATAGTAAAACAAGAACGTAGTAGAGTGATGAGGAATTATCTTGACTACTGAACAATAAGTAGTAGCTTACTGTCTTGGACATAGAAGTAATTGGTCTTGTCTAGAAAGGTGATTATTGGGGTTGGGGATTTAGCTCAGTGGTAGGGCGCTTGCCTAGCAAGCGCAAGGCCCTGGGTTCGGTCCCCAGTTCCGAAAAAAAGAAAAAAAAAAGAAAGGTGATTATTCTCAACACCCAAGGAATGGTGAATAAGGGAAAATGATGTCAATTCCCCCCACATATTCTTATGAAGGAACCTTTATTATATTTTCACACAACAGTTAAGGATTGAGATCTCCTTGATACTCCACATTGGAGACCTCTCATTAGCACTTGTTGATTTTTAGTTCTTCAATGTTCCTTTCCATTTTAAACAGTAAGTCTATTGTTCAGGTCACAGTCAGACTACTCAAACTCTCTTAGCCCTCGTCACCATTAATAGAGTTATTGATGCATGACACTGTCCAACCTGTCTTTACTGAATCCATGGGTTTAAGGGTTTAAAAATCAAACTGAAACCAAGACCATACATTTTCAACTAATATAGCTTGAGTTCTAAAACTCACACCAATCATTTAATTTAATATTTACAACCCTGGAACAAAGGCAATGTTATGCCTACACATGGTGAGGAGGAAACTGGAGCACAGAAATGCTGAGACGGGTGGCCTCTGATCACTCTGCTCTGTCATAAGTCAGTTAAGCTTTGAAACCAGAAGGAGAATGCTCTCCTATGCGTTATTGTACTATCTTTGCGAAATCTAGTGACTTGAGAAATACCCAAAATATTTGCAGATTTTAGGTAGTACTTGGCCCACCTCAGTGTCTGTAGAACACCACTGTCATCAAGGAGCGGTCAGGAAGAATAAATAATTTTAAGTCAAATAAAACTATATCAAAACTGCCCTGCTTAAAAGGCTGAATGAAGCTAAGACACCTCTACTGTTTTGTTTTGCCTTGTGTTTTCTATCACCTTGGGAGTGTAGAAGAAAGTGATGTGTGAGGTATCTGGGAGTTCTTTAGAGCTTATCATCATATAGCTCAGTTTCTGGTCTTTGTTTCCTTAATTTCTACTGGCCAGAGAAGGCTGTAAGAGGCTGGAGATGGAGAAACACTGGATTGTCCTGATGTCTAACAGGAAGTACAAGTGAGTGAAATGCATATTAAGACATGTCAATATTTTTCTCTTAATTCGCTGGCAAAAACTGTGTGCCCAGGACATAAAAGCAATAAGTAAAACATTTTGGAGCATTTTCAAATGAACATGTGATACAAAATCAAAGAACAAGAGGAGAAAGTCCTAGGGACAGGACAGAAATCTCAGAAAGATTTCTTCTAGTCTCTGAAGCTTAAGATCACACAGTAGTGAATGGAACATTATAAGCCTAGTGCCTGGTCAAATCCTCAGCCTGCTTGGGGACTCTTTTGTGTTTCCTCCCTGAAATATGAGTCAGGAAAACCCGTTTCCAATTCTGATTTGATCATCTGAATGTCACTGATGTGTATCAGTGACACATATTTCTCTGAGTTTCAGCAACTGCATCCCTGGATACAGGAGGCTTCAACACTGAAGCCTTACCTGCTTCCTCCACTCGTTTGCATCATAGGCTTTTGGTGTATAAATCATTTACTCTGTTCTAAGGAAACAAATTATCTTGTACTTATGTTGTATTGAACCTACTGCTTGTAACAGTCTGGGTTGCTTTACTTTACATCATCTACCAGATGTATCAAGAAGGTTCTGGCAATTGGCCACTGTCTTCCACTATCAGATGCACTGGGCATCTGAAGCCAAGGACCCCTTCGTTATACTATGTCAATTGCAGTTGGGTCTGGATAAAGTATAACTTTAATGATCTGGGACCAAAGGAAGAAACATATTAAAAAAGACGACTTCATAAACTGGGAAGGCAAATGAGAGGAACTAAAAATATCATCCTCAGTGAGGAAACCCACACCCAAAAGAACATACATGGTATGTCCTCATAGATAAGTGACTATTAGCCCAAAAGCTCAGAATACCCATAGTACAACTCATATGATCATATGAGGCTTAACAAGAAGGAAAGCCAAAGTATGGCAAAGTGTGAATGCTTCAAACCAACTTAGAAGGGGAAACAAAATAATGCCAGGAAGCACAAAGAGGGAGGGCCCTGAGTGGGAGAGGGGAAGGAGAGGAAAAATGTGTGTGGCCACAGGACCAGGTATGGGAAGAGACAAGAGAGAAGTCCAGAGGTCCAGGAGAACAAATAGAAATAAGTAGCAGTGTTGGGTAGGGAACGTAGGGATCTACCAAAAAGTCCCAGATGCTCGGGATGCAAGAGGCTCTCAGGACCCAATGGGGATGACATCAGCCAAAACCCCAACAGTGGGGAGAAAGAACTGAAGAGACCACCTTCCGTGGATAGATATGGCCCCGAGTGGAGGGATGGCGCCACGCACCCATTTAAAACTTTTTAACCCAGAATTATCCCTGTCTAAAGGAAATGCAGGGACAAAAATGGAGTAGAGGCTGAAGGAAAGGCCATCTAGAGTCTGCCCCACCCTGAAATCTATCCAATCCACAGACATCAAACCCTAATATTATGGCTGGTGCCAAGGTATACTTGCAGTCAGGAGGCTGGTATGGCTGTTCTCTGAGAGACTCTGCCAGCACCTTACTGAGACAGATACAGACACTTATAACCAACCATTGGATTGAACCTGGGGTCCCCAATGCATGAGTTAGGGGAAGGGCTGGAGGAGCTGAAGGGAATTGTAACCCCATAGGAAGACTAACACTATCAATTAACCACCAACTGAAGAATATGTATGGCTCTGTCCACGGCTACATATGTAACAGAGGACCGGCTCATCTGCCATCTGTGGGAGGGGAGGTGCTTGTTCCTATGGAGGTTTGATGCCCCAGAGAAAGGGGATGGAAGAGGGGTGAGGTGGGAGTGGGTGAGGGGTTGGGGAAGCACCCTCTGAGAGACAAAGTGGAGCGGGAAGGGTGTAGCGGTTCATGGAAGGGAGATGGGAAAGAGGGATGACATTTGAAATATAAATAAATAAAGTTATTTTTAAAAAATCATTAGTTTTTCTCAATTTGGCTTGAGTTCTAGTCTGAACTTAGCCACATACTATGTGTATAGCACTGCCAACCCCAGGCCTTTCTCAGTGATGCCTTTCAGGCCTCCCAGACCACTGAATTTTCATTCACAATAACACTTATTATGAATCAGTACATAATAAATAACATGTACATTGAAAGTGAATATTAAATAACAGATGTTTGCCTATGAAATCACATATGTATTTTAAAATTCTCAATCCCAGATATCCAAGTGGACAAAGGGATAGGATAAAGTAATTATGTCAAAAAAGGGAAAATGATGTCAAAGCACTCTTTAAATAACCAGACACCATTGCTATGTTAGCATGGCGACAATCTGAAATGATTTCTACATTTCTAACCCATAGAAGGCCATTTCTGACTTTGGAAACTGGTGTTAGTAGTGGGAAGGGGAAAGGTCTAAAGCTGCCTGAGCATCTGAGGTAATCCAGTATCTAAGAGCGAAGGAATGAAACATGTTAATGAATGTCTGATTAGAAGCCTGAGTTTCCACATGAGGGAAACAAGGTCCTGAGAAGAGCAAGGTTTATTTATTCTAACTTTTCACATGTGCTTTGTTCTTTTATCTCCTGTACTGGAACTTTGGGGTCACTACTGTGAGACAGGGAAAGATACTGATGCGTATAAATACTCAGAACTAGAAGATGCCCTCTTCCGCTCCAAGGCTGACTTCAGTGCTGTTGAAGTACTATCAGCAGACGACACCCACACAGTTTAGAAGATGAACCAGCAGATTGCTGTACACAGATACACATCTAGGGGAGATGGCAAATATTGCTAATGTGGGTACCTTAGGGAGGCACTACTCCTTTGCAGAATAGCCATGTTTTCCTTAGGAGTAAGTGCTACAGAGCATTGCTAAGGGACATTCTAAAAGAATAGTTAGGTTCTTCAGACGGTACCTAGAATCAGGCAGATCCTGACGTGTCTTCAGACCAATTGCTTGCTCTTTAAGGTTCAGTGTTCTTGTGTGCCAAAAGGTCACCATGTGTCACCTATCTGTTACATTCGTTGAACAGCTGACAACAAATACCCGCCAAATAGATCATGGGCTACTCAAGACATGAGAATATGAGAACAGAAAAAGATTGCTATGAAGTCATACCATCAAATAATAGTCTTGTGAAAGAGAAAATTGTGTGCATGATTAATAAATTTAGCAAAATGTAAAAAATACATGTAAGTTAATATATATGTATATATATATATATATATACATGCACATATATTTGGAACATGTGGAGTGACATCAGAGAAAATGTGATAAGCTCTGTGTCCTTGGGAGGAGGTGGAAATATTAAAGTGGAATTTAAATTTGTGATGGAATTTATCACATAAGATAGGCATAAGGTGCATTCCAGACAGATAGAATTTTCTAGGACAGAGTCATACAACTGGATGGTGCAATTCTTGTCACAAATTGGTAGAGAAAGTATTCAGGGGGATCTCAAGGAATGATTTTTATATTAAAAGAGGTGGATAGAATGCTATTGTGCTTACATTCTGAAATATGCTTTGAGGGAGGGGACTTACAATGTTTGTAAGCATAGCAAGGGTGTTAAGATGAGCAGCAGTCAATATCCTGAGAGTGATTGACAAGAAAGATAGAAAAACAGGTCTTCAATGACGTTTTCTGCTGCCAATTCATAATAAATATCTACACACTCCTACTTAAATAAGAAACATATACACTTTAAAAAATTATGTATATATGTGCATGTAAGAGTGTGTATATGTGGGTATGTACAGAGGAGTGCAGGTTTCTTCAAAGCCCAGAGGCCCCTGATTCCTCTAGAGATGCAGGTACAGGAGGTTGTGACCACTGGATCTGAGGGCTGCAGAATGAACCCTGGTCCTCTGGAAGACTATCATACATGGTCACACAGTAAGGGAACCATAGCTGATGGAACTGCGTTATTTGCAGAAAAGTATCAGAAAAAGATACCTGATGGTCTGACCATGAATTCTAGGGCACTGGGAAAAACCTTGACAGAATAACTCACTCAGCCCCAGGTTAATGGAGACTTGTTAATGCCACCACAGAATCTGAAAACAAAGGAAATGTCCTTCCCAGAGAAAGATTCCTTTCTCTTTAGCTCAATTATAAAATCAGAAAGTGAGTTTAATCCCTTCACTTTTTAGATTTTGAATTACACTTACCTTTCATATAAGCTCTATTTTTTCCTCATCATCATTTGTCAAGAATTTTATACAAATTCTGCTAATGCAGTAAGATAAGCAAAATAAAAGTCAGGTAGTTTTAAAGTGGTAAAATTCTCTTATTCAGCTATTATATTATCATATTTTTAAAAAACCAAAGAATTTATAAAGTATCAGAAAACAAAAGCAAGTTTAGCAAACTCATTGCATGTAAGTTTTTATTAAAAAGTAATGAATAATATAATCATTAATGTAGTGTACAATGGTACAAGAATAAACAATCTAAGAGAACTGAAGAATGCAGAAACAAAATCACATATACAATGTCATTTTATTTACTACAATAAGACCAAAATAATTCATAATGGGATATTAATCTTCTTCTTGCTTACTGAAATTGGTTAGCTGAATGAGAAAAAATAACCCTCAACTTTATTTCATACACTATATAGAAAATAAGCATAGGTGAAAATATAGAAAGTATGTGTGGTTAAAAAAATAGCTTCTAGGGAAAATAAAGATGACATTTCCATACATTGAGATATGACGCTCCTTTTCTTTTTGTTTAAAATCTATTTTTGTTCTGATAATATATATGTATGTGGGAGAGAGTCTGATAATGTAAGTGGAGGTCTCAGTACAGGCCAGAAGTGAGAGATTCCCCCTGTGTTTGCAAGCAATTATGAGCTACCTGTTGTATGTGCTCAGAATCAAGCTCTGGTCTTTTCTAAGAGTAATCCATGCACTCAACTGCTGAGCTGTCTGTCCTGCCTGAAGACACAAGGTATTTCCTAAACAAGAAACAAACAATAAAAAGGCAAGTCATAGCTCTAGAGGAGGCTTTTGCAATCCTGCATGCACTTGTTGGATAAAAGATTCATACCAAGAATGCATTAAGAACTCTTACAAATTAATAACAAAAGGATAAACAACCACTTTAAATATGGCAACAAAAGTTGACATTATATGTACATCTCTGCTCCTGAAAATGGGTTATAAAACTGTAGTGATTGCTGGGTGTGGTAGCTTGCTCCTATAATCCCAGCACTCAGGAGGCTCAAGCTTTAAGATTGCTTTGAGGTAAAGGCCAGCCAAGATTTCAGAGTGAAGTCTTGCCTCAAAAACTAAATTAAAACCATGCCTGGTGTCAGAAATATAGCCAACTACCCAGGGCTAATGAAGTCATGGGTCTTAGAGGAGATCCTATAGCCATCACTTTACTAAATGAGAATAATCCCTAAGTACAGTCTGAATATTAGTCCATATATGTGTAGCCCTGTCCCTGTTTCAAGGAAATTTCCCTTTGCAACAGACTGAAACCACAGCAATAAAATACATGCAAAAGGCAGAGTTGTGGAGCCTGGTCTCAATGGATACCTTGATAACACAATTCTCACACTGCAGTCTTGCATCAAGGCCCAATAAACACTTCAGATGAGAAGGTAGGATTCAGGGAGCCAGAGGACCATGATGCTTATAATGAGGCTTTCATTCCCAGTACTGTCAGGAGCCACATTCTTAAAGTCCCACCACCATGATTACATAATCATGAGTTGAACAATAAACATGCCTCAAGCGGACAAGGAAAGGACCATGAGACTTCAGCTCTACACAAAGAACTACAGGCAGATGTAGACAGTGCTCTTCATCTGCGAAGAGCATGCCAGATGTTGTCCAATACCAAATGGTCAGAAAAAAAGTACCCTGAAAACCTACATACAAGTAACATTATACAGACTGAGAAGGTTGTACTCATGTATTTAGGAAAAAATATTTTATATGAAAACAGTTAATAAAAAACAGGACATTAGTTTTGAAAAGAGCAAGGAGGAGTATATAAAAGGGTTTGGAGGGGAAAGGAACAAATGATGTACTTATAATAAAATTTCTAAAAGTAAAAGAAGTAGTTTTCTTTTTACTATGTATTTATTAGATTGGCTAAAATTTTAAAGTAGTTGGTAAAACAAGTACTGATAAATATGATGGTACCTAGGACTCATAACTAATTGTGCATTGTGTATGAATTAATTTCATTCCTTTAAAAACACCTACAAAGGCCTATTGAAGTTAAATATTTGCCCATGTTATGACTTTGAAACTCCATTTCTAGGCATATATTGATAATAAATGTAGCCAAGGTCGTGAACAAAATATTCATGACTAGCTTTATTTAGAAAAATCTTAACTGAAAGCCATTCAAATATTTATAAACTTGAAAAGGACAAATACTCTTGGCCTGTTTAAACAGGTTGCCTTGCTGGTTTGGGTTTGAATGTGAGAGAGAGCTGCAGCAGGAAAGAATATGACAACAGTGATGGCTTCGAAGCATCTAGGCTACAGTTGTGGTTTCATTCTGCTTAGACCAGATTCTAGGTTGAGCCTCTCGCTCTGGGGATCTCTGAGCCTTGACAGAGACAAGAAATAGCTGGGGAGTGTTCTTATAGTCACTTTGTCCTCTCCTAATGCCATCCAATGAGTCTTCCTTCATTCTTTCATATAGATCATTCTTTCTGGAAACCACCTATGCTATACCAAGTATAGGAATGCAAGTGCATTTCCACATTGCCACTCACTTGATGGACGAAGCATATCCATACCCTGGTAATAAAAAGAGATTTTAAAAAAAGAGGCCACAACAGCTACAGTCAGCAAGACTTCCTGTTTGTTTTTAAAAAGGAAAGAAAAATCTCCTTATGAATATATGGAAGTCTGGGTATTTGAATCTATTCCCCATCCACAAGAGAAAGATCATGACAGTGAGTGTGTGTAGTTACATAGGTTTCTATTTCATTTTATGCATATAGGTTGATGCATAGATGTGTTTCTGAATGCATGAATGTGTTTGACACATAAGACTGCAGATATGTATATGTGTTTATATATGAAGGTATCTTGGGCTATATATTACTCTAAGAGCTAAGTAGTATCAAAGGATGAGTCAGAAAGGGGAGGGTTAACCACTTTATGAATAAAGAATTCATTCAAAAGACTGGTTTGTAACTGGTGAGAGGAAGTTTTGAACAATTTCTCGTAAAGTTACAATAGCCCAACCTGCAAAGGAAACCCCTCCTAGCTCTAAAATTCCAGAGTGTTTCCTAGAGTTTGAAAGCAGGCCAAAAAAATGAGCAAGCATTAAGAAGAGAGTGAGGGCAGGGGTAGAGTCAAGGGCATCAATCCATTTGCTTTTCTCCTCCTCTGGTCTGTTCCCTCCACCATCCAAGTTCGAGATGCTCACTGGTCTTTGCAGGAAGC
This sequence comes from Rattus rattus, assembly GCF_011064425.1. Taxonomy (NCBI): domain Eukaryota; kingdom Metazoa; phylum Chordata; class Mammalia; order Rodentia; family Muridae; genus Rattus; species Rattus rattus. The sequence continues at coordinate 237,132,711 of NC_046154.1, read as the reverse complement.
TTACGGATTTCTACCGTGTTTCACTCTCTGACCACTTTACTCTTGTTTCTTTTGTGCCTTCTCCTTTAGTGTGGCCCAGTGCTTGGTTCACCAGAAAGAAGTAACCTTTAATCCTGGCCCTTGTCCATTTCTCCTCATAAAGTCAATTGCCTCTTCTGTCGAATGGGTATACTGACTGCTCTCCTAAAGCAGCTATGAATGTCCAATGGCCATGAGCTGACAGGACATGAAAAAGCTCTGAGTTGTGTGGAAATAGGAAAGACCCCTTAATTGTGGCTTTTCCTTTATGTGACACAGCATGCTTGCTGCCCAAAATATTGTTTAGTGAACAAACACATAAAAAAGGAGGAAACTTCAAAGTAAATATTTTAAATGGTAATATAAACTATTTGGTGATAAAAGGGAAATAGATCAGGAGATATTTCTTTCATGTGCATTCCATACAGATTCTGAGGAAGGGTGAAGAAAAGCCACCGGATGGAGTGGGTGGGAGTTGGGAGGCCAGAAGCAAGACAGAGAACAATTGTTGTAGAGGACAACTACACCACTACATTTTCTGCATCTCGGCCCCACCCTACCTCTATTTTTATGACCTATGGCAAACAGTAGTCCCTTTAGTAACAAACAGGGGGTACCCCTCCTATCACCTTGATGACATTGTTGTGAGAAAACCAGACTACTAGTGAGGCAAGGTCGTCTTATCCTCTCATCCCAGATTTGGTAGCCATAAGACCTCAATTGCTAAACGTGTGATGAATTTGAAACTGTTTGTTTAATACAGGTGTTTTGAAATAGGGTCGCCGATTTGTAAGCCTCAGACTCTACACATCTGAGGGTAACCAGAAACTTCTGATCTTGCTGCCTCCATCTCCCAAGTACTAGGACAGCAGGCATGAGCACCTCGCTCTGCTTGTTTGATTCTCTTTGATAGTAAAGACAGATGCAGTCTTCACGTATGTTTTCAATTTCAAACCAGCTACTGACTTTAAAGCAAAACTCCAAATGCCATAACAAGATTCTATCAGCTCAGTGTCCCCAGAGTACCTCAAAGGGTTTCCCTGTTGAGCTGCACTACAACTTTACAACTCCAGTCAGTCTGGTGTGTTTTCAGCCAGAGCATCAGAGTTGGCCAGAACTCCTATGATACCAGGGGATTCAGGGAAGTGCGAATGTAAGGAAGCAAGGACAGGAACATACAGATAACCTTTGCTGGGCTCCTGATACTTCACAGGAAATGCAGTCATCTTCACCAACTTGTCATAATCTGTGGAGTGAAGATGGAGATAACATCTTGTTTTGTTTTGCTTTGTTTTATTTTTGTGGGTTTTAAAACAAGGTCAACCTCTGGTGTCCTGGAACACTACGCATCCCAAGGTGGCTTTGAATTCTGGGTAATGAACTGGCCTCGGCCTCTCAAGTGCTCATATCACAAGGGTCAGCTTCTTAGACCCTCCTAACAAAATGTCTTTGGGTTCCAGGTGTCAAAGGGTCTTCAGAAGCAAGTTTCAGGAAGTCAGCTTATGGATACCAAACATGTTTGAAGAAAAAATGCAGTCATTTGAGATTTAAGTCAATTTGAGATTATTTTCTTTTTCATTTTCTCTCTGAAGGTTATGTAGCTTCAGCTTTCTTACCTGCCACATTGTGTTCTTCTAGAGAAATGACTTGTTCCATGACATGGAAAAACAATGTTAATCATACAGAGGATGCTGTCTGTACCTGGCTGGAAAATTATTACATGAAAAGATCTGTAGGTGTCCCTACGTCTGTTGTCTCGAGATGTTCAGCTCTTGGGGGTTCAATATTTCCCACCATAAAATCCCCACTGAAAACAGAAACTAGAAAACTGAACTAAAAAGAAAAATATCTATTTGAATTTTTCTTCTGGTGAACTGATTTTTTTTCAGCTATTTTAGGACATTTTCTCGGTAGCTGAAGCGTAGCAAACAGATTTTGTGTTTCTTTCCCATAGAGACCAAATGTCTTCGAACAACCTGTGAAATGGTGCATGTTACAGGGCATGTACTGCAAAACATTAAAACCACTACAGGGAATAACAGTTGCTGGGATGGGAGAGGCAGGTGTAGCATCTCCGTTGGAGATAGAGTTCTCATGGGTTATCAGGCGGCCTAAGAAGCCCATGAAGGAGAGAGGAGCCCCCTTCTCCATGGCTTGTAAGGTCTAGAAGTGAGTTTGGAAAAAACACAGGTAACCGTGAACTGCAGGGCTGATTTTATGAGAACCACGCACGGTCTTTCAGGCAGTGAGGAACTGAGCAAGGTTCCTCATGCATAAACTATCAGATTACAGAATAGGGAGCTGGAATGAAAGTCAGGAGGAAATCTGAGATAGCCCTGGCTAGGAAACTATGGTTCCAATGGATTATGCACCCTCCCAGCACTCAAAAGGTACTTCTAGTGGTAAACTTCAGATCACCGCCTATGAAAATGAGTATTTTTTTCCATTGTCTCACATGTCCCCTCCACTCATGTGTAAAGGACATGTCATGTGTACTTTGGCCAAGCCCCCCAGAAGCTATGGAAATCACAGGGATTCCCCAGCTACACAGCCACCTTCAAAGAGCCTACAACAAAGCTGCAGCAGATCATTACCCCCGTGACTTCACTTTGGGACTTCCTAATTCAGAGAACTGCTTGCAAAAACGACTCACTTTGCATAGCTGAACCCAGAACAGAACACTGCACCCATTTTCATCTGTGGCCAGATATTTTTAAATACCCTCCTCTTGACCCGAAACTAAAATGAGACATAGCTAGGAAGAAAATAAATGATAAAGATAACATTTTAAAAATATGATTCTGCAATTAGAAAAATCATCATCAGTATTTTGCCATTACAGCCAGATCAGCAGATTTTCTTGGTCTCTAATAAGCCAGACGACAAATGTCTTAGTCTCTGAGATCTGTTGTCTCCCATGATATTTTTCAATCCTGTTCTTCCAGCAAGAAAGGCTCCATAACTGGTACATGAAAGAGAGAGAGACTGTCTGAGTCTACAGAAGCAGATGACAAAAGTGAAGCTGGCCTGTGAGCCACTATTCCATTAACCAACAGAAAGAATTAAAATTATTTTCTATATATATAATATCAGATGTGCAATAGTACACTATGCCTCTTTTACCTTCACGTTATACATATCTGTTCTTTACCAGTTTATTCCTGGCTCCCATATGGGAAAATGTTCTTTTCTCCATCCAAACAAGGACACTGAATTGCCTCCACTTTGATCTACAGGGTTAATTTGATAAGGATGGGGATGTTTTAGGGTTTGGGAAGCTGAGCACAGGATGCTCAAGGCTCTGTGCCCTCTTATCCTTCACTTACTCAGGACAAATGGCTCTTCTCACCATTCCCAGTTCAGGCCCAGCTCCAAGCAGAAGGCTGAAGTGGAACCCATTATCTTTCCCACTGCCTGTTTCCACTTCCTGTGCTCCTCTCATCTGGATGGAATGTGAATCCTCTGATTTCCTGTTTCTCTGCTCTCAGAAGGTCCTTAGTGTCAGTTTCAGCTTAACCCTCACTTTGCTTTTTTTTCCCCCCCCTCACTTTTATTTCAAACCTTTGACTGATAACATTTTATTAGGTAAACATGAGTTGTAATGAGCTCTGCTTACTTAAGACTTCTCATCCTGGGCTCTCTATCAAATTACCTGGTCAGAGGCAAGCAGTTTGCAGGAATATATAACAAAGACAGGAACCTTGTGTGTGATAGGGACCAATGGAGACTATGGTGCAGACAAGCAAATGCACAGATTTCCAACAACGTATTAGCCAAAGAAGTGTAGTAACAGGTCCATAGAAATTACTTAGTATCTTTCCATTGCAATTCTGCATTTAGTTAACTTATTTCTTCATCCCAGTGTGTTATTTTTATTTTCCAAGATATAGGATCAGACAGAATAGGTACAACCTATAGCCATGTACCTGATTAAGTATAAGACCTAGGAAAGTCATTGTCCCCTATAAACCTCAATCTCCTCTGTAAAATGGAACTAATCATGGGAAATTGGACTGAGATCTGAGAAATAGGACTCTGAATGCTGATTATAAATGCCACTTCCCTTTCTCTTCCCCTGTCACTGCCACAGACTTAGCTCTGACTGAAACTATTTTATTGCAAGTCTATTGGTGCAGACCTCTGCTGACAGATACCCCAGGACTTCACAGCATGTCTTTCAAAATCTTCACTGCTTCCTCCCTCTGCCAACTGTGAGGGTCATTCCCCTCCTGTGTCTTCTAATCTGGTTGCCTATACAGGCATCCCATCGCTTCTAGTTCTTACCAAGGTCTTCAGATGTTTCTCAGTTGTCCTTTTCTCTCCTATATTTCTAATCATGAGGGTCCCAGAATCCTCTCTGCAACCTTGCCTTTCTACCAATACCATTCTAACACTGTCCTGTGAACACACATTTCCCTGTCATTCCCTTGGGGTTCATCGGTTCTCAGAACAATTTACATCTCAAGAATCTCACCAACGCCTGGTGGACAGTGCATACAGCTAATGAGATGGCATCACCTTTGAGAGGTGGAGTCTAGTAGAAAACACTAGATCATAGAGGCAGTCCTTAATGTGGACATTGTGCTCTCATTCCTTCCGCTCTATATTTCATTTCTCAGTAAAAAAAAAAAAAAAAACCAAAAGCAAAAGAGCAGCTTTCCTTCAAGTCACACTGAAACCACCATGATGTACTGTTCCACTCCAAGCAGGCAGGCCAAAAACCATGAACAGAACCCTCTGAGATTGTGAACTAAAATACATGATTCCTTTTGGCAAAACAGTTTTCTTTGATATATTTCACACTAAAGAAAGCTGACTGGCTTAACTCCTTGGTAAATGCTTAATGGGTTGGCTTACTTGAATTAGGAGCTGTCTTAGACACTTGAGAACAACCTGGAGCAAACAAAACCTGCCATTCTTCTCAAACAACTTGAATATCACCATGAATGAGGAATATTCTCTTCTATTTTCTGAAAGAACTGAGGTCACAAGTCACTAAAATTGGCTTTTAAACCATAATTAATAATAACCACCAATCCAGATACCCTATTCACATATTCAATACCTGTTCGGTAAGGAAGCCTTGGTCAGGACAGTGACCACCTCTAAATCTCAGTTTCCTTTCCAGTAGAAGAGAGAAGAAAGCCACACTTAGTGTTGAGGGACAGCTAAATTAAGTGAGGTAAAGTATATGTTAGTACCAAGACCATAGTACTTAATTAGGGATGGAAAAGAAGATCTTCTTGTTCCATAATTCTCCCAAGAATCTAGTGGGATAGCAACAGTGGCCTTCTTCTTTAATTCCAGTGTCTACTTTCCTTCCAGTTAAAATAGTTCCTTATGTCAAGAGTGGCATAACTATTGGATTACCTCCAAGAATTCTGACATTTCTGTGTCCAATCTTCTGCAATAATGAGGGACTGGGAGATGATACTTAAAGATGTTAACAGCACCTGTGTGAGACTTTTTTTCATTGACCAATATTTATGTAGACTGGTCACATATCAAGCATTATATCAAAGAAGGGATATGTTAGGGATCAAGTCCCTGCCTTCATGGAATTGGGGTCCTACTGAAGGATAAAGATAAGCAAGTGCTACATGAATGAATGTAAAGGTAGTAGAGGGACATGGTGGAGAAGGAGCAGGCTGAGAAGGGATGGTAAAGGATCACATACATCCTTTAGAGAACAAACTGTGTGGTCATAGGCAAGATTATTACTTGTGAGAGACAATGAAAAAATGATGACTTGTTGATATTTTGGTCTGAGACCGAGTTGATAGCCTAGACTGTCCTGGACCACAGCATCTACTTGCTTCCAACTCTCTGCTGCTGGCATTAAGGTATATGCCACAACAAAATATCTGGTCATTTGTTCACTATATTTCATTATGTATTCTTTGAAATTTTTCATATCTGTACATAATGTCCTCTTATATTATTTGAGAATTTAATGCCTGAATATCATGTGCTTCTATGAGAGCCACTCCCTACCCCTCCCAATACCTTCCCATCACTTACCTCTATCTTCTTGTACTGTTTTTTAAAAGCACTGAGTCTGCTTAGTGACTCCATTGAGACAAACATGCAGGATCAAACTTCTGAGTTGACCATAACAGAGAACTCAGCAAATCAAGATTTCTTTCAGTAGTGAGGCCTTGTGATTCAACAGAAGTCTTTTGTTCTGGAGGCCAGTTCTGATCTTGAACAAGTTATTTAACATTTTAACTCTGCCTCAGTTTTCAAGTGGAAAGGAACTCAGAAATGCTTGTTAAGGAGTGTTTGGTTTGTTTGTTTGTTTGTTTGTTTGTTTGTTCACACACATGAAAATACTTTGAATCAAGAGATTGTGATCTAGGCCACACGGGGCCCTGAAAATCTGTTTGCTCAAGTTCTAAGAACCCTCTGGAATTTAATAAAGACAGCATTCTATGTATGTGCATAAGTGTGTTTAGGGCTGTATTCCTCCTCTGACAAAAGACCCTGTAGCATTTATTGTTAAGAAGTTCATCACTGTACACAGGGTTAAGAGCCATTGGCTTGAAATGGGATTAGGAACATAAATTATTTATAGAGAAGCAATAATATTAACGTATCTATTACAAGTCTCTTACTATTTGTGACATGCCCATAATTCACCTCATTTGAGCTCAAGATAAGCAGCTACACTAGTCAGAGCACAGCCCAGTGTAGTAACTAACACTGTGTTCCTGGCCCTTACTATTAGAGGGCATTGATGTTTACCACCTTGACTTCAACTGCACAAGGCAAGGGCAAGGAGCACAGTATGACCTTAAACTATTCAACTCCACTTAATTACCCATTGTAGTAGAAGCACATAAATACAGGATGTCCCTTTGCTCCCCCATTCTGCTTTGCATCATTATCAGAAAGACAAATGTAATTCATGTCCAATTACTCACTCGCCGCAAGGTCAGAATATTTATTTTTATCGTACTGGTGATTTTTAGGATTAGGGATATCAGTATTTATTCATGGCTAACCCAAACCAAACATCCTGTTGATATCTATGAATTGCTATATAGTTATTGTCACAGGTATGCTGAGTCACAGAGCAAATAAGAAGTTTATGAGTTGACAGGGAAAAGGCTGCAACGAGGGAAAGATAAGGTCCCCTGGGTAATCACTGGTGTCTTGCGAAATAGAGGCATTGTTTACATTGTTCATTTATTGAGGACTGGGTGCTCGCTCGAGAAACTGAAACTAGCCCAAATAGTGAGGATTAAACAAAATTCACATCATTACTTTTAAAATGTGATGCTGGAACATTTTGATTTAATTCATGAACTGCTCATTTTAGCAATTAGTTTTTTTTCCCTCTGCCTCGTAGAGAAGAGCTTTGTCTAGTTCTCAGATGTAGACAGAAGTAAGAGAGGTAGAAAACTAAAGGAAACTCTACTGGGTAGAGTTCATTTGCTCAGAGATCTGGAGTAGAATTAACTGACGTCCTACCAAGACAGTCAGTTCCTGAGATGAGAGTGACAGTCTTAAAAAGGAGAAGCCAAGCCCTCAACTGTATCAATGTGTATGGTTCATTTCTTTCCTTATTCACATTCAGCCAAGCAAATACACTTTATCTTCCATCATTGTCATCAAGACAGAACTAATTGCCTGAAGATTTCACTAATTCTGGGTCTTTACAGATGGCCTTGTTATAAGTTGTGCCTGAGATTCAAATCATTTCCTTTCTCTAGATACCTGTTATAACAGTTAACAGGGGTGCATGTGTGTATGTGTGTGTGTGTGTGTGTGTGTGTGTGTGTGTGTGTGTGTGTGTGTCTGTCTGTGTGTCTGTATCTGTATGTCTGTGTGTGGCTGTGTGTTTCTTAAGCTGTGTCCTTATTCCTCCTCATATTTTTCTGGAGAACAGGCTTCTAATTGTGGTTCCTGGTGAGAAGGTAGCTATTATAATTGGATAAATACTTTTCCTCTGTGCTTCTGATTTTGCACTTATAAAAAGAGAACTTAAAACAACTGTTGTCTGTGGTTCTATGCTATCCATCATTCTACATTTAATCAGTACTCTATTTAGCTTCTATAGGGTATGCTGTCATAACTAATGGCCAAGACAGCTCCCCTGCCAATATGATAAGCCTAAATTAGGGGTAATGTGAACAAAGTTTTAAGACTCTTTAGTTGAGAGAAGATGAAATAAGAATCCTTGATGCAACGTAGTTTCCGAAGGACTAAAGTTGGGGTTCGAATGCATAATATTACATCAGGTTATAGAAATGTGAAGCCTTTATTCTCATGAATCAAACATCATTGTGGAGCTAGCAAAATAGTTCTGAGGATAATGTACTTGTTACACAAGGATGAGGACATGAGATTGGATACCCTGCACCCATAGGAAGCTGGTCATAGAAGCATGCATCTCTAAACTGGCTAAGGGGCTTGGGAGAGATGGAGAGAAGAGGCTTCGAGGGCTTACTGGCCAGGCAGTCTAAGCAAAACAGGTTCAAGAAGAGGTCATATCAGAAAAGAAAGTAAAGATTTATAGAGAAGAAACCTCTTATCTCCACAGGCAAGCACATGCGTATATATGTACCTTCATAAAAGACACCACAGAGAGAGAGAGAGACAGAGAGAGAGAGAGAGAGAGAGAGAGAGAGAGAGAGAGAGACAGAGACAGAGAGACAGAGAGAGACAGAGAGAGAAGAGGAGAGAGACAGAGAGGGAGAGAGAGAGAGTTAAATAAAGGCAGTTTAATAAGATCTGTTATTGAAAGAGAAATAGACTAGGCTATTCTCTGTTTTGCTATGCTAAACTCAGTTCACCTTATATTTTTAATCAATTGTTCAATTTGTTGTTCCCTATCTGAAAAATTAAAGAGTAAAGAGATGTCCACATACTCACTATGTATACAGATACCAAAGTAGGAAAAGGTTTATGACTAATAGAGAAAAGGTAAAGGGACTCTTTACCTTAGAAATGATGAGTGTCTTTGATATTTAAACTGTAAGTGACAAAGATAAAATATTTTGTATATGTTTAGGTGAAAGCCATAGTAGTGGTGAGAGTCGGGAAAATTCCTGGATTGGGAATTCTCAACTCTGTGTACGAATGGCCTTTATAGACAGTACTGTAGAACGTTTGAATGGGCCTTACCAGCTGGTGAGACATGCCCTTGGCAGGATGCTTGTCTACAAGCTGACAAGTGACTCAAGCAGCACAACGTGGTGGGTGTCATCCTGGGACTTGTGTTACCCAGAGGACATCTGGTAATGTCTGCAAGTATTTTTGGTTTTCACAGTTCTCAGAGACCAGAGATCTAAGAACTACTATGACACATACGACATTTTTTTTCACTAACGAATTACTATTCAGGACAAAATATGTCAAAGTTGAGAAATTCTGAAGACTTTGATAAAAATGTTTAATTCTGCACATATTCAGAGCCATGGGGAAAATTTGAAATTGACCTAGCCGAATAAGAATTGAATAAGCAGTTGTATTTCACATAAGAGTTTCAAAGAAAGATAGCAGCAATAGGATTTGGGGTTGGGGAAGAAGAAATGAAGGCTAAAAAATTAATGTTAGCTATGAATGAAAATCCCAAAATAAAATAATTTATCTTGTGAGTCAACCTAAATATTTTTAAAAGAGAATAAAATGATTATTAATGGCCTGTAGAAATATAAACTTAGAGACATGCAGTACTAAATGATTATGAAAAAGAATACATATATGAATTGGAATTGCCTGAATATATGAGTAGTTAGAAGGTCAGTGCATTTACTTTTGGTTTGCTTTATGTGTTTAATTTTTTTTTCTTTATTTGCCCAGCAATTTCAATGTATAGGCAGCACTTTTATATTCAGAAGCAGAAAATGAATCTAAGTTGAATTTTTAAAACCTCATGCTCTTAAGGATTGAAGGGCACATGGTAATAAGAACAGTAGTGGAAACTTCTGTTTAGCTGGCAAGCATAAGGGGAGACACACTTCCTCACTCACTCCCAGGCAGAATGTAAATTGTTATGACCCCTTCAGAAGACAATTTGGCAGTACAACCACAGAGCCTTAAAAATATTCATAGCCTAGAACCCAGTCATTCCAACTCTGAGCAGCTAGCCTAAGGAAACAATAGTAATAATAATAAAAAAAAATAGGTGCAGAGATGTTCATTTTAACTTGATTTACAATGGTCAAAATTGGGTTATAATGACTATGAATAGAAATCATTCCAAAGGACTAGAAATGGTTGACTGTCATATCAAACTGTACTAATTCCATATTATCCAATATGAGGTCACTGAAGATAATATTTACAGTGATCACTATAAGATAAATGAAGCTTCTGATACATAGCATTATGCAAGGAACTAAATGCATGGACTAATATATGATGACTACAAAATATAAATTTCTGAAACAATCTACAAGCTTAGGAAGACATGATAAGATTCTTAACAGAATGTAAACATCTTTCACATATAAAACATAAGTCACTTTTCTCCTTTCTTTACATTATGCCATTATGTAATTATATTACATAAAAAACATAACTCTAGTAATCAGACAAAAGCATGGGAAGATGTATCAATTCCAAATCTCAGTCTGATACACTTACCCACTTAGGAAATAGCATCTCATTTAACACAGCAATCATTTTTGAAGACAGGAACCATCATGACCATTTCTAAAGAAAGGAAAATCTTAGGCCTGATATCCCATCTTTGTTTGCTTAAGATGTCCTCTCTGGCCCTCCCTAATGATGTTTTCTCTGAGTTCCCACTACATTTTTATACACAGTGTATAGCTATTTATGCCACAAAATAGTTGTAAGGAAAATAAGTGGAAAAATAAATGAATAATTTACCCAAAACAAGAAGTAGAGTCAGCCTGGTAAGTCTAACTTCAAAGTCAGTGCCTGCTCCAGATAAATTGTGGACAAGGCCAAAGTCCATCTCTCAGCACTTTGCCCAGTGCAGGTCTTATTGTTAGGGCAGGGTGGTGTCTGGCCAGGGAGTTATACATTTATCCAGCTATAAAGGCATCAATGCCTTCAAAGTACAGAAAAGGGCGTTCTCTGTGAACAGCACTTAACACGGCAGCTGGTAATGATTATGATTCCTGGTTTTTTTTTCCCTTTGAAATGCCCTACTTGTTTACTTAACAGGACATTGCTAATCTAGAAGGGGACAGATTAGTAACTCCATTTGTAAAACAGAGAGCGGGCCTTACAAAGAATCTGGGGTATGTATACGTGATAGTGCTTCTACATGGTTCTGTTCAGTTGAGATGATTTAAAAGCAAGTCTTGGATGGCTGGCCATAAAATGGGCCAGATTATAGAGGGGATTTACACAGCTATTACCATGGTCTTAGTGGGTTACAATCCTTTAGTGGTCCCTAGAGATTTAAGATTAATGGCTGAATCAGCAGTGCTATTGTTACAAGATATTTAGGTGATGGGAGCCATTCTGAATAGGATTTTTTAGCTCCTATAAGAATATAAAACTGTTTACCAGAACACTGATGACCACAGATTGAAGCTGCTCTCAAAATAGGCTAGACATCATGTTGAATAGGTTTTTTTCCCTTGGCATTTAGAATGTATACTTTAGTCTAGATAGACTTTCACTCATCCAGGTAACATGAGCAGAATGGGAATTCACTTTTTTCACTTACTCAAAGGTGAGGAACTAAAATTGTCAACTAAAAGAAAACAAAAATTACAGAGAATCTACTATGTAAATGATTCCTTCTACAACCAAGACTTTTATCTATGTACTAGAAAAATAGTTCTACACTGTATTTCTTTCTTTTGGGGTGGGTGATAGATTTATAAAGCAAGGGATTCAGTTTTAAGTCTATACTAAATTTATTCGGTTAATCATCAATTTCCAGGAACTACACAAGGAAAGCATGAAGAAGACGACCTGAGTTCTCTAGTTAGAATGTTCTTCAGGCCAAGGTGTCTGTGCAAATATTTAATAATAAATATACTGGAAACTAAGATTCCCTTCTAAGAAGGCAGTCAAGATAAAGATTATTTATTAATAAACCAATTTTGAAAACAAAACCATCCAGTCAATAGGATCAGTGCCTTAATGCTTCCTCCATGAAACCTGAAAGATGAAATCATAGTGCCATCTCATCATAGACAATATTAGGATTTTGTTTATAGGGGTGGTTGTCCTAAATATCCCAAAATGACCACATAGAAAATTAAGGAATTCATTTAAAAAAGAGGTCCCTCTTGAGGGTTATTGGGATTTGGAAGCTATTACAGATTGCTGGGATTCTCAGACAGGAAAATGAAACATCTTCTTGTCATGTGCCAAAGAATAGAGGAGATCATTTGAATTCTTGACACCAATCTCTCTTTTAGAACTCCAGTAAAACAGACATGACTACCAGTTGAAATTTCTTTTACTCCCCAGAGAAGTGATTGCTCTTAAAGACCAGAAGGCAATATCAGAAGAAGAGGGTAATAGATTCTGTGGAGCTAAATTACAGGTAGGGCAAGACATGAGACATAGGTGTTGAGAATTCAAATACTCTAAATGAGCAGCAATCTTTCTTTATACCTAAGCTTCTGTCTGACCATGGGACTATTTTGAAGGTAATATACATATTTACCCAAAAAGAACTAGCTAAATCCTCATGGCTCTACATCTCTGGAACCAAGTAGCATCCTAAAATTTAAATGCCTAAGTCAATCCTTCTCCTCAGTGAAAATTAGCAAACCAAGAGATTAAAATTTAGGGATTGCAATTTGGGTAACATGCAAATATCACAAATCCTGAAAGAGAAACAAAAGTCAAGATATAGATACCTGATGACAACTCCGTCATTAATTCATCATAACACATGTGTGAGTCATCAGAAATAGTGTTGGGGTTCATACTTGGTAAAGAATCAGAAAGATGTCTGTGATCCAAGTAGATTACAAGGTAATAACTATAGGAAGGATATAAATGTTATTCCCAAATCATAGGTACAAGGGCATAAAAGTAAAACATAATAGATATTAAAGGTTCTTTAGTATTTCCAAATGAAAGAACTTTGATTATGATAGTGTTTGGAACAAAAAAATATAATCATAGCCAAAAAGTTAGTCTATTGTTTCTGCAGACAGTGGAATATTTGGAATTTTTCAAGGACACAAAAATACCACCTGACATATATATGTTGGTGTATGCACACAGCAAATGCATTAGTAACTTCTCTACTATGTACATGAAGAAGTATGAAATTCAAGTATGTGAGCTTGGGCAGTAGGTAGTCATACTTCCAATCTCATATTTGCTTAGGAGGTAGTTGGCTTTTAATATCATTTTTCCCATTTCAGGGACAAGTCAGGTGTTGTGAAAAGCTAGAGTAGAAGCATGTAGAGACTGTGCCTTCTATAGATGGCTTCCTAGTATTTATTTTTAGGACAGACATAAAATAGTGGAAAGAGGAAAAGAAAGAAAAGGAAAGAAAAGGAGAACAAAGGAGGAAAGCTAAATCTGCAGATAGATTTGGTTCAAACTTCTTTAACATAGGGAAAGGTCCTTACACTTGACTTTTAAGCCTCCCCTGATAGATGAGAGAGGTCAGCACATACCCAGTCATTAATTTAACATTGCCCAGAAAAGAGATGATAAATAGGAAGGGGGAAAAGCATTCATCATCGAGAACAAATACTAGCTGTTGGTTTACCTGTAAGTCTGTATAACATTTTGCTGGGTGAAAAGATTAGAATTTTGGCAAGTATCTAGGGCTCTCCTATGTCTTGGAATATTAATGTAGAAATCCATGAGGTCTTCCAGACTTTATGATACATGCCTATAGTTCTAGTACTTGGACTGTTGAAGTTAATGCAGGAAGATCACAAGTTTGAGATCAGGTCTTTAAAGTGAGAACTATCTCATAAAGGAGGAATAGGCTCATACTTCATTTTCACTTGCTTGGGGGTTCTGTCTCTCTGTCTCTGTTTCTGTCTCTGTTTCTCTGTCTCTGTCTGTCTCTGTCTCTGTCTCTGTCTGTCTGTCTCCCTCCCTCCCTCCCTCCCTTTCCTCTCTCTCTCTCTCTCTCTCTCTCTCTCTCTCTCTCTCTCTCTCTCTCTGTCTTTCATATTAGCCCCACCTTAGAAACAAGAACATCAAAGCTTGAAGAGTAACTTTCTGTAAACTCACCAAAAGCTAGCCTGTTAATTACCACATGGTCCTACCTTCTCAGGACTCACATCAGTCACGCACTACCTGGGAAAAGCATGTTCTCTGCTCTTTCTTCACTGACACACCACTTGGTAGCAGCCTTTGGTCACAAATGAAATTGGACATTGACCTTCATTGATGAAGATCTACAGTCCTTACTGAGATTACACAAGAGGAAATGATGAGGCATTTTTTTTTTCCTGAATGTTGAAACTAGTCTCTTTGTCCATACACACCGGCACCGACAGAAAGAATGCTTTGAAGAAATTCCTCAAAGGTAAAAGGTAAGCTTTCTTCTCTTGAAGTTCTGATGAAGTCCAAAAAGGAAATAGAACCTTGCATAATTCAGGCCCAAGTGACTCTTCCTTCAGTCTTAAGTGCAAATCTAGGACACATAATTTTTCTTTAGTATTAGTTAAATACTTAAGCTTCTGAGTCATTAGCCTGCCTACCAGTCAGTGCATGTTCCACCTCTTCCACCCCGCAGTGGAACTTGTAAGAAATTAGGCGCTCCAAAGATCCCACATTCAAGTAGTGAAAAGAAGCCAACAGGGAAATCAATCATCAAAGACAAGGGTAGACAAGTGAGAACTTTAGGAACCACTTATGCTGAGTCAGGGCCTTCCTATAAGCTGCCAACCTAGGGAAGAGAGAATTTCATGACTTTAGCTACAACTGTAACCAATCTTCCAGGAGCCCAAATTTTACCCTGCTCTGATTCTTTGCATGTGTTGTTACATGGTAGAGAACAGCTGTGTTTAGCCTGTTTTTTGGGAGTGGAGCCAAATTACTCTAGGCACTGATGGAACCAAATGCAAAGGCAGGTATAGTCTTCTCTAAGTGACTAATGAAGAAAACAGATACTGTCAGAGACGAATGGCCACTGAGAATCAACCACACATTCCTGGAGGCAAGCCAGGAGTCTAGCTATAAGAGTATCAGAAGGTGGGAAGACTGCAGTCTCTAGAATATCACTGTCCTCAGCATAATCTATTTCTCTACATAGTACTCAGTACCATGCTTAGCTCCAAGCTCATTGAATAACTGTCATGGAAATCTCAGAATAAAAGCTATATCTGCGAGTCACTACCTCAGATGATTGACTGGTAGATGTTTGATATCATTTTATTTTAGAAATGAAAAAAAAGATGAAAACCAAGAAGGCAAATGTGAACAAAGGCAGCAAATGTATGAACAGCTACAGATATACTGGTAACAGAACCTTCATCCCATAGAATAATGGGGAACTTGTTTAGGGGGCTTGCCAAGAAATAAGTACAAGCCTGGGTTTCCCCATTATATAATGCATCTAAAACCTCTTTTCATTGACACAATGTAGGCAGCTGCCCTGGCCTTGGCAGCTGTGACCATACTTGTAGACAACTGACACCTTGCTTCTCTCACGGGTGATGAAGAGAGAATGTATGTGCTGGTTAGAAATTAGTCAGATGACATTTCCTTAAGCTTTGTTTTCATTTCTCAGTGAAAATTGGTGCATTTTGTTTTCCTGACATGTCATCTCAGTAATATTTGATAGAACAGTTTTTAGATATCTTTGACAATAGAACCATATAATCAACATTGGAATGTTAATGGCAGGTGTTCACTATGGGACATTAGGAGACTTCCTTACAAGTCCTAGATACTGGTTTTCTCTCATGTGAAATGAGGACCTTTGATCAAGTATATCCTGGGTCCCCACCATACAAACGTGTCTGTATCCTCTTGTATTTTTCTCTGAGTCCATTTCTCACAAGTTTCCTGTGTGCTTAGCCTTGAGGATTCAGTGTTCTAATAACAAAGACCCAATGAAACAGTAAAAGCACAAGCCTGTCTTTTTCCTTATCATCATGGAGCCCATGTCTAGTGGAGAACACAGTCACCCATTGGCCAACACATTCCACAAATGTTACCAGCCATTATGGATGTACTGTGAACATCACAGAATAAGAAGTAAAAAAAAAAACAGTACAATAACGCAACACAAAAAAATATATAGGGTATAGAGTGTCTTATCTTAGAAGATGGTTCTGGATGTCTCAAGAGCAAGCTTCTAATCTGAGAAGTAAAGGATTGAAAAAATATACAGCCATCTAAAAGGTGGCTGGTGTGGCTACTCAGTCTTGCATTCTCAGCATTTGGAACAATGAGGAAAAACGTACTGAGTATTCAAGGTCAGTGATGATTTAAGAGACGATAGAAGCTGTCAGTAGACGGTAGTAGCAGCCAGGTTGAGAAGAAAAGGAGGAGAGGGGCTTTGTGGAGAAGGGTTGATTTGATATTTCCACACCCAGATATGTGAGTAGTCTCTTGAGGACAAGCCTACATGCCAGCTGTATGAAGGAACAAATGTAGATGACTGAAGAGGGCAAGATCCCACACCAAGGCCCTTGGGAGCTCAATGTTCAAATGGCTGTAACAAAACTGGAGGGATGCACAAGATGGAGGGAGGTAATGTAAATGGGGTCTCTTGTTTTAATCTGACAGAGGTCTCTGTGATTTGCAAGGCTCCCCAAAGCACAAAGTTTTAAACCTAGGCCATAAAAGACAAGTTCTACTCTCAGAAGAAGAGAAGGGGAAAGCGAGAAATGGCAAGAACAGAGTAAGTGTAGTAAAAGAATGCGTGCTAGTGCAAATCATTCCTCTGCAAGTCCCGCTAAACCATATGATATTTGGTATAAATTAATCAACAAATGCTTTTTGTGCTCCTGATGTTGATGGAAATGAGATGGCATAAAAGAATGCTTCATATATCTCTATGCAGGTTGTGCAGATTAATTCTGCCATCACACCTGATATTTATTTTTCATTCGAGCTACATATTGGTAACAATCATAAGCCAAGATGAACCCTTTCTTCTATTAAATGATTTTGGTCATGGCCTTTTTTCACAGCAGAAAGTAACTGATACATAAGGTTTCTGGCATTTGCCTTTGAGAGAATGGCAGCATTGTAATATGCTTAAAGTAACCAACCATCATGTCTCTCATAGACAGAGGAGAAGGGTTTCTGGTGATGGAATACAAATGCTTGGGTCTGGACATTTCAGTGAAAACTCCAGTGTATGTGACCTTTAGCTCTCTCTCACACTAATCTGAGATCTGTGCTTCTTTTTGTATGTGCACATGAGTATAGGAAATATGGAATAAGTGTGTTGTTACTCCTATATTCTCTTATTCATGCTAGTAGGTTATTATTTTCAGCCTTTTCTTGAGAAACATCGCCACCAATTAGTTATTGGTCATGAACATAATATATTTAACAGTTTAATAGTATACATTAATAAGAATTGTGTGTCTACCAACAAATGTGTTTCCACCACCAAGTTATTTTATCCATTTCAAACCTGTTAATGGAAAGAGAAGCTAAGACCTATCATTGAAAGATTATCTAAAGAATAAATAACATTTTATTGTAAAGAATCTTATATAAATCCTAACACCAATCAGTTCCCAATAAATACATTCTTTCATGTCACCCAAGCATTTGGGGGATATAACCATACTATGGCACTGTCCAAGTTTCCATGGCTTATGTGTAAAATAGGAAATATTGTCACACAATGTAGCACTTCATTTTATAAATATGTGCAATGGAGGCCGATGAAAAATAATTAAAATATATTTATAGGAGAGTGCTCATGGTATTTATGTACTCTGTTCCTTGACAGGGAGTATCTGGAAACTCGTGAATCTTTTGGGCATTGTCACGTCTTCGATATTTGGTTGGTTTTACATTTGTTAGAGTTTTTATAGCATACATGATTTGGCAGATGCTTAGAGTGGTAGGCGTGCCTGGCTTTTGATGTCTTTGAGAACAGAGAGGCCTTCAGGGCTGGGATGGTGTCTTTCTGTAGGTCATGTTCTTCAACTAATCACAGTACAATTCATGAACATTCAACAGTGTCACTCAAACTTATATAAGAACCCATCATACAGGAAGCAAAGGTAGTCAGTATGAAGAGAAAATGGCACACTTCACATCAGTCATTTTCAAGCTCATATAGTGTGGGGCAAAAGTAGCTGAGGGGATCTTCAGGAACTCCCACATAGATTTTCAAATTCCCATTATATAGAGAAGATGTACTAGACTTATTAGTTCCTTGTCAATAGTGACTTAAGTTTAATATTGATTGTTTGCAATAGTCATGCTGACTCAGGACTCAGATAGAAAGAATCCACATTTATATTCTTAACTGGGTGTCTTTATTCCATGTATATAATATATAGCATTTAAGGAAGAGCCTAACTTATAGAGACTGTTTTACTAACATCTTGTTTGCTCTGCATAGTACTCAGTATAATGGTCTTTTATTTAATTCGATTATATGACTGAATAAATGAAGGCTCAGAATTTGTAAATAATAAAATGTGCTATGCATAGCTGCCCCATACATGAACTCTTATGTGTGCCTTGCACCCAAACACTATATGCTTAGCATTCACAGTAAACCACAGAGGTCAATTTAACTCTTCATGGCTTAATTTCTTCATTTCTTGATTAGCCTTATGGCACAGTGATACTTTCATAAAAGTGTGGATTAATCAAGAAGAAATTTAAAAGCATTATTTCATCTATATGTCCACATGGTGATGATAGTGGTTATGTTTGTTATCATTATTATTCTCAAGAGACATGAAAAATGGATCCCAACCAGTAAGTGTGAGCATATTCAGTGTCTTCATTGAATCTTACAGCCAAGAACCATATGAAGTTATAATTTTACTTTTTTAGTGAGTGCTGTGAATTCTAAAATCTTGTGCGACATTTTATTTCCACTGATCAATTTTTAATCTTTCTTGGGCTGAATACAAATTTAAAAATATTCATCTAATTTTTTTTTTACTTCTACCAAGTTTAGAGCATAAAGTACTCCTTTATGCAGATCCAAAGCAAAGCTTTCAGAAGCCACATGTCAGGAGAGGGAAGGAGTCTCATTGCTTCCTATTCTGCATACTAGAGTTCGAGGAGTGTTGGACGTGGCCATGGAGAACAGCCTGCTTAGGTAGAATGACCTCACTTTCCCTGAGGGTCCCTGCTTACTATACTGAGATCTGTCCTGTATAGAAGACTAGAATCTTAGTAACATTTGATGGCAAAGAGTGAATGGAAAATTTTTCCAACTATCTGAAACATGGGCTACTTCAGAAAATTGTTCTAATTAGCTGAACCATCAAACCTAAAGTCCAGAGCTGTTAACAATGTGGGGCAAGTGGGCCATGTGCCAGCTAATTCTCCACCCCAGGTACATTCCATTTGAACACACTGTGAACTCGTTTTACTATCTTTTCCTTTCAGTGCTCTGCATAAATTTGAAACAAGCGCCTGAAGTCATGGTATGGATTAGGAGCCTCAATTCCAAGCATTTTATTAGGAAGCTGTCTGTGGTGGTTTGAATGAGAATGGCTTATATAGGCTCATATATTTGAATGCTTTGCTTGGTCCCTAGTTGTAGAAATATCTTGGTAAGGATTAAGTGTGACCTTGGTTGAGGTTACTTGCAATGAGTTTTGAAGTTCCAAAGTCTGTGCTCTTATATCTTGTGGGTAAGATTTAAGTATTCAGTTACTTCTCCGATAACATGCTTGCCTGCCTGCCTGCCTGCCTGCCTGCCTGCCTGCCTGCCTGCCTGCCTGCCTGCCTGCCTGCCTGCCTGCCTGCCCGCCTGCCTACCTGCCTGCCTGCTTGCCATACTCCCCACCATGATGGTTATAACTTGTAACTGTAACAAGACTCCCAATTAAATGCTTTCTTTTATAGCTTTGCTTGGTCATGATGTCTCTTCAAAGAAATGGAAAAATAATTAGGAGGCCTTTTCCTTTCCCATATACCCAAATATCCTGTGTTTCACCCATACTTTTGAAGATGAGAGTTTCCTCTTTCATTTTTCCTCCTCAATGTTCTCTTACCTTCCTGTGCTTTAGAGCACAGGTCAGATTCTCTCTCTCTCTCTCTCTCTCTCTCTCTCTCTCTCTCTCTCTCTCTCTCTCTCTCTCTCTCTCTCCTGGTGAGTTTTCCCTGGTTCCTCTAACTGTCCCTGTTCTTCTGTCTCTGTATCCCATTTCTTGCCTATAGACCTTTAAATTCTACCAATTCTCTTCAAACACTGTGGTATATTCTGCTCTAGTCCACCAGCAATGACATAAGTACAAGGTGTTCAGTACCTTTGAAGTGCTAGACACACGCTAGTGGATAAATGTTTTCAATATACTCTAATAGTCCTTTGCTGGCCCAATAAAGTAACTTTCCTCATCATACTCAAAACAGTACTATTATCAACATCATAACTTTTAAGTACAAAAGGTGATACTCTAAGAAACTAGAGAAACAATTCCAATATCATGTTGAAACTGGGATATTCCAATCACCCATTCCTCTGACACCAAAACTCATTTCCTGTCATTTGCTACATTGCTCAGCTTTAGGTCATAGGACTAGCTTGTCTCATGTTTTTGGATTTCTTTTCACAGTTAAATCTACCAAGCGCCAAATATGTTTTCCAATTTCCTTGATCAAAGATGTGAAGATACTATAGTAAACAGCACATCCCCTTTCACAGTCAGAGCACTAATTTTCTAAGTCGCCTAGAGCTTTGGCTGCTAATAAGCTTTCTCCTATTCAGAAGGCAGCTATGTACCCAAAGATATAGTAGACCCAGCTTCAGGTCTGTGAACTAAGCAGGAGTCAGTACACAAATAGAAAAATGACATCTGTGCTTAAAATCAGGAAAGTTCTTTAGGAAATTATTTTCTAGAAATCCCCTTGAGATGAACTGAGCCTCAACTACACCTGCACTGCAGGTAATTCAACTTCTTCTCTGCCTAATCTTGTTTCCCATGTAGCCATTGTTTATAAGAAAACTGTTAAATAGATCTCCTGCATGCAAATCTCTACCACTAAGTGATTTCCTTAGGAAACCCAATCACGCATCAGAGAATATACATACACTGGCCTCTAAATTACTAAATAAATACAAATTTGCAAGTATCCACTTCACATAGTTAATGACAATACACATAGTTTTTAAAGGGATGTAAGTTTCTTTATGGGATCTCTCTGATGAATAATACAGGTCATGTGATTAGAAATGTAATCTGCTTTGAGATGACCAGTCATATCTTTTGCTTCATCATTATATATGTCCACTGTAACTTGGTCTGGATTTGTAGCTTTCCTAAGCCTCAATTCTGCATGTACTTCATTGTATCATCAGGCAAACTTTTCAGGTTCATCCCAGAGTCAGGAAAGCAGAGCCCTATAAATCACAGAATCCATATAAATCCAATTATCCCTTTTAATGAGATTGGGGTCTTAGTAGAAATTTCTACTTTAAGACAAATGAAGATCACTTTCTCAATGGAGTAAAACACTGGCATAGAGGATAAGATTTAAGTTAAGTGTATATTCCAGTTGAATGGTTCTCAGATGTTAGCAGTCAATGACTTGACCAAACTCAAATCATGCTACAGGCACAAATCCAACATACATCCAGTTTTATTCTGGTAAAGGCATTTCAAATGCCAAACCTTATCTTTATAGTCATGGTGGTATTATATTAAAGTAGAAGTGGTTTTGAGACAGATGCTTTTCCTGTAGCAACGAAATCACAAAAAGGATTTGTTTTATTGTGATTTCCTTTTATGGACCTGTTAGACTGGGCCTGAAAAATACTTCCAGAGTGAGCCTATGTTGCCTAAGGGATATTCAACTTCCAACATGAATGGAAACAAGTTCTAGAGACACTGGAATACATAGTACATACAGCTCTGAACATGTGTAGTGTGTTACCATAATTTTAGAGACTAGACCATAGTTTGAGAATTTTTAAATATCTATTTTAATTAAGATATAATTACATTTTAATAATATATAAATAAAATATGTAATTAAAATTTAATTAAAATATACACTATTTTCCTTCTTACTTTTTCTATCTCCCACCCTCTCCGTTTCCATTTGTTGCAGACCTTCTTATGTCCCCTCATTCATATTGAGAGTTCTTATGAACAATACAAATAATTAGAATCTACAAGAAGTTTATGACCAACACAGTCAGATTCTACCAGGAATATATGGAGGAGTTTATACAAAATTGTGCCTCCTTGAATATAATGATGACTCCTTTAATGTATACACATGTGAAGACTCATCATGGTTTATAAGATATGGAGTAGTCAGCCGTCAACAATGTACCAGAACCACACTTTCCCTCAGTTTTTCCTTTAAATTTAACCAATTGATTATCCTGTAGTCATAATGTCTAACCCTGAAAAGCCATGCTCAGTAGATTCCCCTTCTCTGCATCTACGGTTTGCAATGTTTAAGTGCCTTACTGTTGCCCACACAGCAAATAAATATTTTAGAAATTTTCAAATGCCAGTCTCTTATAATTTGAAAATGTTCTATAGGCTTCATTTAATTTTTTACTTTCATTTTATTATGGATGTTTACTTTGGACAATTTTATTGCCACTTTATAAAGATTATTTTATTTATATGTACCAGGTATATATGTGTATGCACATGTGTATGAAAGTGTGCTCGGTCATGCATATATGTACACGTGGAAGCCAGAGAAATACATTAGGTTTCTCTTTTACTACTTTCCTCCTTATTCTCTTGAGGGTCTCACACAGAACTTGGAGCTCACTATCCTCACAATAATTTTGAACAAATAGTTATAAACTCAATTTTTAGTTCTCTTTTTTCTGCCAACTCAGTCCCTGAAAAACTAAAATCTACCACCACTATGTTTGATTGATGCTAGGGTTTTAAAGATTTAGACAACTCCATAAACAAACTAATATAATGATTGTCACTCTCTAGTTCCATTATCTTCCTTAGTGAAATGACCTCAAGGTTTCTCTATGCTCTCACATATTACAGAATTTCTTGAATATTATGGCTACATTGTAGACCATTGGATGCGTGTGTGTGTGCATGTATCCATGTTTTCATGTGTGTGCATGTGCTGCTCATATCCTTCATGTATTCATCTTTCAACAGACATCTACATCTTAGCTTGTGAGAACAGTGTGTAGTTAATAATGCAATGCTAATATGTCTTCAGGATTCCTTATTTCAATTCTTTTGAGTGGATGTGGGTGACCTTATTCTCAATTTTTGGGTCTTTCCCACTCTGCTTCTCACTGTGTTGTACTATTTTGTGTTTCTCCTACCAGTGTTGTAGCTCATTACTAGTATAAGTTCACCATGGTTGTTATTTTAACTTCCTTGATAATCTTCGCAATATACCCTTTGGTCATATGTATGTCTTCTTGGAGAGATAAGTTACTTGCTCATTATAATTCACCACACTAATATATGTAGCCTGTGTTACATAACTTTCTATGCTACTAATAGGATGGCATTCGGAAGGAGATAACGTTTGATCTATATATCTATATTGAGTAGGCTTAGATTAGATTAGAGGATATTGCGAAACAGTTGATAGAGACTTAAACTAAGTGCCCTACACAATGCAAATTCAAGCTAATCAAAGTTGAAAGTACAAGGAAAGCTGGAGGCAGAAGCATAAATTGGTGGAATATTTTCTTCTCCTGACTTCAGTCTGAGAGTTTGAAAAAGATGGCAAGACACTAACAAGGAAGCCTAGGCTTACAAAGAGTCAGTTTAGCAATCCCAACAGAGAAAACATTTGTTCTTTTGTTATAGTTTAAAAAAAAAAAAACAGAAATGCAACTGAGCGAACTGACTTTGATCATAGACCCACCTCCAAGCCAGTCACTACACGATGTTTTGTAGTATTGACCGGGACTGTGTAACGTGTTTATTGAAAGCTACACACAATTCAAACCAGTTTCTTGCAAACTGTATATATGGAGACAAAGAGAAAATCCTCCCCCACCCCTGCTACCTCCCTGAAAAGATTAATTAAAAGCAGAGGGATTCCAGAAGGGCAAAGTGACAGGCGATCTTTTTCATTAAATAATAGATTCTCATATTGTGAGCACATTTTTTTTTTTTGGAGCCGGACACATGCCCCTGGGCTGTTGTTATACCTGTGATTCAAGCCTAACCCCTAGCACCATAGTCCTTTCCCAGAAAGTTGCGATGTGTTTACCCATACAATTCAGGTCAACAATTCCTTCCTGCCTCTAGTATGGGAACAAACTCTTCTCGGTTAGCAGATTTAACCTGGGTTATATATGCTGGGGGATACATATTTCAAGTCCTTCACACACACCCTGAATTTGTTAATTCTGAGGTTTATGTGCTAAGAACTTTGGTTTTCAGCAGAGTTGGGTTCCAGTTATTTGAATCAATAATTTGACTTAAAAATAGAGCCTGGATCTATTTCCTTTCATCCTCTGTGACAATTCTATGGGTGTCTATCTCATATACTAGAAAGCCTTTAACTTTTATTTCATACACCAGAAACAGACAGAAGGGAAGGAAAAAGGAGAAAGGAGAAAAAGGAAGAAGGAAGGAGGAAAGGAGGAAAGGAAAGTGGAGGAAGGAAGGAAGGAAGGAAGGAAGGAAGGAAGGAAGGAAAGAAGGAAGGAAGGAGGGAAGGAGGGAAGGAAGGAAGGAAGGAGGGAAGGAGGGAGGTGGAATGAAAGAAGGAAACAAGGAAGGGAAAGTAAGAGAAATAGGCTGCACTGTCTTTAGAAGACTTAATTAAAAATGCAAGGACAATTTTGGAGGAGTTTTGGGAATAAGATGACTAGACTGAAGAATCCATGTGTAACCTGGAATTTTTTTGATTTCTAAGTCAAATTATCATGTTTGAGTTTAAAACTACGTACCCTGTAAAAAGGGGGAAATTTTAGGCCCTTTCTTGAGATTCTGAAATATATAGAGACAATACAGTTCTCTGTAGAAGGTATTTTTCTAGCCCTTGAATGTGTGACTGTTCACCTTTGCTTTTGATGTAATACAATCATATAAATTGAAATCCTTTGGTTCCGTTCTTCCTCTGCTTGGGAAGGACTCAAGGTCACAAAAGCGTATTATCTCCTTGGACCTGGGTAAATGTCAACACTTACCCTCCACCCAGGCAGAAAAAGAGCCTTCACAAGAGAGCCTAATAAAGCAAAGCAGCACATGGCTGCCCTGAAGAAGTAGGTGAGAGGGTGCTGTCATCTGAAGTTCTTTGTGTCGGTTTGGACGCATGCCCAGTACACAGAAGTGTAAAGGAAGTGATTTCTCTCAAAATAAACACATCACTCAAGAAAGATAAAGAAAGTAAGTATTTCATCCTTTGATGTGTGAAAGAAAGCATGTCATGTGGAATGTGTTCTCATGCAGTGTCTTTATGTCCCCTTAGGTTCTTTTCTCCCATCTCACACAGAAAAATAGTCAAAAGGGACAAAATTTGTAAAGCACTAATTATGTGATCTGTTCTGTGCAAACTACTTCATTTAAATAATTGCATTGACTTATCCCTAGAAATATAACAGGTCCCATGTATGTTGTCAAAATAACAGGTGAAAGATCTGTAGTATCCCACACAGTTATCACGTGATCACAGCAGTACACATAGATTTTTATGAATCAAGTAATTCAAGCTAAAAGAGGGTAAATAGGCTCAGCGGCCCTCACATCACTCTGAGAGGCAGCTTCTCTGGCTCCAGTGGGGAGCAACAACTGGATACAAATGCACCAAAACTCAACGGACAGTGGACCACTGTTTCTCGCTCGCCCGTAGAGCACTTCAGCAGTTTTGCAGGTATCGGCTGAGCTCATGAATGCATATGTAGGCGGTCCCAGATTGGCTAGACAGCACTGTCAATCTTCTTTGTACTCACTCACATTTTAGGGCCATGTGACAACTGGTTGGCCTATGCTGTCCTAGGGTGAATCAACTGGTCTCATTCTATTGGTAGCCAGTCCAGGCTTGTTTCTGCAGCAGTGATATGTTTTCAAGAAAGAAGGAAAAACTGTCACTTGAAGGCTAAGCCCCACTGATTTGTCTATGTCAATATATTGGCTAAAGGAAGTTATCTGTCCACTTTGAACTTTAGAGGCAGGCAGGGTCCTGTGTCCTGATGTAGGAACTATATAAATTCATTTTATAAATGAATTTAAAATGACACATGCACCTGGCAAAGGTACAGAATGTCAATCAATCCACTGTGGATGTTTTTATTTCTATACATGTTTTTTTTCATCCTAACACTTGCCCTTTAAAGAAGATCTGCAGGTCCTCTTTGATTTTGTTTTCCCCAACCAATGGATTGGAGACAGAATACATGTACCAACAATTCTAAGAGACGTTCTCCAGCCCTCCAAGTAGTGTTACTCATCTTTCCAACACTGTGACAAAATACCATCCAAGGAGAAAATGTTTATTGTGTAGCTCACAGTTTCAGCGGTGTGGGGCCATGGTTAGCATGCTCTGGTACGTTGGGCCTCTGGGTGGCAATACATCATTGCAGGAAGCAAACAGATTTTCTCCCATCATAATAGAGAAGAGAGAGGAAGAGGAGTAGGGAGAGAATAGGGGAAGGAAGAGAGACTAAAGTGCTGATATTCCTTAGAAGGGCACACCTCCATAATTTACTTACTTACTTATTTAAATATGTTACTTATATAACATAACTTGCTTCCATTATACCTACGATCTGAAAGTTACACCAAGTCCCAAAAGGCCTGTAGGCAAGCTTTCAAGTATGAAGGGCATTTGTAGTAAACAATAAATTAACTCCAACCCAAAGACCACTTTTCCAGGTTCCCTAGAGGTTAGCATCCAGATATCACATAGGTTCAGGCATAGAACCCCTTTATGAGGCAGCCTGATACATCGTTTTTCTATTACTGATTATTACTGATCAAAATCCACCCCCAGTTATTTCTCATGTGCTGTGAAGCAAACTAATATAGAAAAAAATTTCTTTTATGTGCCAATCATTTTATAACCCATATTACTTGTTAATGTCTTGAATTTTGTATTATTTTCTAAACCAAGTGTTCCTCAGATGATAGCAATATAAGGTCACTTTATTGTATGTGTACACAGTGTGAGTGTTCCTCCCATCACTGCAATCCAAAGCCATTTGTGTACTGGGAAACCTGCCTCACTAGTGTGAATGTCAACGTTCCTGTAGCTACAGTGACCTAGATGTTGTGCTTCGGTTAATACAGCCAAGCCTGTCTTGTTTCTGCTTCTTCCCTTTGAAATTGTACTTCCTTATGACTGCATTAGATTGAACTTGGCTTGTCGTGCACAGTAAAGGACTTGGATGGCATTCGTGTCCATAATAGTATGTTTGTTTTAGGGGACAAAAAAGAAAGAAAACAAATTTTAAAAAAAAACCAAAAACAACAACAAAAAACACTTATGTGTCTGCCTTTGTTCTTCTATCATTTCCCTTATAAGTGTGGTCCTATCTTTATAGAATGTGGCTGTAAATATTCTGTAATTTAGCATACTTATTCATCATCTCAAGATCCTCTACCGAGACATTTTTTTAGGACTAGGCACTGTGAATCTGAATCAGGTACAAATATACATTACCTCCCTCCAACTTTTGAGTTTGAAGATTCTGTAGGCTTCTAGATGATGCTGTGGGATAGAGCAGTCTCTTTTAGGTAACCTTTGGTTTTCATCAGTTTTCCCCTATACCCTGGTATCCAGGAGGCTCTCTGGCACTGAGGGGGGAAAAGCATCTTTAGCACTTTAAAGTCAAGGGGCATCTAGCTTCCATGCCATGGTTTATTGCATATTTTCTTGACATGCAGATATGTTATTCAGACCTCAATATCTTTATCCACTTGCTGCTTTCACCTCCAATCCTTAGTTCTTCATTTTTCTGAGGACGCAACTTTCCTCTAAGCTTTTGCTAGATCTCCCTGTTCTCCTGAGCCAGTAACAACACAACACAGTTGTCTATGCTCTAGGTAGGTAGCAGTGGGTAAAAGACTGACTTAGCCACATTTGTGCCATGCTGTTTCTTGCTACACAGTGAATTCTCTCCCTTGGAGCTGTCTATACTCATTCTCCTTGGGCTTGAGTAAAACAAACTTATAGACCAAGCTTTGTCCAAGGATGCAGGCAGCCACGTTCTGATTCTTAAATTCTCTGAATCAAATTAGACTCTGACCTTGTAAGAAAACATTCAACACCAATGGGTAAGAGACCAATAATGCTCATGATGCCTGCAGTTTTGGTTCTTCCCCAGCATTCTCTTGACTCTAAAAGCCATGTCTAAGCTGCCCATTATCAGATCCAGTGTCCTCACTTATCTATAATCAGCTCTGTGAACAACCAGTTCCACTTTGATTGAAGTCATATGGCCTCCTTTTAGTGAATTCTGGTTTCTCTCTGTCCGTTTTCAGCATATCAAAAGCATTCGCTTTCACATCATTGTCTCAGTATATTTTAAAAGGAATATGTTTTCTAGAACTAAAATCACTCATCTTTCTGTCACCAGACTGGCTATCTTCATAACTAAAGAAAATGGACATGGTTTTGTTTTTGAGAGGCAGGTAAGTAAAAAAAGAAATTCAGGAATCATGGCTTCCAGATGAGTCAACGGTAGTGAATCCTTTTTCCAACACATATATTGACAGTTGAACAGCGGAGACCTAATCGTAGCATCCACATGTTAAAGAATAAGCTAGTACAGGAGTCAGATGCTCACCACTTCCACAGAACCACATCCCTTTCTTTGTCTATCCTTGATAGACTTTGGAATAGAGAAAATAGGTATAGGAGGAACATATGCATGAATTGATTTGATTTCTGTATTACTACATATGCAATGTATACTCAACATGATATGTGATCATTATATATAAAATATTTCAAATTCTGTAGTAAAACATTACTGAAACTTCAGTTGCTAAATAAATTTCTCAAGGCCCTCATCATGTCAAATGACAGAAGAGCCAAGTAGCATCATGACAACCATGGTGAGACATGAGTGGAAACACTTAATAGTATTGGATTGTTTTCTCTGTATCATCAAAATTCTTGTAACAAAAGAGATGTTTTTTATGCTTCAGTTCAGTGACAAAAGAAAGGAAGAGAATTGATGGTAGTAAAAGTGAGAGGAGAGGGGAGGAGAGGAAAAAGAACAGACAAGAAAAAGTAAGACCCACAATGGACCAATAATCAGTATCTGGAACATTAAGCCTCTAACATTAAGTACTAAATTGAGTATTTGGTGTAGAAAAATCATAAAAACCCTTCTCACTGTAGATGTGTAGAGTGACATATAGTGCATCTGAGAGACAAGAAGGATCAGAGAGTCAATAGTAGAACACCATGCCCTCTCATTTGGTTGGAGCAGGTCTGTGAGCAGCTCGGGTAGAACCAATAGACGAGTGGCAGAGAGAACAAAACAGCATCTTGTATTTGAATGAGATCTTCACTCTCTTTCTGTGTGTGTTCCCTGACATAGCGTGTAAAAATACCCTGTAGATTCATTCACCTGATAACGTGGCAGATAGCATGTGATGTACACTTTTCAACAGAGTTAGAATGTACTCAGAACCCAGACAGACAAATTTCCCTGCCCAAATGGCATTTCTTCCAAATGAAAGAACAACCTAGTGTTTTGATAATGATATCGCCTATAGACATAATTAAAAATGGCATCCTACTCCACTTTGTGCTGCTATAACAGAGTCAGAATGGGTAATTTCTAAAGAGGAGGGGGCTTACCAATGAGAATTCTGAAATGCAAGAACAAGATGGTTCTTCTGGGGAGGAATTTTTAACTGCATCACTCTAAGGCAGAGGTTGGGGCCCAAGAGAGCATAAAAGAAGAAACAGTGGTAAAATCATATTTGTAACAAATCAGACCTCCTAAATGATAAAATTATTCCTGGGATGATGACATCAAGCCATTCAACTGTACATTCAGTCACCTCATTTCACATAGGTCTCACTTCTCAACACTGGTACATTGGGGATTTGGTTTCTAACACATTAACTTTAGGAACACATTTAAGACATAGCAGCAGGTAAGAGATAAAGGCTCATCTTGGGCTGAAGTATACAAAATAAAATAAAGGATGGAATGCATCACCAACTAGTCACATTTAGACAGGGACTTCGAGAACATGAGAGACATCTGAAGGGAGAATATTCTAAGCAGAAGAATCATGAAGGTAAAAATATCTTGACACAGCAGTCTCAGACTGTAAGAAAGCCAAATGCAGAATCTGTATGTCCAGGATACATAAAGAAACCCAATAAGAAAGAGCGGTGTTTAGACTACAGTGTCAATGATAGAGATGGAGTTCTAGAAGACAAAATGTCCTGGACATAGTCTGTCTGTAAAACCAACAGAATTTTCCAGTGAATTAGATATGAGTAAATGAGAGATCTGTAGGCTTTAGACAATTAGAGAAGTGAAGTTATTGCTTGTTAAGGTGGGAAAGACTGTGACAATGGATCTTAAACATTCAGGAGGAAATGCCAAACTAATGCTGTATATAACCCTGTGGCATTTGCAAGGGAGACACAGACTTGGCATGCCCATTTATAAGTCATCAATTCTAGTCCTAAATCCTTCAGCATGCCAACATTTACTGTTCAGAGTTAAGAAGTAATTGAGATAGAGTACAGGGATGGTATCCTGGAAGAAATGAGAACATCTTTCCATGAAGAAGGGATGCCCTTTAGTCAATTAAGATATGGAACAAGATTTATAATATGTAATTCTTTGGAGACTTAGGAAAGACCTTTCTAAGAAGACTGAAGTGAGTTCCAGAAGGAGAAAGAAGAAGACATATGATGACAATAATAATAAGCATATCCTTGGAAAAGTTCTTCTAAACAGGGAACCTCAAAAAGGTGGTGGCAGATGGAAAGATAATTGGCATCGAAGCAAGTGGTTTTGGAGATGAGAAGGATCACGTGCCCACTCCATTTGCTAATACAAACATTTGTGTTGGAGATAAGGGTTGCTTTCTGGTGCAACATCTTTTAGTAGGCAAGAGGATTGGGCTCTGGTGCAAATATGCAGAGGTTGGGCCTTATCCACAGACATGGAGCTTGATTGATCCTAACTGAGGGAAAGTTGAGTGTATGGAATGGAACAAATACATGTAAAGTGGAATTGGCATAGGAAGTAACAGAAAATTATATTCTGCTTTCTCCTTTCTTCACCCTAAGCAAAATGTGGAGCAGTACAGTGAGATTTCAGATTGCTCTGCAGTCTGATATTTAATAACCAATTAACAAGATTAGTTTGGAAGAGTAGCATGGTGGTTAGAGAGTAGGTAGCATGCATGCAACAGATAAATAGTTGCTTTCATTGAGGGTCCGGAAAGGAGAGAAAAGGGTTAAATGGCCTAGGAGACCAGGCTATCCATAGGACTGGCCACCTTGAAAGTGGGTACTGATTAGTTTGTGGTAAAGGTGACTCAACTAGAGTCATGTGGGAAGATGGAACCTTAACTGAGAAAACATCAGCCAACAGAGTGCTGTGCTGGTAGAATACATGGTCTCTAAGGCTCTTTCTTGATTAATGATTAATGTGGGAAGGCCCTACCTATCATGGGGATAGTGCAACCCTTGGGCAGCATGTTCTAGAATCTATAATGTATAAGAAGGCATGCTGATCAAACCATAGAGAGCGACACTAAAGAAAAATTCCTTCCTGGCTTCCTTCCTGGCTTCTGCTTCAGATTCTATTTCCAAGTTCCAACCTTAAGTTCCTGTCCTGGAGTCTCTCAGGTTTGGGTTGTAAACTGGGAGCCTTTAGATGGAATAGAACTTTTTCTCCTCAAGTTGCTTTTGGTAATGGTGTTTTGTCAGAGCAATAGAAACCCTAAGTAAGATAGAAGTCACCACTTTATGATATGAATAGTAATTATAATTAAAAGAGGAATACAAGAGCAAAAGGTGTAAAGAAGAATGGGGTATGAATCATGAACTCATAAATGCCTGAATTAGGAAGACTTGTTGATATATATTAATGATATAAGCTTCAAAGTGGATTTTGATTAAGGAAGAAGGAAGAATAGGTTGGGCACTATAAGGATGAGGCAGGGCCCATTTATCACATCTCCAGGCAAATAGTAGAAGGAGGGAAAGAAAATATAACTTACAAGGCCTTCATGGGGAAATAGAGTGTGTAGTCTGGGTTAGAGCAAAAATGTGTGAAGAAATTTATATAAGAGGGAAAGTTATAATAGACGAAATTTTGTCAAAATTTGCCTTAAGTGCACAAAACTCAAAAGAAGGGTTTCACACGTAGGAGGAGAAGGGGATGATGTCAGTTAAGTAGCATATGGAGTTGGACTGAATGGAAATCTGGAGAAAAAAATGATTGCCTATGTAAGGCTCACGATATCTGATGGGGTGAGGATCAAGGTGCATTAGGGATAGAGATAGAATGCTGTGGTGCTAGGATACATGGTCTCTGAGGCTCTAGGGCTCCTCTCGGTCTCTCTCAGCCTCTCTCTCTCTCCTGCCCTCCCTCCCCACCTGATGTGTACATACATGATATGCCAATGATAATGTGCACACTAAGGAAGACCTAGTATAGACAGAAAGGCATGCTGCAGTCCGTTAATACAATTGCTCAGGTTGCGGTGACCCCCAACCACAAAATTATTTTTGTTCCTACTTTATAACTGTAATTTTGCTACTATTAATGAATCATACTGTAAAAGCTGTGTTTTCCAATGGTCTTACGCAACCCCTTTGAAAGGGTCATTTGACCCCCAAAGAGGTGATAACCCACAGATTGAAAACCACTGGACTAGAGTATGTTTGCAGTTGGTGGTGCTGTTTAGGAAGGTTTAGGGGGATGAATTATGTTGCTGGGGATAGGCGTTGAGATCATATAGCAGCACTCTACTTCTAGTACACCTCCTCTATTTCACGCTAGCACTCGAGGTTGTGAGCTCTTAGCTTCCTGTTCTGGTTGCCATGCCCCCAATGCAAACTTTTAACCTCTGCAATAGTGATGCAAATAAGCTCTGTTTTCTTTCAAAGGGGTCTTTAGGTCATAGGAACAGAGGAGTAAGGAATACATGTTCCATCTAAGAGAAGTTTGATTGCCTTAATGTAAATATCTAAAACTAGAGAAAAGATCTGAAATCCATGGGACATAATCATAAGCAAGATGGCTAAAGAGAAGAAACATATGGAAAGAAGATATAACAAGAATCTGAGAAATGGGAGAAATAGGGGTGTGTCCTGAATGTCAAGAAAAGTTTGCCTACTGCCTTAGTTCCTTGCTGTGTTACTTGCTCTTGCTGTGAAGTGACATGGTGCCCAACTTATAAAATAAAACATTTTATTGGAGGCTTGCTTACCGTTTCAGTGGGGAAGTCCAAGACCCATAGAGCATCAGGCAGACAAACATGGTGCTGGGTTAGTAGCTGAGAACTTGTCTCTGGTATAAATACAAGAGACAGAGAACGCTAACTGGGAACAGCATGGCCTGTGGAAACTTCAAATGCCACCCCTAGTAACATACCTCCTCCCAACAACGATATACTTCCAAAACCTTCCTAAACAGTCCGAGCAAATTCAGACCAAGCATCTGAAATATAAGAGCCTACTGAGGCCAATAGCATTGAAATCACCACACCTGATGAAATGCATCTTACGTTTCTATGGTTGTTGTGAAGAAGCTTAAAAGATAGTATATGTTCTCCCAAAGATGGGGAAGCCAGAGTGTGATGTCAAGTGTGCGTAGAGTCAAGTTTTTTAAGAGAACTGGGAGCTTATCTGCTTCATGTCTTGTCCAGTTGTCAGACTGGCTGGCTACCTTAGGCTTATAGAAGCTTCATCCAAAGTTCTACATTAATCTTCATGACATTCTTCCTCATTTCTTTGTGTCAAAAAAAATCTGCCTTCTTCTGATGGCATTGGTCCTGCAGCATGACCACACATTAACTAGATCATATCTGCAGAGACCCCTTTTTGCAAAAGAAAAAAAAAAGAATCATATTCACAGGTTCAGGGTGGATGTTGCTTTAGGGAAGATAGTAGTCAATCCATCAAAGTGTTGAAAAGATGAAATTGTAACAAAATCATTTTTCATCCACATTAAAACCACATACTGTCTATATGGTTTAGCTCTTACTTAACTGGAGCTTTTCAAAAAAGTGACATTTTCTTTACATCAAGAATATTTGTTATTATGTAGCATAACTGTTCGGTCATGTTTTCTGCCAGATTATCACATTTTTTCTAGGTCAGTGGTTACGAAACATGTTAAAACAGATGCTGTTTCCAACTCAGCATCTCTGATTCAGTATCTGGAGGGTGTGGCCCCACAATTACATTTTAAACAATTTCCTAGGTAATATTGATCCTGACATTCCTGATCTCAGACCATACCTGAAGAAACCTTCTTGTCTCCCCCAGACACTGGGGATCTCCAACTCCAACGTAAGAAAAAGAGATAACAGACAAGATATTCCTTTCTATTTCCTGACCACGCTAGTGGCTGGGTATGCAAAAAGAACCCAAGAAATTCTCTTGCTTGGGCTCAGGTTGTTATGATATATGTCAACTCTCATTCAGTGTATCACACCATAATATCCGGCAGGCCATCATGAGCCCTGTGTACCAAGGTTTTTGATTCTATATAAAAATTGGTATATAATTATTGCATTTAGCACAGGAAGACAAAAATTTTATGTTGTTAATATCTTATAAAACGTCATCAGCAACTGGGGTGAATTCTAGCCCTTTTATTCAAGAACCAGCACATCTGTGTCCCTCAGCAGAAGTAGATTCTGAACACAGATTTCTATAAAACTATGTGGTTGGTGCTCTGCAGAAGACAGTTTAGAACTGACCCAACGCATGGGTTTATTTGCATCCCTCTTGTTCTACAAGCTGCAAGCTCTACTGTTGATGTGGTGTTCTCTTGTTCTCCTCCAATCTTAGCAATGCACTTAATTCACTAATCAAGTTCCTCACAGTTAGTTCTTTGTTCTATGTTCCCTGTCTGTTCAAATACAAGTTTTGCATAAGCTAAAACATGCTTCCGAGAACAAAGTCTTTGATGTTAAGTGGCCCATGACTCTTCCTTCTGAGGAAGTAGAGCAGGTAAATTCAATGCCTGTTTTTTGCTATATGGTTTGTCTCTACCTTTGACACTTCCTGTCTTCAACATTACGTGTCTGGCAAACTGTCTGCTGAGATTTTCATTTGTGCAGCCTATCTTCAAACTTCAGTAGGGTGGTCAGTCCACACTTCTCACCTTTGGCAGCTTTTCCATTTACATCAGACTCTTGTTGGACTCCACGGAGTGACACTAAAGGTGTTAGAGCAATTAATTCGCAAGTTTGCATTTCTCTGTCTATCCCAGGATGAGGGGTTTCTGGCTCATCTCCCACATTCATCCTGCTCACTCATGTCCACTCACAGACTCTGTAAGATTGTCTTCTGACCTGCACACATAAACTATGGTAGGTGATATACACACATTAATAAATAAATAAATAAATAAATAAATAAATAAATAAATAAATAAATGTCAAATTAACAAATAGTAATGTAGTGAGAAACATAATCCTTGGCCCCAAGTAACCCTAGGTATGGCTTTCTATTTCTCCCCTTAGTGTATAAATTTGAGCAAGCCAAAGCAGTTAGTGTCTATACATCATCACAATTCTGAGCTTTCATGGTTGTTTTATCAGTTGAAAGTTTATTCAGGATCACAGGGTCATTGGACATTTTGTTACTGGTATCATGTTTTGGTCCCACCTACTACCCCAATCCACTCTATCCTGCCTGAATATTCTGAAATGCTAACCTCTGACTTTTCTCATAAAAAACACCTCAACCAGCTCTTTTATGGTTTTTATTATACGCTGTGTTACATATATGCAGCAAATATCCTACTGATGCCTTCTCTTTGTCTGTCTCCTTCTTTCAAACAGTAAGTGGCTCTTTAAGTCATGAATAGCCACCCTTTTTTACCTTGAATTTTGTCAACATTGTTTACAGGGTATTTACTGCATGTAAAAAACATGACTATATAGGACATTCTGTTGGGTCAGGAAGCATTCTTGAACCACAAAAGACCACAAAGGAGCTGATTCTGATGTAATTGCATTAGGGTCTTTATTTAGAAGCTCAAGCTTGGGGCACATTGCCATCTCTGAGAGCAGAATGGGAGGGTGCAGCCCAGAGCTCTTAGAGGGACAAAGTTTTATAGAAACAGGGTGCGGAGTTTCATCTGTCAAGTATCTAATTAAATAACTATTGTACACTGATAGGTGGGTGCTCTGAAGCAAGATTATATACATCATGAATGATCCAAAAGTACAACTGAAACAAGTAAGACTAATCCTTGACTAACTGTTGCTAGGAAGTGGCTAGGTCCTTCCTGGTATGTGGATGCAGCTTGGGTTCTGCTGCAGGACAAATTCTCAGGCTTTGTTTATTTTCTTTAAAATGGAGGCCTGTCCCAAGATGGAGTAGGTTTGGCTTTTCAATTTTAAGGTGCTGTATAGATCCAGATCTTTCCTACTCCCTCTTCCCTGCTTTATGACCTCTAAGTAATCTTTATCTTAGTCACGGAAGGCAGTGAAGGGACTCCCAAAAACCATATCACCCTGCTATATTTTGTTTCTTTTTCTTCACCACACCAGGACCCCACTGAGGACAAGACCTAGGCCCTACTCAATGAGTCTCTACAATGGTCTATTAGAGTTCCTAGCATATAATTGGCTCTCAATAGTTATTCAAATCTAATTTACTCAGACTCTGCTTTGTGTCAGAAACTTTCAGATGCTATTTTATTTAATCTATTAATTTTAAATATGGTTTCACAAATTAGTATAAAAACATCAAGAACAACAGTGGGCACGCAGGTGATTTTATCATTGGACACTGACCTTATCTGAATTTTGATGCTTCAGGGGTTGTGAGTAACACTCCTGGTGAAACTGCCTATGCCTGATGGTCTTCTGCTATGCTTGCAGACCAGAGCCTAACGTAACTGTCCTCTGAGAGGATCCACCCAACAGCAGGTGGAAACCAATGCAGAGACCTCACAGTCAAACATCAGGCAGAGTTCAGGAATCTTTTGGCAGAGTTGAAGGTTAAGATTGAGGGAGAAGTAGGGGTAAAGGATACCACAAAAAGACCTACAGACTCAACTTACTTGAGTTCTCACAGAGACTGAATCCCTAACCAAATGGTGTGCTAGGATGGACTTAAGCCCCCTACATATTTGTAGCAGATGTATAGCTTGGTCCTCACGTGGGTCACCTAACGATTAGAGCAGGCACTATCTCTGTCTCTGTTGCTTGCCTTTGGATCCCCTTCTCCCAGTTGGGCTGCCCTGACTTGCCTCAGTGGGAAAGAATGCACTTATTCCTGCTGTGATTTGATGTGCCAGGGCAGGTTGGTACCCACTGGGGGCTTCCTCTTCTCTGAAGAAAAGTGTAGGAGGTGTTTGTGAGGGTGGAACTGGGAAGAGAAGAGGGAAGGGGGTGTTCTATTGGGATGTAATGTGAATAATAAATTAACTAGAAGAAAAAAGAAAATAAAATGCCTAGCCAGGAAATAAAGTTGTAAGAGTGACTAGGAGATGTTAGGAGGTAGCTTAGGAGACGCTCTTGTTTTCTCTGTGCCTCCCTCCACCTCTCTTGCTTCCAATCATGAACTTCAGCTCCTCCAAAGTAAAAAAGAAAACTTGCCTCTAGGCTCTAAAAGAGTAGGATAGGAGCAAATCTCCTCCAGATCGCCACCCTCATATGATAGAGAGTGGCTACAAGTGGAGGTATCTTGCCAGGAAGTTTCTGTTCATTTGCATGGCTTTCCAGTAAAGTACAAATACCCGGAGCTCATCACTTGTAGACATCGCCCTTATCTTCCAATAAGCCTTGGGAACCTCACCACTGTGGGACTCAGCTTTTGTTTCTTCTACCCCTACTGGAGAATTGCCGCTGTGATGTCCCAATAGGGTCATATTTTATCGCCTTTGACCAGAACTCCCCAGATTGAAGATAGCTTTATGTTGCTAGGCTTCCAAAGGGATTCTTCTGAAACTTCACATCTACAAGTTTTCAACAGTTCCCTGATGCTATAGGATGGGAAGCTACACTTTTGTGTGTTTCTGCTTCTATTGCTGTTGCTGAGGCATTAGGGGCCAGTGACCAGGCTCTGGTTAGGTTATAGGCTTACAGTCAGTAAATGCCTCCATCTACTAGTCTATGTTGATTTAAATTGCCAAGAAATACAGATACACTAATATTTACAGAGTGGAAAAATTGCTACCGGGGACAGTAGGTTGAATCAGATGCTAGTCAATGAAATTCATTAAATAGTCCCTGGGCAGGGGTTGGGGTTGTGGTTGAGGCACAGTGAAGGATGACTGCTCTGTTTCTGAATTCACATGGAATGACAAGGCAGTGGACCAGCCCAATTATCAAATTGGAGGATAAACTTCCTGTATTTGTGACTTATAGATAAAGGGTCCCGGGCAAAACTAGCTCTTATGTGTCTGTGGCCTGCGTGTCTGTGCATTCAATCAACATCCCTGATCAACAAGTTTCTTATAAAGGCCTATTGTGAACATGTACATACTTCTTCTTGGCATTGTTTTCAACAATGTAATGCAATAGATATTTACATAGCAATTGCGTTGCCCTAGGTATGAGACTTGATCTAGAGATCATTTAAATGTTACAAGAGGCTTTACATACACAGGATGTGAATGGTATGCATTTTATATATAGATCTGAAGTAATTGTAAATTCTGAGGTGTGTGTACATACATGCATGTGTCAAGTACACATGTGTGAAGGTGTGTGTAGATAGGAATGCTAGAAATCCATCTTGGATTTTTGTTCCTTGGGCACCTTATACCTTGGCTTTGAGACAGGTCTCTTACTGGCCTGAGACTCCTCAATTAGGCTGGGTTAGCTGACCAGCGAGCTCCAGATATTGATCTATCTATCTTCACATGACCAGCTCTTGGGTTCAGGTACAGAGAAGCACACTCAGCTGTGTGTGTTCCAGTAATTGAATTCAAATCCGCATGCTTGCATAACAAGCACTTTAGGACTTGAGCTGTCTTTCCTCCTCCCTCCTCCCATCCTTACAATTTTGATATTCATTGGTTTTTACCTTAGCATTTACTTCCTAAAGAGATCAAGAGAGAATGGTGCTACCATTCAGTCCTTTTAAAAGAGAATATTTTTGTGTTTGTTCCTCAAGAATATATTTCTGTGTTCTACAAGAAGTAATCCATAAATTAATGATGACCATTTTTCTAGCCCTAGATAGCCCCATTTTAATTGACTATATACTAATTACTATTTGAAACTTCTGATCAACTGACAGAATAAGATAGTAACTGTAGCTTGAAGTTGCTTGGCATTGAGGGTATTTATAAAGTATTCACAGAAATCTAGGCACTGTTTCTCTCAGATTCTTTCAAATATGGAGAAAATCCCCAAGCCTAGTCTCACCAAGGTTCAGTGTAACCTTTACTTCAGTTCCTCCAGGTATAGAATTTGTGAAAGCAGAATTTGTGGACATTTTCACATTTAAGCTAGCTATTTTGGTCTTAGAGGATACTTAGATTTAGAATCCTGCATTTGAACTGTTTTCATTGCTGTACCTTAACTGATCTGAGGAAGTTTTCAAGAGCCAGTAAAAATGAGCTAATCAAGAAATAACCATTGCCTCTTACCAGAAATTTGGTTTTTTCCTGCGTGGTAAATCCAGCAGTTTATGATGTAATGAAGCTCATTCACATTACCACAGAGTAATTTTAAACTAAAATTATTACAATGTGAAAAATATCTTTCTAGAATGGGCTATATCTTCAAACAAAGGATATATACCTGTTTGGTTTTACCAATAACCGTTTCAGCATCCACACTTACCCTTTTTATTTCAAAGGAAACTAGCACCAAATAGCCAAACCTGGATACCTGGACTGAATGCCTGACTACAAGAAGCTTTTAATTGGTAATTACATGAATGGCCTCTTTTTGGCCCAAAAGTCACTCGATGTCAGGTGTTCCCACTTACCTATCTGATGTCATGAGATAGAAAATTTCTAGCCTAAAGATATTATCAATAATGATAAAATTCTTTTGGATCATAGCTCCTAATTTAATTTTCCATACTTTCTTTAGTTTAAAGAAAATGAAATAAGATCTTAATTTTTTACATTTTTGATATTGCTCCTGAGATTTCAAACATCCTTACAGAGATTCTAATTTATTTTGTGTATACTTACTTTCCTACCATTTACAACTATTTTTCAGTCCATTTAATATAAGGGTGAATGATGAATTTTGGAACACACACACACAAAGAAAGAGAGAGAGAGAGAGAGAGAGAGAGAGAGAGAGAGAGAGAGAGAGAGAAATTTCATGAGCCCCTGGGGCTATGGAGCTATTCTGATAAATAAGAGAGACAAGGAGGTCTTTGGATCAAAATTAGAAAAACACAAAGACAAAAAAAGAAGTGTGGCTCATTGCACAAGAACTAGAGTCAAGAGCTGAAAGCAATGACTTTTCAACTCTTCTCCAAATCAACATAAGCAAGTAGCAAGTGAGTTAAAAGCTATGGGCTTTAGGTAAACATCTTAAACACACAGTTAACCTGCTAGACTAGGGTCATGCAGTTTATTTCCCTTCTCTGAGCTTCTAATGTAGCTTCTCTGTCATGATTCATAGGAGGTTTCAGGACAGTAAGGATGGTGACTGGAAACTGGAAGTAGCCACTGTATTTCCTTAATAATTTCTAGTATACACAAATCTTCATGAAATCCATCTCTAACTCAGTATTCCCTCTCAATGTCATTGTCCATGTCCTCTTCTTCCTTCACAATAACAAATGACATTGGAAAAGCTAGAATCTGCATGGTGTTAGCACTCTGAGTGTGAATGGGATGAACAAATTCCATGTTACAGAGCACATTTTTGTCTTGCTGTAGCACACTATTCAAGGCCTGTTTTGAAGGTATAGACATCTGCTGTGTTCAGCATTCAGCAGTGTGCACATCATGATAAA
Source organism: Rattus rattus (assembly GCF_011064425.1). Classification (NCBI taxonomy): domain Eukaryota; kingdom Metazoa; phylum Chordata; class Mammalia; order Rodentia; family Muridae; genus Rattus; species Rattus rattus. The sequence goes on along the minus strand of NC_046154.1, from coordinate 237,091,596 downwards.
ATGTATTTTTGTACACCCTAACGGATGTCTCTTCTCATGTAAATTGACAAAGAGGTCCTTAGGACTACAGTCTGGATTTTAGTGATCCTTCTCTGGCACTAACTGCAAACTATCATCTGAGATACAAGCATTCTTTGGAGAATTTAGAGGATTATTGGAGAATATTGTGGAGTGAGAGATGATTATGTGTTTGGAATGTGCTTGGTGACAGGTTCCTTGGAAGTTTCAATGACATGTGAATTAGCTGTAAAGATGATGATTTTTCTTTTGAATTAGCAGAATTACTGTGGCATAGTAAGGCCTTGCCGAAATTGTGATTAGCTGTTACTGCTCAGTGTATTAGGTTGTAAGAGGAGGATGGTATGATTTGTCATGCAGATTGGTTGTACTCTAGAGTATAGTGTATTGTTGTTATTTGAATGATACTGTATTTCATAGACTTATGTAATTGACCACTTAGATTGCTTTTGGTCAGGCCGTTTGAGAGGTCTTGCTGAAGCAAGTATACCAGTGGAAGCATTGAGGGGTAGGCTTTGAAGTTTGAAGGCTTTCACTCCATTCTCAGGGCCATCCCTCTGCTTTATGTTTTTGGGTTCAAGAACTGAGCTCTTACCTTTCTACTGTAACCACCATACTTGCTGATTGTTCCCATGTCTCCCTACCATAGTGAACTTTTACTTGTCTGGAACCATCAGCCCAAAGGATTGCTCTTCCACACATTGTTATGGGCATAGTATTCTATCACAGAGACACAAAAGGGAAAAACACAATGTATATGGTGCACATTATGGTCAGAGGCTTCTTGTAGAATGGAATGTCTTTTTAAAGGGAATGAGTAACTGTGAGACTCCAAGGAAAATTACACTTGCTGTGGAAGGATTACTAAAAGGAAGATGAAGATGACTCAATTGAGGTTCTCCTGGGAATGTTAATGGCTTGGAGAGAAGAGGCAGGCATAAAATGGAATTCAAAGAAGATGGAGGAGCCAAGGACGGTACTGTCTGTGGAGGCTAAGACACCTTTGGAGGAAAGACTTGAAATTACTGGGGAGTAAGATGTGGTTATGGTAAGGGAGAGAAGGAATGTGGATTGTGGAAGGTAGGAAAGAAGATTGTAGTGTCCTGGGTAGTCTGAGAAAGCTTTGTGGAGAGTGATTGTTGGTTGATGTTGAATCTGAAGTGGCAAGAGGATCTACAATTGAGAGAGGTTGGGAGTTTTTTATGAAAATGAAAATAACATCTCTGAGGGAAAGCATTGGTGCACTTTGTGGAGTGTGGCATAGTCAAGGACTTTTCTGCATTTTTCATGGAATATGGGGCAGATAGGGAAATAGTATACACACTGAGGAACATGAGGTAAATGCCATGATGAGACAACTGAATTATTCCAAACTAACAGGAATTGTAGAGCAGTAGTTTGGGATTTATTGTGATTTGTGGAGTAGTTGTTGAAGAACTGTGGGGTTTCTTGAAATATAAGGAGATGCAGAAATAGACAACTGAGATCACCATAAAACGTCCAGTGGTTGTGCTGGTCACAATTTTACTACAAGGTATAAAGTATTACAAGGAGGAGAGCTTAGAGAATTTCCAGAAGGAGGGGGCATTGTGGTTATTTGTGGACTATGGGTTGGTCTTGAGTGCCTTGCTGAGGAAAACAAAGTAGAGATTGGGTCAGAGTAATGACTTCAATAGTGGCAGGAAAGAGGTGAAATTTTACTATAGGATATAGAGTGGCTGTTTGGGGATGGATTGGGGTTCACTGGGTTGTTGGGTTTCTTTATAATTCTACACACTACCCACTAGAGCTGACTAAGAATGTAGCTCTTTAGTAGCAAGGTAGAATCAAAAGAACACTTTCATCTGCCATTGAGTATGTACAATGAGCCAGGCCCTACCTTAGATGAAAAGATGGAGAGCTCAAGTCTTGAAGCTCTCAATTTAAATACAAAGGCTTACAACAACAAATCCAGAAACTGAGTCTCGGATCAGCTCAGAACCTAAAAGGAATAGGTAGAAGGGTCTTTCAGGATCCACCTCAAATATTCATTCCAATTGTTCAGGTTGAAATTATTCTGTGCACGAGAGTCAAATATAATTTGCTGGATGATGAATTTGGGTATAGAATGAGCTCTTCCTTCCTGAATACTGAATGAAGCATGTGACATATTATATAACTTTAGGGATCCTATCCTCTTTGTAAAACTTGGGCATGTCGTAGCATGGAATAACATGTTGAGTTCCAAGTAGCCCAGTGTTGGTTTAATCTAAGACTAATTTTCAGTTCTACCATGGGGTATCAGCTGTGTATTCTTCGTGAATTTCATGTCTACATTTTGAATATTCTCCACACTGTGAATCTCACCATTGCATTCTAATGTAGAATCTATTTTCAGTAGAACATCTGGCTACCTTAGAATCCATTTCTCTTGTTTCAGTAGAACATTTGGCTTATAATAATTCATCAGGTCTACACAAGGAGGTATATATTGTGGGTGGAGGGGCAATGAACAATTCAGTTGAGCCTCAGCTGGCCAAGGGATTGCCTCTAGGAAGGCGAGTTGACCTTAGGCCAAGCTAAAGAGATGGGTGGAATAACTATTCTTTTGCTCAAATACTGACTATTGCTTTTTCTATTCTTGTCTTTCTTTTATTTTTGGGTGGAATACACCCAGATTTGTAGGTCCATGAGCTGTGAAGCCATGAGGTCGGAATGGGTCTTCCAAACCTCCCTTCCCTTTCCTTTATTCTCTTTCTTTTGGATGCCTGCCAGAATCCACATGTTCTTTTTCTGATACATTATGCTTCTTTGCTCTTTTATTTTTCTCAATTCACCCCCACCAAGAACACCACTTGACTGCTTGCCTACTGTGTATCTGGGTTCCATGGCTGCTTAAACAACATAGCCTTTCCCCCCCTTTTCACCCCTGTTCTCCTTTCAGCAGCTGCCGAGATTTATAGGTGGGTTTTTTTTTAATAAAATATAATAAAGTTGTATTTTAATTTTCTTTTAGGTCTGTTCTTAAATTATCTTCTAATAGACTAAGAGCCCTGAGCAGAAACTATGATTTCCCCTGTTTCAATACTACACTGGCCATGCAAGGGTCATCCCTTTTCTGGGTAGATTAGTTTCAAGGCATGGCTCTGGGAATCATTTGCAAACGTTTATTAACATACTATCAGACCTCTTTTTCAGCTTGGAGTATTGTCTTCATTCTTCACTGGATCCCTTTCTTCTGGAAATAACAATGTAATTACATTATCTGCAGTGGAGAAACATGACAGTTATAACTACTAATGAGTTTTGAAAGCTCAAGCAAATGAACTGCATAAGTCCATTGGCCATGGAGCCAAGAATGTTTAATGGTCTAGGACATAGGTTTAAGAGGAGGGTTACCCAAATGTGTGAGCTTAGATGCATTATTCTACCGCTTTTGGTTCCTATTTTCTCACCTATGAACGGAAGATCAGGTTGTCTACTTCACTGGGTTGCTGTGAGAAACAAGCAATTCATAACAGGCATATAGAAAGTACCTCAATATTTGAAATTAAGATTAATTACCACTCTCTTGTGGCCTCTGGTTCCATTCATAAACTTGAAATAACATTTACCTCAGGAGCTTAATTATAGTGACAATTAGGTTTTAATAATGCATTTAATCATTTTCTCTCCCTTTCTTCTTGTTTTCTCTCCCTCTCTGCTTCTTTTCCATCCTTCTTTTATTTCTCTATTGCTCCCACATTTCCTTCCTTCTCTTTTTTATCCTGCCTCCTTCTTCACTTTTTTCTAGAGATGAGAGAAAATATTAACAGAAACCTATGAACCATTTGAGGTAAACTTGACCTATTTCTCCATTTTGGATTGTTTAATCTCCCTTGGGCCTTCTAAAGTCATAACTACTCCCCAAGATGGCATTACCATAGGAAGAGAACAAATAAATTAGCTATGCATGTTGACTAAATTAAGTTTACCCAAAGAACAAAACAGTTAACATTTGCATAAGTTCTTATTGAGAAAAGGACTTTCAAATAGAAAAATTTGCAGTGTAGTTTTGTATTTACCTGGCCTTTATATGGTTTTTAGATATGTTTTAAAAAAATTGTTTCTATCATTACCCATTTCATACTTTGACTAGAAGTATTTAATTACATAAAAATAATTATTCCTTACATTCAATAAATATGCTCTGCATTAAGAAAAAAAGATTAGATCATGATTTCCTTCGCAAGACAATTTCTACAACTGCTCTGAAGCACTCAGGTAGTTGAGGAAAGTAGAGAATGGCTTCAAATCAGTGAAATAATTGATGGTAGGTACATTGGCTTTTTTCTTTTCCTCATGAGAATTTTTGTCTCAACATTAATTAGATTTCGTTTCATTCCAAACCATAGAAAAGCCAACTCATGTTGGCATGAGGCCAGAAGGAAGTTGGCATGAGTGATGGATTCATCAAGGCTTGAAGCAGCACTGCTCTCTTTAATGTTAGGATTCCCAGACAAGTCACGCGGAAGCTAGTAGCTGCAGGTCTGTGTTCTCCTAGATTGATAGGCAATGGAAAAGACACTTTATTTCCTCTCCATTCAAAATTAAAGCCACCAGATTCTCCTAAAGGATTAAAGCCTAACCTTCAATGAACTAGGTTGGGTCACAGCCCCAGTTTTGAATCACTCATTGTCAAGAGAGCAATACTGTCTCCAGAGTATGGATCTGTGACTCATGTACAACTTACAGGAAGATGGAGAGTAGGGATGTGAAGATGACCTAATGGAAAACAAGATAATGTCACCAAAATAAAGGACAATGGATCATTCACAGATCCCCCCCCAAATAATTGATTAGCGCAGTACTATGTAGATCACAAAAAAAAAACCCTATATATTTGCTTTAAAAGGAATATCCACATTCTTCTGATTAAAGAATGGAACTATTGATTCTCTATCAATACTGGTCACGGGGTTACAATTCTGAGAGCTCAAAGGTTCATTCCAAATCAATGATGTTTAACCAGGCAGGACATGTCAATCAGGGTGGGGATGAGGGAGAACACATTTAAATGATGATGGGGTTTCATGCAGTCTGGATCTCACACTTAATATTGTAGGTACCCATTTGTCAAATCCAAATCAAAGCTTTACTTTTTATAAGAAACCACAACAGGAAGAGAAAAGCCATAAACTTTCTTAGCTAATGGCAAAGCGTAGAAGAAACACTTTATGAATTAGATCTTATACATGTACCCCGTAGGAGGAAAGCTCTCCCATGAGAAGACTCTCTCTTCATTGTGTGAAAGATCTATTACCATTTACTTAAACACATCATTTTACATTTGCTCCAATGTCTTTCATAAGTGGTGTTTACTCTGTACACACATTTCAAGGTATTCCTCTAAGAACTGCTTTCTGCACTTCAGTGTTCCTAACACAGATAATAATTATCCTTCTCTGTGTGTTTTCTGTCTTCCCCATTAAATTAAGTGTTCTTGAACACAAAAACTATTGTCCTTTTCATAGTCGACCAAGTCCTTGATTTGAGGAAGGACAAATATTTTTAGTCAGGAGAGAAGAAGTTCTTTTTCCAGAACAACAATAGAAACTTTGAATTTCAATGGTTTAAAGACATACATTTGATTTATCATTCACACAGTACATTTTTTTCCAGCTTCAACATGCTTCCACTGTCTTGTAATTATGCCATCTGCAACATATATCCTTCAGAGTCACCATGGCAGTTAGAGAGGGACAGAAGAAAATTTTAATTAATCATGCATGTGGCTTCCGTGGAAGACTATTGGCCAGATTAGTCCTTATGGTCTTGATCTAATAACCAACTAGACTGAGATGTTTGCATGGGCAACAGTTGTTAGAAAGATGGCTATTGGCTTTAGTGCAATTACTCTCAACATGCCTTGTTTCTGCCCTGTGGCACAGCCTCTCATTGGGAAGGGGATGACTTAGCTGCTAATGAATTTGGAAGCAGTAATCACACAATCTGTTCATTTGGGAGTCTTTCGAGTAGCTCTGAAAGCAAAAGACATTTCATGAGTTGTGCTTCCGTGCTGAAAGCCTCCCAGAGAAGAAGACCCCACCGCCATTAGCAGGTGGAAAACACATTTGTTTGACCTGCATTGGAGAATGGGTCAACAAATTGCTTGTTATTTGACGTTTGGGGCCTCTGGAAAGTTATTACTTCTGTTCCCTGGGATCTTGACCCTTAGCAGTATTTTTCTAGAGAGGTGGTGACAATCTTGTCTCCATCTGCCTGACTTTGGTGTCCTTTCTCCCTTGGCTTAATACCCAGGCAGGGACCAAGAGTTTGTTGCTATATCTGCAGCCCTACACTTGTCAGGTCCCCACAAACTGTCAGTGAGTAGACAGCTCAGAGGAAACATGGAAAGTTACTGAGTCCAGTTTACACTTGCAAACATGGTGAGTCAAATCAAGACAGGTGATCTGATTAATGAAAAAAAGTATGCTAGCTAGGCAGCAAATGTCCACTTCCTTGTCTAGCCATTCTGTGTAACTAATAGCTGGCTATTAACAGCATGCTCTGATACAGGGAAGCAGCACCTACTGCAGGGCGTTTTTCCTTTGTAATCCAGATTTATTTTTCCCCCAAGGAGGTAGAGAAGTTTAAAAAAGACAAGAAGGAAGGGGAGGAAGAAGAAACGAGGAGAGGAAAGGAGAGTGCGTATTCAAGTGCTTCTGAAGAGATAATCTTCACTTGTTTTCTAACACGTGGGGGACCCACTTCCTTGCCTGGCTCCACTCCCACCTTATAACCTACAGAATGCCTTGGGCTGAATCATTCTCCATCTGATCCGGTTATTCCCACAGTAGCCTTTTTTTCCCCGCAACCATAAAAATCCCGCAGCTTGTTAATCATACAACTATTTAACCGAGTCCCTCCCTCGTCCTACAACTGAGCTCCAAGCCCGTAATATATAATCTACCCACCCACACATATTGAAATGAGATTATTGTTCCCACAGAAAAGCACCCCGTCATTGCACAAGTCCCAACTTTGTTCCAGAGGGTGATAAAAGGGAGTAGGAAAAGGCCAGGAGTGGTTTGATAGGCTTCTAAGGAAGGCACAGCGAGGATGAAAAGATTACCCTCCCAGGTACAGTCTGAAACAGCATGTAAGCAAACACTCTCTGGAGCACACTCCCTACGCCTTTGATGTAGATGCCATCGTGAATTCCTGATAGTTGAAGGAGTGGCAGAAGTGGATGCAGTTTTCTCCAACAAAAGGCTATAGCTTCCAGGTAGGAAAAACAGCCACAGAACACAGACGCAATTGGGAACCCAGGCTAGGGAGTAGCGAGTCAAAGCACAGTGGAGCTGAGGTCATGTGGACTGATCTGGATCTAGTCTCTAAGTTGCTTTCTGATAGTTGTGCAAATGGAAAACACAATGACCAATAGAGTCCCTTCTCTTTGCCAAGAGATACATTAGTGGTAGCCATAAGCTATCCTCAGTAACTATCATCATTTGCCCTAAGTGAGACCTTTCCTCTTCTAGCACTGTGATGATCTAGAAAGTTTTTGGTCCATGGATGGCAAACAGCAAGCCCAAAGGTACTGATTTTTCCTTGCTCACAAGGAAGATTTTCTTGCACTATATCTTGGAGTAAGAGAACTTGCTCCTTGGCTGCTCAAGTTTTCAAATGGGACTTGGAGGAATTAAAGAGAAAGACCTGTAGCCAGCAGGATGGGTTGGCTCCCAATTCTTGAAACTTTTTGGAGACTAGCAAAGCCCTTGGATCAAAATGACATATCACAGAAGACAATGCTTGAGGAAGCTAAAATCAACTTAATGTAAATATTCTAATATTGAAAGATACATCTAAAGTCTCCTATTCTTTTAGTTTTGTCAAGCAATCTGTCCACAGTCCTTGACACTGGGATCTTCAAGAAGACTTTATGCTATCTTGTATGTAGCATGGTAATAAAGCATAGTGGTAAAGAGAAAAATGTTGTAGATCCAGATCTCATTGGCTAGCTATGTGACCACTGGGTAGCACTCTCTGAGCCCATTATTGACTCAATACAGTCGCTGATATTAAGAGGCCAAATCTTTTGGATTCAGACTCCATCTTAGAGAACCTGATCTGAGGTTGAACTCAAATTAACTAACAGTTCTAACCTAACTAATTCATTAACTGACCTAGCACCAGTTTCCAGGCTGCCCCCCATTAAGACCCGTGTGTACCAGTTTCCAGGTTATTCACTAAACAAATGTACACTCCCAGGTTACAAGGCCAACCCTGACCCTTCACTTCCTAACAACCACCAATCAGGAAAAAAGCAGTAGTTAGGTTTATAGTTTGCCTCTCAGCATCAGCCAATTATGTTAAAGGCTGTGATGCCCCCCCATCAGATGTGTACCAGGCTATATACCCCCTTCTTGCTTCTATAAATGCTTGCCTAAAACTAGGCTCAGGGCTCCACGTTCCTGCTGTGTCAGGCTTGGCAAGGAGCCCAAACTTGAGCTTGAGTAAAGAGACCCTATTGTGATTGCATTGGATTTGGCTTCTTGGTGGTCTTTTTGGGGTTCATGAATGTTTCATGGCACATTTTGGTGCACACAACCAAGTTACATAGCTGTTGAACAGAGTAAATGAATTAGTGTATGCAAAGCACATAGGACAGTGCCTGGCACATAGTGAGTGTTCTGTGACTGTTGGCTTTTGTCATTGTATTTACACAGCTGTGTCGCACAATACTAGGAGACCTTTGAGAAAAGTGATTAAGTCTCACTCAATCATGCCTTCCATATGCTAACAACCAGCTCTGAAAATGGAAGTCTGCATATACTTGGTAAATAAATAGCATTAGGGGAGTAGAGGCTACACAGATGCCTGTGGTCAATCTGAAAGTGTCTTGGCTCCCCAGTCATTCCCATTGTTGATTCTGCACTTACGATGCTATAGGAAAGTCGATCTTTCGCATTCAGCTGAGGCTGATCCTTTTCCCTAGAATGAACATATAATCAGGGAAGGAAGCCAGTGCTCATTGAGTACCTAGTGAATGAGAATCACTTAAGCAAACATCTTACTTGAGGCTCACTAATGCTCTTATACGTCTGTATTATTTGCTATCTACAAAAAGGAAAATGAAGACACAAGCATGGTCCGCACAGCTTGCGCTCACAGAGGGACGCCTTTCTTCACCCCTCAGTTATAACCATCCCTCCTGTCAATAATGAGAGAGGGTCTAGACAGGTTTTTCTCCCCAGAAGCCAAGCATTACCAGCTTTAGCACTCTGGCTTTCCAGACCAACCAGAAAAGAAGACAACCTATTACCTTTAAATCCCATCCATAAAGCTGCCAAGAAACAAGCAGAGTCATTAGTCTGTGTTTCTCTTTGGTACCATGGTTAGAAACAAGGGAAAGCGAAGGTGCTCAAACAGGTAAAATAAGCCCTTCAGTGAGCAGGTGGGAACTTGTTTAGAGCTGAGCTTCTGCTGGAGAGGATCCAGCACAGCTGAGTACCAGAGACACCATCCAGTGTGTTACGTAAATATCCTTCTAATTACTAGCTTCCACCTTCATTGCAAAAAAGAGGAAAGGAAAAGATATTTTAGATGTTTTTCACCTTTCAGTGTGTTGAATTGTAATTCTGTTGCACCAAAGGCTGAAATGATCCAATATGAGGATACCATATTTGGGGGAGAGAGGCTCAAAGGCACACAGAATATTTGGGTTGCTTAGACACATGAATCATTCAGATCCTAAGGTAAAAGCCTAAGAATTATTTTCAATTTTGCTTCCACCTATTTTAAAACATAAACATTTTCTCATTAATTCATGTGCCATCATCTTTTAATGGAAAAACAAAATGTTGACACTAATTCACCTTTTCTACCCACAGAAGAAAAATGAATAAAAAATTAGTCTCAAGTAGTAAAAAACATAGAATGAAAAAAAAGAATAATATAAGAAACTCACCTAAGGAGCAAAACTTGGTTGTAGATCTCAAAGAGCTAGATAGATGTTCCATCAAATGCTGCTGTTAGCACAGGGGACCTCTCTAAAACCCCCTCAGGGAATTACCACTTAGATGCTCTTGGACAAATCCAAGGGTGACAAGATATTGTCCTCTTATTGGGAATCTGTATTTTAAAGAAAATATACCACATGAGCAAAAGAAATGTTTGGCAGGCATTGGACCACTGGAATCTTTCTGTAAAGTAGCACTAATCTCATCTGGGACATGATCACAGTCTACTGAGGGCTAAAAAATTTATTTCTTCATTAAATGTTGTATATGTGGTCCCTTCCAAGGCTGCACATGGCCCTCCCTTTTGTTGATGTTACAAAGATTTAACTTTAAACTTTCAAGTTTAACCTTTTGGACTCGAATTTCATTTGAGGCATATTTGTTAAGTGCTAAATGCCTATCTTTACAGGTACTCTAAAAAGGGGTTATTATATTTATATTTTTTTAAGTGAAAAAAGTGAGGCTTAACAGTTCTCCTGTGATGAAAGGAGATGACTTTAAAAAAAAAGAAGAAAAAAAAAAGAGTGTATGTTAGGTGCATACTGGGAGAATTAGGTAGGAAATCTCCAGAAGGTAGGGTGAACTCTTCTACCTGATGGAAGGGATGGCATGTGAACTTGGACTGGAAGATGAATAAAAAAGAAGACACATTTTCAGAAGCAAGAAAGAGCATGAAATCACACGGCCTGAAAAGAACACTGGAATTTGGCACCAGTTTTAATGGTAGCCCTCCTGGCACTTAGGCCAAGACCCCTTCTAGGTGCTTGCTCAGAGATGGTCCCTGTGTATACTTACAGGTTGTGTTTGCCATTTATGTGTTTGACTTTACAGTGTTTGCACCTGTTCGCGGGTCTCCCAGATGCCAAATGCCAGGTTAGCTCTGAATTCCCCCTCGATGCCATGGTAACAGGGATGCTTCTCAGCTTATAGGCAAGGAGTTCATTTCATGAGTGAGGCTTACACAGATGGACCACACTGGAACCTCACAGAGCCCTTTTGTTTGAGACAGAAGACTCTCTTTTCACTTAGTAAAGTCTTCCACAGTAAGTGGAAGATTTTCTTTCCCTTAAGGCTATTACTGGCTCCACAAGACAATAGGTTGTGAGTCAATCCTTGGGGAATCAGGCCTCTTAAAGAATATTCTCATTTAAATAATTACACATTGGCCTCTGGGTGGATGCAAATTGAGGGAATGCACTACCATGACTTTACTGGGAACACATGAGACATTATTTATAGTAAATGCAGTGCCTTCAGTCATTAACCCATTCTTAGCCTTAAGGAGATCAACTATGGCCCTAAGTCCTTCTGAGAGTTTGACCCTGAGTCAAATAAAAGGAAGGTAAATCATATTTTTTAAAGGAGAGGTGGAACAGTTTTAAGGATGACACGCCTTTAGTGTTTTCAGGCTTGGTTTTGTTTGTTTGTTTGTTTAATGATGAGGATATATTTTACTAGTAGCATCTGTATCATTATTTACCTTTCTCCTTGTTGTGACAAAATACAAGAGAAAAAAATTTCAGGATGGAGGGTTTCCTTTTGACTGGTCTCAGTCCACTGTGACAGGGAAGGCTCGATGATCAGAGCAGACTGAACTTCAGAAACAGCGTTGCTGGGCAGCTCTACTCATTGTGTTCTAATCCAAGAAACAGAAGGCAAGTTGAGGCTGGTGGTCAGCCAAATTGAACTTTCCTCCTTGATATTTGCTATGGGTTCCTAGCCTGTGGGATGGTGCAACAAGTCCACAGTTCGGGGGTGATATCTTTCTTCCTCAGGATGTCCCGAGAAACATTCTCATAGACATGTTTCCTAAATGAGCCCAAATCAAGATTGGTCACCATGTCCTCCTGAGTTGACTCTTAAATAGGCATCAGCTACTTCCATCAATTCTCTTCCTTGATACTCAAATGTTCTCTGAGGAAATGCCTGTTCCAGGTACATTGTGTGAGATGGGCCCTTGTGTTGGTCCCCTAAGTGTGTTTGATTATTTTGAGGGTGATATTTTTCTGGCATCATGATTGGTTTAGAGTGAACAAATTGTCACTCTCAATCAGACTGATCTTTGGAAACCAGAATGGAAGCGTTGGCTGCTAACACTGACCTTTTTAGTGGAGGAGATGTGGGCCTGGAGCCGAAGTCGTTAGCAGGTCTAGCCTGAGGCCAATATTGGAACATGGAACGAATTCATGAGAAATGTAAAGAAATAACTTCTAACGTAAATATAATTAACCTGCTGGTTCAGCTTGTACCCAAAGCCATTGTCTCTGGAGTTCTTAGTCATGTAAATAAATAATAATCTTTTATGCCCAGCCCTACTTGAGTAGGATTTTCATTTTCTTTAAAATTAAAGCAATTTTGAAATATGTTCTTCTACCTGGGCTGCCTTGTCTGGCCTCAGTAGAGGAGAACATGTACATAGCCCCTCATGAGAAGTGCTAGGGGTAGGGAGGATACGGGAGTGGGGGGTGTGGAAGGGGGGACCCTCCAGAGGATAAGGGGAGGGGTGGGGAAAATTGTGGAGGTTACCAATAGGGGTGCTATGAGCACGATGTTAAGTGAGTAAGCAAAAAATAAATAAATTTTAAAAAGTTAAAGCAATTTTGGATGAGTCCAAGACCTTAATATATAAGATAGATAAAAACTAAACTCAGTACACAAATGTAAAGCCTGGAATCTGAACTCTTTAAATGTCCACAATATGAAAGACACTCTCATATAATCCCTGTACTTTACAAGAGAGTAAACCATATTCCAAAGCACAATACCAAAATATTAACAACAGATATGAAGAAAGTAAAGCAAGGTTTGATTGTTAAAAAACAATTTCCATAAAATTAGATTAAGCGAGTAGTTCCTAACTAAAAACGTAGAAATACTTGTATATAAAGGAACCAGAGTTGTGCAAAATTTGACTCAGATGAAATCCTCCATGCAGCGTCTCAAAATGCCTATAAAAAGCATGAGCTGCCATTGTTCTAAGGACAGGAAGATAGCTACGCTTCAAAACTGTGTTATGATTTGGGTGAGCCTGTTTATAACCGGGGCTATGTTTATAAACTTACCAAGGAAATTTCTGGCACATTCTGGTCAAGGGCCACTTTTATTTGAAAGTTGGCTTTTTATGATGACATTCATGTTACCTTTTATTTCAGTAGATACACAGCCCATTATGCTGTGACATCTTACAGAACAATCTCTGTTTTCTCCTTGACAGACATTACTTTACTCATGAAGACAAAGCTCTACTCATGTGACAAAGTAAAATTCACTATTCGGATCAAGATTTGGTGGCTGTATATGAAAGGCCTATGATAGACCATTGTGCCATAGGAAACGGCCTTAAGACCATAGCTAGCTGAGAAGGGAAAGTAGGATGCACATGTTTTTAGAAAACCACAAAGTGAGTCATGTCGCCTTAGTTTGAATATAGTTATCTTCAAATAACCAACTGTGTTCCTTGTCTTTCTTGAACAAACAGATCACTCTGGTGGTTATATAAACAGAATTGAAATAAAAACAGGAAAGAATATTATTTTCTTCCATTTTACCTAAAAATTAATCATATGGTGTGAGTTCTTTTGAGAGTTTAAGAAGCATTTTATAAGAACCTATATGATTAACAACTTGAAACGCAGCTCAATGAAGACCCATATTCATTCTTCTGTTTAATAGAATTGAAGCGATATTTGTGATAGGTCACACAAAAGGAATGTGTGTTGAGTGGTTTGTATTTGTTGTTTTTTTGTTTGTTTTTGCTTTCAACTAAAACTCTTGAACAAAAGATGGTCTTTGAGAACCTTACTTGTAGCTGCTGAAATTGAGCATTAGCAAGAAAAGCTTCTTGCAACCAAACCTGACAGCCTGGGTTGGTACTAAGGACTCAGGTGGTAGAAGGAGAAAACTGACTCTGAACGTTGTCCTCTGGCTTCCACATGTGCGTACACACACATGCACAAACGTGTTCGCATAAACACAACATAAATAAATATCACTGAAAAAGGACTTCATTTGCTGTTGATGCCAAATGAAGTTCCTGAAATGTTTGCAAAATACTTTGAAAGCTGAGTCTGTTTTATGAAATCACAATGGTTGTATTTTGATAAATATGAGAAATTATATCTTTTTTTCACATGTGGAAAGTGTAATTTTTTTCATTGAAGCATTGCCTTCTTGTTTTGGCAATCTCAAGTTGGTGATGGTGCCATTGATGCTGCAGTCAAGAGCTTTGAGAAATGAGTGTATTTAGGTAAAATGGGAAATAATATCACTTTTCTGAGACTGAAAAGAGATACTTCTGGATTCCCCATCCAGGATGGCATGCCTGAGCTGCTGCCTCACCCTGCCATTGATTAGTTAAGAATGTTGGACCAATTGCACATCTTTCCTCTGGTGACTTAATTTCAGCATCTGTGAATGAGGGATAGTTTGATCCTTCACAGCATTTTTGTAGACATTAGAGAGGAGAGGGGGTGAAACTTCATGGTAGACCATATGTTTAACATGTATGTGTGTGTGTACAGTCTTGAATTTGATGTCCAGAAAAATGAAGAAGATGTTAAAATTTCTTAGTATGACTACCGGCTTAGGACAAACACTCAGCAAGAGTCTTTATGAACACATCTAGTGAACTGATGTAATTAGGCATTCCGTATCACGAAAGGTTTTATTAAAAGAAAATGAACACACACACACACACACACACACACACACACACACATGCGCGTGCAAGCCATCTGTCTAATAGTCATGCCTTTTGCGGGAGATTGTAGTGGGAAGAATTCTAAGATACAATGACTCTACCATCTTCTGTTCAGACTTCTAAGTATTGCTTCCCACTGACTATAAGCAGAACATTTGAGCATGAGAACAGCCTTCAGAGGAAGCCACTTGGCAGGGAACTGAAGTAATATATAGAAATAGAGCGTAAATCTGGCCTGCAGCCAGCAACAGGATGGGGGCCCAATCCTTCCTTGGCAAGTAACTACATTCCTTATTGAGAAAATATTCTGTCCCCAGAGGAGATTGTAGACCAGGTGATACTCAACTTAACTTTTGGGACCCACTGAACACAGAATCTAGTTAGTTTTTTGAGAGCTCCCAACCTGGAGTACTGAAGGAAAAAAAAAAAAAAAAAAAAAAAAAGCTCATGTGTCAAACACATTTGTGTGGTTGCTATAAGACAATAGTAACCTAATGTCTTGTTAAGTATCTAAATTTGCTACTCACCTACTTGTCATTAGAGAAACGAATCCCTGGGGAGAGCACTATTGTATTGCTTGTGTGCACCTGTAAGGTGAACATGACTCAAGGAATGTTGGATCCACAGACAATGACTATTTGTGTGGACCTGTCTCCTGTGGGCAGGTTATAGGTTTCTGAGGTTTTAGTACAGTTACTGGAAAATTCTTTCAATAAAATCTTATCAAGTGCTAGGTTTCATTTTGATTGAAAGCATAGAATCACCCCTAATCACTCAACCTTCCTTTTCCTCCTCCTCTTGAAGTTGCTTTAACACCGCCATTTATGTCTTGTACAGTAGTGGCCTGTTAACTCTATTCTCAGCTTGCTTGATGCTGTGTGAAAGGAACCATTAAAAGGATGAAGACTTTGTTTTTCTCATGTCTACATTTACAGGACTTGGACAAATGTATGAAAGTATGACAAACAAACCAGTGGCCAGAGCGCACAGATACCACCAACATGTCACCTTGTATCAAGGATCCATACACAGCTTTATCAAAGAGGTTTGTATGCTCGTGCATAACCTTGTTGTAGGATTGTTGATGCTGGTTTATGACATCTGTGGAAACAGTGATAATATTTTCTTATCTTTGTCCCCTTAGTACCTTCAGTGGCCAATGTATAACAGATGTTCAAAGCAGGCTTGTAGTCCATAATGGAAACTGACAAAGATGTAAAAATTAAATTGTTCTCAATATGATTATATATTAGACTCAGTATAATTCTTTTTTATTTTATGAGTTATAAATTTTTTCTTGTTCTTTCTAATGTCTTCGTTTTAGCCCAGTTGAGTCAATTTTGAAAGTTTAACCTTTAGAGTTATAAGATAAAATACTTTGGGTTTTGCAACTCACTAAGCTTGTGGTCATTTATTATAGCATTAATGTGAAACTAAGCATAAATGCTGGGGGTAGAGCTGTCTCCGGCATCACCTCTCTGCAGGGATCAGATCACATTCCTGGATCTATAGTCAATGGTGCTGAGCTTTGCCAAGAATGAGATCCACTGATTTTACTATTGATAAAACCATTTCAATAATCTCCCCAGCCTTCTCAGCACTGTGCCTGGCTGTGTTGTGAAAGAACATAAAGAAAATAGGTTTCAGTGTCACAGGCACAGATTCCAGTTCTGTTTCTTCCACTTATCAATAAAAACAATTCCACCTCTGTGGTTCTGTTTCTTCAGCTCACTTTGGATTTACCCTACACACAAAGGCTGGAAAACAAAAGCATCATAGTGATGATGATAACATTGTGATTGATAAAGGAAGCTTCCTGACTTCACAATCAAATCTCTCTGCCCTGGAGATCCATATCCTTTCCAGTGGTAGGAGCCATGGACAGTTGAGGCTCAATGAGACTCGATGTTGCAGAAGGATGGAAAGCAATGTAGATTGGGCAGGAGAGAAGAAACAGGGAGACAAATGAGTGAGAGAAGGCAGGCAGGAAGTTCAGTGACCTTCACTGAATTAAATATATATATACATATATATATAATATATATACATATATATATAGACACACACATACACACATACACACACATATATATATATGTATTTTTCGGGGCATATCTTACTAAAACTTGCATAAAGACTAGCTCTTAAAGCCATTTTAACTTAGGATAAAATATTGAGAAATGTCAGATTAAAGGTAACAAAGAGATAATGCATACCTCAAAATTAATAGAATCAAGAAATGGCACTGGACTTTCCAGCCCATGAGACCAAGCCTACTCATTTCCTAGAAGAGATAGGAATATCTGACATTCATTTGAGGGATGCTCTATATACCTTCCCTTTGATTTGAAGCACATTGACATCCGCTTTGCCCAGACAAAGTCATAAAAAGAAAAACAGATGCAGAGAATCTGAACTAATAAGAAACCAGTGAGGTTAGCAGGTTAAGTAACCACAACTAACAAGTCCATTAGTAGCTTCAGAGCCCCAAATGTATATCACTTTGGAAACAATTTCTGGCTAATATGTAATAATTCTATCTATGTATACTGTTCGTTCTCTACCATCCCTTTCTGCCCTCTGGTCCAATGAAGATTATTGGAGGCATTTAAAAAAAGACAGCAGGTTGCATCACAGCTTTGAGTAGTGAGTTAGAATGAAACTCTACCTAAAGCCAAGCCCAAGGATGTGTTCAGCTGCTCAGTACTGGAAGTTGACAGCTGTGTCTAAGTAACCATATGTTAAGGTGGGTCCTGAACTGTTGTAACAATCTATTTATTCAAAAAGGTTTCTGTGTGTTTTTCTAAACCATGCTAAGATTTTCCTAGATTCTGTCACAACAGGAGAGGTAACAAAACAAAACAAAACAAAACAAAACAAAACAAAACAAAAAACTATATTGTAGTTATGCCACCAACTACCTCTTCAGGCTTTTTGTATCTTTCCAAGATCATGGAATTGCTTCTGATGAACTATGATGGGAAAAGGTTGAAAGGAGATAACTAAAGGCTAACAAACAAGACGAGACCTGAGAGCACCCTCCTCTCTAGGGACAGTGAAGGAATTGTACTCCGGTGGCAGAGAAACATTTAATAGCAGAGAGTCTGACAGTTTCATAGGGCAGGAAATGTGGCCATTAACCCAGCGCCTGGCATACAAACACAATGTATATGTTTATGTGCCTTCTCCCAGTTTGTGGACACTGAATGGGAGGGGAAGAAAGCACAGGAAGGAAATCCTCTTCCTTTTGGCAAGACTCAGAGAGAAATTCATGGCTTGACCTGTAACTGTTGACTCAAGGAGGAAGGGTCATTTCCTCTGGGCTGAATGTCACAGAGAGTTCAAAAGACATCATCGCCCTCACCAACATCATTCATTCAAAAGCCATTTTCTGATGATTGGTAAAAGGATAGTTACTACATTGGGTGCCTCAGTACAGTGCTAAGCAGAAAGTCAATGGCTTTTACCTTCTTGTGGGAGTTCTTGTCCGGTCATTGCTGGGGTCTACTTTGCCACTGCCCTTTTCACACCATGACTATTCCTTGCCACATCTCTTCAGGAAACATTTTAGCTTTGGTGGTAAGGAACCTGGAAATAATAATAATAATAATAATAATAATAATAATAATAATAATAATAATAATAATAATAATGATAAAAAACAAACAACAACATCATCAATGACAAAAATGCACAGGTGTTTAAAAAGAATAACAATGATTCACCCAAAGAGTTTGTTCAAATGTGAATGTCAAATTCGCTCAGTTCTGAATTGGAAAAATCATAGAGTGAATCCCAGGACTCACTAATCTCAAGACAACCTAGATGCTTCTCATGTGAGCTTTGGGTGGCTCCCATTTTGCAAACATTGTCTAGTATTACTTCTCTTTTTAATATTTTCATTCTAGTCACTGAAATTTTGTTGTCCCCCTGGCTCCATAAAGTACACAGGATGGAGAGATCATCTCCAATTTATTCATGGCAGAGATGAATGTGTAGAATTGTTTATTGAATCTAACTTAAAATAGCTGACATCTGATTTGTTCAGACCTTTGCTAGACTTGCTGAGAGTAAGTTTAATGAGTTTATATTGAAAGAAAGAAAGGCATAGAGCATTTCAGGTGCTTCCTGTTCTCTACTACCTGGAGTTTACTCTAGAGAGTATCAGCAACTACACACATATAAATACATTGTGTTAAACTTAATCTATACCTTGAAGGTGATAAGTTAATTCGTTCACCAAGTCTATTCATCACAGTGTATTTTCATAATACCCATCGTGTGCATGACTTTGCTCTTTCAGTTTTGAAAACTGGAGAATATAAAACAAATTGAAAATGACATCATAGGCTAGACATTTTAGTTGGGAAACAAAATTAGGAAGCAACTTCACAGCGTAATTGGTTCATATTGAAAGGAAATCATTTAGAAGTCTATTCTCTAAATGTTGTACTTACTTCAAGATTTTTGTAGCACCAACCCCACAAACACCAGAGGGGCCAGGCATACATAGAGCTCAGGTAAAATGATCCCAGCTTAAATGATATCAGAAATGTTTCATTGATGCAGTGAATAATATTCAAGATGTGTGGCTGATAACAAGAGTGTAACACTGCACATTCATG
Organism: Rattus rattus; assembly: GCF_011064425.1. NCBI lineage: Eukaryota > Metazoa > Chordata > Mammalia > Rodentia > Muridae > Rattus > Rattus rattus. The sequence continues at coordinate 237,072,271 of NC_046154.1, read as the reverse complement.
AATAAGGCATAAAACTGTTACAAACCCAGAATCCTAACATGTTTGACATGTCTAGCTGTGTCTGTAAATCTACTCAGTCCTCTCTCCACTCCCAACTCAAAAGAGGGCTCAGTCACCTTGTCACACTGCAGGATTCACTGAAATTAAATGCATATCAAACTAAGGAGTGTGTACAAGGGGTTTTAAGAAGAAATAAATGTATAAATGGGGTGGCTTTTGCCTTATGGGAATACATAGGCACTGTGACAGGGACCTGATTACTAACAAATGTTTATGAAAAAAAAAAACCTTGTTTTTATCAAAAGCATTCCTTTCAAGCGTAAAATGGTAAGCAGTAGATTCCTAATCCCAAGGACTTCCAATTATCATACTGCATTGTTTGCCAAAGTAATCTAATATTTGAGCAGCCAAACTGATGAATCAATGTTTAATTGTCCCATGTAATCACTCACAACAATACTAAAATGGACATAATATAATTCTCCAAATTTTATAGATTTCACTCGCTAAGCTAAAGGGAGTGATTCAACTTACCTGCCCTCATATATAAAGGAGCAGATCCATGATGTAGGGGGTTGATTAAGAAGGCGTGGACCACTTCAACTTCCTCATCCTTGTATGAGAGGATCCTTCCTGATGTCCTGAAACTTATGTAAATAAATCCATCTTTCAGCACTTCCCACTGCTCATGCACCTGTGTCCAACCTTTTAACGCTGCAGCATGGCATTGTCACCTACCGCTTTACATTTGAGAACCACAGTTGTATTTATACTTTAAGATCTCATGATATCTGAAATTTATGATTTTACATTGTGCCATAGTCATAGATCTCCTGAGGCACATGTCACCCAACACTGTCTGTCTCTTCTCTAATGTTCTGTCCATCAAGTACCAGTTTCAAATTCCCAGAACATGTAACTTTCTGGAAATTGTGATGACCACTTTTTTTTTTAAAGGAAAGTGATTACTCTGGGATCCTTGCTTCTAGAATTCTGAGTTTAAACCAATTTTTTTATTGGATATTTTTATTTACATTTCAAATGTTATCCCCTTTTCTGGTTGCCTGTCCCAAAACCCCCTATCCCATTCCCCATACCCCTCCTCCTATGAGGGTGTTCCTCCATCCACACACCCACCTTCCTGCCTCACCGCCCTGACATTCCCCTATACTGGGGCGATGAGCCTTGGCAGGACCAAGGGCTTCTCCTCCAATTGGTGCACAACAAACCCATCCTCTGCTACAAATGCAGATGGAGCCATGGGTCTGTCCATGTGTACTCTTTGGATGGTGGTTTAGTCCCTGGGAGCTCTAGTTGGTTGGTATTGTTGCAAACTCTTTCAGCTCCTTCAATCTCGACTCAAACTTCTTAATTGAGGACCCTGTTCTCAGTTCAATGGTTTGCTGCTAGGATTTGTCTCTGTATTTGTCATGTTCTGGCAGAGCCTCTCAGGAGATAGATATATCAGGCTCCTGTCAGTATGCACTTCTTGGTATCAGCAATATTGTCTGGGTTTGGTGTCTGTATGTATATGGGCTGGATCCCCAGGTGGGGCAGTGTCTGGATGGCCTTTCCTTCGGTCTCTGCTCTAAACTTATCTCTGCATTGCCTCCTATGAATATTTTTGATCCTCCTTCTAAGAAAGACTGAAGCATCTGCACTTTGTTCATCCTTCTTCTTGAGCTTCATATGGTCTATGGATTGATCTTGGGCAATCCGAGCTTTTGGGCTAATATCTACTTATCAGTGAGTGCATACCATATGGCTTTTTGGTTGGTTTGTGTGTGTGTGTGTGTGTGTGTGTGTGTGTGTGTGTGTGTGTGTGTGTGTGAGAGAGAGATTGGGTTACCTCCTCAGGATAATATTTTCTAGTTTCATCCATTTGCCTATGAATTTCATTAAGTCATTCTTTTTAATGGCTGAGTAGTACTCCATTATATAGATGTAACACATTTTCTGTATTGATTTCTCTATTGAGAGACATGTGGGTTCTTTCTAGCTTCTGGCTATTATAAATAAGGCTACTATGAACATAATGGAGCATGTGTCCTTGTTATATGTTGGAGCATCTTTTAGGTATATGCCCAGGAGTGGTATAGTTGGGTCCTTAGGTAGTACTATGTCCAATTTTCTGAGGAAACTCTAGACTGATTTCCAGACTGGTTATACCAGCTTGCAATCTCACCAACAATGGAGGAGTGTTCCTCATTCTCCACATCTTTGACAGCATCTGTTGTCACCTGAGTTTTTGATCTTAGCCATTCTGACTGGTGTGAGGTGGAATCTCAGGGTTGTTTTGATTCACATTTCCCTGATGACTAAGGATGTTGAACATTTCTTTAGGTGCTTCTCAGTCATTCGATATTCGTCAGTTGATCTATGTGAAATCATGTCTTCCCCAGTATAGCCAACTAAGAATTTCAAGTTGAGGATTCTTTTTTCTATAGTTACCAAGTACCCCACAGAACTCCTTGGGATGCAGTGCCTACAAAAGATACATAATCTTTGTTTTATGGTGGATAAATCTAAAGTGAGCACTTTAAAAACACAGAAAGGGGCTAGATGTGTAGTAAGTATTTCTTCCCGTAGAATACTCGAGGACTCTGGGTGATAGGGTACACGTATTGTACTTTCAGATAAAATAGAAAATCATTGAAACTTTTATTTTTAATTTAAAGATGTTAATTCTGGGAGCTATTACTTTGTCATCTTTTTAATTGAAATATTGGAGATTTCAAACATGGGTTTTATTCTTTAAGTATATAGTGTATGCATACAGAGTCTGAGTTAGTAATTAGGTTATCTGAGGCTAAGCTAAAGAAATATCTGTGTCTTTGTGTAATTTTATGACGACTGAATGGAGTACAGAATGTGTAAATGACATTGGGTACATGGAGCCAAACCATTATCAATTTGATATTCTTCTTTGGTTATAAACAAGGTAAAAGAAGATGTAGTAGCTGTACCATATATTAAGTTAAAAGACAAAGAAGCAAGCAATTCTCTACTTGCTTTGGGGAAAAAATACAGACTCTTCTTATATTGTTCCTTTATGATCAATGCACACTTCCTTATGGTGGTAATTAAAAGTAACTGACTTTGTGAAAAGCTGCAACTCTGTGGCTAGTCATGTGAAATGTGTTCGAGATTCACAGCACTTAGTGTATACATGTATACAGTTCAGCTCCACCTCCCAAGCTGGATCCTAAGCCAAGCAGTCATAGAAGTTTCTGTTCATGTGTGACGTTCTTTGCTCTTACCTTTCTTTTGGCTCAGTTCATTTTGTCATGTTCCAAGTACATATATTTGAAAAGAATGAAGTTATCTGACATTTGGGACACAACCAACATGGGAAATGTGGCCATTTGGTAAGTTTGCACAGTATAATTATGAGAAATAACTGGATGACCTTCAACAAACTTCTCAGTCAAGAAAAATTATGCCATTAAGCCTTTGGAAAGAAGTGTTGTGTGACAAAACATGTATGTATAAATATCTGGAACTGCCAAAGATGGAGATTTTATGCTACAGTCTTTGATTTTGAAGACATATACTCTGATGGGTTCCGCCACTGTGAGTAGAATACAGTTTAGCTGCATACAGGTCAGCTGTGGCTTCATTTTTTTTTCCAAACACGGACATGATTTTGACTGTGACATCTTAAGGAGTCAGAATTAAGCAAGATGATATACCATCAAGTGCTTGACAATCAAGGTCTTACAGTTAAGGCTTTTCACTTCCACAGCTTTTCTTGCTTCTATTAAGGGTATATACCTACCCACATGCTGTTCCCCTTGTGCCAGTCAGAATAAATAGACAAACTGGACCTGATTTCAGGGACGATTTTGTTGAAGGGACCAAAAGTTCTGAAATGTAGATCACAGTGCTTCCAAAAAGAGAATGTGAACGAATGTTCCTTATACTCTTCATACTTTACATGCAGAGAATAGAAAGAGAAGATGGGGATTTTTAAACTGCTGTTGATTTATCTCTAAATTTTAAACTAATATAATATGACCAGCAAGAACTGGATGTAAGGTATCTAGTTTATCAGGATATGTTAGAACATAAATGAAAAGATGTCCAAAGCACAAGAAATGTTTGAGAATCCATGATGGACAACAAGGAGACAAAAGGAGAAGCCAAGTGAACACTGAAGATCAAGACGAGTCAGAGAGCTAAACTATATATTCAAGACAGAAGCCACAATGACAACAAAAGCAGAATATAGATGAAGACATATGATCTCTTCACCTCTGGCCTCTGTTATACACACATGTGCTAAGTACAGAACGAGAAAAACATAGCTCGCATGTCTCCATCACATGCCCTAAAAGAGTATATCAAACACTGAGCTGCTATCTACTATACACAGTTCCAGATCTCATTCTACACATAGGCATCATAATGCAGGTGAATAGACACAATGTTATACAGTGGTAATGGTGCTTCTTCTATTTTATGAGTGATACTGATTTCAGAAGCAATGAAATTTAAAGAGCATAGGTAACTAGGAAAGGAAACAGCATCCCTTGACTCCAGTACCAAGTCCACAAGGTAATGTATACAGCCTTGAAAAGAGTAGCTGTTTTCCAGTATCCTCTTCCAGAAAACAGGACAGCAATATATTGTCTTCATATAGTCGCTTTACATGCATTAAGTGCACGTAAGAAAATGAAATAGCAATATGCCTTCCTCATATATAATTGCACATAAGTGATACTCGCAACAAGTGGAGTGTTTACAATGCAAGATAAAGTAAACATTCTGGAAGGGAAATATGCACTATAATTACTAATGAGGACATGGTTTGTGAACAGGTAATGTGGGAAACACAAAGAACGTGGCTTCAGACACAGACAAACTTAAGCCCTGATTGAAAAGCCACCATTATGAGCTAGATGCTTTGAGTGAAATTGCTTAACTCCTCTTAATACTATGTTGTTGGTTTTTTGTTTTTTACATTGCAAGCCAGGAATGTTAACTCATTGTTCAAAATGTTCTTATAAAGATTTGAAACAAACTGAGAAGCAAGTGAAATCAGATATATTTTTAGTGATTGGCAACTATGTATAATTAAAGGATGATAGACATATCCAGAAAGGATTTCCATTAGAACTGATATTATTTTACATTCTTTCCTAAGCACCACCAACAAGAAAAAAGTCTTGTTACATGCTAAGACTGTGACATTCTTGAGTCAACATGAGTTAGGAGGACCAGTGTAGATGAAAGGAAAGAACCACTTTTCATATGCTTCCTTCTGTACAAAAAAAAAAAAAAAAGGAATAACTCATCCAAGAGGATTGGTTCACACAGTTCATCTGTCTCCTGTGGCACTTTGCCAATACTCCCTTCCCTTTGGTCCTGCTTGTCGGTGAGAGCATTAAGGAGAACAGGAAAATATTCTGAGAACGAAATACCACAGGTAGCCTGAGGACAGGAGCTCTGTGTCCCATGGGCCTCCAGCTTCAACAATGAGACCACTGTCCTCTACAGAAAGGCTAGAATGTGGATGGGGGCCAGTTGGACCCAAATGCTATCGCTGCAGACCAAAGGGCTACAAGTGGGCCAGAAGAAGAGTGTTTGAGAATGCAGTTGGTGAGGCATTCTCACTGAGTCCTTCAAAGGCTTGGATCGTCCCCAGATCCAACCATGCCAGATACCCAGAAGAGGAAGCAACTCACTTGGGATTCCCAGTGAGAATCGTGGCCCAGATCATCCCTCAAAGTAATGCCTAAACTATTCGTACATGACAGGTATTTTTATACTGACCCCATGAGATAACCAACATCCTTGGGTCACATTCCAAGCACTGTTAGCTTTAACATGGTTTACTTTGGGCTGTTACTATTGTCATCTTTCTGTCACAAATAAAGAATAGTCTCTTGGTTTAAAGTCACTTGTCCCAAATCATCTGACTACTTAATAAAAAAAACAGAGATTCAAACCCATTATTTACTTCTAAACGTACACACTTTGATCAAAACCTGAAGGAAACAGACTACTATAAACTGTTGTTGAACCACCAGCCACAAGAGCTATGATGGCAGAAAAGATACAAAGATTTTCCTTCACAAAACTTACTATAATGCAAAGTTTATATATGGTCCATGTCCCTCAGAAGTTCATGAATGTATTTTTAGTAATACAGAGAAAGTAAATACAAAGTAATATATTCTGTATGAGTAAAGCATCGATCACTCTTGTTTCAATGACATAATATGCAATATTGGTATATATTGTATCATGGTGTACAAACTATAAGCAATGAAGTTCAAAGAGAGAAACTTCTGCAAGCCATCTGTTTAGTAAGTGTGCAAGCACCAGACAGAGATGTCCGTGGCACTCTTCTTGTTGACTTGGCTTTGTAATTATTATTTTGGGATGGGTGAGGTTCTCATTAGCATGTTTCTCAAATGGAAGAGATTCATCACAATGATTCCCATCAATATTAGTGGATGCCGTACTACAATATTGTGGAGCTTGTCACCAAAATCCTCCACAAACACTTCAGTAACTTAGTAGCATGCTATAAATTAAGATGTGATTCCAATTGAGGTTAACATTTTTTTATTTATTTATTAAATGTCCTAATATTTTCTAATCCAAATCTAGGATGTGGTTATTGATTAAATAGTAAAGAGACAGAGTTCAGAAGGCAGAAGCACAATGGTTCTAGATTCCTAGGGTTCACATTCCCTTCCACACAAATGAAGCAAAGACCCTCTGTGCACCAGGTCTCATTTCAATAGCTACAGATATTAAAGTCAGACTAAGTTGTGTTGGAGCCAGATACTATGATAAATGTGTGTACCCCATATACATGTTTTAGTATACATTTTAATAGTTAACATTTTCCCAGAATACTAAAATCTCTGGAAAATGTTGAAGTCTAAATATAGTTGACAAAAATGAACATTATCTTACCTTTAAATATTTAATGTGTATTCCAATCTGAATTTACTATCACTATAATTTCCAGGTTTTGCTGATGAACAAATTAGAGGGATTATCATGCTTGATGATATGTCTTTAGCAAGTGATGATTTTATACAATGATTAATGAAGCTTAGGTTGCAGATCCTTTATTTATTGCACACCATATATTTGACGTGAAATATTTGCCCTAGTTTTGAACCTTTAAAATATCCTATGATCATACTACTTATCCTGGTTTGGTCTTGGTTTGTTTGTTTCCTTTTCTTTCATTTTATATCTTTTACCTCCCTTTTCCTGTTCTGTATCCAGACAGGTTACTCACTCAGTCTACCCACGATGCCAGCACAAGAGAAACAGCAATTAAATAGGTCAGAGCCTTCTTTCTCCTGCTTTTTCATGCCAGTGATAGATTGAAACAAGAAGACATATATTAGCTTACATATTCTGAACCTTTGTCAGGTGTTCTTCTAAGTTCTTCACATGGAGAAATTTGCTTACTTGTCCCAACAATCTGCTTGTATTTAGACACTACTGATTATTTGCTTTGAAGATAGATAGATAGATAGATAGATAGATAGATAGATAGATAGATAGATAGATAGGTACGTACGTACGTACATACATACATACATACATACATACATACATACATACATACATACATACATAGACAGACAGGTCATCACAGAGCCATAGTCTAAGAGTTCTAACATGGATTATCCTGGCTCCAAGGTACAAATTATCATTCATAGACTCTAGTCTAACACAGATATTTGTGCTTTTCAATTTGGAGTCAACCGCTCAGCAGGAGGAACAAAATTAAAGACATTGTGTGAACAAGTGACATTAAACATAAATGTCCAAAGACTACATTAAAAAATAGCCAATGATACTTTAAACTCATCACATAACCTACCCTCAGATAATATTGCATCTTTTTCCCAAAAGAATAGTCTTCTTTCCTTAAACCATATGCTTCTCATTCCTAAGGTGGAAAATAATAATTCTCTCTGAGTATGTTTAAATTACTGAGAGAATTCCCTTAGGGTGGCCAACTGTTCGTGAGCCATCACAATTTGTTGCTACTCAGAAATTACTAGAGTATGTCTTGGTCTCTTACATATTCCATCTCAGTCTTTGAATGATTCTTAACTGACAACTATGGGTTAATTCCATTTCTAAAGACAATGTAAAATGTCTTTAAAGCATCAATCCAGAAGTTGCTCTGAATTCCCGTTAACACATGAAGCAATGCCCTCTAATAGAAGACTATATATAACTCACATCTGTGTGGCAGTGCATGCAGTATGAAGTGCTTTCTTGGGCATTATTTCATTTGGTGTTCATTCTCTAGAAGTAACAGCTCCCGAGATAACTACAACTAAAATAACACCGATTTCAAATACTCTAATTAAAGAAATCTAAAATTGTGAGCATTTGCTATAGATAAACTGTAATTGTTGCTCCACTGAGGAAATGAGTGTGAAAAACTGGGTCATACATAATGCTTTCCTGATTAAAGAGAGAAGATAAAGTGCTGGGCCTCTGCGACTGAGCGTGCAGGTGATGTCAGGCTGGGTCTTTAAACTCTGTGCTGCGTCTTCCTTACCGATAATGTAAGTGTTTAATCACATGACAGACAGACAGTGTCTGGGAGAATTGACAATGACTCCCACAGTACAGAGATTGCTGAGTTGTTGTTTTTTTTTTTTTTTTTTTTTTCATTTTTGTAACTCTTATCTTTAGGACAGGTCTGGTTATGAGGGAGCTATCAACCCTAGTGATAGATGAATGGATGTGTGGATGGAATTCTGGATGGTGGATCAGAGGAGCAATGGATAGAAAAACAATTAACTCCCTAAGCTGGCTCCTTCTGCTCTTTTTTCATAAATCTGTACTGCTCGCGCAACACTGGAATTTACCTCAGGCATCTGTGCCTGCAAAGCATGCCATTCGCCATTCACTACCTCCCTCAGTCTCCTTGCCTTGTGAACCTTTCTTCAAAATGTATTCTCACTGGTCAACCCTTAATACTGTCTATAAAGATAAAAACAGATTTCATCTATAACCTAGACTTATTATCTTCAGAGCACTTATTCCATTTTTAAATGAATTTTTATGAATTTATAGGTACATTTTCTGTTTCCCCCATGGAATGTAAACTCTGCTAAGGTAAGGAATCAGGTTCTTGCCCTATGAAACACTCTGTTTATAATACAGTGTTAGAACTTAATGCTTGTGCACATGCTAAATTATTGCAGAATTAGTAATTTAATTAGCCTAGAGTAATATTCCAGCTATCAATCTGACTACATGATCCTCTTTTATTTATTTCATGGATGTTGACTCACTAGGCTTTATGTCCATAGTCTCATCCTCTTCTTAAAGTCTTCTCTGTCAGCCTCCTCAATTGAGAAACCTTTGACCTTTCTTTTTTTTTCTCCATCTTTATTAGCTTGGGTATTTCTTATTTACATTTCAACTGTTATTCCCTTTCCTGGTTTCCAAGCCAACATGCCCATAACCCCTTCCCTTCCCCTTCTATATGGGTGTTCCCCTCCCCATCCTTCCCCCATTACCGAACCTTTGACCTTTCTTAATGATAATGTATGGTGTGGATCAATTGTCAACTCTTAGTCAAAATTCTAAAAATAAAAATTTTCTCCTCCCTCCTTTGCATGAAAATATCATTAGTCAAATTGACTCTTAGATAAATGAGCTAAGAACAGATAGATGGATGTATGGTAGGGTAGATGAATGACAGAGAGATGAGTAAGTCATGAATTAAAAATCCTTTCAAAACTGATGATAATGTTATCTAGATACTTGCAAATGATCTTTGCTTCCCTTTTGAAGTCTACTTTAATGAAAAAGAATCACCATTATTACAAGACTTCAACTTTGTTCCTCTAATGACGTCTACAAGAGCTTCCAGTCACCATTCCAACAGTCTACAGTGCATGTACAAGCCATATTTTACACTTGGAGTTGAGGTTGACAATGACTGATTTATGAAACAAGAACTTTAAAAATGCATTTGAAAGTACAAATATCTACTTCACTATTAAACACATACATGGTTGAGAAGACATGATACAGGTATCTCATGGCAACGGACTTGTTCCAATTACCTACTACTGTATGACAGCCATTCAAAAATTGGTAACTTAAAACAAGAATTATTTATTTTATATTTTATTCATAAGACTTCAACTTAAGCAGGCTTCACAAGGAATGTTTACATAATGTGGCATCAGCTGGAGTGGTGGGTGGAGGGACCAGGACTAGACAATCCACATCCAAGAAAATTATTCAGATAATGGTCAGGATAATCCTAGTTGTTGCTGTCAGTTATGTCCCCTGGAGGGGAGATGTGAACTGTCTTACAATTTAGGACTAGATTTTATAAGCATGCTCTCTGAGACAACAAGAAGGAGGAAGGATATGACATAATTTTTGTCCTAGTCTTAGAAATAAAGGAAAATGTAATTTCCGTGGTCACAGAATATAGTTACATATTGCTGAGATTCAAGAACAAAATCCATGGATCAGATATGTTGAATGTAGCAGAGATAAAGTGGAAAATGTCTATGAAATGGGGGATACTGTCAACACCAATCTGTGGAAAATAAAATCTATCTCAGGCTTCCTAAAAACCACCCTATTGAGATATGCATACCCACTCATATAATCTAAGGCAGCTTCAGTAAAGTCACACAGATGCCCCTAGTCTGTCTGTCTGTCTGTCTGTCTGTCTGTCTCTCTCTCTCTCTCTCTCTCTCTCTCTCTCTCTCTCTCTCTCTCTCTCTCTGTTGTTTTCTTCTCCTTTCCTCCTAAAACAGAAAATAACAGATGATCATCCGTTAATCTAGACTTTTTTCAGTGTAACCAAATTCCACACAGTGCTGGCAATTTGCTATGCATTTTGGATTTACATATTAAAATACAGTATAATTTTATAATTCTTGAAATGGAGACAAAAGACAAATCCTGCACTTTTTAGGATTACAGCGGATGGACGAAAAGGAGGAAAAGTAGGAAGGACGAGGGAAGGAAGAAGAGGAACAGCAGGAGCAAGAAGATTATTGAAAGCACAGGAGATCACTTAGAAGTAATACGGTATGGCTCTCACCATCCTCTCAAACTTTTATTGAGAAAGAAAACCTTGAAGCACTGTGGAGTTTTCCACTCTCTAACACTTCAAATGCAATCTGCAAAAGCAGAACATGAGAAGCACAAATGTAACATTGAAGTATAATGATGCAGTGCAATGGAAAGAACAGAGAAACTTTAATCATGCCTCGAATAGTACTGTAAAAGATAATCATTTATATGCTGTGCACAACCAATTCATATGTGTTTACATACACTCATAAAACAAAACAAATATAAAAAAAAAAAGTAACTCCCTCTCCTCTCCATGGCAGCGACTAACATTCTTAAACTCTAGTTAACCTCAAAGATGGTTTTTGCTCATATATTGCTACATCTAATTGAGGTGAATTACATACTTCATGTCAACCTTGTGCTGGATGCCCAAGTGCCACAGTGAACATGACAGTCATTATCCCTATTCTTCTACATCTTTAAATCCAGTGGCAGACAGGTATTCAGAAAAAAAAAGTCAAGGTTTTGCTTTTCATAACCTTTGTTTGATTTCTCATAAAATTTGTTGAACAGTGACAATGGCGTATTATGAAGGCAATGGAAAACTCATCCTAAGGTGTGGTTGGTTGGTTGGTTGGTTGGTTGGTTGGTTGGTTGGTTGGTTGGAGACAACTCTGCATCTCTGCTAAGAAGCAGCTTTGCTGTCATAATAGCTGGCAGGTTACAACTGTGCCTTTCTGCCCTTCTCAATGTTACATAGAAAGTTCTGCAGATTCTGGATTCTCATTCTGCAGCCTTCCTCAACCATGGAAAAAAGCCGTCTTACTCAGTTCCAGACAAGACTATGAAGGGCCATTTTTAAGAGTCCTTAAGGGAATGTTTTTTTTTTACATGTCAAATGGATAGGAGTAAAAGGAGCATGCAGTCTACATGGGCCTCTCTTTGTTTCCTGAGCTTGAGTTCAGTTGGCCATGGGAGATTGGCCATTCTGTTGCCATCAATGAAAGGAAGGAGAATTACATCAGTGTTGGCTTACTGCCCTGATAGTCTTGAGCCACAGAGAAAGACACACCAATCATCTTGCTACATAAAACGATTTTGTCTTAACTTCTTTCCTTTGGCTATTGTGTTACTTAGTACTTACATGTGACCTTGGTGGTAGGTTTTGGTGGTGGTAGTACTGATGGTGATCCTGAGGTCTTGATGGTGGTGCTTTTGGAAATGGTACTGTTGAGTCTTGAGTCAGAATTGGAAAGGTACTGAAGTATTTGTGGGTTGTATCATTTTGATAACCCAAGGACTACTGGGTAAAAACTCAGATTTCTGATTTCCAGTCCATGCAAGACAAGAGTTTGTAGAAAGTCTTTTTTTAAATAAACATTACATCTTTATGAGTGGATAAGCAGAGGCATCTGTAATTTTTGTCCTCGTCTATAGCGTCCTTCTAGCTGCTATTCTTAAGCTATCTTTGCTTCAGGACTTATGTTTTCACAGGAATTAAGCAATGGATATGAAAGAAGAGAGATAAACAATCACACCCAGAGTGACTTCCCACTCTTCATTGTCTCATGCAAAGGAAAGACATTCTTTGGGTGAGATCCTTCCAAAGCAAACATCCTGAGCACCTAGGCATCCCACTTGTGGATCACAGTAGCCAGCAGGCTGACTCACTTATATTCATGCAACTCCCTGGGGCCAGTGAATTACACTGAGAATATTCTAGGCAGCCACATTGCTGGGGATGAAAAGGTGGGGAAGTAGAGGGTTACCCAAATGGTAACTTTCTAGAAAGCTAGTTCTAAGAATGTTTCTTGATATACTGAGAACTAGTATGTCAGTATTCTAGCAGGATCTTTTCTACCAGTAGCTTATGTGCTTATAGAGCAAGGGAATTAAAATGCAGTGGTTTTAGGTGAAAGTGTTAATGTCAGGCAGTCTGCAAAAATTCAGTACTTTTCAAGCTTATTTGCCCTGTACTATAATCTAAACTACCTGCCCTACCATCTGTTTTTGTTCTGTAAATAACTGTTCCCAATCCAACTGCCTACTGAATAACAAGCCAGTGATTCAGTTAATAATTATAAACCTTAACAATTCAACAAGTAACCGCATACAAAGAAACTAGATATCACATGTCTGAATATTTGATAGTCATGCAAGACAGAAAATGGGGCTTCTGGAACACCAGTCATGTTGGGAACTGTTGGGGAAGGGGCAGGGCGGGGTAGATTGTTAGGTTTTGAATGAAACTTTGCCTTAACGGTTCCAGTTCAATCTTTCCCACACAAGCTCCTGCCCACATCTCATAGAAGTATTATATCTGTTCACTTCCTTGTACTTTGCTCCAAGAATTAGTGAGTCATGGTTTAAACACAAATTCTTAACATAGGTGCTACAGGCAAACAAAGGAAACCCAAACGCCTCATTCTTCTATTTCTTCTTTAAAAGGAAACTCATGCTGGAGGCATTTGTGTAACATTCCTTTTACATAACAGCAAGAACTTCATCTGAGGAAAGAAACAGTGCAGCTGTAGGAAGCAGTAGGTGGGGGGTTGCTCTTCGCTGATCTATGACCCTTCCTGGCCTTCGCTGTTCATAATGCGATACAACAATTCCTGGGCCAACCCAGAATGTGAAGGTAGGACATAGAAAGGGGGCACACAAGAGAGGCAGCATACTTGTCCAGTGCTAGGAAATGATGAGGTAGTCTCTTTAAATGTGTAGGCAGCTCAGTTAGATGAGCTGGGGTTATATCCTTTTCTGATCTGATGTTTATTGGCTGTGTGACTCTGGCAATATAGGGAAGTATGGCTGGGAGTTATCGCACCATTGACAAAATCAGGAAAATAACAAAAAGTAATATATAATTTATCTTTAACTGTGTCTGATACACAGATTCACCGAACCCTATAGACTCCAGTTCAGTCTTCTCCTGCAAGACTAGAAACTGATTTTCTTTGTTTTGGTTTTTGGTTTTGTTGTTGCTGTTTGTTGCTTTGTTTTGTTTTCGTTTTGCCCTGGTATTTGAGACTGGAGAAGAACTCACAGGACTGTTCTAGAACCAGGAGAGATGAGCTTGTCTCACCCAGAGCTCACACCTGAGACCTCAGAGCAAACCACACATTAACTACTGTGTGGCCAGAGAAGGGAAGTATGCACATCCCCCTCCTTATAATTTTTCTGTATCTCAGAATGTGGAAAGGTTTTCTGTACTATCTGAGATAGCTTATATTAATCCATTAACCTATCAATGTCCTGGATAGATTTGGTGGTTGCCATTTCACACTGGCTGTGTGCTGGATGGAATGTGAGACATAGACAAATGGTGCTCATATGAAAGGTGTTCCACTCTGCTCCTGTTGAACAGCATTGTCTAATTCCAGCAAGAGTGCCACAGTTAACTTATTTAACAGTCTTTTTGAAGAGATATGTTGGACCTTCCTGTTATTTCTCTTATGCCACTTTCTGATTCAGGATATTTACCTTTTGTGTGTATCTGTCCTCTGTGTTCCCTCCTGCTTTGCTTCTGAGTTTGCTTCCCCACATCTTAACTGGAACCACTCACTTTGTTGCTGTGAGACAGTTTTTCCTAGTGACATCAGCACCTACATTCAAAAGGTCTAACCAACCTGACTGTCTGATGTGAAATGAACAAGGATGAACAAGGATGATAGCAATGAACTTCCGAAGTGGATGGAGTCCATGAGGTCTCTACCCTAAACAAGGAACTATTGATACGTGAGGAACACTAGGAGTGAAAGAGATGCTCTTCCCCAGGGAGGAGCACACTGATTGGTTATCTGACACCAACTGATCAACCCTAAAAACATATATAAAAGTAATATTGTACATATTGAACAGGGTATATTTAGGAATATTTCTGTATATATGTGAGTGTATATGTATGTTTATGTCTGTATATGTATATGTCTGTACATAATAAAAGTATGTGTATATATGCATGTATATATGCATGCAACAATTAATGAAAAAAGTCGTGAATTTAAAGACTTGGGAGATATGGAAGGAGGAAAAAGGAGAAATGTTAAATTGTATTATAATATTAAAAATCCAAACAATATTTATTCATAGAAAAAGCAATAGAAAATTCACACAATATGTTTCTCTCTGGTTATACATTTGGACCCAATAGATTGTGATAACAATTGTCTTTCCACTAATTCCAAAATTTAATTTCTATTTTTAACTTATTATTGCTCCATTTTTCCAATACTTAACTTAAAAAAACCCTGCTACCTTAATTTATCGGATGCCTAGTTTTCTGGGTTTACAGAAAATAATAACATTAAAAATTTTCACCTAGGAGAATTCTTCATGGGGCTGTTTTGGCTGTGCTTTGTGACCAAATACTAGGATTTACAGCTGTCTGTTGGATGAAAGGGAATAATATCATCTATCCAAATGCTTCTCACATATTTAAAAATGTATTATTTTGTCTATTGTGTAGATGTATGTTTATGTGTGCATGTTAATATGCACGTATGGGTACATACAAACTCATGTTTGTGGACATGTGGCTGCACATGCTACAGGATACTTTTGGAGATTAGAGGACAACCTCAAATGTTATCCCTTCTCTTCCTTTTGGTTTGAGACAGTTTGCCTGTATTTCACCCCTGGCCTGCCAGACTAGAAGCCTGCAATCCTATGGTGATTTTGCTGTCCCCATCTCTTATTTCATTGTGGGATCAATAGTTTTATACAAAGCATGTTTCCATTCTCAGCTCCACATGGTTTCGGAGGATTTGAATTCAGTTTCTGAAACCTGCCTTAACCACTGAACTGTCTCCACAATCTCAGGGACGCTTCTTTAAATCACTCACATTAACAACATCCCTTAAAATTCTTTTGCCGATTCTTCTGTGACATTCTGATTTGGGTATCTATATAGATTTTCCTTACATGGAAAGAATGGATGGTCTTCTTTTGGGAGCAGAAAACCCTCTGACATGTCTTAATAAATTGTTTACCTTTATGCTACATAACAGGCTCTGACTAGATGCTTTGGATTTTTTAATTCTTCCTTTCTTAGTTGATTTAGGCCCTAAGCTTTGCTGTGCAGTCATAAAGTAGCAGTCATTTCACACACCCTGCAGAGTTATAAAACTGTATAATGCGATATCCACTGCAAAGCTCCAGCATACCAGCTCCTACACAGTAGACAATACCCCATTCTAGTGCTCTTCCTTCCTGCCCTCTAAGCTATCTATGTCCTTGCCCCAAGAATACAATGTTGGGTGTGGAAAAAATGTTGTCCTGATTGCTATTTACAGCACTTCCAGACCAGAACCCCAGGATTCTTCTGTATTGTTGACCACTGACCTGTGCATTCGAAAGAAGCTCTAAGGACATAAGATACTATCTAGAGATACAAGAGAATAAAAGCACTGCTTGAGCTTGGGTGATTTGTATGTGAGAAGTTCATTCCCTCTGTGTTGAGATAGAATGGCTTTGTGTACAGGTGATTGGACCCTGCCTTGTGAATGGATTAATGCCCTTATTGCAAGAGAGCCTTAGTCATTCAGGGAGGGGTTCCTATGGAAAGCCTGAGGTTGGATCCTTTCCTTCCCTAACATGTTTGTACCTCTGCATAGGCTTCTATTTTCTGCCATGGTAGGATACAGCAAGCAGACCCTCACCATATGATATGGCTCCTTGACCTTGGACTTCCCTACTTCCAGGAGTATAAGAAGTGACTCTCTGTCACTTACAATTGCCCAGTTGCAGGCATTCCATTAAGGCAGTACAAAGTGGAATAAAACAAATACAACTGTAGGCAACTAGTTCCAAACTGGATCAAAGGGTGGCTTGTGAAATAATGCAGTCATTGTTCTCTTAGTATTACTCCAATAAGCCAAGGATGCACTGGTGTATCAGAGGTAGGCATGGATTTTTGGATTTCCCCTTTTACACAAAGGAGATGACACAGGTATGAAGTTCCAGGCACCTTGCCCATCTTTTGTAATCTGTTCTTTCTCTCTCTCTGATGCTGACTTCAGATTCAATCTCTGCTGTTCCCTAGCTTAAAGTACTGGTGCTTCCTCAAGGTTTGACTGTCTAAATATGCCAACCCTTCTAAGGATATAGAATCAGTGTTCTGGAAAATGAAGGAAACACACACACACACACACACACACACACACACACACACACACAAAAGAGAGAGAGAGAGAGAGAGAGAGAGAGAGAGAGAGGTGGGGGGAGGGAGGGAGGGAGGGAGAGACATTCTCAGTATCAGAAAAATTCTTTGGGGTAACTCATTTAATATATTCGCATTCGTATGTTTACTCATAACCATGCTCGTTAGATAATACCCAACTCTTCCACCTCTCCTTCTCTTATAAATAT
The DNA here is from genome assembly GCF_011064425.1 of Rattus rattus. Lineage (NCBI taxonomy): Eukaryota > Metazoa > Chordata > Mammalia > Rodentia > Muridae > Rattus > Rattus rattus. The sequence goes on along the minus strand of NC_046154.1, from coordinate 237,054,853 downwards.
CGGAAAGGAGTTTGATTGCTGCTGTTCTTAGGAGACTAGCGGGTTCCCTGAAGATAGCTCTTTTTGAAAAAGGAAGGTTGCTTAGTAGCACATGGTTTATATAGCACATATTAAAGGATCCAGAAATGATCTGCATATACCACACCCTGAGAATCAGAAAACCCTAGGAAAACATGGTATCATGTGGACCTTTGTCAAGACAAACCATCACCTCAGAGAACTTAGAACTGCATCATCAGCATTTAGAAGAGTTCCGTGCCCACTTAGAAATGTCCTGTACATTTGATCATATTTTTTTCCCTTCCGAGGCTTCCTTAGATTTCTGTAGAAGTGTGACGCACATATAGAATAATGGCCTGGATTTCTTCATATTAGAATTGGTAAATCAAGCCACTTCTCTTCAGTATTTAAAACAAATAAACAGTGCTCACTTCGGCAGCACATATACTAAAATTGGAATGAAACAAATAAACAGGAATCCCAAAAGTCTTCAAATTTCTTATAGCAAGAATCATTGGTCTCAGATGCTCACATGGTCCAAATGGACATTGGGAACTGTTCGGTGCAAGGATCAATAATCTTCAGAGGTAAGGCTTACAGATTACTGGTCTTAACCAAACTGAAAGACACTGCGTACATATAAAAGCCTCTGAAGATGACACCATCAGTTTCTCCCTTTTCTATGTACATACATGTTACTCTGCTCACCAAAATGTACTCTTTGGCTTCCTGAATCTGGAGTGGCTACCTCACTTACTTTGGCGAGTAAAAGAGAATAGAAATGATGCTAGTTAGTTCACAGCTTGATTTTAAGGAAGTTTGGTAGAGTCTTTGGCTATTGAAGTCAAGAAGCCCATAGGAAATCTGATTAAGCTGACATGAGCTGGGTATAAGGAATCACAAGCTAGCAACATGACACAGAAAGAAAAGAAAAGATGATGCACATGTATGTGTTTAAGTTTTCTTGGATATTCAAGGACTTCCCAGTGCAGTGTAACCTACCTTATATTCCTTGGAGCAGAAGAGTCTCTGTTGATGCAGCCTACAGAATGAAGAGAAGTATTATTATTTTTGTTTAATTCGTTAAGCTTTATGGTATTCTATTGCATAGCAATGGACACCTGGTGGATGCTCAAAAGAAAATAAACAACAAAAACAAGAACATTTTCTACTCGTCCATAGGTAACTAGCTATTATACCAGTAAAAAATTTGCAATTCTTAGTGAATAGCAGTCACCTGGAAAGTTTTCTAAACTACACATACTCCATGAAGGTCATCAAAATGCAAAAACCCTTAGGCTTAACATTTGCATATTTCAATCTCTGAATAAGTATAATGAGAAACCATTGTAGGAGCACACAAAAGTAAAGACTCATTGGCCCAAAGCAGCTCCTCTTTAAATATGCAAATTCCTTCTGGGAGTGATAAATCAAGCAGATGGTGGTAGGATTACATCAGTAATCAGATTGTTTTCCAAACTCCTGGTCGTGAGGAGAAATGTCTTGTGCAAAAACACTAAATGTGGGACAGGCGTGTACCTGATCTAAGAGTTGTTGACTGGGAACCACAAACGATGTCTATTGATCAGTCTAGAGTTAGCTGAAGTGAATTGGTGTCCAAAAACAGAAAGACAGATGCAAGGAGGAATGTGGAATCTTCAGAAAGTTTGGTTATACTTGTTCTGATGAAAAACCATGTTGGGAATTTGCTCTTGTTTAGGGGCCTGAGAAATGATTACAGAATAACTAAAAGACAGGAGGAAAGTTAAGCAGAGTAACTATATCTGCTCTAGAAAACCACATGAAATTGTATTGATTACATAAATAGAGTGTGTCTAAAAGTAAGTCCAACAGGAATTAGGATCCAGTACCAAAGAATGAATATGAACCAAGAAAGGCCTGTGTGGTGAGGAAATGCAAAGTAGGAGAGGCTCTGGTGACTCTCCTGTGCTTTGTTTCACCCCAGCCTCCCTCAGCATCTTTCCCACGGAGCATCTTCCATTGGTCGATTGCCCCCGTGATGCTCTGAGTCAGCTCTGAGAACTCTTCACTTTCACTCTTTCCCACTGGCTCTGTACTGAGCCCCACCTGGGGGTTTCATGCCACCTAAGAGAGGAAGTGAAAGGGGTTGCATTTTCTACATGACTTGATTTCCTACTGGCAGTGAAAAGAAAGAGAAACCTATGCCTCCAGAAACCACTTTACTTCCTGTGGTGCTGAGTCAGTAAGAAGAGAGTCCTGCTCTAAATATGCAGGGCAAGCAAAGCGCGTGATCTACCTCATCCTTTTCACACCATGCCAGAGAGTTACTTTCCTGAAGTGGACTGTGTGGTCCTCTATGACAGGTTGAGACACTGAGGCAAAGACTTGTCAGTAACTTGCCTAGAACTCATGTTTGGGAAATAATGGAGACAGAAGGTAAACTCATTCTAGTTGACGTAAGTCCTCAGATTCTAAGCAGCAAAATATTGGTCAATATCTTTTAAAGCATTATTTCCATGTCCATTTGTCACCAGACAGATGAAGCCTCATCACTTGCCCTTCAAGAGAAGCAGGGACCAGCCACAGGAAACTCACCAGGAGAAGTGATTTTGACATACCACAACTGGTAGCCACTAACTGGCCAAATTGACATGACAAAGGATCTTATTAAAAATGCATCATCTCGGGCTATGGAAATGGCATGTACCCTTTAAGAAGATCAGTGAGTTTGTTAAAAACCTAAGAAGCATTGGCTAAATTAATGTCTTCTGGTACAAATCTGGTACCCTACTAAACTGGATCCCGAATCTAAACACAATGCTATGCAAATACTTGAATCCCTAAAGCTTTCAAATCTCTCAACAAAAGATCTTTGAAATGAGCAAGATAAAATTAGGGTCTTAGACATGCCCATAAATTAGACTCCAATCAAAATAAGTCCTTGTCAATGGCCCAACTTATGTCATTTGGACAATATCCTGATAAACTCTTTACTGTCCCAAGACACCGTGTTAGGTGCTGAGGTGTATTCTATGGTAAAAAAAAAAAAACAAAAAACAAAAAAAAAAAAAAAACCAAGAACAAAAAACCAAGAACAAAAAAGAAAAACAAAAAACAAAAAAAACAAAAAAAAACAAACAAAAAACCCAAAAACAAAAACAAAAAACAAAACAAAACAAAACAAAAAAAACGACCTTCTAAGGACTCCTGACCTTCAGAGGAGGCAGGCAATTACACAAGGCCAGGACTGAGTAGAGAGGAAGCAGGAAGACAGCAGGTGATCACCAAGAGAGACACCACGTTTGCTGGCTTCCTAACTGATTTACCACCAGTTTCATGACAAATTGAATACAATCCCACCACCGCCCCTCCTTCCATGACCACCTCTGCCAGCATAATACTTCATTTCCTACCTCTTTATTTTTTTCTCCACTCATCTCCTTTCTTTCTTTTGGCATGAGTCACTTCTGCTTCTCATATTATTATCTTTGTAGGCTGTTCCTGCTTGCCTACCCCAGTGCACAAATTCTCAGTGTTTGAAACATCCACAACTCTTGTTTACTCGCAATTTCTAAACTTGAGTCTACAAAAGCTAATAATAATCAACTAAGAAACATTAAAACCCAACCAAACAAAACACCCTTGCCAACCCTACCTTACCTTCAACTCTTCAGATGAGGCAAGTGTGTGTGTGTGTGTGTGTGTGTGTGTGTGTGTGTGTGTATTACTGCTTTAGATGATCCTAATACAAAGCAAGTGTTACGGCAAGAACCTCTCATACTACTGTTCTGATATACTATCCTAGCGGGGATTGGGGCACCTTTTGTAAAAGGCACCTTCCATCCACAACCATTATGTTATTTGGTCTGCATGTCATTCCTGTAAAATAGAAAAATAACAAGAGTGAGATGTTTGGTCCATTTAACAAGTAGACAAAACCTGAGCTCGATAGAGGTGGAACCACAAGCCCATACTGAAAGCTCTTAGACCCATGTCTTCTGACTTGCCCTATTCTGGTTGAAATGAGCATGTATCTAGGGTAGGCAAGCTTTTCCCTATGCTTTCTGCTGCTCTCTGACCTACCAGGTGGGAAGGCCTTAACTAACAAGTGACGGCCTCTTGGAAGTCCTGTTTTGGGATATGACATTCATGAGCCCTCAAAGATTCTCCCCCTGAGAAAGAGGAAGTAGAAGTGAGGTGTAAACCAGAAGCCAGGTGACCTGATCCACTTGAGCAAACTCTGTGAGAAAAGGAAGGCTGCAAATAGCTCAAGGCTTCAGAACTTTCCTCAAAATCAATCAGGAGTCACATTCTGATCAGGAGGGCAGATAACGGGATCATGAGGACTGAGACATTCTGGGGTTTCATTTCTCTCCACCCAGACGTCACAAGCTGTCTTGGCCTGGTGTGAATGGACCCCCTTTTTACCTGAGTTGGCTTAAAAAGCAAACACGGAAACAGTTGTTAAGCTCCCTTCTCTCTTGTCTCTCAAAGCAGCCCAGGAAGTAAGGTTGGCTAAAAGAGGCCTCCAGCAAACATAAACATAGACAGGAAGGGAGGGGTTCTGAGTGGGGGATGGGAGAAAAAGGCCTTTCTTCCTTTCTTTTTGAAAAAAAAAATCTCATTGCTGGTTTTCTTCCATGCTCTACCTCAGAAATAAACTTATCTACTTGGGAATATGTCCTATGTATATTTCATTCCACTCTTGGCAGAAATAATTTTCAGTTCTCAGAAATGAGCAAGGCAGCGGATGGTGAGGGGAGGGTTGGATGCCTCCCACAGTGAGGAATGACACACAGATTGGGGTACACAGGAGGGCTGACATTACACAATCCACACATCAGCATTTCGGCTGCAGGCAGAAAGCTACTCCTGAGGGACACATGTTCTAAACTAGCAGAAAATAAATGCTGCTTTGAAATTAACCATCTCAGCCTATGACTTTCCCGGTCAAACAGTCTCTGGGGTTATTTTTCAGGGTGATGTGTATGGGCACACACAGGCTACTGCATAAAGGGATTGATTTCAAAAGGGTCCTCATTTTCATAAATAAATAAACCCCCACTGGCCAGTGGAATACAATTATATATGGAACAAAACGCCTAAATATAGAGCCATTATCTGAAGTCACGTGAACCACACCAGTCTTAAATCATCATGTTGTCCGTTGGAAAAAGGCAAGCTTCTGGGTTGACATAGGGTTGGGTGTGTGTGTGATTTCTCAGCAAATATCATGGACTCCTTTTGCTGTTTTGGGCAAGTTGGGCCAAATGACTTTCTCTGTATTAGGCAAATAAGTTGAAGCTACATACACACACACACACACACACACACACACACACACACACACACACACACACACACACACAAACACACACAGAGAGAGAGAGAGAGAGAGAGAGAGAGAGAGAGAGAGAGAGAGAGAGAGAGATTTTTTTCCTTTGGTAATTACATTTGTTCTTGAACAAAACAAAGTGTTATTCTCAGGAGAAAACACACAAATGTAGGCATACACTATAGATGGAAAGGTGGTTTCTGCCATAATGCTTTTTGTTACCTGACCTCTTCCACCCTCAACCTGACTATTTTGAAATTAGAAGAGGGACATCAGCTCTCTTCCTTGCCAGACACTGGTCTCCTTGTGTGGACTGCATCTTATGAGGTACATCCTAGGCATCTCTTCTCAGGTGGAGGTATTTCTGGGGTTTGTGAAGCTGTCTGTCTTATTAGGAAATAGTCATATGGCAAGCAAGGTAAATGCCATGGAGTAAATGCTAGAGAAAATACGGTAAACACAGGTTGGCCCAGGACATAGAGTTTGGGTGACGGTTTCTTGAATGGATTTTCAAAGAAAATGACATTTCAGATGAGACTTGGGAAGTGGAAGGAAGCCCATGGACAAGTAGACTCAGCAACAAAGAAGTCTTAAGGCATGCACTCATAGGGGACCGTCCCTGTACAAGGTCTACTATGGCAGTGTGGATGACAACAGAGAGGAGGGAATGCTGACACAGGATGACCCCTGGGAGCAAGCCGTACCTGAGCCAGGTAAAAGGAGTGGAAGCATAATCAACTCCAGAGAAGGAATTTTCAAGGTCACAGAGGCCACAGGTGAGACCAGGAAAAAGGTGGGAAGATGGGCAGATATTTCAAGCTATGATGCAAGAGGAGGAAGTGAGAAATGCTGTAAAGTGAGACAGTTGGGGTACACAGACACACTGGGGTTTTGAGACCACAGTTTCAAGTGAGGAAAATAACAGTCCCATTATAAATACTCACACCTCGCACTCTCCTGCAGTGGTGAATTTCATTTGATGACCCAGGTAGCTATAGGCTAGATTTTGCCTACAGGCTACAGTTTGCCAACTTCCACTCTAAACCATAAACTGAATATTCAGGAAAAAGTACACATACTAAACATGCTGTTATTCCCTCCCTCCTCCCCCCTCCTTCTCTCCCTCCCTCCCTCCTTCCCTTCCTCCCTTCTTCCTTCTTTTCCTCCCTTCCTTCCTTCTTCCCACTCTCCTTCCCTCCCTCTCCTCTCTTCCCCTGAGGATAGCGTATCACCCAGAGCCTTGCTCAAGCTGGTCAAGCACCCTTTCTAGCACTAAGCTATTTCAAAGTCCTTGTAGTGTTATTCATTTTTAGAAGAATTAGTCAAATGGAAAACAAACTTTCTGATATTTTGAAATTGGTTTCTTGGGTTCAGAAGAATCCTCCCTTCATTTTTCTAGGAGTCCCTTGAATGTCTAACCTCATGCTTATTATCTGGAAAACAAGGACAAGATGCCTGGGTATGTCAGAACAAGATTAGCAGTACACCTATCAATGTATATGTCCATCCATCCATCCATCCATCCATCCATCCATCCATCCATCTATCCCCTTACTCAGTAAGCAAGTAGTAAGTTTCTTTTATTATAAAACAAGTTGGCAGAATTCTATGGAATCCCTTGATGACTCAGCTATGGGTCTTTCTTCCAGTCTGCTTTCGTTAGGTTGGGGAGACAGCAGGTACATGAACATCTTGGATCTAAGGTGGAAAAGAGAAATGTGATGCCAGAGAAAAGGCTGATGGGGATGTGAGAGTGGTCAGAGCAAGATGACTTCCAGCTGGAAGCCATCAGAGTAGCTGACAAGATGACATCCAGTTTCCTGTTAACCCTTCAAAGTGACATATGAGTCCATACAAAGATTACAAGCAGACTTTGAGAAGACAATGCTCTTTTGTATATGTTACCAGCCTTTAGGTCCCTTCAGGCCAAATTTTATAAATAGTTGGTGAGTTCAAAAGTATTAGAAATGGATTCTCTTTCACACCCGGGGGTCAGGGTGGGGAAAAGATTACTTTAATAGTTTTTCTGTTTTCTATAAATTCTATGTTTCTCAGACCTTTATTTATGCATGAAAATGAGTTGGTGATACTCAAATGAATAACAGTGACAGTTCCTGAGTGCATATACAGCTCTGTGTAAAAAGCAGTCTTGTAGCTGTTATGAAGATGAAGCCAAAGTGATCAAGTAACATAACTAGGATCATATTAAAAAGGGAAACAAGCCTGTCACATATGCCTTCAGACCTTGAGCCTTCTCTTGTCTTCTGCTGTCCTTTCCTCTTTTCTCCTGTCCTCTCCTATCCTGTACTTTCTTCTCCTCTCCTTCCTTTCCCTTTCCTCTCCTTCTGTCCTCTCCTGCCCTCCTTTGTGCTCTTCTTCTTGTCCTCTTTCTCCTCTTTGCTTTCCTTTTATTTCCTTTTTTTCTTTTTTTCAGAGCTGGGGACCGAACCCAGAGCCTTGTGCTTGCTAGGCAAGCGCTCTACCACTGAGCTAAATTCCCAACCCCTTTGCTTTCCTTTTATTTATCTCTCTATGTTCAGTTTCTCTCTGCACCCCTACTCCAGTCTGTCTTACCCACACAGCTCCCTGGCCAGTATAATAGTCTACACAAGAGTTTGACTCCTCGGTAATCACCCTGTATTCTGTCCATCTTTCTGCTTGATATTTCCCTATGTCTGTGACAACTCCATGCCAGATCAACCAACATTTTTGCCTGTGTATAAAACTTTCATTACTGACTCACATGGGTCTCATAGTCTATGATCCAAAGCTTAGAATCATCCTTCTAACCCTTTTGTGACCCTTCAAATATGCCAACTGGACACAAATAAGCATCTGTTGACCATATCTTAAAATACATTTACTGGGGGCTCAAGAGATGGTTCAGAGGTTAAGAGCACTCGCTACTCTTCCTCAGGTCCTGAGTTCAATTCTCAGCAACCACATGGTGGCTCATAACCATCCATGATGAGGACTGGAGATGTCTTATATAGCCTGGAGGCATACATGCAAGCAGAACACTGTAAACATAATAAATAAATAAATCTGAAAACAAAACAAAAAACAAAATGAAGGGACACAATAGTTTAAAAACATACTTTCAGTGACTACCTTGTTTTAGTGACATTTTTCTGGGTTCAGAAAAGAAAAAAGTTAGAAATTCAAATATTAAGTGGCTTATTATTTATTTTATTATATCATCAAGCCTTCAGAATAAATAGCAATCCCCATTTGAGTTGGTCATAAAGTGTCTAGAGTAGACCTATTCCGGATTCAAGAAACAATGAAGTTTGATTTTCTTAGCTGTCTGGTCACTAAAATAGCCCTTGATCATCAACTAAACAACAGCTGGAAGGAAAGAAGTGCAGTGTGAGTATGAGAGACAAGACTCAACACTAAAGAGGATGGAGAAGAAGATGGGCTGCACCTGAGACTGAGAGGGCTTTTTTCTTTTCTTATAAATAATCCTCTATATATAGCCTACTCAACAAAAACCCATCATCCGTTATGGTGATTCGATGTTTTCCTAGGTAGGGACAATTACTAGGAGGTTGGTTGACCTCTGGTAGAATTTCCAGCAGCAATTACTTCATGATTGATTAGAAATCCCTGCAACTACACGTGTCCTGAGAGTTGATGAGGAAAGCTTATTTTGAGGTTTGCTCAATCGGGGTTATTTGTCCTTGTACAACAGCTTATAGCAGACTGTCACTCGAGAACCAAAATCCCAAGGAATTTGGGACGTTATCTGTGAGTGGATTCCATATCTGTAGCTCTGAAGGGATTGAGGTGGGATGGTAGTAGGTAGTGATAATATGACTCCAAAGAGGAGAGTACATAAACAAATAGCTTTGAATCACTGAACGGACTTTTAATTGAAAGAAAGTTAAGAGGAGTGTTAATGACTTTGAATGTTACCTTCCTGGGAAAGGTGCTTCTGTGAGCAGGGTTCATGTGCTGTGGTGGTGAATCATAATGATACCCTTGCTGTGACATTGAGGGACAGGGTGATCTGTACCTTCCTTGAGGTTTCAGTGAATTTGCTTGTGACATTAAGAGGGAAAAGAAGAGTAAAGGGAAATACCCTTTCCTTTGTCACACTGTCAGGGAAGAAACCACTTTGGAGGTCATGATCTATGACAAACACTCTCATGCAAATTCTCTGCTTGTTCCCATGCTCCATGTCTTTACCAACTATGGAGCTAGGCAAAACAGAACAGAAAATAGTGCCTGGAGGAGAAATAAAAGTGCTGGAGTAGACATTGACTTTCTAGAAAGAAAAAAATCAGCCTTAAGATATAATAATGAAATGGGCTTACCTGAGTGACTGTGGGATTTTTTTGATACTGACATATCCAAAACTCATGCAATTAAAGAATGCTGAGAGTTGGGGAAATAGTTTTCCTTGGAAAGGGCACACCAACTGGTTATCCAATACCAGCTCAGCCCTGAAAACACACATACATGTAACATTATAGAGATTGATCATGCTCTATTTATACATGTGTGTATTCATGTATATAATCTCTCTATATATTTATATATGTATTCATATATTATATATCATGTGTATATACTAACAAAGAAAAAAGAAGATCCCTGAGAATCATCATCTGATTAAAGTTTTCTAAATCTAAAGGGGATCATAAAGCAAAGTGCATGTCGTAGTCAAGGACCAGAATTGAGTTGTTTTTTTTTTTATTTGTTCATTCTCCTTGGGCTAAACAGTGTTTTCAATAATTATTAAAGACTGCACGATGGGCTTGATCTTGCATATTGACCAACAAACTTCCAAATATCTACTATTTAGACAGTCAAAAAGAAGTTTTCACATCTGTGACACAGTGTATAAGAATGTAGAACATCTTGGACCAAATAAAACTGGGCTGGCATTCTACTGGGATGTTCCATTCATTGATACAGTCTTTCTTCACTGGGCTTCCAATGTGCCACTCTCCTGATTTTTCTCCTTCCTTACTATCTTATTTCAAATGCTCTTCTTTGACAGTTAACTCACATCCTTCTTGTATCTTAACACCAGATCCAGATCTCAGACCTCAAACCCTGTCTCTTTTCCATCTCATACTCCACCCATACTCACAGTCTACTTTTTTCCTCCATATTTCCTAACATCTGCATATAGTGATTTTCACATTTACATATCTAGTTCAGACATTCTCCTTTGTGTTTTCTTTATAACTGCCACTAGGTATTGAAGAAACATCTCCTACTTGACAGATTTAAAATAATTCTCTTGGTCTCCATCCTCAAATCTGTTTTCCCAGGGGGTTTCCCAGGTGGTGGTAAATGAAAACTCTATCCTCCGTGTTATCATGGTTTCTTTACCAGAAAGTGGTTATAGCACATGTCTCTCAGTTTGTGTAGTGGAAAATATGAGATACTATGTGTTTCTCCTAGTCTCTGCCATATCTTTCATGGAATAAAACTCAATAGAATGAACCAAATGCAACTTCAACTTCATCTTAATGGTTCACAGATCACTCTTTCCTCCTCTTTCAGATTCACATTATCCCACCCAGAGACTGCTAACAATGTTTTTTTTAAGTAGTATCTTCAACTTAGTAAAATGGATGTTATTGTAAGGTGAGAAGAGGGAAATCAATGGCCAAGTTGCAGCCACCACAGAACTAAGCTAATCCTTGGGCTGGGTTAACAACTATAGCTATCTTTTAAAAAGAGGTTTCTTTTAGCTCTCCTCCAGGGTACAACTTCTGCTCTACTTGAAAAATAGATCTGAGAAGGTTTAACAAGGTACCTAGGAGAGCAACTGGAAGGCAGAAAATAAAAGCATATATCAACAGAACTGACATAATTTTCCAGATTTTCACTCCGTATCTCTGAACCTTATACTACAGCTTTTCAGTTTCTTTTTCAATAGATGGTACCAAGCATTTGTTTAAAAAAAAATGAAAAAAATAGACAGTTTTAAGTTATTTTATTAGGCACCTCACTGGAGATTTGGAAAGACTAATTTACAAATATTTAGGAATCTAATACATGAAATATAATAAATGTATTATTATATTTAAAAGTCATATAGAGAAGCCAAATCTGACACTCCAACATGTTAATTAGCAAAGATCACGAAACAGAACTCAGAAAAGAAGTGAAAGCCTGAAGCTGAATGTTTAACACTCAGGCTTACTAATATTCAAATCAATGGAAATGTTTAATAGTTTGGTAGCGTACCACATTAAGGTTCCAAATTAGTAAAAGTATGTGTATGCATGAGAGAGAGAGAAAGAAAGAGGGGGGGGCAGAGACAGAGAGAGAAAGAGAGAGAGAGAGAATGCTGAACACCTGTGGGTACATGGTGAGATGAAATTAGCAAAGCAATCATTTGAAAAACAATTTGGTAGCCCATGACAAAAAAATAGTTACAAAATGTCAGCAATTTTTCCATCAGAGATCTCACTTCTGTAATTGTACTCAATAAAGTAATACCAAAAGGATGACGAATATGTTAGAGGCAAAAGGTAGCTATGACAATCTCACTTACAATAGCAAAACATATACAATGGAAATCCTTTAAATTTTAAACAACCAAGCAGTTTTATCAAGGTGTGTGTGTGTGTGTGTGTGTGTGTGTGTGTGTGTGTGTGTGTGTGTGTGTGTGTTTGTGTGTGTGTGTACTATCATTATATGGAATTATTTACAAGACATTCAGAACGTGACCAAACACAAAGTGGGTTCTTTTTACAACTAAGCTGCAGTGCTCGTTTGTTGAAGCCCCACTCAGCTTTCTGTATTAAGGAAATGTTTCTGGATTAAGAGTTAGGGCAAGCGTGTGGTACATACTTCTAATTTCCAGCATTCAGGATGCTTCTGTATCATACCTTGAGTTTAAGACAGAGTGACTGTATAGGGGCTGCGGGCTGATCTATGCTACAAAATAAGATGTTTATCACAAAATACAACACATGCATCATCAAGTTCACAGTTAGAACACACATATAGATGTGGGATGATGTCATAGGTGAGGCAGGTACAAGATAGAAGGAGGCCTGTCATTGGGAGAGAAGGAAGGATGGGCAGGAGAAAAATTTGAAGGAAGAGGAGGAGACTAGAATGGAAAGGAGGAAGAGTCAGGAGGTACAGAGGGAGAAGCCGTGGCAGGACAATATGGCAGATGACGTTAAGATTCTGCTCTGTGTATTTACAGGTTGTTATTAATGTTCTTAAGGGATGGCTGGTACTGGGCTTTGCATGTTTCAGTGGGCAATTATATCTTATCAATTTGGTCAAAGGTTATTGTGTTGTGTGTTCTTTCATGTGTAGATTTAAGTGTAATGGAGTGTGGGGCAGCTGGTCTGGGCCACCACGGATTGGGATGGTGTTTCTGGCATGGAAACCTGCCTTGGGAACTAGATAGGCAAAGATTGCTGATGGCTCAGAGAGAGGCCTTCGGCAGTGTGATATGGGATGGAGCAAAGCAGGTGAGAGGCTTTGCTGACTGAAAATTAAGATATCCAGCAGATATCTTGGGGCACCGCGGTGCTGGATCTAGTGGGGATAAAAGACAACATTTTATTTTTTATATTTTTACAACAACATATAGATATTGAATATATTATTTTGTTGATTAATCTCTTATATATAATATTAACTTCTCAATTAATATGATTGACATTTATACATATGAAACCAAACATAAACAAAATAAAAGTAACATTCTAAAAGATATTGGTTTCTATTTAAGATGCAGAAAAACAATTGTCAATCCTAGAAGCACCAAAATTCAGTACTAATAAGCCTCAATTTTGCAACTTTTAAAAAATCAATCTGAAAAATCCAAACTAGCTTAAAATTAAAAGAAAGTTAAGCCAGGATATAATCATGAGCTTGAGTAGAACTAAAGACACCAGGAACTTTTTCTAAAGATTGTGAAAGGCCAGCATGAGATTAGAAAATCCCTGGGATTCACAGCCATATGAGAATTCACAACAATTGCTGGACTTTCTTAACAGACTATGAAGTCTGAGCTTCACAATGGTGAATGGTAGGGATTCTAAAGCAACAATAACAAAATACAAACAAAATGCACACAGTAGAAGCAGGGGCCAGACAGATAGACTGCCTCATAAACATGGCAGACATAAAACCCAGAATACTACATCTACCTTTTCTGTGCGACACAAACCTTCTATTTAGGAGAAAAGGGCAGAAAACAATGTTAGCTTTACATGAGTAGCAAAAATCTACTTTATCTAGAGTCAAAATACTGAGAAGAAGAGACTATTGTTGGGTCACCTATAACAAATTCCCCTATCCAAGCCTTAAAGAACATCTCAGAAGATGAAGTAGAAAGAAAAGGAGCAAGGGGATGGGGGCAGAGCCATGAACATTGTCTTCTGGTCACGATGCGGTTGTTCAATGCATCGACTCACTGTGGCTGTGGCTTCTTGCTCAAGACCGGCCCGATATACATCCAGGCAAAATTCCAGCCTGAATGCTGGCCTCATGAAAAAGTAAAGTCAAAGATTACCCGCAAGTGACTTTTCAAATACAGTATTGTTTTGGAGATGGAGTATGAAATGAAATGCTGAGTCCAAATCAAGACACTTGGTTCTTTGGTTGGTAACCATAAGTATGTCCATTTGTAAGGTCATAGAGCTCAATACCTCCCCAAAAGTCGTCTTTGCTGCAGTCCCTCTCCCTTTTAAGAGAAATGGTTTTTGCCCTTGAAATCTCTCCTTGCCAAATACTTTGTTTGAGAGGGTTATAGCACCTGGCCATTTCTGATTATTCCTGATAAAATTCAAGCCTGTTATTATCCTCTTTATTACAACAGCATTGCTTACATTATTATCATGAGTTAGATCATGTGTCACATTACAGATCTTCTGAATGTGTTTCAGATTCAACTTGAGGTTTTAGGTAGTTTGATAATGGAATAACAGCCTTCTTTGGTAATCACTCTGAGTACTGTGCATTTCTCCAAAGGCGTCAAGTGTGTCTCTCACTTCAGTACCTTTCAAAATATGTCCTTCTTCCTACTTGCCTTTCCTCATCTTATCTGTCTTGGCTCATGAGTTTTCCATAGTACTCATGACTTTGTTCAGGCAATACTCTATAAATATGTCTTTTTTTGCTCGATTTGTGACACTTATGGCACCTGTGTCTTATGAGCAACATTTCCAGGCTGCTTTGTTTGTGATCTTTATGGTAAAAAACAAAAAACAACAATAAAAATACTCAGGTAAAGATACTCAGGTGCTAATCCCAAGAAACTGTGACTATATTATTGCACGTCAATGAGGTTTTCTGATAGGTTCACACTAGTGATCTTAAGGTGGTAATGTTACTTTGCATCTAGCCACAGGGACATTATAAGGGTCAGAGAGTCAGAACATAAGGAAACAGGGCACAAATTTTGAAGACGAAGAAGGGCTTCTGCTGTGGAACACAGAATGCAAGCAGGATCTAGAAGCTAGAAACAGCAAAAAGTCAGATTCCCCCTTATAGCTTCAGAAGGAACACAGCTCCACCAGCACCCTGGGTTTAGCCCTTTAAATTTCAACTCAGACCTCTGACCTCCAGAATTAAAGGTGTTGAAACTGAGTTGTTCTAAGTCAAATGTGTATCATACTTTATCATAGCCACATGGAAAGACTAAAAGAATCACTAGAAGATGAACAGTCTTAGTGCATTTTTTTCTCCCTATAAATATGTCAGATTGCTCATAACTATTCTTAGTGCTGGGAAAAACAAGGGCATAGTGAATTAACTGTGGGCTCTAAATAAATAAATAATCGTCAATCCACTGAGCAGTTAACTTAGAAGTTAACTTCATCAGGGCTGGGTGATGAGGACAGAAGGGCAGACTTGATGTTGAAACCCGAATCATAGTTTTAGCTCTGCCACCTGCAAGGGGATGAGCGTTTCATGTCTGGGATGCAATTTCTTTACCTACAAAAAGGGATCAGCATAGTCTTTGGTGCCTTAGGTAGCTTTAAGTCATAAAACTCTGTGACCAGATGCCAAGACATTTTTGGAAGGCATGCCTGACCAGGTGGGAGGTTGGACTGATGACCTCAGAGGTCGCTTTCAGCTCCAAGAGTCTATAACAGACACAGCAGGATGCATCTTGTGCAGAAAGAGACCCTAAGACAACTGATTTTTCAGCATCCCCCACAGGGAAGGGAAGTCCTCCATGAACAAACAAAGGCACCGGTAGCTTCGGGTCCAGCCCCACTTCAGACTCTGGCCAAAGGCAACAAGAATGCCGCAAAGCACATCAAAGGGCAGAATCTGGCTGTGGAACAAGAAGACGGATAGAAGGGAAGTCATGATCTGCAGTAAAACAAATAAATAACCTTTAAAATCACATCTGCAGACGGTCTAATGTCCTTAAATGCTTTCCAATAAGCTGTACTGGTAGCTTACCACAAAGCCTGTCTGGAAGGATTCATAACAGATGGAAGCAAGACTCATGACCTGGCTCCGACACCGTGGCTGACCAATTTTGTGACCTTGGGCTCTTCATTTTACCTTGCTGGCCTCTAAGTTCATCATTTCTAACGGGGAACCAAACTAGATGATTTCCTACCTCTCCTTTGACCTCAAAAGTCTTACTACTTCCCCCTCCCACCCCGAAGCATTGATCACAAATGCCAAAAAAAAAAAAAAAAAAAAAAAAAAATCTGATTCTGTAGCTACTTTTGTTTTAAACAAGCAGACATTTGTAAGACTCTGCCAGGAACCCAAATTTAAATGTAAATCCTCAGATTTGAAGGAGGAAAGCGATGGAACGTTGGGAAATACAGCATTATAAAAGTTTCTCTTTTCTCTCTCTCTCTGTCTTAGAACCATTTCCTTATCGTTGCCTTTTGTTGATATAATGGCTTAAAATCCAAGATGACCACTGCCTTTCTAAATGACTGTGGTCATCCAAGTTGTCATATCAGAGTGAGGTGCAAGCTGCCGCTTCCTGGGGTTAAACACAGCTTCAAGCTTCAGCCTCCCAGGCATGAAATCCCAATCCCAAGAGAAGGCTGAGAAATCTTAATCTTCCTCTGTCTTCAGCTTTGCATAAAGTGTTGCTATCCAGCAAAAGGGAGCCCTGAGCTATCTCCCAGATTTCTTATTTTAGGGCAAGTCTTGAAATAGTTTCTGATGTAACTCTTTCCATTGCATTTCTGATGGACTTTCTCTTACCTAAACCAAGTGGCCTGAGCAAGAAGTTTTTGTCTTTTAAGAAAAGCCCAAACAAAAGAAATCCAAAGGGAGGAAGAAAGAAAGGCTTTACATTCACCAGATGCCAAGAAATGTTCTGAGTGTGAACAGGTTTGTAATTTAACCACAACCAGGCTTTCACTCGTTCATAGAAAACACCTCTGAGTACCAAGACCTAGGTATCTATCAGCAAAAAATGAGTGGGATCATAAAGACAATAAAATGTGCTTGGACAGCTAAACAGCTCTTGTGGGAAATGTATGAAGTATTAACTGTCCATGTCACTCACAAATGAGCATTTCTCATCCCAGAATCTATTACAGTGAAGGACTTCTGTGAAGTTTGAAATGGTGAGGGTGAATGTTTCTTCAGTACCTCTCCTCTAATATCTGTCCACTTTCTGTTGATTGGTTTTGTATAGTCTAATCCAAGGGGCATCGTTCATCCTCTAAGTCCCATTCAATGTCCCCCCACTCATCTATGCAAAGCATCGCTTTCCTTAACTTATCCAGCCTTTCCGAACCAGCTTTAGCATCTTCAAGTTCCTCTAACCCCTCAGCCCTAACCCTCATAAAACATCCATGCACTGAGCATTTTGTTAATCTCCACTCCTGTATCTCAGCGGTGCTTCACCTGCTCTGCACCAAAAGACTTCCGCATCTTTCACTGATAGTTTTCTTGGGTTGGAGCTCTCTTTCAGAGGGTCAGTCAGCTGCTTCGGGTCTTCAGGTTCATTCCACTGATTACCAGCCTATGTTGGATCCTCTACTCTGTAAAATTGGTCTCCAAGCTCCAGACTCATTGCTGTCTGATTTTCTTAAGTGAACATAGCCACTAAGCAGTTTTGTTTCAGGATTCTTTCTATACGTGTCCTTGTGTTTTTATTTCATTTCTAGTAAATAACTTTATTTCAGGAAAAAAGAATGTGAGCTGAATTAAATAAAATATATTTATGGGATACTCACAACAACACAAGTAATATGCAGGTGTGGTCAAATTTTTGTTTATTTAAATGAATGACAGCTTGACAGAGACTACGAATTGAGATCTTTTCTCAGAAATTTGTTTTATAAATCCTATAATTTTAAAGACAATAGAAACAATTAACCCATTGTTCAGACAGGAAATAATGCCTCATTATTTATAGTAGCTGTGTGAACTATCTGCTATAATACAGAAAGTCTGGTAGAAACAGCACTGAAGCAAGAACACACTGACTCCAGCTACAGTGTTCTTTGCTCTTCCAAATCATGACAATCTCTCATTCACACAATCTCTCCTCCTTCAGTATTCAAAGCTGGTCCCAGAATCCTCTACAGATATCAAATTCCCTAGATGTTCAAGTCTATTATATAAAGTTGTATAATATTAGCATTCAATTTATGTATATCTTCTTATGTAATTTAAATTATATCAAGATTCATAATGCTAAATGCCACACAAATGCCATTTAAATAATTGTTATACTATACTGTTTATGAATGGTAACAAAGGAAAATTTTTAACTTGTCAATTATGGGCATAACCTTTTCCAATAACTTCCGTCCATAGTTCATTCTGAAATTCCCCCAAACAGATGTCCAACAGTACTTAAATATAAATAATTCTTAAAATACAGTTCCATATTGAGTTCCATATTGCTTCCTAGAAGCAAAGAGAAATTTCAATAAAAATTATTTTAGATAGTTTTAACGTGTCTTAGGTTAAGAATACTCTATAATCAAAGCAAAGATAGCATCAGTAAAGTAAAATAAGATCCTTTATAGACTACCACATAAATAGAGTGCATAAATATCATTCATGGATCACAATACAAATCTATATTTTTAAACATCAGATATTTGAAAAGCCAAGTTATCCAACCTGAACATTGTGGGTTGGACTGTCTTCACTCTATCCAAGACCTCAGACACACAGCAAGACATTTACAGTGGCCCAGGAGAAGGTAGGATTGAGATCAGCTGCATAGAAGGACTGTCCAATGATATATTTAGACCTAAAGAAGGATGACCCCATAAGCATAATATTATACCTGACTTTCATAAAGAGTCATCAGAACACCAGTAGGACACGTACCTTTGCTTGAATAAATAAATAGGGATTTAAAAATCACTGTGACACAAGTAGGGGCTTAAGTCAAACTGATCCAGAGTAATCTCTGCCCACTCATGTACCTGCAGTTTAAGAACAATATGTCTAAAAAGCCTGTCTTGTTTCTTTACTTTTCAGAAATGTCATCAATAGCACTCAGCTCCTAAAGCTGTGGATAGGGTTGAATGAACTAACTCTTCTAGGAATATTAGGAAGGAAATGTCCAATGAATTGTGGTACTTTGAATGCTATATTTTTCTATATTCTCACTCTGTTCCCTTAACCAAATCAATAAAATAAATATAAGAGAAAAAAATCAAAGATATCAATTACAATTGCCAAAGGCACCCAAAGGGAATGACATCACTGAAAAGCTGTCAATTAAATCCTTAACAACAGGGAACAGAAGGATAGTTCTCAACTGTGCAGACCAACACAGTCTGCAGGCAGATACCTCAGCCCATAATGAAATGTCAAAAGCTAGTTAATATAAAAAGGCACAGAAAGGCATGTAGCCTGCTGGCAGCAGATACATTTTAAGGGCAGAAATGTAGCAGATTATTGAAGATACATGTGAGAAGAAGTCAGAACCACAAAATCATTATCTAACAACTGTTCCTCTCACCTAGAAAAACACAAGACAGTTTCTGTAGAGCCTGCAAAATACCAGGACATTGAAGACACAAAACTTGACTTGGGTATAAGAAACTGAACTCCAAGTTCAAATGTGAGAACAGAAAGCAGATTTCTTCTGGAACATTACAGTGAGTTCTGAAGCCCACAGAGCTGGGTCCTGAATTGGTGACTGGCAGTGAAGAGAGATTAAGAAAGACAAATGTAACTGGATGCTGGCAGGAGGGGGGCTGTGCATTCGGATGGAGACATGGCAGCCACCAGGTCTAGTTGAGTCATTTATACATAAGGAAATAGACTCGCTAATCTCAGTAGAAGGTCTCTGCACCCACAGTAATGACAACAGGATTCTCATGTCCTGATTACAACCTTAACCTCTATTTTCATTCTCTGCATTTTCTTCTTTTTATTTGCTTACTCAATGGATAGTTATTAATTCTTTCTTGCAAGCTAGAGATATAAGTGTGAGTGAGATCCTAACAAGAACTTCCCACCTCCTGTGTCCTTCTGGACACCCAAAGCTGTGCACCCCAGAACAGTCTTTTGACTTCACAGCTGTTTGCTTCTCTTTATGTCTCCTTGGTACAGATCTTCTCATTTCTCAGTTGCCAACGACCAGCAACCCCTACACCGTCCTTGTGTCTTGGCTTCAATGCCTCAGCCTTTAGAAAGCTATTTTTGAATTTTACTTCTCCAACCCCAGGGGTCGTTCCTGAGACATGTCTTCCCACATTTTGGCCTACACTTCAGTACTTAAAGGTTTATCTAAGGACCCTCCCTGAGCTGGTTCCCACTCACTGTCACACCCATTTCAGAGCAGTCCCTCTCCACGCAGTTCACACTGGCCTCCTTTCATTTCTCTAATGCACCCCCTTTTCTGAGGCCTCAGATTACCTACTCTCATGTTTTTATATCTTCTTCCTCACTTGTGTCCTTTACACTGGCTTACCTGTCTGTTCTCAGCTTAAATGTCACTTCCTTAGAAAGTGCTTCATTGAATCCAGTGTGAAGGTATCTGGCTCTCCTGTTACTTCAAAGATACTTTTGTATCCAAAGCACTTTACCACATTTTAATTCCATATGGCATTTTATTATTTCATCCCTGTGCCCCATGAATTTTATTAAGCACATATTGTATAACATAAACAATTTCAAAAGTAGGCATAATTATAACAAACAAATTAATGATCACTTTGAGCAAACACTGGTGTATATGTAATAGTAGAAATTAAAAGTAACAGGAAAGAGAATGATATTTTAGTGCTAACTAGGGAGATATAAAGAGAGCTATCGGACAAAACATCATGAGCAAACTGTTTAGGGACTAGGATGAGTTAGAATATTCAGAGAACAAAAGGAGGTCCAGTGTTTCTGAACCCATGGAAGGCAAAAGAGCAGGGAAAGGGGAGAAAATGAGGCTGCAGGGGTGATCAACCTAAAGTCAAGTCACACAAGACCATGACAGCAGTCCTGAGAGCACTGGGAGAACTCCAGTGGGCTATCTTGAACTTTCACTGCATGAACATTTCAGAGATGCCAGATATGAAACTATTTCAAGAGCTCAGAAGAGAGAAAAAGGTATCCAAGTATAAATTATGATATAACAAGGAAGATTTTGAGATGATATTTTTTAGGCTTTTCTGGAGAGAGAGAGGGAGAGAGAGAGAGAGAGAGAGAGAGAGAGAGAGAGAGAGAGAGAGAGAGGAGGGGGAGTTAGGTTTAGTGTGGATTGAGTGTGATATATGAGAAATAAGAAATACTTGATCCAAGAAGCTGAGTAAATTATTGAACTGTATTCAACTGGAGGCTATGGAAGGCAGAGTCCTTTAAGGGAAGGAAGAAGGTGGGCATATTGATACCATTTGTGCCGTAAGACCAAATTGCCCACTAGATTTCTGGGTGTATTTATTTTGTTCAGGCCCCAGAGAACAAGTTTGAATTGCATATACATGTTTGAAAGTCACAGACATGCAGATATAGAATATTAATTCTTGAAATAAGGGAGGTCCTGGAACAAAGGAAGGAATGGGAAAAAAACATAGGAGTTAAGATAGAATTCCATGATGTTATGACACATACATACAACTAACCTGCTAGATATAAGCAAAGGCAATGAAGAGTGGCCAGGAAAATATGAGGGAAAAGATTATTAAGTTCAAGAAATGGATCCACAGCTAGAAGATGCTCCTATTAGGTAACAAAGTATATAACACAGTCACACTGAATAATTCTAGGAGTATTTATTTGTAACATGTTTGTATATGCAGGGCCTGGGATATCAGAAGGGTTGATACTGAAACTCTCTGCTCAGAGGGTAGAGTTTAGTTAAGGAGCAACACAAAGCTGACCTTCCTTTCTTCCACAAATCTCCTATAGTTGTTATTATTCACTACATCCACACAGAATGGGGGTGTTTAAATACATTGAAAGAGAACAAACATGGAGAAAGGCCAAGAGGGAACCCAAGGATTCCTACAAGATAATAGGTGTTAACTTAAGTTTGAATGCCAATTGGGATTGATTCCATAAATGGAGACAGATGTTGAAAATAAGGAGGCTAAATATTAAGAATGAGTTATTCTAAAGTATCGGAGGTAAAGGATCCAAAGATCAGAACAAATGCTTTGATTCAGACAGAAGAGAGGGAGGTCATCTATCATTACAGAAGGGAAGGCAGGTGAAAAAGGAGGGTTGGGAGACTAAATATTAGAAGTAGTTGAGATGCCTTATTTCACCTAATATTATAGTAAAGTGTGAGACCAAAAGGTTAGTTAATAGGGAGGAGTTTCAGAAATGAAAGGAGATTGAGCCTGGTCATCACAGATAAGAAGAAACTAAATTTAGTGTAGATATGTAGGATAAAAAATATTTGTGTATCACATGATGTAGAGAGAATAAAGTGTGTAGAAGAGAGAATAAACTTCAGATTAAATGACATCATTCTTTGGAAGTCAGGGGATAGAGCCAATAAGTAGCAATTGAAGAGATAAGGGAACACAGTGGGATGCGTGAAATTATGATTTTAGAGATATGGTAAATGCTGGAGATAGCAAAGTGTACAGGATCACCAATAAGTAGGTGGTTGAGGAAGAAATTTTCAGAGCTAGAGACCAAAGGGTTGAAAGGTCAATGTTACGAAGGTTGTGTCTTCGTAGATGCTGAACTAGTCAAATATGACTTCAGGCAGAGAGTAGGTTAAGGTGAAGTAAACCAGATGCTCGAGTTATAAACAATTAATTATTATTAAAATAATAACCAGCATGTATGTGACACTTAGAGTACTTCATGTGGTACTTTATTTCATCTCCACATCTACCCTATCTTTAGAATAAAGATAAAGGGTGAGTCTCAAAGACATTAATTAATATTTGCTCCTCTCACACTAGTAAATGATGGAGTCTAAATCCAACGCAAGCAAACTGAGTTCAGTCTGCTTCCCTAAACATGGGATTCCCTGACTTCTCTACAAAACAAAAATAATGATAGATGTAATTAAAGCCAACACTTTGGAAGCATTTCTTCTACACCAAGTCTTCTGAGTAATAAAGTCTAATGATGTGCTTTAAAGCAGCTGGGGCTTTTGAAGTGGAAACAGGAAAGGGAATAACCCTTTGACCCTCAGGTCCTAAGTTATCTGAGATGTTGGAGATGAAAGAACCACTGAGGAGGGGAAGATCTACAGCAGGGGACTGAAAGTCTCCATTTAGGTCAAGTGGATGACAGACCCATTCCAAGAAAGTCTGAAACATAGTGAGGGCTATTCTTGGATTACCATGAACTCCAAAGAGGAGCAAGGCTTTCCTAAGGTAAGGAAAGAAGAAGAGAGTCAATTTTGGAAAATCTCAGTAAAAAAAAAAAATTCATTGACAGCCTTGGCATCTGTTGGAGACCAATGGGGAAATAATGAGAGTCATCACTGTGAATGGAGAAGACCTAGCAGTCAGGGAACATTGGTAATGAAAATTTTGTAAACAGAGAGCTTTCTTGGAAATAGTGAGAATCAAAGATCTTGGTACTGATGAGATAGAGTCACATTTTGGGGACAGACTATGGGTCTGGCCCATTGTACAACTGAGCTAGCTCATAAAAAATGTTTTATGAATTATTATAACCCAGTGCTCAGCAGAGTTCCCAGCACACGGGTGGGTACCTGTATGTTTCACAAAGGAACCAAGGTCCAGCATTCTCATTATGAATGAAGAGTCTCATTTCATCATAAACTATTGGGTACACTCATACATACCCAGTAGGTTTGATGGGATTACCTAAATCCATATGCCCTTCGGCACATTCTCATCAATGCACCTACTTTCTATTTCTTGAATGTTCCTACTCTAATCTCAGCTTATGCTTCACATGTTGCATACTTTCTCACCCCTCAAAGATCTCCTTAAACATCAGCTTCAGCTCCTACCTATATCCTTGGCCAACACATTCCAGCCTCTGTCTTCCTGTTTTATTTTATTTTCTTCATTGAAGTCCACAACAATCACTTGTTAGCTTCTTCATGTCTATACTTCTTGTGTGTTCTCTCCCCATATTTGTGGAGACAAAAATTCACTGTGTGCCTTATCTTCATGCCCTGGCATTTAAGTTAGAGAATGAAGTAGATATAATAAAAGGAATTAGTGACTAATAAAAAATAGCTAACATTGTCTAGCATGAAGTCCATATCAGACAAGCCTCCATATTTCATGAATATCCATCTCTCTACAGCCTCGCACCATTGCAGTCTCCATGGCCTCAAGCTAGCTCATCCCTGCACATCTGCAGCTAACTGTGTGGTTTCAGTGGCTGGCTGGAGCTGAACGTCTCACAAGGGGAGGAAGCAAATATTTGGCAGGCTCATTTGCCAAAAGAGTCATTGCTCCTGATTAAAAAGCAATTAATTATGGGAATCGAGAATTGAAAATGGCTTTCTTGTCCCTGGACCACCCTTTTCTGAATGACTTGGGCCGCCCAGGGCAAGTCAGGACATAAAAGTAAAATCAAGCCATGTGCACTGAAGCCACACCGAAGGTTTGACAATAAAAGCTGATGAGAAGGAAAGGTCACAGATAAGGTGACCTGAGTGCAGAAGATTCTAAAGAACGTGCCTTTGAACTTGTAATGGAGTGAAGGAAGAAAAGACTCTTATAATTAAAAGAAGTCATACTAATTAAAACACAACTGAGCCTGCATTAAAGAAAGATAAGATTTACTGCACTGGGAATACCGAAGGAGGCCAGGCAGAGCGCCGTCAAGGGATGAAGCAACTGAGATAAGCCTCTTCCAACTCTGAGTAGAGGGGATGAGGTTGAAAACAAAGTGGGCTTTGGCTCTGCCACCCTGTCAGTGTGAACTTCATCTTCCTGTCAGTGTGAACTTTGGCTCTTACTCAAATGATTCTTCACCTAGCCATGGCAAAAGCCTTCGAAGCTCTAGAAAATAACTTGTTTGATTACATTGCTCAGCCACTGGAAGATTCCTTTGCTTTCCCCCATTTAAAAAACAAAACAAAACAAAAACATGTATTGCCATCTCCTTTAAACTGAGCTAAGTTACAAGTTCACAGCTGCATATTAGGTTTGTTTTAATAACTTACAAAATGTAGAGGTGTGTTCCACAGGTATTCAGATAGTTTCCAACTTCCTGGACACTTCATGAATGAGGAATATTAAGCTCGAGAATGCTGAATGATCCTGTGGGGATGGGAGAGGAGGTTAACCGATGTCAGGGCAAACAGCTGAAAATGCAGGTATGGAGTCCGTATACCTTGTTTAAACCTCCTCTTCTATTCACTCGCTAGCTACGTCTTAAGGTTTGAATGTGAGTTTCCGCCAGAGGCTCATTGTTTGAATGTTTGGTCCCCAGCAGGTAGTTCTCCTTTCAAAGGTTTGGAAACCTTTAGGAGGTGGTCTTAAATGTGTCTATAGTGAGGGGCTTTAATATATAGCCCAGGCTTGCTCTGGCTCTCCCTCTATATCCAGATCATCACAGGTGTGAGCAAGCGGCTTCCAGCTGCTGCCACCACAGCTATGAGTCTCTACCATGGCTATACTTCCCTGGCCATGGTGGACTCCAATCCTTCAAAGAGGGACCCACAATAGATTCTTTCTCCTTCATGTTGTGTCTTTTAGCTGTTACATCACAGCAATGAGAGACTAGTGTACAACGTGACAGAGAAGCTAACTGCATTGATAAAGGCTATCCTCTCCATGAAAGCTTACATTCTTGTCTGTAACATAGTGCAATTTCTCTAAGTGCCATGGACACGATCACACACCGGTACTGACAAAACTCCGTGCAAGTAGAGCAAAGAGACACGCGTCAAGTCACTAATGCCAGTTAGTAAAGTGGCAACCATCATTCTCTTACAAAAAGTAATGACAGTCTGAGAGAAAGGTATGAGGGAGAAATAAGGAAGAATCTCTCCCTCACCTCCTAGCGTGATGAAGAATAAGAAGCGTAGTTCATGATATAGACTGTATTGCAAATGCTCTTGGCTTTGTTTCCTCTGTCCCCTCTATGGCTATAAGCAGATGATCTTCTGTGTGTAGGCAAGTGGTATTCTAAAACAATTGCTTCTCCTATGTGTAGAATTGATGGAACCTTTTAACACATTGCATGCCATGGCACACACAGCAAAATTGGGATGCACCCGAGCTTGCTGTGGTCTAGCACAGGAACTTGTGTTTTGTAAATGATGACAGATGCTTGGGTTTTTGTGCCATGTCCCTCCCTAGAGTTTGTAATGACCAGTGGGCTCTAACATTGTTTCCAACGGTAGCCATGAGTAGCGTGACAAAGTAAGAGTATGTCTCTGTCACCTACTAAAACAGGGTATGAGCTAGATCTGGCTTATTGCCTGTTTACCAATCACTGGCCTAATACAATAAATTCAATAAACATTATTCTTAGCCATCCATTAAATCAGCAAATATTTGCCAGCTCCCCTCTACATCCTGGGTCCCATCCTGGGTTTGAAGTTTCCTGTTGAGGAAAAGGACTTAGTCCCTATGTTCAGTAAGCTTACACTGCTTCTTAAATGTGTAGATAGAAAACATGAAGGGAATGAACATTTTGACAATCAGAAACTTGTGTTTTCTGACACAAAGCTTCACATTCTAAGATTGCTGATAAACTGTAAGAAATGAGAAACAAATGACCTGAGCAAGGAGAAATGAATTTCTTCTTAAATAGATTCTATAGCTGTGCACAGTTTTGTGCACATATTAATCAGTTTACTGAGAACACATTGGCTTTAATATCTCAGTAAGGATTTTGGGTTGTCATGGAGACTGTTAAATAGCATTTTCTTCTAACCACTCTACCACCACCCTTCAAGTTGATATAATGATAATTGGCAGACTAATTGGCATGAGTAATTTTTCTTTGGCAATATTAAATCAATGTGTTCAAGCTATAAATCACAAATGGAACAAAATGTATTGGAAAATAGGAAAATTTCCTAGTACTATGTCTTAACCTCGATTCTCCTCTGCCCAAAAAAGTCTGGGACAAAGACTTGCAGGGAGATTATATTTGAAAATGACTCTAAAGAACAAGGCTTGTGAAAGTGAAATAGAATAAACAGATATACTATTAAACTGAAGCCCCTCTGTACAACCAGGGCTTAGGGGTCTTCTGACAAGTCTTCCAAAATGTGCCATGGGATGTCTACCTAAAGAATCAATGATGGACACCTCCCTTTATTTGTCAAGGATCATTCTGGGAAATGCTGCCCCTTTTGAATTTCTATCTGTATTAGAAGAGCAGAGAAACACCAAAACGAAAAAGCAAGTATTTTCATAGAGAGTGCCCAAGGCTAGGTACTCTTGATTTTCTTTTTATGGTAACTATTTATTGAAGCAATGGCTAGGATAGAAATATGAATCGAGAAATTATAATGTGGTATAGCAGTGATGTCCAACCTATCTAGAGATAATGTCTATTTATGCATTGCAGCCCACAGGTGTACCAAAGAGAGTTCTGTGTCTCTATGAGGCAAATGTCGAGCCATCAGCCTACCAGGAAATCTCACCTATGCCTTCTTCTATAGTTATAGTGATGAAAGGAGTTCTGTTTTGTGTGCACTTGATAACACCTGGGGAGACTTATTTTTCATAGGAATCTTATGATGGAGTTAAGAAATGAATTATCCTCCCATTCTTTCTACAGAAAGGAAATCAGGCTTAGATAAGGCAAGAAAAATTGGCTTAACAATCACAGCCCAGCAGAACCAGCTGCTGTGATGGAAATGGATACTCATTGTCCCCCACAGGACCCCTTGAGCCATGGAGTACAGTACTCCGGAACAGCAGTCTTTGTTTTATTTACTTTAAACACTGAATTGTAAAGGACAAGTCAGCTGTTGTTACTTTAATGTGAATTTTGTAATTGTACTCCAAATATTTTTCATTGTTGAAGTGCTGTGAAAAAAAAATGTGTTGACAGGGCATTCTTCTTTTCATACTTAGTCCTAAATTAAACACTTCTCCTGCATTCTTGTTATCACCTGATTGCGTTCCAGTCTTAACTGTAAGAACATATCCAGAAATAGTGCAGAATAACTAATGGGGGTTGAACTAGCAACCATTTTCATAGGAACGAGGCAGGCACAAAGACTGACTTCTCCTTCCCCCAACCCCCTCACTCTCTTGTTTTCAGTCTGCCCCTGATCACAAGACTATTCTGTGATTCCATGCTTGAAGTGAAAATTTCCTAAAGCTTAGAGGAGGCATCCTGTGAAACAATGTATAAGGTGTGATTTGTGTAAGGAGAGAGTGGGAAAATAATTAGTGGGAGATCTGAGAGACTCAAAGTCTTCTGAGCCTGGAGTCCAGGACTTTTTGCTTCCTCTCTTTCCACTTCCTGTTTCAACTGCAGTAAGCATGTCAAGTCCAAATACATTCAATAAATGATTCACGAGTTATGAACCTAGAGTACAATTGTTATTTAAATATTTATGTGTTGTTTGGCAAGAAAGAGGCATTTTAAATATAAAGACAGTAGTAGATCATCTCTCCTGAATTGTTAGAGGATGGGGCATCGCATGTTCATGTATTTTTCAGAAAACCCGAGCTTAGTGTAAGCTTGAAAGCCTGAGATTTCTAAAGCCCTGCCCACTATTACTTGGGAAATGCCTGAAAGAATTCTCCCCTTTTGCAAACATAATATTTCAAATATGTTTATTCTTTCATCCATCTTTTCACTCGTTCAGTCATTTGTTCTTGCAACAAATGTAAAATGAATACTTTCCTCAGGTCAGTCTCTGAAAATTCTAAAACGCAAGGTCACTTCCAGGGCAGGGCATCTCCACAGAATTCTAATGTGGGTCATTCATATCATTTTTAGATTGCCCAGGACTTAGGTTTATACACAAAACTGGTGTGCCTCATTTTAGCGATATATTTAAATGTAAGCATCAAGTTTCATCATTGCAATGCCTTCAAATTTTAAAAATTCGTAGTGAGACATTTAGAGTACTTTCTTTACTTAGTCCTTGGAGCTCCCTCTGTGTTTCAGATCTTCAGAATATCTCAGCTCAGATCAACAGTATCTTAAGGACTCACTGGCCAAATATGGCTCTTGACTTTTACGTTGTACACCACAATTCCAGTGCAAAATAATATTAATGATTAATTTCCTCTTCCCTCGATAGGAATGAACACTTAAATATTTTATTTTCATGTGTCTGCTTGTTATGCATTTCCATTTGCCTTTTACTCTCAGGCAGCGCAGGTCCCTGCATTACTGTTACAAACCTCCTCATTTCGAGCATATGTCAATGAAGCCAATCAAAATGACAAAACTGATTTAATACAGTTTAAAAAAATACTGTACACAAACCCTAAAGTTGAATTAGGCAATTTGTGAATAAAACACATAGGGTTAGTACAGAAATTCCTACTGGAGCTTTGACTTCCCAGCCCCTGCCACTCTAGTAATTACTCCTTGATTGGCAGTTCTCTGCATGGATGGGTACCTAGTAGCCACAGCTCAAGTATGTGGGAAAGGTAGCAAGGTACGTCTCTTTCTGTGCCTGAAGTGCATCTGCCTTGTCAAGCTGTGGAAGTGATGCTCACGCTCATGCAAGTTTGAGAATCAGGGTTAAGTCTCCAACTCCTATATACATGAATTTGAGAAGAGTAAGTGGTAATTTAGCCATTGATATGAATAATGTTTGTAGTTAATAGGTTTTATGATATAATTCTCACATACAAATATTATTGTATCCTTTTAAAATGTGCCTCCTTCTTTCCTTGCTATTTTCTTTATGCTCCTGAAAGTGTTTTTCTGCTTTCATAACATATATATATAACATATATATTCAATATATATATATATAACATATAAAAGAAAATTTACATCTTGTTTTTCCATTCACCATACCTTACCCTTCTTTTTCTTAATGCTCAATATTGATGAAGAAACAAAAAACCATCTATTTCCATCTATCTGTTTTGTGAAAAACAATATCATAACCTGTATTAGTGGACATATGCATCCCTTTTCTAGTGCTGGTATAATAAATTACCCAAAGTTTTTATAATTTAAACAGCACAAGTTAACCTTACAATTCTAAAAGTCAGGAGCTCCAGAGGCATCTTGTAGGCTAAAATTAAGGTGCAAATAGGTCTTGGATCTTTCTGGAGGCTGAGATGGAGGATCTGTTTCCCAAGTCAACTTCTCCAGGAGGCCCATGGGTCTCCTGAGACCATCATAAAACACAGGTATTTATATTAGGATTCATAACAGCAAAATGACAGTTATGAATTAGCAACAAAAGTGGTTTTAATGTTGGGATTTATCACAACATAAGGAACTGTATTAAGGGGTGGCAGCATTAGGAAGATTGAGAACCACTGCCTTACAACAACCTGGAATGGTAAAAGGCAAAGCTTTACTTCATAAAATGGGATGGAGAAAACCATGGAAGGAAGAGGACATGGTCACACCCTGTGCTAGGTGAAGGTCACTTTTGGTAGGACATACAGACAAGTAGATACATTTACAGATGCCACACTCCCATTTCTTCTTTGAGCAGATCTAAAAATCAGAATGTGTCAATAGCCCAATGTTTGTAGGGCATATATATCTAGCAGTACTGCTAATATCATGTCTGTCTATGGGTAAAGTCTTATGTTTTATGCATATCCGCTATTAATAATAAACAACAAACTCTAGCCAACCGTGTGAGGGGGAAAACCCAGTGGCCTTTTGATTCCTCTGGAACAAAAAGTGACAGTGATAAACAGCTGGCTTCAGAAGAGAGGACAAGTGACAGACAACCAAACTAATGTAAAAAGTAATTAATTCAAATAGAGATTTTTCTAACAATTCTATTCACAGATTTTATTGTGTACTTTCTTGCCATTTAAGTGAATATTCATTTCTCAGAATTATGTATTTATGATTTGCATGTTTTGGCTAGAAAACTATGTTTGCTTATTTGTTTATTTTGAGACAGGGTCTCAAGTAGCCCTGGTTGGGCTGAAACTTGATGTGTAGCTGAGAATAACTTCAAAAGTTTTTATTTTGTTTTTCGATTATTGTCATCATTGTTTCTTTACATTCA
The DNA here is from genome assembly GCF_011064425.1 of Rattus rattus. Taxonomy (NCBI): domain Eukaryota; kingdom Metazoa; phylum Chordata; class Mammalia; order Rodentia; family Muridae; genus Rattus; species Rattus rattus. The sequence goes on along the minus strand of NC_046154.1, from coordinate 237,024,056 downwards.
TATGTATGTGTGTTCATAGATATGGGTATGTGGGTAGCAGTGCATGTGCACACTTGTGCATGATTTTATGGACAGCAGAGGTCTTCATTTGGTGTCTGCCTCAGTCTCTCGCCATCTGTCTTCTGAGATAGGATTTCTCACTGAACCTGGAACTTGCTAATTCATCTAGTCTTGTTAGAGAAGAAGTCCAGGAATCCTTCTTTTGTCTCTTCAGTGCTTGGATTACAGGAAGCCATACTCTGACTCTCTTGTACATGGATACACAAAATCAAACTCTGGTCATCATGCTTGGATGGTGAGCTCTTTATCAATTGAGCTATCCCTCAAATCTTAGACAGTATTTTCAGGGCAGCATCAAATCAATGGTTTCTATTGCTTTCTTTTTCAGCACTGGAAATATAGCATCAAGCCTTTCATATGCAGGCACACACACACAGCTGATATATGCACAGTCCATGTCTTCTGATTTTCTCTGTCCCTTGACTATGGTCATTACAGATGGGTATGGACATTCCCAGATTTGTGGTGCAGTGGCCCAAGGCTTCCTCTATCCTGGACAAGTACTCTATCAATGGTACCCCCAATGGTTTTACAAAGTCACCAAATGAAACAATGCAATATCTGACATGTCTATTACATTCATATTTTACGACATCCCTAAAAAGTTAAGAAAAATTTCATGTACTCCCAACTGAAGGATAAGCCAGAACTTTTCTACAGTGAATGGTAGTTACCACTAAGTGATTATATAGTTTAGAAGTCAGTCCATGTGAAATGTTCATTACAGTTAAGATAGAGAGGAAGAAGAGAGCGAGGGGCTCAACATAGTGTCTGTACTTCCAAGTGGTATATTCAGCAACATCCTCATTCACACGGCAAACACCGAAGAAAACTTGGGACATATGAGTGACCACTGCTGAGAAGTGTCACCCTTTCCTTACCAGCTGTACAAAGTTCCTTTTTCAAACACCTTGGACCTCATTACCTCATATTTCTCTAATACATGTAGTGTTAATAACAGCTTCTTGAAGTATCTCCATTGTGCTGTATTTGCATTGCCTTTTAATTTTTTATATATGTTTAATCAATTACTTATATTGCAGTCCCTGTTTAACTTGTCCTATTTTTCACAGAAGAACTTATTCCTTTGGTGATGCTATGGCAGAATATATCTTCCAGAAATAATGTTAAGTGTTAAGGATTAAGGATGAAAAAGAAAGAAGCTGTAACTTCTAGAAATTATGCTAAGTGTTGAGCGTTCAATATGAAAAGGACAGAGGTTCTCTGCCCCATGATGCCAACAAGCTAAAGAAAAATAGACGGCAAGTTCTTCGGATGTTGTATCTGAGGCCATGCTACAAGTTAAAAGGCAAAGGTAACTATGCACAGCAGTGATCCAGGGAGAAGACTGACCAATCCCAACTGAGAGAAACAAGGTGCTCGATGATAATAGGTATTTCTTGACCAAAGAATGAGATTTTAGGACTGGAAGAGCTTGAAGGGGCTCGAGACCCCTTATGAACAACAATGCCAAGCAACCAGAGCTTCCAGGGACTAAGCCACTACCCAAAGACTCTACATGGACTGACCCTGGGCTCTGACCTCATAGGTAGCAATGAATAGCCTAGTAAGAGCACCAGAGGAAGGGGAAGCCCTGGGTCCTGCCAAGGCTGGACCCTCAGTGAACGTGATTGTTGGGGGGAGGGCAGCAATGGGGGGAGGATGGAGAGGGGAAGCCCATATAGAAGGGGAGGGGGAGGGACTAGGGGGATGTTGGCCCGGAAACCGGGACGGGGAATAACAATCGAAATGTAAATAAGAAATACTCAAGTTAATAAAGATAAAAAAAAGAAAAAGAAAAGAAAAGAAGGTTAGGTGGAATAACTAGAAAGACCAAAACCTTGAAAACATGAAAGTCCTCAGAATGATAAGCCAAAGCGAGTGGTTCAACCAAGTCAAAACAAGAGCTGAGGCAGGATGAGACAGGTGAGCCCTTCGATGGCATGAGAAGTTGGACTATGTCTTCCCACAGGCAGGGTAGTCATAAAGTCAATTTGCTCAGGAAATGACATATTCATCTCTGCATTTGTGACATTTGTGACATATGGCACCTTATTCATGCCACTGTGGTCAGCCTCGTGCATTGCATACTTTTTCTACTCCTTTCAGGACACGTAGGCAGATGTTCCAATGAGAGGCATTTAAATCCTGTCTGTTCAGTCAGTACCTTTACTGACAATCACATCACTTTATTCTCTGAGAAAGCTCGTTCAAAAGGTTGATGTTTTGCTCTTTGGTGGGTCTCATAGTGAGCCCTGAGTTGAGGATCTTAAGCCATGCACGGTGGAATGAAAGTGCACGTGACTGTGGCATGAAGTCCATTTTCTAATACTCATTTCACTGATCTGCAAAGGGCTATCCCAGCTCACTTCCTCAGAGTGGTAGCTTACTAGAATGTTAACCATGTCTGTACAATCCATGGTATTGAGTTTGTGTTCCATGCTGGAGTTTAGACCCCTCCAATGCATGGTTCCTATGAATGGGCACTTGTACTGTATGTATGGTACTATATAGTGTTGGCTGTCTAGTACAAGCTTATCTTTCTTTTATTTTGACTTACATCCTCAGTGTCCATTTCATACTACAGAGTTCTTATGAAAAACAGAAGTTCTGGGGCAAACGGTACATGAAGTCATTGATGAAGTCACCCTTTGATGTAGTCTGGGTTTGCTATGTCTAAATCATGAAAAAGAAAATTCAAATCTAGGTAGGGTGGTATGCAGATGTTCACAAGGTTAAAAATAATGCTGCTTTGGACTGCAATCAAATGTGTCCACCTAGGTCCATTTAAACAGACAAATCCCAGTTTGCCCAAAAAGCTCAAAGCTTGGCAACCTATACTGTATTCTCTGCTTCTACAAGTTTTAACACTGTTAAAAAATAAATCATGAGTGGAGTGTTTGTCCTTCTGTGTCTACCATCATCTAGCCTCATCCATGCCATCATAAACACCTCTTTAAGGCTACATAATATGTGTATGTATGTCTTCCTGTGTATGCAACATTAAAAAATCTGATCATAGATTGAAAGAGCATTTGGACTGTTTTATAGTTTTGGCTGCTATTAATTCTGTAATGAATATAGAGGTGGAGTTACAAATGAAAATCTACAAAATTGTAAATAAATCTCACAATTTCACAAGGCAGACATACTTATTTTTTATCATTTAGTGTGTGTGTGTGTGTGTGTGTGTGTGTGTGTGTGTGTGTGTGTGTGTGCATGCACACTAGAGGAACTATATCCACTGTGTTGGGGTGAAGGTCACTTTCATTCCACCATGACGTTCCTGTGGCTTGTACTCTGGCAATCAGTCATGGTGGTGAGCCATTTTACCAGCACCAGATTACGCCATTTTAAGCTGAAAAGAAGATTGTCTTTGCGACCATTCACTCCTTTTTACACTGGCCAGTAGTCCATTAAACATCTGTGACTATCTCACCTCAAAAGCTTGACTCTGGAACAGACTCAAGGCTCACCATTTAACCCACATTGTTCCATCATCACTATAAAAATTCTTTGTTATTTAAGGGAAGACCTACCACCCACCTTAGAAAGATAAAAACAATTCAAGGATTCATGTTACTAACTTAATAAAATTTTAAGTCTAACTAAAATAAAAACTTGCTCATCCAGTAATGTAAGACAGTTTCTTGTCAATGCAAGATAGTTTCCCATATAAGTATTCACTTTCTAGAAAGAAATACATAAGGGAAAACTGCTTTTTTCTGACCAAGCAGGGACTAGTCCATTTTGCATCTATCATATCCGTGTCACACCTATTTCTGTTCTTCAAATGTGCTTAAAAATTAATGTTTCAATGGATGTAAAATGGATTTTAATAGGAGTTACCCTAACACATCATGGATTTACCCTAATATTATATAAACCATCACTTCTGCAACTATTCATATGGATTTTTAAGTCGCCTATTCCTCGGAGGTTCTGAAGATTGTTGTTGCCTTCATATAACCCCCAAACCTACTATGATTTGTTCAAAAAAATTTACCAGTCAGCATTGAAATAAAAAAATGATACATCACACACTATGATAAACTACCCCATGTGGCTTGGATAAATTAAATACTTTAAGCTTTCGGTCTCCCTAACGATTTGGAAATGAAGCAGCTGTGATTTATGACTCCAGCTGATAGCTCGATCTGAAGTTTACACTTTGAAAAATGCCATATTTAAATTCTCCTATAAATAAAAAAAACTCATATTACTCAAAAAATCCAGCCTAAGATGTGCCTGTAATAAATTAGAGATTGTCACATTGGGTGGAGAAATCGTCAAGACTGATGGCTTTCTTCTTTGAGAAAATGGACCGAGTGAGCCTGACACAGGACTGTGTCTATCTGCTACTTTATCATTGGTTATTGTTCCTTCCTATCCAACCTCTTTTTTTTTCCTTCATGCCCACACTGATGACCACAATCGGGTCCACCTGCGATTGCTAAGTTACAACTTGACATACATTTGAAATCCACACCGATTCCAAATATCCATATTAATATCGTTCTGGATATTGTTCGTTTGTTTAAATGACAAAACAGCTGGTTAATTCTTTTGCTTCCTTCAGGGGTGGGGGACTGTGAATAGCAGATAACAGAAAAGCTGCCTAAACTTGGGGGATGGGCTTTGGTTGCTGTCAGCTGGTGCAAGTTTCTTTGGTCGCTATCTCTCTGTCAAAAGCTTTGACAAATTCTATATACACCCTGCCTGGGTTCATTATGATTGGAGGATGGGCTTCTTTAAATGATAAGTCCTCTTCTATCACAGCAAAGAGCTAATTTCACTAGAGTGCAGTGTTTAGTGTGGAACAAACCTCAGCTCAGTTCTCTAACAAGTTCCTCCTGTTCTTTATTGTAATTTTTTGAGGTATAACATGAAGAAATGTTCTCATCATGTAGTTATCATGATGATCTGCCAAGGTAATATACCCAAAAGATTTGCAATTCATGGTATGTAATCATGCTATGTAATGGAAATTATTATTTATTGGAACGTTCAATTATTATTGGAATAAAGGTTATTATTTTGGAATTATCAATGTATTTATTAGTCAGCTAGGTAAAAATCATTGAGGACATAAATATCTCAAGTTTCAGAGAGGGATGGAATATCCAAAAGGGGTCCTCCATTATACTGTCCCATAGTCGCAATACCCACCTAAGCTCTCAAATAGTACAAGTAACTCAGGGTTGTACCAATTTCTTCATGAACCCCTATAATCACCAGATTCTTAAAAGACTCACAAAGATAAGTCTGAGTTCCATCTCCGCCACTTGCTTGCTCTTAGGATTGTGCAAGTCAGAGACTTCTTTTGAACTATCATTTTTTTAATATTTATAAATGAAATAGGAACCCATACCATGCATGAAAGTTATCAAAACTCCCCCATGCAAGCCTTGCTTGTTTTACTCATACGCTAAACTAAGTACTAACACCATGATCATTATTTTTTTTTCTGGCACTGCTTTCCCTGCCCTCCCCATGTTGCTCCTGGTGCTTCAGATTTTCCATGGGGGCCAATCACTTCCTTTCTACTCAAGTTAACAGCCCATTTGACACACTCTGAGAATTCACCTTTTCTGCCTTTTCCTCTGTCTCCATGTCCTTACCTTGTCCACAAGTCCTCAGCTTGCTCATAAGAGCTCTTGTTTTATTTCTGAGGCACTTAGTATACAGATGGCACTATATAAGTGTTTAATAATCACCATATGGCTTCCTTGGAAATTCTGTCACTCAAGGAGAAATACAATAAGACAGCTACATATTTTGACATGAATGGGAGGCAGATCTCTATTTTCCTGTACCCATTGCTAGAGTTCCACATAAAACCAAAGCTGACAATCATACCAGGCTAATAGGAGTTTAGATATCACCAAATTTGGAAGTTGAGTAAGACCAAATATTCTATCCTGAATGTTTCTGTGTATGCCAAAGACAGATTAGTTGGGCCTATAAAAATCCAATCTCTGTGTGAGTTCTTCTATTTCAAGACATTGATTTTAGTAGCTAACTTTGAGATTTACAATTAGGTCCATTTCCATCATGATCTTCTGTCTCCTGGATGTCTTCTTCAAGGGCTTTGTAGCAGATCTCTGTGTCAAAGCTTTGTACTACATATAGATGCATGTGTAATGGAGAGCGATTGCACCTTTGACAAATGAAAAACAAGATTGTCTGGCCTGTTGACAGTTGTTGAGGTGCTCTTCTGACCTGGAAATATCACAGTTGAGTGGTTACAGTAATTGATTGAGAAAACACTTGTCAATAGCCTTCTAATGAAAGAGAGAAATCAGGAAGACAGATTACCTTTCTGGAACCTGGGTTTTGTTTAGCAAAGATGAGCTCACCTCCAAGTCCCATTTGTGAAATAAAAATATAATTCTCTAGCCAACATTTTCAGAGGAGCTCCTCCGTAAATTTAGAGCTCTAGAACATATCTGGAGCTTTATCAGGAGGTCAGAACTCTCAGGCTATCGATGTGAGCCATTTAGTTTCAGCTGCATGTACATTCGTCAAACTTTGAAGCAAATTTCCAATATTTAAAACCAAGTTACTTCATGTTTAAAATCTGTATTTTCTACCATTTTCCAGAAATGATACCACAGGAAATAATGGCCCATCATTTCCATGGGTAGCTGCTGCCTCCTGGAAATGGCTATGTGTGTCCAGCTTTGCCTCTGATCTAACCATCGTGTTACTATATTCACTGGCGTTCAGCATGTTGTTCTCTAGAGGATTTCCAGGTTAGGATCCATACTTTAGGCTAAAGATACTAGTTTATACCTCCTTGTTATAGGAAATCAATAATAGATTTATAAAGCAAATAGAGTATAAAGTAAAGATAAAATAAATTATGAAGTAAACATCTAACAAATAGGAAAAAGTCACCATTTTGTTTTTTAAAGTTTCTACATGGTAAATCCATCTAACATCTAGCATGGTGGCTAACATACATACCCAGTTATTTCACATGATGGTTTTGTTGTTGGTTGGTTGGTTGGTTGGTTGGTTGGTTGGTTGGGTTTTTTGTTGTTTGTTTGTTTTGTTTTTGTAATTCGTACCTCCAGAGGTAGACTGGAGTGTTGTTGAAGGGGGCCTATACCTGCAAGGCCAGGACTTTGCTTGGTGTTCATTTGTGTCAACTAATTGCTAGTAACCTAGAATCATTCATTTCCTGAGATAGCTACTTCTCCAGAGACAAGTGGAAAGGTGAGAGAAAACCACAATGTGCTATACCACTCATGGACTCTACAGTTTTATTGCAATAATGTTATATCCACTCAGAATATAACTCTAAGCAGGGCAACAATTATGAATTTCTTATTGTCAGAAAAAAGTCCTTAAAGTAAAAAAGAAGGCCTCAAGTAACTTTTAATAGAGTCACACAATAAACTGAGTAACCTAAAGGGCTCTTTCTCTGAGCCATAGCCTCAGGAGGTAGCACCCAGAATCGCTTCCTGCTCTAGTTTTTTACTTAATATAGTCTAAATAGAGTCCTACCTACTGTTCATGACACATGCCCTTCCTTGTGAATCTTTCTAGTGCAATTCTAATCCCTCTTATCAGTTTTCTAGTGGATGAAAGAGAAGGATGAGCATGCAGAACTCATAGAATTTAGGCAAAGAATTTGTTTTAGATCTGATTGCGTTTTCTTTTTTCCCCTGGACTATTCTCTTAGAACTACTGAGTAACAATTAACCTGTCACTGTCACTGGGTGAAACTTCAAGCCAGTGTTCATCACCCTAATAAACAAGGAATGTATATCTTCATCCTTAAACTATACTTCCCAGTCCAGAGTATCATGTGGAGCCCCTGGCTTTCAAGAAGAATAAGATGAGGCTTTTCTCTGATTCACGCTAACAACTACAGTCTCTGACAGGCAGGTGTCCCGCCCAAGAGAAGGACCGCTTTTCATCTTCTTATTTTGCTGTCTATTCTCCATCCTTCCCATTCAGTCGAAATGAGAAGAGTGAAGAGAGATAAGAAAATGTTCACTGAGCTATTATATAAAATAGCTCTGAAAGCTACATCTACACCTGTACATTCAGCTTCTCTTCACCAAAGGATCAAGTTGCCTTGTTGCAGTAGTCACCCATTCCTCCCCTTGCTCTATGCTCTCATTGTATGAAGTTCATCCCTTAAGCAAAACATTTGTCATGATCGCGTATGGTCAGTTCGCCAATACCTGTCGTTTTGAGATTCTGAGGACCTTCAGTGAAGGAGGTTTCTTATTTATCTTCAGAAACTAAGAACCCAGCATATATTTTCCATCAAATGCGTTAGTGTCAGTATTTATTGGAAGACAGATGGAGGTCTATTGCATATTGACTATGTGAGAATTAAAATCACACAAGCTCCTTAGATCACTTAAAGTCAGGCTGTTAGGAGGGAAGATCAGGAATTAAGGAAGTCTTCATCTTTATTAGTGGTAGCAACACCTCACCATGGCATGACAGTTTTAAATGAAGCATGCTTACACTAGCTTCTCTTGAAAATTATGTAAACTATAGGAGAAGCTCTCCAACGCAGCGTAGTTCAACTTCTTGTACTCACTGAATAAAATCCTATCAAATTTTCTACATAAAATATATTTCAATGAATTTTCCAACTATATTCTGATTAGAATATCTGCTACCCAGAATTCAGTTGTAGTTTAGAAATTCATGCCATGGTTAGAGTCTAGGAAACCTCTTTTTCCATCTATCTCAGGCTCAGGTGAGCACATCAATCACAGCACTTCCCTTTCCTGGCTGTCTCCAGTGACTGCTTCAGAGATGTATCTGTATTGCCTAGACAATATCACAGGACTTTTTTCATAGGCTTCAGAGAAATTTTCTGCTAATTTAAACCCAAGAGAATATAAATTTTGACTGCTCAGCCACCACCCCTCTACCAAGAGGATTGCAAAATTTGTCTGAGAATGGTGCTAACTCAAAGAAAGATAAAGAAAGAGATATTGAACCACAGAAATACTATTTGAGTTTCTGAGTAATTTTCTACATTTAGTCAATATTAGTTTGAGGCTGTATATCTATTTATCTGTCATCTCTTCATATCATTCATTTTATCTATATAAAATTACAAATAAATATGTCTTGTAATCTAAGTAGGTGAAACAACTTGTTTTGCTTGAAATGTAAATGGTCTTAACAGATTAATAAACTTTTTCAACTAGGAAGTTTCCTATAAACTCAGATTTTATAATTTCCTCCTGGAAAGTATGGATAAGACCACCTATAAAAATCTGAGAACTCCATGCATGAATTCAGGTGACCTATAAACAATAACACTTACTTGTTTACCCAGATACTGTGACAATGCCTAGAGATACAGAAATCTCATCTTGCTTTTCAAGTAGCTCATAATTCTAGCAGGAATCAGATTCTAAAAGTCTAATCATAATGTATGTGAAGGAGTAAAATACAAAGTAACTGGGGGAGAGTTTAAAGGAAGAATAACTTAGTATTGGTTTATGAATAGACTTCCTAATTAATGGATAGAATGAGTTTGTAGATAAAGGGGTGAGTGGATCAGAAGAATGTTCCTTTTCCATGCAGGCTACATGACAGCACCATTTGGACTGTTGCAATAATTCTGATACTGGGACTCACCTGCAGAGTAATGAATGTGGACTCTGGAGTGATGCCCAAGCACTGATGCTTCCCAGAAGCCCCAGAAGTAAGTCTTCCACACATCCAGGATTCTCCAAGCACCATCTATAGTTGCCAATGAGAACAATGCTCAGTCTTTATGTATCCCAGTCACTTTGGGGAGTATATGATTTTCTGGTATCAGGGTTCTGACCTGACAGTGTGATTAAACAGCAGAGGGTAGGATCAAAACACTGAGTTTGAAAGGTCTCCACATGTAGTTTCAGCCATAGCTTAAATATTACCATGAAGAGTTCATCATTCTGGAGGTATTACGTAAACTAGATGATTTTGTCAATTTAACACTAACTAGAGTCACTTGGAAGGAAAGAACCTCAACTTGAGGAATGTTGCACTCAGATTGGCCTGTAGGCATGTTTACATGGGATTTTCTTGATTTTTTTTTATTGATAATGAAGGATCCAGTCCAGTATGGACAATATCAGTCCTAAACAATTGACCCTAGCTTACAGTAAAAGTTAAACATGAGTCTGGAAGCAAACCAGTAAGTATAGTAGCACTGCTCCATGGCCTCTATGTCTGCTACTGCCCCTATGATCCTGACTTAAACACATTCTCTGGGTTCCTCTGATGATGCACTATGACTTCCTAAGTTGCGTCAACGAGTGTTTTGTCACAACAAAAGAAACAAAACTAGAACACAACTAAATGCTCATATATCCAGCTAAATGCATGCATATTTCAGGGGTATTTGGTTCTTCATAGAAAACTTTCCAAACAAAATAACAAGACTATGTTACAGATGAAGAAATACACACATTCCAAATGCAACAAGGCTTAGCCAATGCGACTGACATATACCACTTGCATGGGCAATTGAAGCCGAGATATAAACCCTAATTTGCCTTGTTCCATGATTCAAATTCTTTTTAGTATAGCATTCATTTGTTCCAGCACTCATTGATTGTCAGCCAGTCTATTATTCTTCTAACAACCATTTAGGGAAAGTGTGTGGTTTTACTCCCAGAACATAAAACACTCCAAGAAATAAGGAGTGACCAAAGAAAAACAAGCTATCTCCTTAGAAACATAACCACACAGACTTAGGTGTAAACGACTAACTCTTGTGGAATGGACCAGCTTTAAGCCATCCCAAGTACCTCAGTCTGTGAATACAGTGAGTAGCTTGTTAAATCTTGCTCTGGATACAGCTCTGTGACTATATGACTGCCTTCATAGAAATTCAAGCCACATAAATCAGACTGTGAGAAGTTCACCCATTCCAATCCATAGGGCAAGCTATATCAAATGTGCTTGATTCTCCTCTAATAAAAAAAATGACTTGAAGATCAGGAGCACCCGGGGCTTCCCACTGGGGAAGGAGTACCTGACAAGAGGGCAAAAACAGCCTTCATTTTCGAAATGAGATTTGCCTTCTGGGTACACAGAAAGGAGTTTCTTTGTCTATCTCACTCCCTGAAACAAGTGGCCTTTTGTGATTTTATCTGCCAGTGGTACCTGCCTGAGAGGACTGGGATCCTGTCATCTTAGGCAGACAAAGGCTCCAGAGCCAAAGGGACAGCTCCCTTTCGTCCCTTTCACCTGGATGGAGTCCCATTACAGGTACTCCCCTGCCACTTCAGAGATGCCTGCCATCATACCATCTGGCCTCAGAATGTTAGAATTCAGTGTTCATCTTTCTGTTCACCCACCAGGTCCTCTGCCCAGCTTGTAGCAGTTTCATTCCAAGCCGCATTTTCAGCTTCATCACTTGCTAATGCCCACAGATAATGACCCTGTGGTGCACACACCATGGCCCCTATCTTGTGCTTTCCCTCTCAGAGTGCCTTCTGCCTCTCTTCTTACTTCCTCTTCTTGGAAAGACACCTACATGTTTGTCAGCTCTTCTAGGAAGACTATCTGCTGTACTGGGAACAAAGTCTTTATAAAACACACGTGCACCACACACACACACACACACACACACACACACACACACACACACACACACAAATCCATGGATTCAGAGTATTAGCATTCGCTCCTCAAACCTGCTTGACAAATATCTTAACCACTGAGCTATCTCCTCAGTCCCAAGCAAGCAAGCTTATTTAATTCGTTCACGTTAACCACATCCTTTAAAATTCTTTTGCCAGGTTTTTCTGTCACATTCTGATTTGGGCAGCTATATAGTGGTTTTTTTTTTTCCTTACATGGATGAGGTGATCTTTTGTTGGGGGCCAAAAATCTTCTGATGCATATTATTCAATTGTTACTCTTACATAACAGGCTCTGACTAGATACTTTGGATTTTTAATTCTTCCATTCTTAGTTGATTTAGTCCATAAGCTTTGGTGTACAGCATCATATAGTAGCAGTTGTTTTACACACACATATACATGTGAGTGTGTTATATGTTATAACATGGTATATGCTATAAGGACTCTGTAATGTTATATAAATATATTATAATATTATAATATTATATAATATATTATTACAATTATAATATAATATATTACATATACCTCCGTTTGCTTTTATAGGTCTATTGCTTTTGAATACACCTTAGAGGATTTCAACTAAATAATATCTACATATTAGACTCTGTTGAAGCCTAATTTTCATCATTCTCTACTTTTAATCCTCATTTTTTCCATAATGCTACCATATTAGTACTGGAATATTTATATGCAGTAAAATCATCTGGAGATCTTGGGCCTCCTATTCAGTTATAATTAGTAAGTTTGAAGTGGAGCTCAATAATTGACGTGCATTATATACTCAGTAGTATTAATACTGATAACTCAGGAGCTTCCATTTGAAACTCACTGATCTATGCTCAGTTAAATGTTCTTGGGCCTATAGAATGCATGCTAAATTATTTGTTTACAATTCTATGTTTCCACTCACTCAGTCAATAAGACAGGTAATGAAAGTGATTCCATAAAAATCTGAAAATTCTAATTATCTATTGTTGTGAAATGAATTATCCTAGCTTAAAATAACAAATTCATATATTTTCATCATTTGTTTTTTGTCTACACATTTATTTTATTAGAAAAATGACTTTATTATAATGAGCTTACAAAAACCACTTTGGGTAGCCTGGTCCCAAACTCTAAGCACCTTGGTGAATTTCCACACAGTTAGAAAGGTCATTCTAAAGCCATGGAGCTTGGTTTCTGGTTTAATATTTCACTGTCACATTTTTATTCACTCATTGAACACTAACAACAAAAAAAATACGATGTCAGCCGAAACTAGAAAAATAGCATTATGTCCTTTATGAGAACTCTTGTTCTTTTGCATTCATTTCATTGCTTCTCATCTCTTGATATTACCCTTTCTTGATTTCTTTTTAAAATATAATACTGTATACCATACTGAACATCTGTTTACACATATACATGCATGCATTAAAAGCTCGGATATACATAATGAGGGAGAACATGCAATTTTTCTCGTGTCTCATCATTTCTAAGGGTTGACAATTATGAGTGGCTCTGCTGAATGGTTTAAGTTCAAGATCTTTTGAGGTTTTAGTCCAACTGCAGCCTTTTCTGAAAGCTCATTGAGAGGATCTTTTTCTAAGCTCAAATATATGGTGCTACCAGGTCTCATTGGTGTTAACAAGAAACTCAGATTCTTTCCTTCAATGTGCTGGTGTCTTCCAGAGATAGAAACTGTCCTCCTCCAGAACAAATGCTTCACCTGTTTCAAACCGCGTTTCAGGGTGGGAAGTGATTTTATGAGAATGTAATAAGTACAGGTGTATATCAATTACTGACTACCTCTCAGAGTAGCCATAGGAAACCAAAGCGATTCTTTTGTGTACAGTATCTAGGGATGACCTTCCTGAGGAGAGGGAATGCTTACAGACAAGGCTGAAAAAGAGGAATTAGCCAGCTGTATCAAAACTGAAGAGTAGAAACTTCTAGATGTAAGAAAACCTAATACAACAAGCAGATTAGATGAGAAGAATAAAAACTAGGTAAGTATAGTTATCCTGTGGGGTAGCCAACATCAATGATATCAACAACAGTGACAATTCTATAGGCTTTATCATGTTCAGTAATGTGCATGGGCAATGTGAGAAAAAAATGTCCATTGTTTCTAACTTCAAAGAACTGACATATCAGTTAAAAAAACACTCTAAGTTTTTCAATTTGTGTAATAAGAAGGGGAAAAGTCAAGATAAATTGGCTTCAATGTGTTTCCATTACCATACCCATTATTTCTCCCTGTGTGGGTCCCAATTATGTTTCATCAACCTGTGATCAAGAATTTAAGAAAAAAATGCCAATTAATTGAAGGAAGAAAAGCCTGTTTTATATCTATCAAATTTAATGAGACCAGACCTTTCCAATACTGAATAATGCTCAACTTAGAGCTGTGGAAGCACCAGAGGATCACAGAGTGCATTCCAGCCTTCCTTTAACCTCCAACTTGAATCAGGAAGACACTGGAAATAGCATGTTGTGGAAACAAGCCCAAGTATTGTTTGAATGGCCCCATAGACTCCTATGTTTGAATGCTGAGTCACTAGAAAGTGGCACTACTTGGGAGGGATTAGGAAGTGTGTCCTTGTTGGAGTAGGTGTGGTCTTGCTAGAGAAAGTTTACCACTCTGGGCTGGGCTTTGAGGTTTCACAGGCCCAATCCAGATCCAGTCACAATTTCCCTCCCATTGCTTATGGATCCTGTTATAGATCTCTCAGCCACTTCTCCAGTACCATATCTGCCTGCATGTCACTATGTTCCCTGCAGTGAAGAAAAGGAACTAAATATCTGAAACTGTAAATAAGTCCCAATGCTTTCCCTTACAAGAATTTCTTTGGTCATGTCTCTTCAGAGCAGTACAACACTAAGACACCAAACTATCATGGCATCATCCATGGTTCTCCATCCACTGATTTGATCAATAGATATACTGAACAGCTGTCCCAGCCACAGTGCTTGAGGCAATGAAAGAATGATTAGATACTGGGACCAGGGCACCTAGGTCAGCCTGCTATCCACCTGCGGATGTGACACAGAGACAGCCTCAGGAATACGAAGCAAAGAGAAAGGAGAAGAAAGAAACTGAGGAGCTGTCTGAATATCTTTGCTTCAAAACCAGCAGCAACACATTTTATATGTACCCTGTAAGATTTTTGCCTCTAAGTCTTCTCCTCAAAGAATGCAGAAAAGCACTTTACACAATCCTTTCTTAGGTAACAGTAATGACAAAAAATCAACAAACTGTGCCCTATGCAACAAACCCAACCTTCTGCCCAGTTTTGTTTACCTTCGAGATAAGAATGGTGATTAAATTTCTAAGGAGTCAAAAATACAGCGAAAAGTACAGTCTCATTATTGATAAAATTAAAATCCCAGTTTCCCTGAAGTTTTCTCACAGCCATCCTCCCTCATCTTGGTGCTGTCTAGAGTTGTTTGATGTGAGAATAGCAGAGCAAGGTAACTGTGATAGACCACGTGGTTCCTTTATATAAATTCCTCCAGACCACCAGGATAGTCATATAGCTAATTTCCCTATATTTTTTCATGCCTTTAATTCCCAGGACATCTTTAATATAAATTTATATTTACAATATAGTTGCCTTGAAGATATGGGTCTGGCCTTTTGGTAGAGTGCTTGGTTTATATTTTGAAGATACTTAAAACTAATAACATAGACTTATTTAAGATTACTTATTTAAACCACCCAGATCCTATATGCTTTCCTAATATCAACCTATACTCAGGGTAATAAGAATCTTGATGACTGATATATCATCCCCAAACTTCACCCAATAGAAACACATACTGAGGCAGTGCATTGATCTTTTCCAATGCTTATGATTCATGAATGAGGGGCTACAGAAAGATGTGACCTGAAGAGCATAGACAACTCCAACCTTTACAGCTACTTGAGGCCCTAAGTTGCAAACAAGAAAGGAATAAATAGAAAGAAGGGTGAGAAATGCTGTGAATGCTCCTTGGATTATTGCAACTCGCTTGTTGCTAGGGTGACTGGGATGGCAGAAGCTCAGACTAACAGTTCTTCAGTAATATTAAGTAATGAAATGCATTTTAAAGTCATTTAAATTTCTCAGTACTAGCTCAAGATACTCTAACAAGAATATATTAAAGTGTCTGTTTATACTCCTTAAAATACTTTTTTGAGAAAAAAATTCAAATTACAAAGTAAAATTTCTCCAAGATGACAATGAATAAGTAACATATCTTTTCATGGCACTATCATGGACGAGGGTGAAAAATGTAAGAGCCACAGGATACAAAGGAGTGGCATGGAACGATGCCCATTGTAGTTATTGGCACAGGACCTAGAGAGCTTCAAACCAATCTAGACCTCAGCATGAACTTGAGCAATGATTTCCAGGCCACACCTCTTACTGAGGTGATAGTCACTGGGTGAAGAAGAATCATTTGTTTTTAGGGTGTACCCACTGGTAGTTTGCTGTTGTTATTGTTGTTGTTCAGTCAATAAGCTCAGACCCAGGCACATCTGGGGAGCATTAGTTGGCCCTAGAGGTTATTTGAAGACCTGAAGTTGTGAAACGACCACATGACAGATATAGAGAAGTTGGAGGAAGAACGTGGGGGTTTGGTTGGGACCATATTTTATTGAAAACACTCATGAAATTCTGAAAAATAAAGAAAATTATAATGAGGAAAAGAAACTTAGATACATTGAATAAATAATTTTCGAAACCAAATTAGTACTATAAGCTAACCATAAAGTTGTTATAGTTTGTCCTACCATAACAGCATGCTTGGAAGTAGGTAGTTTATTGGTTTCTTGAGTGTGGGAAGAAAAAACATTCCATACAGTCTAGTGAAGACTGCATCTGACAAAGTCTTTCTTTGCTATAATCTCACATGGAAGATGGAGGTTCAGACAGAATAGGAAAACTGGGGGGAGAAAATGAGATAAAAGAAAAACAGAGAGAGAAAGGAAGGAGAAAAGAGAGACTATCTCTCATTTTTGTAAGGAGTTCAGACTCACAGTTAAAAAGTCACTCTGTAAATAAAGGCATTGGTCCATCTGCTGTTAGAACAGTCTGGCCTAATCTTACTTTTATTACAGCCTACCTGCTCATATTTTTGCATTGTAAATAAGTGTCCACATGTGCATTATTGACATACACATTAAAATCAGAGCAATAGGCATGTCTTTTACAAAAGGCACAAATGAGAAATAAAATAATACAGTGGGAAAGAGGAAAGGAAGAAAGGAGGAAGGTAGAATTGAAGGAAGGAAGCAAGGGAGGACAGAAGGAAAGAAAGAAGCACAGACAGAAGGGCTTTCACAAAGAATTAATTACCAAGAGCTGTTATTTAAAGTAATAGAATTCCCCAAATCTTAATAATTTAATGAGATTTTTTAAATAATTCATTTATAGAAAACTAATATAAAAATACCTCATAGTTGCTTAAATTACCTTATTGCTATTTTAAATATATATATATATATATGTCTATCAAAGAAGAAAATGCAATCAAATATTGCATCCATGTTGCAATTAATGTAAATATATACTTTCATTAGACTAAAAGGAATATCACATGGTGCTTCAAACTATCAATTCTATGGGACAAGAAGAACCTGTGGTCTAACCTTTGGGTGAATTTTTTTCTCTTTTAATTAACATAGAAATGTTCTAATAAATAATACCCTTATTTTGCTTCGAAGCCCACACCTGATGAAAGGAGACGAAATACACTATTTTTTTTAGATATTACTTTTAGGACAATGAGAAACATCCCTCAACTTGGACAGGTCTGAAACCTATCTGTTGGGGGTGGTTCACAAGCCTAAAATGCAGGGACCCATGGGGGAAAGCAAGCTGTGCTCTATCCATAAACTGCAGTAATCGTGACATCAATAGAGACGGATGCCCCTGATGGGAGGCAGAGACAAGGCCACTGAGCAAGCAGCTCAGCAGGGCCAGATGGTATTTATTCAAGGGCTCATTTATTTGTATCAACTTACGTATGAAATAGCAGGGATTCTGACAAGGACATGTGATACCTCATTTCCTTGAAGATTAGGAAGCTGCATACATAGTATTTGGCCTAGGATGAGATTCTAACGAAGGCAGAATGAGGCCAGAGTTGAATGAGCCCCGGGCAGAGCCAAGCTTCCATGAACTATCTAACAGAAAGAAGTGTGCCCTGAGTTATGTACCCAGTTGTATCCTCATGCTTCCTCCTAAAAAGTTAGGCTGGTGCACTTTGAGAAGGCTCCTTTCAGGACTTTAGAGGGGGATCTTCTTTGGAGAGAGCATCACTGATAAGATGAGGTCAGACTAGAGGACTGTAGTCTGATATAACAGCTTCTATACAGGAAAGTGGTACACATATACACACATATAAAATACCATGTGAAGTTACAGAGACACTAACAAAGAGATTGTCATTGGATGACAGAAGCAGAGACGGAGTCAGGAAAAGGATTGGCAACGATTTCCCACCTTCTTCCCAACCCTAGGATGATTCAAAGATGAGATCTTCTGAAAGTGACACAGGAATGCTTGACTTTGACTCCCCAGGTCTCTGAACTGTAAGATAATAAAATTCTAAACTATCTAGTATGCAGTACTCTCTTACAGTAGCCTCAACCAGGAAATTAAGCCATCTCTACTAGCCCCCACAAAAAAGCAGGTAGCCTATGAGAGAATCACAGCTAATTACTTTTCTTTGCTTGCCCTTTGAGTTGCTACAGCTAATCACGATGAGTCTCACTGATACAATGATATAGTGGAATCAACCTGTTTATGAGAAGCCAAAAGAAAGGTGGACAAAGCTGAAATGTGGGCGGACTAGCCTCATGGTAACACATAGGCATCCATGTCAGCAAGCAGAGGAGTAAAATGGAGGTGTCGATGAGAAAGAATTGTGTGCTGGAAAACTCATATATTCTGTCTAGTGATTACAGTGGCTGAACCACTGAAATCAAAGTTATCAAACTGCATTAGTTGTGATGCCTTGGAAGTTATTTAACATCTCTGGGGTTCAGTTGTCTAGTTTCAAAAATGGGCATACTGAGTAGTTCCTAACTTACAGAGATATGGTAAAGAGTAAGTGACTTGGTGCTAATATGCACGCTTAGAACCAACCCTGCGCATGATGTTTTAATGAACATCATGCCTGACCTGGCCTCACCAACTTAGTCTCTGGGCTATTCTTCAATATCAGTTTTGTCAAGTTATAAACAAGAGGCTAGGGAGCCTGAAAAGAGGGCTCAATGATTAAGGGGCCATCTCTGAAACAACAAATTGTTCTCTCGGAGTACCTTAATTCTGTTTGGAGCACCCATATCAAGAAGTTCCACTGGTCTATAACTCTAGCTTCAGGGAATTCAGTACACTCCTCTGGACATCCTGGGCACTATACTCCTAGGTCCATACTCACTTGCAGACAAACAGACATCCAGACACACATACATGCACATGTACACACTTAAAAATAATAATTTCAAAAATCTCAAAGAAAAAGATGCTGAAACTTGACATTAAAGAACCAATAATTGCTGAGCTGAGATAAGGCAGCCTTGTAGTTTGGGCCCCGATTCTGGCAAGAAAGAGGCAATATGCGACAGAGCAGGAATGTGGAGTGTTTCTGTGTCACCTGAAGTGAAATTGTCCCCAGGTGTGAATTACTGACCTGTTCAGTAAAGTTGATGTACTGCTGAAACTACTTTATTGATTATCAGTTAGGAACAAATGTGAAGAATGTCTGCTACTAAGGAGAAACAGAGTACACTTGCCTTTATAGCATGGGACCAAGTAATATTTGTTGTCATTTGTCAAGTGCCTAAGGAAAAGGATTGTATGTCCCTCTCCTTCCAAAAAGTTGCAACTAAAAACAAGAATAAAGAAAGGCACAAAATTTTGAGAACTACTGTGTCCAAAGGGCCTAGAAAAAGCCATCACCCACAGTTGAGTTAAGAGGTGGTTTGGTAAAGGAAATACAATCATAGAAACTTATTGAAAGGTGGGAGCAATGTGAAGGCAGAGAGACTGTCTCATAAGACAATGGATAATGGATGCATATGAAGTTGTCACACAGTGGACCAGGTGAGGGCGAAGGTAAGAATATGAATTATTCAACACAGCTGGGTTTTCCATTGCTTTTACTAGTTTGACTCACAAACCATGTAGAGAAGTCATGTCCTCTAAGTATTTCTCATAAATCAAGACTTGGGACTCCTCTTTGCTCCCAGGAGACTTCATCAGCATCTCCCATTGTATGGACCATTTCATTCCTGAATGATTGAATGGGACCATTGCAAGCAAGAAGAAAGTCAAGCTTCAATGACTCCTACTCTGTAAATATAAATGATACATCCCATAATTATGACAAACACAAATCCCAACTTTCAGGTTAGAAACAATGATTAGTAATACTTATGCTTGTCTCCAATAGTAAACTCCTTCAAGACTGGGAATGTGGGTTGCAAACATCCCTGTGTTAACCAAGCCCTTACCCCATGTGCAGTATGCAATTGCCACAGGTGGTGATCCACATGAGGAGAAGAGCACCAACCAAAAGGAAGCTGAAAACCCATAATGGGAAGACGAATCAAAGCTAGAAAGTAAGAACTATCTGGATATGCTGAGGAACATGGCCTTTATTCTATTTGGTAAAATCATAGAATTTGCTAGATTTTGCTATTTTTGTAAGAAGAATAGTTGATAGAATATATATATGTATATATACAGAATTATGTATGTATATAATATAATTCTGTATACCAACATAAGAACATACTAAAATATACACTTTTAAAGTGAAATTTAAACTTTGTTTCAGCTTATCAATCTAATTTTAGGTTCACCTTATATACTGACAGCAATAATGAAAAGAAGCAACTAATTAGAAATAAAAGAAATTCTATTCAAAAGATTATGATGGTTAATCATGAGCAGTCATTAACCATAGTCTAACATTATATCCTGTGTCACGGGTCATCAGAGGTCCCACTGTTTGGATTAATAGAAGGGTGGGTTCATTGCAGCTTGGAAGAGGTGAGTATAACCGGAGTAATGAAATTACCATCAAGAATGTACTCAGACAGAGAAAGGACAAAGGAAGACATGATAGATTACAAGAAAGAAATGGACAAAAAAATGAAGAATGCAAAGAGGAATGGGAATACAGTGGGAAGAGAAGCCAGAGGAAAGTGGAAAGCAGGCACATGAGGAGTTACTTGTCCCTACAGGCTCCCATTTGTCCCTCACATTCACTTCCAGGTTCCCTTCTAATGCTGTAGCTTCATCAGTTTGGAGTCTGATTACCATAGCTGACACAGCATAGAGCCTGCCTATTTTTAGACTAAATTAATCATTTTCGTGCGTTATTTTTGGTTCAGATCATGGCTGGAGTGCACAGCAGCCTCTTCGTTAGCTGCCAAGAAGAATGTAAACAAGGTTGGGTCGCTGCTTGGCAGCTTCTATATTAGGCTCTGCCATTGTGAAGCCAAATTTCCTAAAGAGAAAACTAAAACTCTCTTGTATCCAAGGAAGGTTTTCAGATACTCAATGAAGTAATGAATGAGCTGAATGAATTTGGTACGACTTTGACCACTTGTTCTCTTTGTTCAGTTTCTTCTAACTCAGAAACTCTTTAAATCAGAACTATTGACCTGTGACTGGAGTCTTATTCATTGTGGAATACTGCCTGGGGAGTTACAGGATACTTACCCATGGATGCCAGCAACACCTTTCACTAAAAACTTTCTCCAGTCCTTTTCAAATGACTCCTTAGGACATACACCAGGGTGTTCGTTCCTAACTGCAAACCACTGGTTTACATCAACAAAGCCATAATAATATACCATAAATCATGTCACCATAGACCTCTAGCTCCCTTATGTCAGAAAATTTAGGTTGTAACTGATGACTCACAAAATAGTAACTTTTTCATACATCTGGATTCTCAGTGGTTGCTACTGCTTATTGAAACCCCAGGCCTGGCTTTTCAGGCTACCTCTGATCTCTCTTGCTTTGCTCCAAGCATGTACCATTATCTATTCACAACTGAGAAAACCTATGTAAATGCTTACTCTTTTGTCCAGAAAGTGCAAGGACACTAGGAAGGTGAGACAATAGGATAACCATAGTCCTAGCTCCTTGGTATTTTCTGAGCTGGCTTGCTTATCCATTTCACGAATAGTCTTTTGGCCCTGTGCCAAAGATGGGATGTTCATCTCTAAGAAGCTAGTTAAGTCCCATTGCATTGACCAAGCTAAGTGTCCTTGTACCCAGTGCTCATCAAAGGAGCCATTTCCTGCAATTCTAGACTAGTGTATCTGAAGTCACCACTTCCCACTCTAAGAGCTATCCAGTCCCAGCATGACTGACAGTAGGAATGTCTCTTCCCACAGTTTGATGTTGCAACCTCAGAAAGACAATCAGCCAAAGAACTAGCACCAGAGCCTGTCTGTGTCTGAGATATACAAGGCATAGACCATCCACATACAGTATCTTAATTTCTCTTCTTATAGGCTAAATTTACTATTGGAGAGAACTCCATGATAGAGTAATTATAATGAAACCAAACAAGATTGGAACCAAGAGAAAACATACAACCTGGTCCAAGTTGGTAAAGGAGACTCCAGAGCCAAGTAGAAGCATAAGCAATGATTATGAAGGTGGACAGAAGTTAGCCAGATAGAATTCACAGAGGGCTGAGGGGATGCAGGAAACTATTCCCAAAGTAAATGTAGAAAACATTTGAGATATCATGAATGTCTCAAATATAAAAACTGTCAAGATTGTGAAGTACAAGACAGAGGGTAGGGGTTGGGGATTTAGCTCAGTGGTAGAGCGCTTGCCTAGGAAGCACAAGGCCCTGGGTTCGGTCCCCAGCTCCGAAAAAAAAAAAAAAGAACCAAGACAGAGGGTAGAAGATTTTATATTTGACTTATGAAAACTAGAGGCTATAATGAAATCTAGAAGCTACAATGAAATGATTGAATTTTGGAAAAACTCGGCCAAGACTCACCTGAGCCACCTTATAGTGGGTACTGTGATAAGCTAATCACATTTTAGAGAGGGCAATGGTTTCAGTTTTATGTTTGAATAGTAACTCTTACCTTTTCCATCCAATAAGGAACACTCCCAGCTCTTATAAATAAAATCTACATTGCATATGTTAGGATAGATGGAAATTAGAGGTTAATATCAGAATGAAGGCAAAGAGCTACCTGAAGCCACACCGTGTCCCAAACAGTTGGCTCATTAGAACTCCTAAAGGATCCTGTGCATGGCTGAGTATAGCATCAGGCCCCACATTGACCTTTGCCCTAGAGAAAGCAACCCACACACACTCAGGCATTCAAGTCAAGCATCATGAGTAAATGTTTATGTCTCCCTAAATTTCATGTTGAAATCCTAAGACTCACTGTGCTATAATTAGGTGATAGGGGTCTTTTGGGTGGTGACTAATTAGGTCATGAAAACACAGAGCTATTGTAATAAAATTGGTACATTTATAAAACAACTGCTTTTCTCAATATGATGCTAGAGAGGGAAGTGAGCAACCTGTAAGCCAAAAGAGAGCATCCACCAAAACACAAGTCTGCTGGTACCTTCATATTAAACTTCCTTCCTTTTATGTAAAATATGTTTGTGTATAAGCCACTGACCATGGCAGTGTGCTACACTACTCCCAAAGGACTAGTATTAACTCAATACAAATCTTCTTACCCACACTGTATATTCTGCTAGCTACCAAGTTCCCTGTCTACTTCTGAACATGATGAAAGAAATAAGGGGAACAGAGTTAATGTGTCTGATGGCATTGGACTGATACTGGTACTCTTGTCTCCTCTCAGTCACAGCCTTACTATTTTATTTTTTTATTATTTTCTTTGTAACTTATCTGGGATCCTCTCTGAAGACATGAGTACTTAGAGATCAAAGATTAAATTAGACAAATACCACTCATTCTTCTTAATAAAAAAATGTTCAGTTTACCTAGTTCTATTCTAAGCATTCTGCTTTCCTATCTGTGCATATCCATGAACAAACATACCCTGTCCCTAGCTCTGACTGGACATAACTTATAAGCCAGTCTTTGTCGCCTCTAACCTACTGAACGATAATTTACTTAAAATTATCTGGCTTCTCTTTTATACAAACAACACCCTTTTAGTTGATGATTTCCATCCATTTATAATATGCTAACATGTAAATATAGTCTTCTATCTTCAAAACTATCATTCCCTTAACTCAATGTCTTTCTCTAAAAACTGCCCCTGTTTTTCCCTCCTTACATACCCATTACATTAAGAGAATTAACTGTAGTATCTGTCTCTATTTTTTTTCCATTTTCTCTTTGACCTATCAAATCAACATTTGTCTTCACCATCTGCTAAAACCACTTTTGTCAACTTTACCAGCATCTTTCATTTTGCCCAATCAGTGAGTATTTCTTTGTGCCCATGCTACTGTTTCTTTTTTTTTTCTTTTTTTTTTCTTTTTTCTTTTTTTCCGGAGCTGGGAACTGAACCGAGGGCCTTGCGCTTCCTAGGCAAGCGCTCTACCACTGAGCTAAATCCCCAACCCCCCATGCTACTGTTTCTTAAACATCATTTCATAATTGCCTCTCTCTTCTAGAAAGATCTTCTTTCCTTGGCTCTGAAACCACACACTCCTCTGGCTCTATTCTTGCTGATGGCTGCTTCTTCTAATTCTCCTTCAATGGATCCCTGCTTGTACATAACTACTAACTACAGCAATTAGCTTGACTTTGGTTTCACTCTATGTGTCTTTAGGACATGCATCCATGGCTTTAAGTAAAATTTCTCATGTTCTCTACTGTACTTTAAACTTCTCCCTTGATCCCTGGCTTGAGAAGACAAATACTCCCATAACCTGCCTAGTAATTACTTGTACTTATTACTACATCCCAAAGGGTACTTTCCCACCTCTACTTCACACTTGCTCCCTTCCAGTTTGCCTTATAAAATTTAATGATAACACCATTCACCCAGTTGCATAGGTCATAAATCTAAGACTCTTTTTTTGTTTTTGTTGTCTCCTTTTGTAATCCTAGGAGTCAAACTTAAGGTTTCATACGCGCTATGTATGAGGAAAATCAAGTGCTTTCCCACTGAGCCTAGCGTCCCCAACACTAGACTATAAATCTCAGAGGTGGTTCTAATTCTTTTCTTTTCCTAACACTCAACACCCATGTGTAGGCAAGCTCTGCTGGCTGTCACCAAGACACATTCTGAATAGGAATTTCTTTCATCACCTCCACTGCTGCCCATCAGTGTCCATTACTATCACATCTGTGCTCTTTGTCCAACCTCAGAACTTCTCTTCTACAGTTCATTCTTCAAAAGTAGCAGTCATCAAAATACACTTGACTGACACCCCCTTCTTGCTTACCAATATAAAATTGTTTCCCTCTATATTTTTAATTAAATCTAAATCCCTAAATGGCCACCATGGTCTTCCCCACTTCTACCTGTCTATCCTCTCTTCTACAGTCCTTTCTCTTTTGTAAATGTTCTAACCATCCTGGTCTGTGTAGAGTCCCTGTTCTATGCCAAGTGTACTCTAATTCCTGGCCCTTCAATCTGTGTTTTCTTTTTTTAGGAAGTTCTATTGTACCTTATTAATTTCTGTACTATCTTCTGGTCACACAAGTATTCATGCAAACGTCCCTTTTATAGGTATCACTTCCACTGCATGCTTTTGAACAGAAGTCACATTTGGGACCTCATGCAATGGTCATCAATTAACAAAGGTCTACTTTCTTTATAGTACAGTGCACTGAATTTACTAGGCATTTATTAATTGTACTTTATTTGTCATTAAGGTAATGTGTTTCATAATGACATTTCCATACATGTCACATAATGTACATTGGTTATGTTAAATATATATATGTTATATATTATATTCAATAATCATCCTATTATTCTTCCTTATCTTCCTAATAGGCTCCCTTTCATGTTCATGCTCTTTTAAATTAAATTCAACATATGATACAAAACAAGTGATGATTGTTTTTGTTAGTCTGTGTTAATTTTTAAACATGATAATCCCAATAACATATATTTTCCTATATATTTTATGATTCCACTCTTCTTTACATATAAATAAAATGAGTTGTTTATATATACAATGTAATATTCTTTTTATCCAATAATCTGGTGATAGATACCCAGGCTGCTTCCATAACCAATATTATTATGAGCAGAAAAGTAATAAGCGAACATGCCAATACTTTATAGTTGTGCAACGCACTTTTCTAAATTTTATTATTTACATATTGGATTCCTCATATTGTTTCCCATCTTTTCCCAAATGGAATGAGAACATACCATATCTATTTTATTATTACATGTTTTTTTTAACTAATTTCTCTATCTGCTCAGAATGCCTTAACTAGTATCTGATAATAATACATTCTAGGCAAGTGTTTACTTCATGAAAGGACAAGCTTGTTTCCAATTGTGCTTTCATCCTAGATGTATGGTTAGTGTTGGAAGGGTAGTTTACTGGATGAGATGGTGAGTACAATGATGATAAATGGACAATGGATTGGTTGGGTGGGTGGATGGATGGATTGATGCTTGCCTAGATATAGGATATGAAATGTGTTTTCTCAATTATCCATTGCTGCATAATGAACCACCTCAAAACTTAATATCTTAGAACACAATTCATTTGTTTAGCATCAAACAGTTTTAATTATTTCTAAAATTGAGGGATTTGTTTAGGTCAGTTTTCTGGCCCTGGTAGTGTTGGCTAGAATACTGTCATAGCTATAGGTATTGAAGAGCTAGCTTTAAAACCATAATAGACAAAATATCTCATTTATATGAAACAGTTCCTCTTGGCTTCTGGCTAAGAATTCAACTGGGAATGTCAACCATTAAAACATAGCTTGTCGTGTACATGTCACATAGGTTTCTTCCCACATGGCAAGTGGGTTACAGGACATTAAGGACTGAGTATTCAAAAGGATTCAAGGAGATGCTGAAGCTCTTTCTGACCTTCTCTTGGAAGTCCTAGAATATCATTTCTGCCATATTCTGTTAGCTAATCAATGACTAAGGTCAGCCTAAATTTAAAGTAAGTAGCAGTGTGGATATTAGCCATCTGGGAAACTATCGCCACACCTATAAGCAGACAGCTCTCTGGGTTATGTGGGGAGAGCCTTCTGTCCTCTTTACTTTGAGTAAATACACCTTTGTTTCATATTTTAAGCAGACCATATCTTAAATAATCATAAGTGATTTAAATAAATGGCTTTTTATGTCAAGCCTTTACGCTTCAATAACTGCACATTCATTACAAGAAGATTTGCTTCCTTTCTGTTCCAAGATTTCAGTCTTGTTTCACGTTCTTTAAACTATTTTCTGTATTCTAATTAGGGATCTCTTTTTTTCCATCTTTGTGTTCCAGCCACCTGTTTCTACCATCACATCTCCTCATTAGTTCAGAGAGTCTGATATAGAAAGTAAAAGTCAAGTCACTTTGAAAATAAGAGTTACAAAACAGGGTCTGATTAACCAAGTGGAAATAGAATTGAGACCAAGGATTAAGTGGCAATTGTTAACCACTGGTCCCTGTTCAGTTAGGTTACCACTATCTTTCCCTCCAAAGTTTATGGGAATCATATGTAGAGTCATGACAGAGAAAGAGGAAGTCTTGGCCTTCTCCTCAGACTTATTCATAAGAACTGGAAAGTGGAAGGGGAAGCCCTGGGTCCTGCTAAGACTGAACCCCCAGTGAACTAGACTGTTGGGGAGAGGGCAGCAATGGGGGGAGGGTTGGGAGGGGAACACCCATAAGGAAGGGGAGGGGGAGGGGGATGTTTGCCCGGAAACCGGGAAAGGGAATAACACTCGAAATGTATATAAGAAATACTCAAGTTAATAATAATAAAAATAAAAAAAAAAGAACTGGAAAGTGTATAGCTCGTTGTGTATACTTTAAAGTTCAACAGTGGTGACAATGATGCTTTGTCTGTTAATTTCCTATCCCAGGTGTTGAAATACCATACAAAATAGAAACTCCTGGCAATTATGACATATCTTATTAGCACATATTATTCTCCATTGAAGAAGTGACTACTCCTAGCTTATATGTCTCATAGAGTGTTTCATACCTATTTCTGGAAGATAGATAAATAGATAGATAGATAGATAGATAGATAGATAGATAGATAGATAGATAGATAGATAATATATATGATATATGTGGCAATATATATATATATACATATATATATATAAAAAAGAAACTCAGTAAGAAGCCCCTTATATGAAAATTCACTTCCCAGGCATCTTTTCCATATTGATCCTAATCTGTGAAAAAGCATTGACCTAGAACAAAAATAACTCTGGCCAGTTAATTGCTGTGCTGAACCTCCTCAGAGGTGCCCTATGCAGTAGGCCAAAGCTTCAACCAGCAGATTCTTCACTATTCTTTTTCTTGCTGGAGATGAAATTTGCTGAGGCCAATAGCCTGGTGAATAATTCATTTTCCCAAAGAATAATTTGTAAGCCCTGGAATTCTATTTGGTCAACAAAAGAACAAATGTTAAGAGATAGTAATCCTTTCCTCACCTACATAACATTTTATGATGTTTTTCTAACCATTCTCCATAGAATAAAGATAATGGCCATACCTAATGTACATTGATTTTACAATGTGCTAGTTTTTTGTGCTAAGTTCTTCCACACAGGAATCATAGCCTTTAATTTTTAATGCTTGAGATAGGCATTGGCATGATTATCTATCCTTTGCAGTGGAGGAAAGTGAGATTTTAAAAAGTTAACGTTCATGAAAGCACACAGAATCTAAACTTGCTTCATAGTCACTATATGTCTCCCATAGAGACATATCTTCAAATCTCTCCGGAAGTCAGTAGGCAATATAAAGATATAGGCTAATTTGACAATCATTAAATTCCCAATGAGTATTTAAAAAAGAACATGAAGGATGGTTCCAGTTTTCAAAGGAGAAACACTGGGCTACAGAATTGCAACAGGGTACCCAAGTAACATATACGATCAAATTAATTTATGGCATGGAGCCTTAGTGTCTCCCCACAGCCCTGTGGTAATTCTGACAGAGCCAAAGAGATTGATTCCTCTAAGTCTTGCCTTGTACTGTGAAGAACAAATGTAGGGTGGGATATAGCAATAAATAGAGCGCCTCGATGACATTTTCAGCCAAGAAGATTGGCTTATCAAATCCCCATCAGCCCATACTAGATCATATCAAGATTTTGCAATATGAACATAATGTTCCCTACTGTCCAGGATCTAATCCTTTTTCATTGGGGAGCACATTTGCAAACAATGACTCCTAACTCATGAGGAAAAGCATCCAACACTTACTCCACCAGGACCTTTAGTCCACATTGGAGGCAGCAGCCCCGAGGTTAAAGGGCTTTCCTGAATCTAACACTGAAGTGCTTGCTTGAAAGAAGATTTCCCAAAATGAACCCCCAAAGAAACTGAAAATGGCATGAATGTACATCCTGTTACTCAACACACCCTGGTTTCCTAATGCAAAGTCAGGAAGAGAAGGTGCCAACATTCCTGAATGTTAAAATCATCACAGAACAAACTTTTACTGTTCCCACACTTGAATGCTAACGTTAGAGTTCTTCGTCTCCTCTTTACTTATGGAATCACTGCAAAACCCTATGGGCCGTGTTAGTCCCCCGCTACTAATTCTCCTTATCATTCTCAATAGGGAATTTTCAGGCTCATCCCAAGCAAATGGCTTTAAAATCTAGGTTGTCCTGTTTGGAAACATAGTCATGGGACCTGAGAAGGAAAAACACTTTTGAACTTTGACGTATTTCTATAACCACTTCCCTAATTAAATCTCATAGTTTCCTACAGAAGAAGCAGTCTTCCTCACTTCTGTGTCACAAATAGAGAACTGAAGGGTGTACTGTAGGCCATGAAACCAGACCCTCTTTTGCAGCCACTTGAACCCTGATGGGCTTTGTTCTAAAGTCATGAAGGTTGAACTCCATCTCCCAGCCCTTTGGCTCTTTGATGAAAGCAAAATGAGATATTTTGTGTGTAGTGTGATGTGCAAAAATGTAAGACCTGGTTGTATTTCTTGGTCTAGGGATTTTAACATTACTATTGTAATTTCTCTATCTGAAAATGGAAACAATAAGGAAACATGCTTTATTTCATGTGTTATTGTTTGGGGTCAGTAACATACTGTATGGGTTAAGTTTTTCCCACGCATATGAACCACAGACAGACACACACACACACACACACACACACACACACTCACACACATGTACTCACACACACATTTGCACTGACACACAATCACATACACATACATACACACACACACACATTCATATATACACAGACTCACGTACACTTTTGAAACACTTAGCAATTTTTTTCTAAATTGTCTTCACTCATTTACTGGTGTTTCTGATGATCATTGGATGTAAAATCAAAGACTTTATCCATAAAAGACACAGCAATGAACAATATATGGGGGCCCTACTTATAAAATGTACTTTGTTTCTATAAATTAACACAAATTAAAGTTATTTCCCATCATTAATTTCAAGTCAATGCCACCATTTACTTGGCTAAATGTTTGCTTGGTTCTTCCCCTGGCTGGTCCACCCCATTCCTTTCTCAGGTGGGGCAGTTCTGCTAGTAACTGCTGCAGAATGTGTTTTCTTGAGGGGGGCGGTGTAACCAAAGGGATGGAAGTTTTCTGGAATTTGACACCTACTGGCTATGCTTTGTATGTGTGCTGATGAGAAATTCGAATGGGATTTCTGCTATGTGCAGGCACTGTCCTGGGTATTGTGCTGAGCAAGAAAAGAAGAGTGCACGGGCTTAGGCACTGTGCTAAGTGGGAGAAAGGCTGTGCAGGGAAAGGCTGTGAAGCATACACAGCATTTTTCAGAGAGGCGAGATGGGTGAGTGCTGCATTCCAGGGCAAGCCACTAGTGTGAGCAATCATGGACAGCATGTTCTAGACCTTCATGCTTGGGCCCTACCACAAATCCTCTATTCCTTTCTAATTATATACACATATACATCATATGCATACACATATGCACATGCATATATATATACATATATGCCTTTATCTATGTATCTGCTCATGGGCATGTGTGACATGAAATATACATTTTTAATTTACTAAAGAAGAGATTTGTTAAATTTTAATTTGGGGGACAGAATCAAAACCTATATCTTGTTATATACTAATAAAGGAAGTTTTCTGAGATTCCTGTAAGAAAAGAAAAATGATACTTCATTTTTTTTTTGCAGAACAAAAAGTAATGTATTCACAAACATGCCTATTGTTCTATAAGTGGCAAAATTAGAATTCAGTGTTGGTATTTGAAAACACGGGATTTTAAGGAAAACAAATGAGGGAGGGCAAGCAGAGAGAAAGAAGAGGTTTTCAGCACTATAAACACCTACATTTTTAAGGTCCTAGAGTTTACCATCTGGTTCAACAGAGAAAGATTAAAAAGAAATCTATCAATGGAAGACACAGGACAAAAGAAGAAAGCGGGTCACAGTGGGAAAGCCCCTCAATCCTCATCAAAAGGTCTAGCACCCTAAACTGCATGACTGTGAGAGCACAAGTCATTCTTAGGGAGAAGGACAAGATCAGCATCAGGCATCAGCTGTCAGCATCCATGGCTCTCAACCCAAGGTCCAGATAGAGCCTTAAAACCAGTGACTGTAAATCCCTTTCCAACCCATCCCAGGCATTTCCCACCTCACATGCATCAAGGTCCAAGTCACACTCTGTCCCCTACAAGAAGCCTTCCATGAAAACTCAAGCTTTCTCTTGCCTAAAGCTCTTATAAGTAAAACAAACAAGACTAGTAATAGTCAGTGTTTATTAAGGATTCATTCCGTTCCAGACACTGTGTGAGACCTTTTCTACAGTTTCTCTCATCATAACAATCTATGAAACACTTCACTGTCTTTTGAAAACACAGTGATTTTCTGCCGTCAGAATATTTTCAAGTAGGTTGTTAACCCAACCCCACTTTGGCTTCACAGTACTAGCTTTCTTCCTGGTCTCTGACTGCTTGGAGAATTAGCCCAGGTGTTACAGGAGCATGAATAGAAGAAACAGTTCTAAAGAGTCTTTCTGACACTACCCAAAGACTATACATGGACTGACCCTGGACTCCAACCTCATGGGTAGCAATGAATAGCCTAGTAAGAGCACCAGTGGAAGGGGAAGCCCTTGGTCCTGCCAAGACTGAACCCCCAGTGAATTTGATTGTTGGGGGGAGGGCGGTAATGGGGGAGGGGAACACCCATAGAGAAGGGGAGGGAAAGGGGTTAGGGGGATGTTGGCCCAGAAACTGGGAAGGGGAATAACAATCGAAATGTAAATAAGAAATTCTTAAGTTAATAAAGATGAAAAAGAAGAGTCTTTCTGAAGAGAGACTGGACAGGGTCAAACATTTCATGCACAGCAGGTGGCATGTTCTCCAAAGGACTCAGCTCAGCGTATGGTCATAGGCACTGTCAACAGAAATCTGAGGTGCATGTACAAGGTTGGAGTCCAATTGCAGCTTCAGGACACTTCATGGGACAAGATGTAAGATGAAAATGAGCTGCTGAATAGGACATTAAAGGAATAAATAAAGTCATTGATTAAACCAGTGAAGCGAGAATCAGGTGGCTGGTGGCTGCCAACACATGCAGAAAGTAAACGTACCAGCAAGATCGGAGGCCTGCAACTGAGTGCTGCTGAAACTTCTGATGTCACAAACCCTCCATCTGCTCAGATTAGTCCTTCCCTTATAAAACCTGTCAAGTAGGATGGGTAGACCCAGTGAGAAAGAAGGCTGTATGATCCCTGACAAAAACTTACCTCCCTCTGAATGACTCCCCCTCCCCTCTACTGAGTTCTGCTAAAGGGAGACCTCTTTCTCCTGTCCCTCCACTTCTGCCAAAAGGCCTGTCTTAAATGCTCCAGTTTTAAACACACAGATACATAGACATAAACCTCTTGCTATTTGTTTTTTGCCTCTTTCCTATATCTCCATCCCCAATGAAGACTTTGTGTTTAATAGGTAAATGTTGACCAGTGACAAGGAAGAGCCTAATTTTCATTTCCCATAGATGTGTCTGTAAGTCACTGAGTCAAAGGTCAAATGCTACAGACTGTGTTCATCAACCACAGCTTAACAAGATCAAGTACTGCCTGTGATTGTCTTCTACCCTCACCCCGCCCTTCTACACTCTCCTTGGAATTCTCCCAGGTATCTCAGAAGCATCTCTCACAGCTTATCCCTTGTCCTGGACTCCATTGCCTCTTGCTCCTAAGTCACTGCAAAAGCACCATTTGCGCTCCTACCTTCTCCGTATACTTGTGTCTTGGTCTCTCTGCCTTGCAGGCAATGAGGAACCCATAGTGTTTTTAGAACAAGGGAAAATGTGATCAGATAAAGTAACTAGAGATGTGAACCTCACATTTCACAGTTTGCTTGTAGCTCTCCTCTCATCCACACCATTCATTTATCTTTTTATTTACTCAAAACCATAAGAGATCCATCATAAGTTCTTAGGCATGTAGTCAAGCTATATTCATTCCTAAGAAACCTTCTTGTAGTTTTCCTTTCTCTCACATCGTATCTTTGCCCCTGACACCTGCCTCTGTGTGTGTGTTTGTGTGTGTGTGTGTGTGTGTGTGTGTGTGTGTGTGTGTGTGTGTGTGTGTGTGTGTGCGTGTGGTACATGCCTGTGTGTTTTTATGTGTGTGCACTGATGACTATAAAGGTCAGAGGTGTCTTCCTTGACTACTCCCCTCTTTATATATCAAGGTAGTTTCTTTCATTTGAACCCACAGCTCACTGATTCACCTCGTCCAGATAGACAGCTTTTTCTGAAAATGCCCTGTGTCTGCCACCAACACTGTTGGGATAACAGACGGACAGCTGCAACCAGCTAGCATTCACCTGAGTATTAGAGACCTAAACTTGAGTCTTTAAATGTGCAGAATTAAATGTTTTTCCAGCTGATTCATTTCCCCACTCCCTCTCGTAACATTTTCTTTGCCTATCACTCTTTGACAGCCTCTTACCCTCCCCTATTCCTCAAGGCCAAGTATCCATAGCATCTATAAAGTTGTCCTATAAACAGAGAGATTCCCTACATATTTTCCTCTTCTATATCCTCCCTTTCCCAACATACATTTTTTCACAGAATATCAGTGGCTGGAATCATGCTGGAATCACTGATGGCTTCTCTATTCCTTTTCTAGTAGATTCTATTAGCTTCAAGGACAGGAGAATATTACATCATTATCTAAATGCTTATTCCAGTGCCTGGTACATTAAAAAGTACCTGTTAGTTGACTGACCTACCTCCAAGTCTCTACTTACTTCCTGAAACAGTAAGTTTATGAAACCTTTGAGCACTGGTGCCCTTCTCTTTAGTCTGCTCTTTCTTCAAGAGACGGTTCTTGAAGCTACCGCAGACCACTTCCCACTCAGAGAAAATCCATCCATCCCTATCCATCATCACCACTGTAGCCTCTATACTCTAAACCTACCCATAAGAAAGTCCAGCAAACAATTACCAAGCTTATATGAAAGTCACAGCTCAAGGTGGAGGAACACATGGATCTCCCTGGGAAAGGAAACTAGAATAGATTTTGCAGGTTAGCTGAGGGCTGGTGGGGAAAAGGAGGAATCAAAGTAGGAATAGTGGAGGAAAAGAGTACTGAGAGACATGACTTAGTTGAGGGCATTTCAGGGCCAAGGCAGAAGCCTCATGCAATGGAAACTGCATGAAATCTAGTGTGGTCCCAGTGACGACTCCTAGAACAGAGCATGTGGAACCTGAACCAGCCATCTTCTGTGACCAGGCAAGGCTTCCGTTGCAGGAACTGAGACATCAACCCAGCCACATAACCTTTGACTTAGAGTTTGTCCTGCAAGATATGCTAAGATAAAGGTGGTACAGAACTTGTGGGAGTGGCCAAACAATGATTGGTTTACCATGAGAGGAAGCCCATGCCTGACATTGTCTCGAGGGCTATAAACTAGAGGCTAGATGACCCAGAGACCTAGGCAAGACTCAAACACAACTGGCAAAATATAAATAAAAAATGTCAAAGAAATGATGACTCCCATAATATTCTGCTTAGACTTAGACTGGAACATAATCTAATCATCATCACAGGGTCTTCATCCAGCAACTGATAGAAGCAGATGCAGACACCCACGGCCAAACATTAGCAGAGCTTAGGGAATCCTTCAGGAGAGGGGAAGGAAGGATTGCAGGAGTCAGGGGAACAAAAACATGGCTCACAGAATCAGCTAATTAGAGCTCACAGAGATTCACAGAAACCGAACCAACAATCAGGGAGCCTATGTGGGTCTGACCTAAGTCCTATTTATATATGTTATGGTTATAAAGCTTTGAATTCTTATTGTACTCCTAACAGTGGGAGTGGGGGCTGTCTTTTACCCTTTTGTCTACTTTTGAGAGCTTTCTCCTATACTAGGTTGCCTCATCCAGCCTTTATGTGAGGGTATTACCTAGTCTTATTGCAACTTTTTCTGCCATTTTTAGTTGATAACGCTGAGAGGGCTACTCTTTTCTGAATGGAAATGGAAGAGGAGTAGATCTGGAGAAGAGGAGGTAAAGGGGGGGACTAGAGGAGGGGAGAGAGGAGAAACGGTGGTCTGGATGTACTATGTGAGAAAATAAATAAATAAATAAATAAATAAATAAATAAATAAATAAATAAATAAGTATTTTTTAATTGAGGAAGAAAGTCAGACTCCCAAGGACAGTGTATATATATGTACCCAGGACACTCACAGAAACCGAGCCCTCAAGAAGGAAGAAATTAACCTTGTGACCAACAGCAGTGATAAAGCGGTGCTATGGTCTACTCTGGAGATCCCTTCCCCAGTCCAGGCCCCTGTAGCTATAAAGTAGTACTATAGGATGCTCTCAGGGACCCCTCCCTAGTCTAGCCTCTGTAGCTATTAGGAAATTAGAGCAGAGAGCACAGAGGAATGAATGGGAGGGGAAGGGGAAAAGATGGGAACAGAGTGAGGGAGAATGGCTGTCACACCTCAGAAGAAAATCTATCATAGCTTAAGGTGAATCCTTTAAAGGATAGCTTACAGATTTTACCATCCATGAGCACCAAACTTTGAACATTTCAAGCCTCTTTTCATTGAGATAATTGCATTGATTTGAATGCATCTTCCAAGCTACACGTGAGTAAAGTTAGACTGGGAAGTTAGCCTAGAAAGTTGCTTTGGAGAAGAAAGGGCCTCAGGTCACTGCCCAAGGATGGGCATCTAAATATCAAGATAATGTAATCCATGGTCTGTGGGATCATGTCTTTATCCAGAACTTGAAACACAGCTGCCCTGCACTCACCCTTAGCAAGGTCCTTCTCCTCCATTCCATGTTTGCTCAGCCCCCTTCACAAGCCCCATTTACAAACACACTCAGGCTGGAGTGATTATGGACAGGCTGAGTTAAAGGAGTTGAAGACTCCCACTGCTTGAAGTTAAATCTATCTATAGAAAAGGGAGCCTGACCCAGTGTACTTTTTAAATAAACTTTGTCATTCCCACTAGAGAAGTGGTGCCAGAAAACAGCTTATGGGTTATTCTTCTCCAGCCTACACTCCAAAGTCCTCAGAAATCTCATTTGGACCAAGCTAGTCCACATAAGAAATACGTGAAGGAATAATACCCCATTAATGTCTTTCTTGGCAAGACGTGTGTGTGTGTGTGTGTGTGTGTGTGTGTGTGTGAAGTATAGCTGAGATGAGATCACACCTCACTGTAAATACTACATAAGGCCAGAGAGCTCTGCTACCTGCAGGTTATTAGCCATGGGAAATCAGAAGCATTTAAAAAAAAAAAAAGGTCCAACCTGCTCATTATCTTACAAATAAATGACTATTCGCCTCTCTCTTTTTCTCATGCTTGTTTTTCACTTGCATGGTGCCAGACTTCTCATCCCCTATTATTGCAAGGTATTTCTTCATATAAGACACAACATTGTAAAGTTCAGTAGATACTGGCACAAGCTGACTGCCATAGTCATGGAAAAGCTGTGCACATAGAAGCAAGCTGAATACTGGCTCTATTAACTCAGGGAGTAGAATAGCCAGCCCCAGGCTGGCCAGTGACGTATTAGATTAACTGTCACTGGACCAAATGACCCTCATCTACCTCAACATAGCATCTGTCCTGAAGGCAGAGTAGAGGCTTTTAGGTACCTATAGTGGGGTTTAGTGACATCATGCTCAGGTAGGGGTTAATATTGCTTGTCCAGAACAATCCAGAATAATTGTTTATATCTGGAGGATCTCACTGCTGATACAGAGTGAGGGCCTGCAGCTAGCTTTACTCTAGACATGTTGATTTCCAGACTCACATTATATGTCCGGCCTCCCTCTTCCTGTTCAAATACAGAAACTTCCTTGAGTATTAGGCACTGTTTTATTTAAGACTCAGTGGGGAAGCTTGTTTCCTCGCATTCTCCTTGTGGTACCTCCTTGTGCTATCTTCAGAGAAGTTATTAATGATCTATCTAGACTCAGTCCTAAGCCTTGGTCTCAGTCTCTTTGTTCAAAACCAGCACTTGTAAAATGTAATTGTGGGTTAATTTGTGTGAATATTCCCATTCTGTTTCGGTATTAGTCTGTAAGCAAGCTGAGGGGATGGACTGCTCTAATTTTATTTCTGTCAAGTAACTACCATGTTTAGCAGGGCACACATTCTGAAAATAATATTTGGCATTAGTAGTAAATGGCTAGATGAATACATGAGTGAGGGGAGGAATAAACAGGGAGCTCCAACATTCATTGAGATATCATCAGTTACCTGGGTTCAGAACAAATTTATTCTTCTCTTCACTGGAACATAGATGGATTCCCCTTCCAGGCCTTTCTAACAGCTAAGCCATGGTTTTATCACTTTCAGACTAGTACAAATACAGCTTCCTGGTCTATATACACCCACGTTCATCTCCAACACATTTTCTCTTGGTAGTCAAGATGGATGCAGATCACAATGGCAATGTTAGAAGCAAATGTTGAACATACTTTAATTGTGTCTTCCCATGTCCCTCACCCATTTCAAGTGAACAAGGAATACATTTATAAGAAGCATGTTATACAGATGGTGTACAGTATATATGATGTTTCACTTGTAACTTTTTCACATTATGACAGTATGACAGATTTCTCATGCAACTTTTCTGTTTTCCACTTTCAGTAAGAAAATCAATAGTCTGCATAGGACCTCACTTTATTTATCAAACTACTCTGTGTTATGTGCCTTTGAATAACCCTGGGCTAATATCAGTATATTAAACACAACAAAAGTAAATCTACAGGTGTTGTGTTGTGTTGTATAGACTGTCTTGA
This sequence comes from Rattus rattus, assembly GCF_011064425.1. Lineage (NCBI taxonomy): Eukaryota > Metazoa > Chordata > Mammalia > Rodentia > Muridae > Rattus > Rattus rattus. Next base: position 236,985,943 of record NC_046154.1, on the reverse strand, counting down.
AGGTACTTTTGTTATATGTTCAAAACGCTTTGTGTGCAACTAGCGATGTTTGAACAAATACACCTCCACTCTCCAAGTGATTCTTAACTAGAGAAAAATTTGGAAAAATATTGAAATCTTATAGGAAAAGAGGACCTTCCCAAATGCTGTGACCTGAGTGTGGAATGTCTCCTTATAGGTTTATGTGTTTTAACACTGGGCTTCCAGATGGTGGTGCTCTTATGAGATGTTGTGGAACCTTTAGAAGGTAGACTTAGTGGAAGAAATGGACCGCGGAGGGCGGTGCTTGGGGAATGTGTCATTTATCCCTGCTTCCTGTTTGACCTTGCTTTGTATGGCAAAAATATGTGAGGAGGCAGAGTTCCAAGTACATAATCCTAGTACCATGCAGCTGCCTGCTACTATAGATCCACTGTGTACTTCTAAACCATGAACCGAAGCAACTTCTTCCTTTTAATTGCCTTTGTTAGCTCATAGCAATCCAAAATGACACTAAATAAAAAATGAAGTGTCCAAGGCATGTTCACCACTTACACACTTTTCTAAATCAGTATGGATTTAGGGCTATATAATATTAGATAAAAGGGTCTGTGGATATATGCAATAAAGGCATTCACCTACACATATGGATATAGAAACAGATACGACAAAAATCATAGCTCATCCTTGGAATGCTAGGTTCTGATTAATTTTCTTTCAAACCAATCACAGTGTCATAAGTGGTTTTAACCATCTAGTCCCCATGGAAGAATGAAATGGTGAAAAAAAAGAAGAGACAACATAGAATCTCAGTTTAAAGGACTTTTCTAAGTTCTCTCTTACAGTGACACCTTAACCAAATCATCTCACCTCTGTCTTTCTCTGTTTCACAGGGGCTTAGATATGAAACTCAAAATAACTATTAGATTGTATAATCCAAGTCAAATCAAAGTGCTGGTGGGGAAAGGAGAAGAGAAAAACACAGAAGGTGGCCAGTTACCATCAGTGAGAAAATATGGCCTGTAGCAATCGGGTAATAGAGAATGAGGTCAAGGAGCAGATAAAGTAAGGACTACTGCCCAAGTCTAAGGCAAATGGCAAGACTAGAACAATACATAGATGACTAGCTGGGATTCCTTGCATGTTCTGCATCTTAAACTGAGCACTACAAATTAATCACAATGCAGAGAACAGAAAACCTTTTGTAGCATGTCAAGCATATCTCAGTGTCCAATTAAATGCTGGGCATTCTAATTTGCTAAAATCATATGGACACAGTGGAGTGCCCACAAGGAATCCCACAAGAAAGTCACCTTTAACTGAAATTCAAACACCAAAACTATGTGCCTGGATAGGGATAGAACCACAAGGCAGAGCTCTTGCAAGCATGTATAAACAAACACACACACAGACACACACACACACACACACACACACACACACACACACACACACACGTACCACAAACAAAATTCTAGACTCTATTCTGTAGCTAACTACATATTTCACTTTCAAAATTCTAGCTGTTTCCTTCACCTTCCTTGTCCTCTTTTGGGATATGATAACATCAGCAAAATTATTTCAAATTTCTTTTTCAGTTCATTCAGCCAGCATTTCAGCAAATGTATCAAACCATTTATCCTGCAGGGGGAGCTAGACCAGGATCTAAAACACCTGGTTTCTCTTACCAGCCCCATACTGGGTGATTGTGTGACCCTGGGCAAACTGTCTAACCTCCCCATATCTTTAGGTCTCATCCATAAAACAGAGGGATGAACAAACTCTCCTCCTACCAGTAAGGGGTGTAGCCAGGGTTAATACCCTCACCCTCCTTTGAGCTCAGCAGATGAAAGGCACTGAGAAAAGTACAAAGTATTTTTATGTGCTATTGACTTTATTTTATTTTATGTGGGGGAGGGAGTTTGCCCCAGCTGGAAAGTTGCTTTCTCTGAATCAAAGGGCAGGAACCCAGCAAGTTTCTCAGGATCAGGACCTTAGGCTGGGCTGTGTGTACAGAATGCCAACCAACCCCAGAGTTCAGTTTCCTTTAACCTGGTGCTCCAGGCAATAACTGTGCAACTCTGCAATTTAACAATGTGTTCGTTGTCCCACAACTGTTCTCATTTCGCAATTGCCCAGGTAATATGTTTGGGCCTGTAGGAAGAGTCAAATAGTTAATGAGGGAAGGGCTTGGCATGCCCTACATAGGTTCTTCCAGCAAGTCTCAGCAAGAACACATTCTCTTTCTCCTTCTCTCCCCTGGTTCCTGACCTACCCTCCAAAACTTGCAAGTGTCACAACCAGGAATGAGTCCTCTTTCCCGGCAGGCTGTCATACCAGTTTGGCTGTTATCAATGCCTGGGTGAGGTATATTTTGTTTATAGTTTTATGCCATTTATTTTCCCAGGGATATTATGATTTCTAAGAGCCCTTGGGTTTGCATTGGCTTTTCAAACTACCAGCAATGCCATTTCAATGCTTATTAAGCCCTTAATATGGTATGAATAGGAGAGCTATTGGACTAAAGTACCATAATCACCCCCCAAGGAAAACATCCATCACCAACCTTGATGTGGTCCATGGACCTCTAAGAGGTGACATCTCTCTGAGGTATGTCTGATGAGAGCTTTCTCTGGGAGATGCCAAGAAGTCAGTGCATTTGACACAACTCAGAAGGGCACTTTCTAGCCATTACAAGTCCCCTAGTCGAGCATCTCCATTTCATCTACGTGATGAGCCTTAATTAAATTTGCCAGGGTTTGATTCTTTACTCCCAGATGTGGGGCTGACAGAGATTGCTGACATAAATAAAGTGTGCCCCGAGTGTTTGCTCAGCTCTGGGCTCAGCCAAGACAGATGTGGCTTCTTGAATGTCATTCCCAAGATATCCTGGAGGTATTTAGCTTCCCTCCATCTATTCTGGAAAAGATACCATGGGCAACATCAGTGCAGATGATGCTGATACATCCTGACAAAGTATCCCCACTGGACAGGTGCACTAGCACAGATACCTTCGACAAAGCAGGTGTGCGGCACCTACAGGCATATTCTCAACAAGCAAAATGGATAAATCTTCAGCTTTATGTGCATGAGGCTTACTTTAAACAGAGAGAGAGAGAGAGAGAGAGAGAGAGAGAGAGAGACAGAGAGAGAGAGAGACAGAGACAGAGACAGAGACAGAGACAGAGAGACAGAGACAGAGAGACAGAGACAGAGAGACAGAGACAGAGAGACAGTGAGGAGGGGGGAGGAAGGGAGGGATGGAACATTATCAGGCAGCCTTATTTGACTAGTATTCCAGGAAGAAATCCAAGTAGCAAACTCTTCTCCCAGTGACTTCCTGGTTCCTCATTCCTGGCTTGTTCTCTGTCAACTTGAGCCAAGAAAAGAGGCTTTCTCACTGTTGGTTTTTTAGCTCATTTCAGGCCAACTTTTTAGCACCTGGTTCTGGGGGTTAGCCAGCACAAGAGAGCTCTAAAAATTGGCTTGGAAACCACAACCCAGTTTCCATCAGGATATTCATTATTATCCTACCTCAGCCTTTCCTTGAGTTCAGCTAATAGTGTTCTGAATATCACTTCCAAGTGCTGCCAGGAGCTTTCCCTTCAGTGATGAGAACGGAGATCCTACCTCAGCCTTTCCTTGAGTTCAGCTAATAGTGTTCTGAATATCACTTCCAAGTGCTGCCAGGAGCTTTCCCTTCAGTGATGAGAACGGAGAAAGAGCAACGGCACCAGGGCTCAGCCTGCCTGGGTCTAGAATGTTCACATGAAGTGACTTTGGATATATTATTTCATTACTGGGTCTCAGTTTTCTTACCTGTGATCATAGATCATAAAGGCCCATCTCAAGTCAGGAGGGGATGCATACAAACTCACTTGTCCCTCTACTTCAAGTGACATTAAGAAACAGCTGTACACCAGCTGAACTTCTCTAGAAGAGTACACAAGGCGGTGTACTCCTAGCCTGAGAAACTTTGGCAGAATTGAGGCAAAACAAGAAAGAACCCAAGGAAATACAAAAAGTCGTTCTCTCTTTTTCCTGGTATGTTCCTTGGCTCTACAACTGCTATGATGCCACCGGCTGGGAACCTCAGAAACTACCCAGATCTCTCACATTGTAAGGCACTTCAAAATTAAACTTGGCTGTAGTAGCAACCACGAAAAATGCCCCCAATCCACAAATAAGGAAACCAGAGTTCAAAGAGTTTAAATAACAATCCAAAGAGCACCACAGCCTAAATGAGTAAGTGCAGAAGCCAGGTTATGGTCTGTTTCCTGATCTGAAGTGCTCTCCACAGTTGACAGGGAGGGTGGTATCACCAGTGTTTGCTTTTTCATTCATATTTCCTCTCTCATTCTTATCATCCCCAGAGTGCTCTTTGTTTATCTGAAGTCCCATGTTTCCCAGATCCTGGATTTTATGGCTAAGTCTTGTTCCATCTGGAAATGTCTATTGCCTCTTTTTCTCTGGCATTTCATGTCTCAACCTTGGTCTCAGAATTCAGGTTAGAATTCACAATCTTCACCTTCCAGAAAAGCTGCAGCAGAAGAACTAGGACCTCTTTAGAACCCAATGGCTACAGCTTAAATAAATGTACTTAATCTAGATGAAGGGTAGTGGGAAGATTGCATTACAACTCTGAGAATCAACAGAGAATATTGTTATCTCTGCGACACTGGAGATGGTTATGGCAGAACACCTACAACACAAGGGTGCAACGCTGCTGACCAGGAGATGCTAGGCGAGTGTCACTACATCCTTTCTCCTTCCTACTTCTTCTTTACTCCAGAGAAAAGTGTTTTTATGATGGCAGTATCCATCACACTATTAACAATCATTTGTTTCCATCCTTCTTACTACATCACTAATAAGGTACTCAGATACACGACATGAAAGCTGCCATTTTTCTCTCTGTGCCCCAAGCACCCTACTTGAAATATACAAGATACTCAGTGTCTACTGAATGGAGAAGCCATTCAAGAGCAGGAAGTGTTAATAAAAAGAAAACAAAATTCTTTTCTTTTGTCTATGACAAAATATATATTCTCTCTGGTTTCTTCACCTATTTAGCCCAGCCCTAGTTGAAGTTTCTGAACTTTTGGTGACTTCAAATGCTAGTTCTAATTACATGGTTCAATTGAAAACTTCCCTTCCACAATACACAAATATCTGTGTTTGTGTATAAAGTTGAAAGACAAATCTTTGAGGAGACTTCATCCTTTTTGTATCTGGCAACCCAACAAGCATATGGCTAAATGGTTCTTTTCTTGGCAAGGAGTATACACATTATAGAGGTGACATGAAAATAGACACTAGCCAGACCTAAGGGAAACCGGATAATAGATCTGAAGGAAACAAAGACTGCAACCCAGTATAAAATCCCCAGTCCTCCATCCGTCTTCATCTATCAATCATGTTATGAAAACCCGTGTTCATTGCAGGCAATTAAAAATTGGGTCACCACAAAACCACATATTATTTACCTTCTGTTGTAGAATGAATGTGTTTAAAGGTTTGATCCCAGCTGGGTGCACATACTGTTTTAGACAGTTGTAGAACCTTTAGGCGGTAGAATCTTGATGAAGACATGAGTCACTACAGTGGCATTGAGATTTGCAAGCCTGGTTCCACTTTCTCTTTGGTTCCTAACTTTAAATGCAGTGTGACCAGCCACCTCTCAGTCTTCCTGCCAGTACAATGGCTGTATCCTCTTGACTGTAAGCCAAAGGAAACTCCCCTTCCCCTTAAGTTGTTTCTTTGATCACAGCACTGAAAAACAGTAAGTAAACACCTTCTCTTATCTTTAAACATTTTATCAAGTAAATGGGTAGAAGCTTTCCACCTACTAAGTTATTAGAAATGATACACAGTGTCAAATATCTATTTGAAGTGGTTTCCCTTGTGCAGATACAGATTACAGTGGGACCATCTTTGATTTCAGACAAACTCTGACAGTGTATCACTAGTAACACTGAAAACTGAGTGAAGCTTTCTGCACAGTACTGAGAACGGAACTGTCAGACTGTGGTACCACTTATACCTCTGTCTTGCACGGGTTCACCCCTTGGGATGATAATATTAATTGTCAACTTGATAGAACCTAGACTCACATTGGAGGAAGATCTCTGGGCACATCTATTGGGAATTAGTTTGACTATTTAAGTTAGGTTGGAAGGACTCTCTGCTGTGGGTAGCCCTATTCCCTAAATAGGATCTTGGGCTGTGTAAGTAGAGAAAACTCACAGAGCACTAGATCGAATTCACTGGCCTTGCTGTCTGACAGTGAATGTAATAGATCTATCTGCTTCAAGCTCCTGCTGCCTTGGCTGACCTGCCTTCGTGGACTGTGCCTTGAGCCATGAGCTAAAATAGGCCCTTTGTCCTAAGCTGATTTCTGTCAGAAAATTTTGTCAGAAACAAACAAACAGAGGCTCTAGAATAAAATGTTGCGGGGCAGAGATGCTTCACCTTTGATGACCAAGGGTCCATTCTCTAGGATGACAGTGGTCCAGGAATAGTGCCTCGAGGACTGTAGGAACTGGTATTGAGCTATTGCTTAAGAAGGTGTGTGACATGGACATCTGTGGTGTAGAAGAGTATTTGGGGACCTATGGAGCATGGGTTAGGAAAGGGAAATACTGGTTGCTGAAGCATTATCATGTTCATGCATGTGTGTCTGTAAGCTTTTCAGAGGCTAAGAAGAGGGCATCAGTATCCCTAAGGACTGGAGTCACACGAGGTTGTGAGCCACTGCATGAGTGTGTAGGGAACCGACCTCAGGTGCTCTGGAAGAACAGTAAGCCTCCTATCCTCTGATCCAACTCGTCAGTCCCTGAAATATTCATTTAATCATAAGTAGAAGTAATAGGGTTCTGAGATGCCCATAAGATGAAGGAAATAAAAAACTGCACTTTGAATGCAACAACCCCTGGCTCAGAGACCAGTTTTGTGTGTGAAAGCAGAAAAGAGAAAGAAAGGAAGGAGAGTTATACTTGAGTAGCCCCTCCCCCTAAATAACTAGGACAGACATACGCATCCGTGACAAACAGTGGCAGCAGTGTATCAAAATGTTTAGTAGGATTTTCTTCTTCTAGTATCATGTTATTATTTAGTTCACCCTCCCAAACAGAATTCTTTAGTGAAGACAACATAGCCATCAATCAAGAAGTCTAGATTAAGCAGGCTAACTCTTGTAGGTTATTTCTAGCATGTCACATAAGAGGTTGGCCACTTCGAAATGCTAGCACTACACTAGGGAAAGGCCTAATCCAAACCCGAAGCAGCAAGGCCACAAACCTGAGGCCAAGGTGCTAATCCCAACCCATCTAATACAAATACTTGGTTAAGATCCATCCATGACCTAAGTGGGTCATTTCCAAATATGGCCTTTTGCTGTCTGTAATAAGTTCCTGTTTTGCTTTTTCAGAAAGAGTTATCTTATCTTTGGAGAAGCCAAGAATTCTAAAATAATCGGGTTTAGAGACACTAGTTGGCAGATAGAAGGGAAGAGAGTACATTCAACACGATACCTCACTAATTCCACAAGATTTCCTTAGGTAATAAGCAAAGAAAACTGAGAGAGAGAGAGAGAGGAGAGAGAGAGAGAGAGAGAGAGAGAGAGAGAGAGAGAGAGAGAGAGAGAGAGAGAGATCGTTAGCTGCTATATCTAGGAAGTGCAGGGTTTTGTAAATCTGTACAATGATAGCCTAGTCAGACTTTGAAGTGTAGGAAATGCTATGATGTGCTACTATGGCAGAATATTTGAGAATTTGAGAGACCCAGTGAGTTGCAAAGGTCTTCTGTACTTCAGAAATCTGTTTTGCCTTAAGATTACTACACTGTAAGGCATCTGTGGATTGAATCCATCCTGGTTTTGTTACCCTCATTTTCCAGCAGGCAAGGCATAACTACTCCTTTGCTCATCCTGTTCCCTTAGCAGAGAGAAAATTGTACTTGGATTCCACACTGTGGATGCTAATGGTGACTTCACCTGCTAGCCTGCCTTAGGGGAAAAATAGCTGAAAAAAATATGCTATGTAAACAACTACCTACAGAAAATATACCAACTCATATTTCAGATACCTCAGTGATGCTTCAGACATATTGAATGAATCTGACCCCGGAACTCCATCTTTTCAAAAGGCAGATTCAGGGCTGGAGAGGTTACTCAATGCTTAGCATTACTGGCTGCTCTTCCAGAGGACCCAGGTTTGATTCTGAGTAAACATATGGTAGCTCAACATCGTATGTAACCCCAGTGCTAGGGGAGTGAGATGTCCTCTTCTGACCTTTTTGGGCACTGCATTCACAGACATAAATACAGGCAGAATGCTTATATGCATAAAATAAAGGAGAATATTTTTTTAAAAGGAGTAATATTATCAAAGCCTTTCCTATGTTAAGATGTTACATTAACTAGGTGAAATCAAATAGTGTTGTATATTAAAATGGGGTTAACAGGAACACAACATCAGGTCATGCCTGATAGGAAATTATCATATAATGAGGAAACAACCAAAGCAACACACATGTGAGAGTGGAAAACAAAATATTTAAACACTATGCATTGTGTAGTGAAAACAAACAAACCAACAAATAAAAAACCCAAAAAACAAAAATCTGATAACTGACTTACACATTATTGCTGCCAAGTGAATGGATCTCAAACATAAACCAAATAATTGTAGGAATGTCTGGTGTATTAGTCAACTCACATAAAGGTCCAGACCAGGAAAGCTAATCTGTGCTGATAGAAATGAGAATACTATTGGAGAGGGCAAGTAGATGGAAGCCAGAAGAAGTGTCCTTTGTCTGTAACCAGGTTGTGATTGTGCAAATGTGTAGCTCTGTAAAACACCCATCAAGTGGTGTTTGTTAATGTAGATGCAATATATGTTTATAATTTATAGTCATGGTTTTTAGAGTCTCACCATACATAGTCATTACAATGCTGTCTGCCTAGCATCTTCAAGAACGATGCCCCGAGTGTCTTCACCTACCCACCTATGCCTGGAGACTAAGCTCTGTCACTGTAAGCAGCATGGTTTTTGCAGGCTGAATGGCAGATACTGACGCAAATCCAACTCTGAAGACACGAGACTTCAATCATGACAAATAGCATGTCACATGAGCACAAATTCCCTCACTAGCAAGAAATAGCTCTAATTTACAGTGTTGGGAGAATTAAATGAGAAAATAAAAGAAGAAGAAACAATAATTTAGTGGATTTCCTGGCACATTGTATATGCTCTATAAATATATGCTACAGGTCATTATCATGATCACAGGTGGCATGTCAGTACCCTCTGATCTAGTCTTACCTGCAGTGGGGAAAGTTCTGAGGTATGCAGGATGAAAGTGGAGAGGGAAGAAAAGAGGGAGTAGAGGGAGGAAAGAAGGAAGGAGGAAGGAATGTAGGGTTGAAAGGAAGGGAAGGGAAGGGAAGAGAAAGGAAGGGAAGGGAAGAAAAGAAAAGGAAAGGAAAGGAGAGGAGAGGAGAGGAAAGGATAGGAATTCAGAGTGTCTACAAGTTCTCCTCCAATTGTGTTCCCAGCAGTTTCCTGCTTCCGAATTTGATGCTGACTCACATGGAGGACATTACAAACTGAAGCTTGTGTGCATACTATACATCCAGTCGGTTTGGCCCGCAGGCCTTCTTAATGGGAAGGGTAACAGGCAGCATTGCTAGTCTGCTACATGAAGACACCAACCACAGAGGAGCTGTGGGGCTCTAGTGGGTTCATTAGTGACTCTGTCACCCACGGCCCTCATGATTGTGACCTAAGCTAGTCCGAGCACCAGTGTACCTAAAGGCAAGAGGGAAGACCCCATAGTGTCTCTCTGACAGCTGGCTGCTTCTATAATAGAGTATTGATCTCCACCAGGTGCATCACAAAGCCCAGCACACTCAGCAGTAGCCATTCAAGTCAGGCTTCTGTAGATGGCAAATCCATCAGCCACCAATTGACATTAACAAGCAATTATGGTGGAGTCCGTGTATTAATGCCACACAGTGGTATTAGAATGATTGCTTCAAGTGGAGAGAGAAAGACCTCAGCAACTCCAGAGTGGTTCTCTACAACTCAGTGGATGAAGGGGGAGGCTAGACAGTTCATCAGAAAAAATACTGGACTCAAGTTAGAAAAATGCCCCGACCTGTGCCTTATTCTCCTCCTGCCTCTGAAACAGCTAATGATCTCAGCAACATGCACACATTGTGCTGGCACTGGGTATGCCATCCAATGAGTAGCTGCAGAGGTGCTCACTGAACTGAGAATTTTCAGGCAGGCCAAGGAATTTGCACACATACCAAGGCTATGCCATTTTGGCAGCAGGGAGCTATGAAATCTACCAAAGCTTGCACAACAGGTAAGGCACTCACAGGAATAGCATTGCAGCTGGTCCATCAAACAAACAAATGAACAAATGAATAATAAGTGTTTATCATTAAACAAGAGAGGGAAGGAAATTTCTGGGAAAAGGAAACTGACTACATGTTCAAAAGAGAGAAAGTAAAAATAAGCAAAGAAAGATCACTGCGTGTACAGGGTAGAGTAGGGCAGGGCAGTTGGGATTCTCTAAGATGCCTTTAGATGTGTGCCCCAGCAAAGGACAAGAGAACAAAAACACAAGGGCAATCATGCCTTTCTTTCTTCAAAAGGACCCAAGTGGTGACCTAAGCTCTGACATCCTGGCATAAATGTATGCACATACAACTGCATAGCTGTAAACATGCAAACACAGAGAGACACAGAGACAGAGAGACGGGGGGGTGAGAAAAAGAGAGAGAGATGGATACAGAGAGAGACAGAAAGAGAGAGAAAGACAGAGACAGACAGGGAAACAGAGACAGACACACACAGAGAGAAACAGAGAGGAAAAGATGAAAAGCAAAAGCATGATTCTTAATCTCTTGGTACAAGTCAGCTCACAAATTATCATTGCACATAGTTCTAGAGGTTATGACTGCCCAGGGATCAAGGCACATATTTACTCAAATAAAATGATAATGTCATCCAATAAAGTTGTGTGGCTCACTGCCATTTCTACCTCATGTCATTTTTAAATTTTTTCTTATAATCCTTTGCATATTAATGAAGAAAACCCCACAGTAATGAATCTCCAGGAATCAGACATGGGAAGCCTAAACTTGATACAGTTACATTATGGTCCTCTGTGGTCCAGCATCCTTCCTTTTTCTCCACCCTTGCCTGTATATCTCCCATCCTCTCACTTTACTGTGAACATGGCAGCTCCTACCATTACTACTGTATTGTAGGTTCAAAGACTTAAAATGGCAAGAGGAAGGCACAGAGGAAGAAATCATTAATTCAGCTTCCATTAAGCCATCTACCAATGAATCTTACCTTACACTCCCTAGAACACATAGGAATGATAAGTTAGTGTTGTGAAAGTTTAGCAAACACAGTCACTTGTGAATAACCTGTTCCTGTATAGAAGACAAAGTTAAACTGTTAGTGAAAATTGGAGAGCATGTAGCCACTTCTGTCATACCAACTGTTGTAGTTCCTTCAAAGTTTATTTCCTTATGTTTTATATTTGACACATAATAATTATACAAATTTATGGAGTACAATGTAGTATTTTGATACATGTATCCTCCTGCTTCTCTATATTCCACTGTTATTATTCCAGGTGAGGTCCAACCCCAGAGAAATAGCAACTATCTTTATCCCACCCAAAATAGCATTTTCCTACTGAAGGCACCCTTAATTCAGAAGAAGCAGTAATGGAAGAAGGACTAATTTTTTCATTTTCCCTTTGATTCAATAGTGGGAGAAAAGGAGATAGGATGGAAAATGAGTGTGGTGGTAAATAATTGATGCTAACACAGCCAAGAAAGATGAGGAGTGCTGATAAGTGAAATGCAGAAGCAAGAATGCTGCGCTGCTCGATGGCAAGTGCATTAGGTTTGTAAGTATGCATGTCTGCTTCCTCACAAATTCCAACAACATCAAAGCTCTGGGACTGCCAGTATCCCGTGCTTACCGATGGTGTGTTCCTGTTTGTCTTTTGTGAAGACATGGATGGAATTCTAGGAGGCCCACATGGTCCTCTTGTGCATCGTTTTTCTATGCAATCTCCTCTACCTGTCTGTATCCCAGCATCTAACCCAATGGCTGGCCTGTAGTATTTTCAAAAATTATTATTGCAGTAGTCCAGTTGGAACGTAAAGCCTGATTTGGTGAAGTGGAAAGGTTTGCAGGTCATGATATTTGACTTGTCACTCTGAATGAAGGCTTGTACATCTGCCATCCAATGAAAGTCAATCAAGCAAATAGTTTCCTCAAACAATGCCTTCCTTTCAAATATAGGTACCTCCACTGAAAGGACACTCTGCTAACTTTCCTTCTATGGTCCAGATGAATGAAAATAATAATAAGTATAGGGTATGTGGGATGTTGTAACCCGACAGGCATAGGACTGCTAAGGTTGAGTGAGCTCAGACCCCAGGAATCTCAGAGCTTTGAGATCAGCAGGAGTCCAGTCACTCCCTTTCCACTCCTGTACCTGTCTGGAACATCCTAACCATGACACCCCACTGAGAGGACCATGGCAATAAGTCACATATAGGCAACATCTATAGTCTTTCCCCATGCAAATAGAACATCACTAACCTCCCAAACTGAGCCAATAGGAAACATGAACCCTAAATCCCATTCCACTCCTCAATGTTTATAAAGTCCCTATCCACATGGAATAAAGCCCACAGTTTCTTCAGAAGATCATCTGAGAGTGTCTGTCTTCACTGAGCTGTAACACTTGGGGAAGAGCACTCTCTACTGAAGCATTCATTGCTGGACTTTGGACCCACCTGGCAAGCCAGGCTCATTCACTGCGACCCTTGCTGCTGGCACTGTCACTGCTAGGGTGGTGGAACCTCAGCCACCTACCAAGGACAGGCCATCCAAACCTCCTTGCTTCTCTTCTGAGAGCTGTAACACTTCCAGCACTCCTGACCAGACTAAGCTCTGTGAAACCAATTTGTCCTGAATCTGCTTCACACATCAGTTGCATAGCAGATGACAAATATGGGCCTTACACTATTCTTTGAGGAATAAATAAATCTAGAAAAGGGTCCATGTGGTTTGTGATTCTTAGGAAATGGCAGTGTGCCCTGCCCATTATAGACACAATCGTCCAGCTGACATTTAAGAAATTATGTAGTCAAGGCTAAAACAGTTGAAGTTAGCCCTACATAGGAAAGTAAAGCTACTGTCTACTGAGAAATTATATGTCTCATCTTAACATAGGAATCTCACAACAAATTTAACAAATTTAAGAGGCATATTATTATGCTCAACAAAAGAAGACTAAGAATGACCAGAGAGCATATAGAAAGCTTAGATTTAAATTACTATGCAGCTTATTAGAAAGACTCAGCATTGTAAATAACCATGAGAATTTAGAAATACTGAAGAATCACCTGTAAGCTCCCTTTCTAGCTAATAAGTGAATAATATATTCCAGTGTTTGTTATACGTGATCGATTGTACATTGGAAATGTAAAGATAGAAAATGTGGCAGTATACCTTGTACAAATAGAAAGGACTTAGAACTCACACTGTACCTCTGTGTCTGTCACGCTGGTGTTATGATGAAGACATATCCTTGAGAGTTGGAAGTGAGGAGGTCATTGCTTGTAGGCTAACTTCTAGGAATTGGGCCCTGTTTAAATACTTACTTTGTACCACAAACCTTACCAAGGACTTCATTGTCTGTAATCTACCATGAAAAATCTGTGAAGTGGATTCAATAAGATCACACTTATATCAAGATTGAGGAATATAGCACAGACACATCAAAGACTTACCATAGTCCTAATTCCCCATTTTCTTCTCACTCTCTTCACTATACCATAGTGTTCGGTGACTTCAAAGCGTTCGGTCAGGGAGGTTCTAGTTTCTTACACTGCTTTCTAGTCTGTTTATAATTATTAATAATAATAAAAATTATTTCCCTCAGAAATAATCAGAATGCAAATAGAGACAACTCCTATGAAGATACTGCTGTAATTTTGGTGACAAAAAAATGGACACGGGAAGCATGACATCTATCTTTGCATCTCAAATTAGGCACTGATACAATGCACACATTGTTTGATATTTCTGATCCTTATCTAAAATGTGTGGATAGTCATTTACTATTCAAGGGGTAATGACAATGATTTTAAAATATCATTTATGAGAAATGCATTCCTTTGTTTAAGAAACATGTGATGACACCTCAGGCACTTGGTTAATTATTCAAAAAGTATGCACAGATGCATATTCTCTCAGAGATTTCAGTAGAAAATAAACATAATCAATGATAATTTTAAGTACATTACAGAGTGTGAATCATAATAAATGTTCAGTAAATACTCACTATTAGTTTCTTTTCAAATCTCAGTGGTAGTGATTTCTGTTTCAATCTGTCCAATAGACCCTCTTTCTTACAGAACCTCTTTAGCCACTGAAAACATAATCCCAATCCCTCTCCTTTTCTTGATATATTTGAAAAGTCATCAACCATTCTTTATCATATTGATAACTTATTTGTAAAAAAAACAGCATGTTTACATTTCAGTTCACTGATAATATTTCACATTAAACCCTCTACTGATAATAAAATTTAGGAACTTAAATCCATGTAGTATTCATGGTCTTATTAAAGGAGTTTTGCTTCCCTGAATGCTCTGAAGGTTCATGAAGAGAAGGTAATAAACATTTCTTTCTAAGAATAATTTTAATGGGATAATAGATAATAGATAAATGAGAAGCCTGAAAGAATGAAGTATTATTAACTCGGTGAATCATCAAATCCCTAAAATGAAGATAAAAATTGTTACCACATTACTTCCAACAATAAACTTGAACAGTCTTAATGGTCCAATTAAAATACATAATACAAATACTGGTTGAGTTGATTCAAGAAAGCAGAGCCCAACTGTGTGCTGTGTACTGGAAACATAACTCACTGACAAAGACACAGACACAGTAAAAGGACAGGAAATTAGATTCTTTGCAAGTAACTGCAAGTAAGTAGCTATGCTTACATCTTGCAAAGCAGACATTAAGCCAAATTCAGTCACAAAGGATAAAAGGGCTGTAATATTACTAAAGGGAATCCAATCAAAACTGTGTAATGACTGTAAAGATGTATGTATCACATGTTAATGTACCCAATTTTTTTAATGTACCCAATTTTATAAAATAAATGTACATGAACATGACTGGACAGATTGGTCAAAATATAAAAACGGTAAATGATTTCCAGCATCCATTTTTATTAACAGACAAGTTATCCAGACAAAATCGTCACCCAAAGCCAGCAAAGTTGACTTGAACCGTACAGCAAATGGACTCAACAGAAATCTACATTATATGTCATCTAAGATCTACAGAATACACATTCTTATTAATGACCCATGTAATCGGTTTCTCTAAAATATATCACACTTGAAACTATAAAACAAGTCACAAAATACGAAAATATAAAAATTCAATGTATTTATCAATCGTGATGGGATAAAATTAGAGATTAACATTAATAAAGTTATGCAAACTTGCAGATATTGAAGAGTACATTATTAATGTTTAGTAGGTCAATTATATTAGGGGGAAATCTAAAAATTTCTGGGATAAAACCAAAGGAAATTTTACCAGAATCTTTAGAACCCAGCAAAGGCACTTCTAAAAACTAATTTTATAATTATTAATGTCTACATTAAAAAATCTCAAACATATCTCAAATAGACACAGTGAGCCTCAGAATCTTAGAAAAGAAAAACAACAACAAAAAAATGCAAATTCCAATTAGTAGATGAAAATGACAATGAAAATTAAGCAGAATTTTTTGAAACAGAAACTAAGAGAAGAATTGGTTCTTTATGAAAAGGATAAACAATATTGGCAAATTTTAGCCAAATTAACCACAATAGATTTCTAGATACATATGAGCTGCAAGGCCTGAAATAAAAAAGATATAAATAGCCTAAACATAGCTATAATGAGAAAGACATTGGATTAGTAATAGTCTCCAATCAAAAGAAGAACAGAAATTTCTTCCCAGATTTTCTCTTCCAGGGAACATTCAAACCTCATACTCACTTTCATTAAACAATGAAACAGAGAGCTGATTCTGAAACTTCCTAGGGCCATTGACTGTGCCGAGTGGTAGCAAGCGGGAGTCTGTTTCAAATTTCCAGGGCTTTGTAAATGATATCTCAGTCCAAAGACATCTATAAATGACAGGACATGTGGGTTTCTTCTTTGTTTTCTTGGTGGAAGTTTATATAAAGTAGCAGATCTATGGCCAGAAAAATCTAAACGGAAGTCAGGAAACCCGGCTTTACAGAACCAATGTGGTAACCTGTGTTGAGCCCTGTGTCCTTTTCCTGAGTTTCAGTTTCCTCAGACACAATGGATTAAGTCACCTAAGAAAATTTCCTAGATCTAAATGTGACAATGGTTCCTCTCAAATAGTTAGTAACACCACTGAGCATTGTCCCTGGCACTAAGAACTGTACTTGCCTTGTGTTTCTTGCATTCTCTTCTTGTCACCTTTTGTTTGAGACAGTGGCTTAGTATTTAGCCCAAGTTGGCTTCATGATGCTCTTGCCCCTGCCTCTCCACCCTGATTCCAGAGGACTAGTATATAGTCATAGACTACCGTTGTCCATAACTCTGGGACTGTATAAGTTTATTACTTACTGTTCTTGACAGTGCATCTAACAAAAGCAAATCAAAGGACGTTTGGGTGTTTTTTGTTTGTTTGTTTGTTGTTGCTGTTATTTTGTTTACTTACATTTTATATGTTATCCCCTCTCCCAGTTGCCCCTAAAAGTCCCCACTCTACCTCCTCTCGCCTGCCTCCGCGACAGTGCTCCCCCACCCACCCCAGCCCCACTGACTTATCATTTCCTACACTGGGGCATCAAGCCGTTACAGTCCCCAGGGCTTTCCCTGCCATTGATGCCAGACAAGGCATCATATACCCAGCTGGAGCTGTGGATTCCTCCATGTGTCCTCTTTGGTTGGTGGTTTAGTCCCTGGGCGCTCTGGGGGATCTGGTTGGTTGATATTGTTGTTCCTCCCACAGGGTTGCGAACTCCTTCAGCTCCTTCAGTGCTTCCCCCAACTCTTCCATTTGGGTCCCTGTGCTCAGTCCCATGTTTGGCTGCAAGCATCCACATCTGTATCTGTAAGGCTCTGACAGCTTCTCAGGAGACATCCACATCAGATTCCTGTTAGCAAGCACTTCCCAGCGTCAGCCAGTGTCTGGGTTTGGTATCTACACATGGGGTGGATTCCCAGGTGGGACTGTTCCTGGCTAACCCCTCCTTCAGACTCTGCTCCATTTCTTGTCCCTGCATTTCCTTTAGATGAGCAATTATGAGTTAAAATTTTGTGAAGGGTGGGTGACCCCATCTCTCAACTTGGGGCCATGCCTAACCTCTGGATATGGTCTCTACCGGTTCTCTCTCCCCTTTGTTGGAAATTTCAGCTAATGTCATTTCTGTTGGGTCCTGGGATTCTCTTGCTCTTCTAGCATCTGGGAATCTGGGACTTTCTGGTGACTAACCCCATCCCCCATTCTCCATCCCCATCTCCTATTGCTACAGCCTCTGCAATTTCCTGACCCTCTGTACATCTTGCCTGTCTTCTCCCACACCTAATCCTGCCTCCCCTTCTCCCCTCTTTCTCCCAAGACCCTCTCACCCTCAATCCCCCAATATTATTTTGTTCTCCCCAAGTAGGACTGAGGGACTCACACTTTGGTCTTCCTTTTTCTTGATCTTCATATGGTCTGTAAGTTGTACCTTAGGTATTCCAAGCTTTTTTTTTCTAAAATCTACTTCTCAGTAAGTACATACTATGTGTGTTCTTTTGTGTTTTAAGTCACAGTGTGAGGATATAGTTTATTATGACAGTAGGAACATGAGAAATCACATTGAATCTACAGTCTGGAAGGTGAAGGTTGACAGTCAGTGTCCTGCTCACTTTCTCATTTAGAGTTGGTCCAAGACTCTAGCCCATGAGATGATGCTACACACCAGAAGGTGCTTTTTACTCTGAGCAAGGATCTTCTTCCTGCAATTAATCTTTCCCAACAGTGCCCTCATAGATCCATCTAGAGTTGACTCTCTTAAGTTAATTCCAGATACCCTCAAGTCAACAACGGAGATAAACCTTAGAGTCACCTCACATTGTTTTTTTAATATTAAACAAATCGGGAGGCAAATGGTACACGAATGATATAATATGTACGTTTTATCGAAAATAAATAAACAAACACAAATAAAGGTACAACATTTTCGTTGAGCAACCTTACCAAAGGAAGATGCTAAAGTTTAGATTATTGGGTGATCTTCTTGGACCCCAGAATTATCAAGGGTCCAGGGTTTTTTTTTTTTACAAATATTCAAAAGAGGATGGGTGACATATGTCAAACATGGAAAAGCAGACATGAAAACAGCATTCAGAGCATTCCCAGAAACCAAGGTTCTTCTGCTCTTAGCATTCACATGTGCTTTTTACACATGTGCTTTCAGCATGGGCTTTTTACATCACCCTACTCATGTAGAATGTGTCAATGTGATTTTTTTAAACTCCATCTTACCACAGAGGAGTACCAGAACATATTTGACATCTGTGGGCTCAATGTACATTAAAAAGGTGTTTAAGCAAGACTTTAAAATTAAATGTTGAAAAGTAGAATTAGGAGGATGCATAGAGCCTGGAAAGACTGAGCATTTTTAGACCTAGAGTATTATATCAGCTCCATTATACTCAAAAAATAAGGCTTTAAATAACCTGAAAAATGTTTATTTTTCTAAGAATTCTTGCATGGAAGTCCTAAGCAAGGTATTCAGACTTCTATGTAAGTATATTATATTACCTTCTTACTCTACCAAGGCAGGTGCCATGAGCCTTATATATGAAGAATCTTCAACTTAGAGGAGGACACAAGAATCAGACAGAAGATTTTTGAATTCTCTCTCCTATTGCAAGCATGCTGCATGAAGGTGCTAGTTTCTCGTTACTTATTTGAAAAAGCCTCATGCTTCCATTTGGGAAGTAGTAAATCTATTCAATAATCTGAGAATCAGACATTTAAAAAAGAGGTGATGAAACCCAGGTTGCCAGTGAGCAAAGCCCTTCTGACATGTCTGCATACTGCAGTGCAAAGGCAGCAAAGTTCCTAGCAATACGAGCCTGAGAAGAAAACAATGAGTGACTGAAAGTGAGAAGAGGAATCCTCCAAGGATCTTGAAACTAGATACTTTCTCAAGCCCCACCTATGGTCAAACATAAATCATCTAGAAGTAAAGATGCCAGCTTCCAGGAAGTATCAAAATAAAACTTGTGTTGGAAAATATGCTGGCACTAACAAGCACGTCAACAGTGACAGAAGAGTAAAACAGCCAAAGAAAGCATCATGGAGGAACTGGGGAGATCGCTCACTGATAACTGTATGTCTTGAAAATGTGAGGAACCTGAGTTTAAAACCAAGAACCCCATCGAAATGAAAGCTGGGTGCTGTTGCATGCTCATAATCCCAGGGCTGAGGAGGTAGTGACATAGTTCCTTAGGGTTCACTGAACATCTTGCCTAACCTACTTAGGGAGTTCTGGGCCAGTGAAAGACTATCCTGGGGGGGATGGTGGATGGCACCTGAGGAAAGATAACTGAGATTGTTTTCTATCTTCTTCATACATATAAG
Source organism: Rattus rattus (assembly GCF_011064425.1). Lineage (NCBI taxonomy): Eukaryota > Metazoa > Chordata > Mammalia > Rodentia > Muridae > Rattus > Rattus rattus. Next base: position 236,966,233 of record NC_046154.1, on the reverse strand, counting down.
TGTGGCCTGCCTACCTGAACACACATAAGTGTGTACATGCATTAAAGAAAAGATAATGGAAGTCATGTTTTAAATCAGTGGAGTCATTCCATAGCAGAAGACAGAGAAATATATGAAGAGCTGCAATCTATCTGGAGTTTATTCTCTTTGGGCTTCTGTCTTCAGAACGGAGGTTTTGAGCATTTCCAAACTTTAGAGAAAGAACCTATGCGTAGTATATTTGTTTGCTCATTCTAACGGCCCTTCTATACCTGACCAGCACTAAAGGAATCTCTCAAAGATCTTATCAGTTTAGTCTTTGCCTTCTGACTTGCGGTTAGGTTTAGTCAATGGGAGCCATCAGCAGAAGAAATGGCTAGCAGAAGAAAAGCTAGAAAAATACATATAGTATTTCAGCAGCAGCTGTAACTCCCTCCAGGGACATTTGCCCAGCATTTAATGTTTAATGTTTATCCCAGCAGAGGGAGTTTGCTATAGGATAAAGATGTTTTTGTGTATCCACTTGGTTCTTAGATGATTCTTTGGCATTAACTTTGGAGGTGGTCCTCAAATAACATGAAGCCCAGTCTGGTCTGTATATGAGTTAGGTGGGTAGAGAAGAGGTTTGGCTTGGGGGTTTAATCATCAAAAATTTATGTGTTGGAATCCTGATTTTCAGAGTATTAATGTTCAAACTTTGAACCTAATGGAGGAATTTGAGTCATAGATCTGCAACCCTCAAGAATGGGTTAAACTTACTGTTATGACTGGTAGAGTGGACTGTTGTCAAACAAATCTGCTCCTTTGTGTTTGTGCTTTCTTTCTTCCACACATGTTGTACTGCCATTTTGTGAAAATTCTTGTCCTTATACCTCTCAGCTCCCAAATTCTTGAGATCGATAATGTTTTTCTACCTTAATTACTCAGCCTGCTCTATTCTCTTACAGAGACAATAGATGAAATAAGACATAGGCTTAAAGTGATAATGGCTTATAGCAGTTACTAGCTGTGGGGTGCTCTTGGATATCTCCCTATCTTTGCCCACATCTGCATAAGTAGCTTTTCCTTGATCCCCTCCTTTGAGTGTATAAGATGATTACCTTGGAACAGACCCCTCTTGGGAAGAATCCTGACTGATGGTGGATTTAGGACATTAGAAGGGTTAAGGGGCTTGTTCAAGCACACATAAAGATAGTTAGTCTTTATGATAAATGAAAATGTAAATCTCTATGACTTAAAATAAAGGTATATTACCTTCACTTTATTTTGCTTAATTCAAAACTAGTAATTCCTGAGTAGCCTAGTGGCTCTCCTCTAAGTGATGATTAGAGCATCAGACTCCTCCAACTTCCATGTTCTGCCATATGGAACACAAGAATTCTGACTTCTCTAGGAGCAGGTGTCTCTCTTAGAGAAAGCAACAGAGGGTTGAATATGGACAATTGCACATCACAGCTGTACCTACCACTCCCATTTATCAAGGTGGAGGCTCTGTTGCAGTAGAGGTCCACAGGTCTTGTTTCAAGAAGATGAAGGGATGTTTAGGAAGTAAGTTACCAATCTCTTCATATGGGGTTGGTATGAAGGCAAAAACAAATCCAGAGATGTCTAACTCAAAGCTTCAGAAAGGCCTCTAGTAGATTGGTGTGTTTTATGTGTTTATTATGGTGATTAAAGAACAGGGTTCTGTGTTATGAGCTTGAGAGGAAAGGGGAGGAAAAGCAGGAAATTATGCCTCTGATTATGACTTTACGAGAAGAGTACCTACTCTGGAAAGTACATATATGCTGTATTAGCCAGGGTGCTAGAGTTCTGTAAAGAAACAGTACTAATTGTGTGTGTGTCTGTGTGTGTGTGTGTGTGTGTGTGTGTGTGTGTGTTGTGTGTGAGTGTGTATACACGTGTGTGTTAACCCACTGAATTGGGGACCTACTCTCATGTAACCAGCATCTCCTTTCTAAACAGACTGGAGATTTTACTCTCCAATTGCACCTCTGTGGATTTCTCTCCAAATGCATGCGAGTTTTATAGTGTGAGCTCACACCTTCTGAGACTACAGCTGCAGTGGGACTTTTTGCACGGATATGTAAACCTGAAGATCCACCACTCAATAAGTATTGACCTGTTTACTTTGCCTTTTTCAACTATATAAGCATTTTCACTGATCCAAGAATTTGAAAAAAGAATAAGTCTCATGTAAAAGTAGGTTTCCCCTAAATGAGTGCTCTGGAAAACTTGTGGAGGAAAGTAAGCAGACTCAAAGGTTATTTCAACATTTGTTAAAAATGTATCTATGTTTTAGATCAATCAGTAAAACCTAATGAGCTTTAAGCTTGATCACCTCCATACTATGCTGTCTTGTTGTTATACACCAAAACGAATGTGAAGGAAAGAAAATCCCCAATGTTGCATTATTATCATATGACTTCACTAATGCTAGTTATTTGTTGAATCTGAGACTCTGTGCATGATGAAGTAAGAAATTCCTCATCACTGTCCTCGGGCATCTAACATGAACTATGTAAAAGGGGTATACATGGTCCATTAATTTTTAATTTAATTTCATAGGGAAATAACGAGTATAAAGGCAATCAAGTCTGGGTGCTGTTAGAAAGTACACAGAGATAGGGATAAAGCATGCTACCTTAGAGGAGTGATTGGAAAACACCCCCTTGAATAGAATCCTATCTATCATAGCATTAGCCATGTAGGGAGTCAAGAACAGTGTCCAATTCTGTGCAAAGACATTGCAATCAGAAGGCCTCCAGGAATAGTATGAGCCTCTGGTGCTGAAATGGAAAGATTAGAAATGAGTTAGAAAGATGGCCAGGCTCAATTCCACAGCTTATAGGCCCTATAGGCCAAGATGATAAGTGTTTTGAGTTTGTTTTGAGGCTACACTGCAAACCATATGGAAGGGAGTGAACATAGGAAAGTTAGGCTTGGGTTTACCATGGGGAAAACTAGGTGAGAGATGGGAAATGGCTACATGGATGCTCTAATTGGAAGATGAAAAATGTTCAGACTAAGGGTACAGTGGAAACTGGGACTGGGAGACTATGTGATAGCTAAGGCATTCATGGTGAAGGTTTGCAAATGTCCTAGAAGTACTCCAAAGCTCGGTTCACTGGCAGCTAACCAAAGACTTATGTTACTATTAGTTTTGTAATTTCTAATAGAGGCAACTGGAAGAGCTATTCTGAAATAGTGTCTGGAAACTTTCAAATCCAGAGCTCAATTTCCAAAGGTCTACTGTGATCTTGGGTGACTTAAAATAAACTATGAGTCCTATTTTTAAAAAAGATACCAAATATAAGACACAATCAATGATGACCATGTTGAGGAAATGCCCACATGTTATTCTCAGAGGAAATGGAAAAACAATGACCTGTATTAAATATCATCTTTATGGGATTTACATTCTCTCATCCAATACATGGAATTTCTCTCTCTTTGAGTGTTCAAGTCAATGTTCCTTTATCTGGAAGTCTCTTCCACAGGCATAAATATAGTTTGTCCCCTCTTTTCCCCCAAGATTTCAGATGCTACCTTCTTGGAGCCTTATTTTGAGGCAAATTAATTAACCATTCCTCACTTTCTTCACTTGCCAACCAGGTCACCTGTCTCAATTTACCCTGATGTTGAGAAGATAAGCTTATTTTTCTCTTAAATTTGTATCTGTGTTTTAAAACACACTCACTCATTTTTTTTTCTAAACTTGACTTCTAATTCTATATGATTTGGAAGTTATTTGCCTGTCGAGAGTTTATGGCCATGTGCCTGTAAGGCAATAGTTCTTAATTGTACACCACAGTTCAGAGAACGAAGGTTAATGTATGATGCCTTTCTAACTTGGGCTCATTGAGGACTGATTCTCAAGCCTTCAGTATCTATATCTTGAGAGTGTTATACCAAATTCCAGAAGAAACTTATGGTGTTGAGTAATATAAATTACAGTTCTGAGAAGGAAAATACCAAAAGTAGGTAAGATTCCACTAAATGATTCAATTTGCAAAAAAAAAAAAAATACTATATGTAGCCAGCTGCCTGGAGTGAAAGGCTCTGAAGCCCATTCAATAGGTATAGGATGTTAAGACATTTGATTTGTGTCTTTCAACTTAACATTTCTTTCTCTCTTTCCCTTGTGGTTTTAAGTTGGCTGTCTGGTCTTGAAGGATTGTAATTCCATGTAGCCCAAGTTATGTATTTCTCTTTTAAGAAAGAAGGAGAAATTTTGTTTGGTGACTGTCCTTCTGCAAAAGTGGCTAAACCAGCATGTATCTGACTCATCCAACCTCCGTCATTAGAAGCCAGTAGAACTGGGGGTTCTCACTTAGAGATCTTTGTTGGCAGACAAACAAAAAGTGTTTGCCATGCCCAAACTGAGTAAGTTTGGGAAGATGATCTTCCTTGATAATCCTAATCAAATCTGTGAGTAGAGCCAACTTCTGAGAGCTTATAAATGTTAGGTTCAGGAACACCTCTCTAATCAAGCTGGCAAGAGAATGCAAAAGGTTCAGTCAGACTTCAGGGACTACTGCCTGTAAGGATCCCACACAATATATTATCTCAAATGTACCCTCCCTTCCTGAGTCTTACATCTCTGTGATAGCAGGATCCCAGAGCCCACTGAGTCATGAAATCCCACCCTTAACTGCAGCTTGAAATTATACTGGTCACTGTTAGTACAAATCTCTCCCAAAGCAGATCTCTCATTCAGTCCTCAGCCATGTTCATGGAATCTTGACGTGGCTGGAGCTTCACTCTGTTCATAGTCTCTTTACTGCTGAGCACCGAAGCATTCAAATTCTAACAAAACAGGTCAATGTGGTTCCTTGTCCTTCATTAATTGCTATGTACTCTTCCAGAATAGATATAACAATTAACAACAGAGTACAGGGCAAATGCAGACCATATATGAGTGTTTATTGCTTACCCCTAATTGAAAACTTTATATCACCCCCTACAAGACCAAAGGAACATCATAGAAAGAGTATAAGCCCTGAGGGTGGAAAGAAGCACTATGAATAACCGTTCTCTCTGAGCATGATTATTGCTGCAATCGCAAACACACGGGGATATGACCACCTACATAAAACAAAGTGACCCACCCAACAAAAGAGAGAGACTGGATAGGAAGAAAGGAGTCAACTAGGAAGAAAGGAGTCAACGGGATGATCAATGGATAAAAGAAAATATCAAGGGTGAATATGATTACAATACATTGTACATACGTATATAGCTATCAAAATTTTTAAATGTAGGTTCACAAATCAACTCTAGTTCCACATGCTGCTGATACATTCATCTCTTCATTTAGGAATATTCCAAGAGTCTGTTCTGTAGGACTCATCTTTGCCCTATGAGTAATAACTCCGGCAAGGGGCGTGTCAGAAATGCCCTGACAGGAAAGTCTGGACTCCTGTCAGATGAACTTTTCACTTTTTTTTCTCTTGGTCTCTCCACTTCTGCTTTTTCTCTTCCAAGGACAATCTAAAGGTGGGAGTAGAGTTTAGTCACCCGGGGAAGCTGTTTTGACTTGTCACCAGTAAGTACTGCTGCATCTTCATTCTGCACAACTGATATACTAGCATGCCATCTCACTACCACCCGGTTAAGCCTCCATCCCGTTTCCAAAACCAGCAGGACAAGTCTGTCTCAGTATTCCTATCAGCTCATCTAAGGCTTTCTAGGACAGTGAAGCCATTGAATGGGAGTGAGACTCTGAAACCTCTGGTCCTGTTCTAGGACAAAGGACTTGTTTGACAATCCTCTACTCCCTTCTGTGAGGGCAAGAATGTCAGCTGTAGTGGATTGTGATTGAAATATATCACATAGGTGAAAGGCTTAAAATTTAAAAGGTATTCACAACGATCTCTCTCTCTCTCTCTCTCTCTCTCTCTCTCTCTCTCTCTCTCTCCTCCCTCCCCCCTGTGTGTGTGTGTGTGTGTGTGTGTGTGTGTGTGTGTGTGTGTGTGTGTGTGTGTGTCCATCCTTTCATGCAAACATTATTGAGATTCTTCTTTCTACAAAATGTCAAGTCTTAGGTCTCTCAACAGCCACTCCTGGATTATGGAAAGAACTCATGAGGCCCTTCTTCTGCTAGCTGAACTGCTAGTTACTGGTAAATACTTCTGGAGGAACAGTCATTGTCTCCAGTTTTATGCAAACAAGTTAGCCCATCAGGCTCCATGATTAGTTTCAAACCTATGCTCACCCAGATATTCCTGGTTAGAAATATGTAAATGACAAAACAAAAGGAAATGAGTATGAAAAAGGAACTTTAAGGAAGTTCTGTGTGTGTGTATGTGTGTGATTTTATACATACATATAGTGTCAAAAATTATTAAAAATACTTAGTCAATAAAAATACCCACTCTTAATCTAGGTGTATCTAGATGTATCAATATCAAACAAAATGTGCAATGTTAGTTCTGTATTGCAGAATGGAAGACAGATAACAAGCATATGTATGGCATATGTTATTGGTGTCATGAAAACAAATAAAGCATGGTAAGGGAAGATAATCCTGGAGGTGCGAAGTGTGATGAGTGGGAATGTCTGAGAGGGCTGCGTTTGAAAGGAAACCTGAAGGAAGGGAGGCAAGGAGCCATTTAGGTGGCTGGGGAAAGGCCGTCTGGGTGGAGAAAATAGCAGAGTCAAAGATTTAGGTAAGAACAGGACCCCGATCTGTTGATAACAGTAGAAGACCAAGGCTAGATCAGAGTTGGTGACTGATGCAGTAACATAAATCTACAGACTTAGCTGAGGGTGGCTCCCACGAGGCTTTGCAAACCAGATTAACAAATGAAGCTGCTTCTAATGGAGTTGAAAAAGTCATTGGAGATGCATGGACAGAAGGGGGTAAATCTCTACTGATGCTCTCAAGCAATGACTAACTGCTCGCTCGAAAAGGGACCACACATCCAAGAGCAGAAGCCAAGAGATACAGAAGCTAAGAGATGAGGTCAGACCTCACTGGGACAAGTGGATAAAACCCTTGATCATACTATATTATGACAGTAATGAGGACAGCTAAGAGAGGTCACTGATGAAGAATTCATTTTGAAACTATCAGTTATTCCAGTTAGTGTTAGGAGAGATCTATGTATGAAAGGGCCTGAGAATGTCCAAGGATGGAATTATCATAGACTGGCTAAAGACGGCTATAGAAGTGGGTGAAGTAAGAGGTTCAGGATCTCACAAACCCCATAAGTGTATGATAGAGGGAGTAACTCATAGCAGGGATGAGAGTAAGAATAAAGATTGCAGTGACAGAAAGATCTCTGCACTCATGAAACCCATATGTACACATATATTCAATCTATTGGTTTGTGAAAATTGCATCTCAGACTTCTTAGGGAAGATTATAATCAACTAGAGTGGAGAAGAGGTGTTTATGAGTTTCTGGCCATTGTAAAAAGACAATCCTGACATATTTAATTTTCAGACTTCCCAGTACTGTACAGACACATCTCTTACCCACATATTCCAGGAATAGTGAGAGGAGGGGATAATCCCTAGTCTGAGTCTGAACCTTGCCCATTCAGACCCTCAGACTTACAGCTCAGGGTTATTCCTGGTGTTGCAAATCATTTCTCTTCTCTTTCCTCCCTGTGTATCCATCCCAGACAGGCTGATCCAGTAGGAAACCCCACAACCCCAATGACTTCATACTCACAACACCACACTCACTAGAGTTCCTAGGTTTCCAATTAGCATTCCAGTCCCACCTTGAGTCTCACTAAGCAACAGGACCTATTTTGTCTACTATGATTTAGGAAATATTTTATGTGTTATTATTTTTGACCAACAAGACTACAAACTCTGTGAAGACAGGGATAATACATTACTATGGTTTTGTATCCCCAGGAAAACATACCACACTGCAAACTGTCCAGGGATTAAATCATTGATGACCTTGGTATCATCTTGGGGAAGATGATTAGAAAGATAATTGTCTTGTCAGTGAACAGGCATCAGCCTGACTCTGGTTAAACACCATGACACGATATGTCTAGAGTCATACCAGAAAGTCAGTTTATTAATTCCAATGAGAGGGAGAAATAAATTTAAATGCGGAAGTTGGTATGGCCTGAATTGCTGAGTTTTCTTCTCTGTCCCTCAGCTAGAAGGAAGCCAGCTGTAACTGAAAGTCATTTGTTTTGTTTTGTTTTGTTTTATTTTGTTTTATTTTATTGCTATGAGAATTAATTTTGTGGGAACCAAGAAATAATGAAATTCCGCACAAACAAGCATAGTTTCTGTTAGAGAAATCATGGCAGCATGAATTGCCGTTTATAACTAATGGAGTTATTTCTCTGACTTAGATGGCCTTTGATGTTTCCCACATTTTACAGGGTTAAGATTTGTCCATGGATAGAACTTTGTTACTAACTACTAAAACGTGTCAGAATGTGTGCATATATGTGCATGTACAGTAGCACACATAGGTGCACTGCCGCCAAACATAGAAACACCATGTACAAACAGGCACATCACATGCACATACACAGGAGAGAAAAATGTATAAGATTCACCTCTTTAGGCTGAAAAATGCCAAATAAATGGTATTGAATATATACAAGTCTATCTGCTGTAGGCAGAGCCCAAAGAGGCTAATTTTGGTTTAATCTGAAGAAAACTGACCTCCATCTTGATTTCTGACCGAGGTCAGAAAGCTTGAGGGAGAGCCTGACATAGAAACAATCGATACCTGTGGCTAACCAGATTTTCAATAGCCAGTTTGAGAGACTAGTGGTAATATTCTATAATTAGAATAAACAAGAAATAAAAGAAGAACTTAGAAAAAAAGAGAGGTACTTAGAAACCATAATAATTTCAGAGATGAACCCACATAGCCTCGAAATACTTAGGACAAGTCAATTTCTTCTGTTGGCATTGTTCTTCATGATGTGATCATGCTTGATATATCAGGAAAAAAAATCGTGTATCCTGGATCAGGGATAATAGTCAGGTAGACATAGTGCTTATGTTTACACTGTGTTCCTTGCAATGACCTCATATGCTGTGTGGTTTGTGCTGCAGATTAAGAAACAGGCGCATTGAAATGGATTGAGTTGATTATTCTCAAAAGGCTCAAAGGGACTCAGCCACTAAAATGAGAGTTAGGGCTTCTATCCCCATCTTCTCCTACAAACTCCTTCTGCATCTCTTGGTGGGGAAATGTCACTCAGCAACTTTTATTCTTCTTCTCTTGCTGTGGTTTGCACATTGGCCACATATCCAAAGCACATGATCATGTCCAATGTAGATTTCTAAGGTCTGTCTCTGGATTTCTGATTCCCTAGATGTGGTATGGGCTCCAGGCATCTGAATGTTTCCATCAAAGAAGCATGAGAAAAATATGAATATTGTCAGTGCTGCAGTCCCCTAAAGCACATGAAGTAACAGGTATTTCAGTGGTCTGAGTCGTATCTCTTAGGTGAATGTGGAGCTCGACTTCAGGGAATACAAATTTTACACACTTAGATAATCTACTTTGCTTCATGATTGGCTTGAACTTGGAAAGTAAATTTGGGGATGTGGATCAATGGTAGATTGTTTGCCTAGTATATATAAGGCACTGGCTTTACTTCTTTGGACAGAAGGAGAAAGAGAGAGGAAGGGAGAAAGAAAAAGATAGAGAGAAGGGAGAAGAGGAGAAGAAAGAAAAAGGAAAAAAGGAAGGAAAGAAGGAAGGAAGGAAGGAAGGAAGGAAAGAAGGAAGGAAGGAAGGAAGGAAGGAAGGAAGGAAGGAAGGAAGGAAGGATGGGTTTGGATGGCAATAGAAAAACATGTTGATACTGTCCTGTACTTGAAGACTTGGACCTAGGTACTTAGCACCTTGCAGTGTCTTTTAGTCCACCAATAATGTAGGGCTTATAGTAATGACTCTCTGAGGATATTATGAGGTTCAAAAAAGACAATAAGTATAACTTAAATGGATGCTCCATGTCAAAACTAGAGGTAAAGGGCACACTTCCTGCTGGTAAGCTGCCTGGAGTCATATTGCAATGCTTTTGGCTATGTCATGTAGGGGAGTTCCTTGATTTCACTGAGTCTTGGTGCTGTTATCTATAGCATAAGGAATGACAATAGTAGTGCCAGCTCAAAGACTGCCAGAGAAGCAAATAGAGCCACATATTACATGCTTGATTCAGACTTTCTCTCAATATTAATAAGAATATAGTAACTGTTAACTAGTATTTATTAAGGGTAGTGTTTTATTCATTGTGAGTATGGGAGTATTTACTGAAAATTCTTCCAAGCTCACCCTCCTTTTTTATTTCTCATTTCATATTTATCAATGTATTTCTGAATAGCATTATTACTTTATCTATTTTATAGGTGCTATTCAGAGTCATCAGTCTTCTTGTAGTCTTATAACTAGCAAATGGTGACACTCAATCTGAATTCAAGTGGAGAGAAAACTCTGAGATTCTGCCTCGTGGTACAGCCCGAGCCCTTGTGAACTCTATGCAATCCAGTCTCTTCTTCCAGCTATAGACCTCCTCCAAGGTTAGAAATGAGTCACATCGTACCTCCCAATTTTTATAGGGTCCTAGTGATGTTACAAGGTAAAGTTTCAAAAAAACAGAAAAACAAAAACAAACAAACAAACAAACAAAACAAAGCAGCGACAAGAAAAAAAAACAAAAAAAAAACCCTAGAAAGGGAAGGGAAGGGAGGACAGCTATAGTTTGGGATAGCTTAAAATTCTGGAGAAAGAGAAGAGCATGACCCATGGCAGGTTTGTATGTGTGCATTTATGTGATCACACTTCGTTCTTCCCTAGCCACATCTTTAAACTGTCTCCCTGGAGCCCTTCTGAGGGGCTGTGTTTTACACCTGGCTGCTAAAAGATAGTGATGATTTCTGCTTGCTCTGAAAGCCAGAATGGAATGGTTGCACTGTAGTGTAAGAACAGTGGCACAGCTAGGAGAGTGATCTCAGATTCAGGAAAGGCTACTGATTATAACAGACTACTCTACAAAGAAGGACCTCAGAGTCTTAAAGGTGACAGAACCCAATCTGGTACCCAGCAAGCAAAACCCAGAGAGATACCAAGGTGGCCTAGTAGTTAGCAAAACACCTGTTTTCTAAGCAGCAAGATCCAGGCTGCTGAATTCCAGTAGGGGTATTTCTCACTATGCCTTCTTATATTGTTTTACTTCAGGGAACTCCATTTAAAGCTATCCTATAACCACTATCAATTTTTAAGATTCTGATGTCCCCATTTCAGAGGTTTCTTTGAAACAGTGCCAGCCCTTCCAGTAAGCATACAGCATAGAATGGCGCTTTTTCAGAGTGCAGACTGGTGGAAATGAAACCCAGACATGTAAAATTTGACACCTAAAGTACCCACATTCCCTGTCAGTTCCCACTCCCTGCCTCAGCCCCCACCTTCAACACCCCCGTAGTTTCATTCTCGGGAAAACCATAAGCAGCACATAACAGCATAGGCCAAATCCCCTAGCCTTCCTTTTAAAAAAGAGACATAAAAAAATTGTCAAAACCTATGGTGGTTTTTAATACATTAGGAGAGCCCCCTAAACTTTTACACCAAGTATAATATTATCTTTGTCTTTAGGAGACTTCTTAATTGATTCCATGAAAGAAGCTTGCAGGTAATGAGTTTTAAATAAATAGTATCTATTCCAATACTCTGACTGGCCAAGAATGTAAATGTCTTTTGCACTTACTTCACTGAGTGTGGGAATGGGAAAGAGGCCTGTGTAAAAATGTGGGTCTTTCTGCAAAGGGCAAGATTTTTGGATTGTTGGACTTAGATGTAATGGACTCTGGCTTAGCTTCAACAGCGGAACGACAAGCATGGTGTTTGGTATTTATAAAATGCTTAGACAGGCACTTAAAATAATTAAGTGATATTAATAATTAACAAGTTCATTAGTCATGAATAAATGAGGTCTGTTTGGGCATCAGCCTTTCTAAAGTATTTACAATTCCTGAAATATAACTTTCCTTGCCGGGACTCAAAACATTTTGAGGCAAGTATGTGATTAGAGATGTCTGTCCTTCCTACCTTTCTGGAGACAGACACTTAGGCTTTGCATAAGGTTTGATTATATTTTTTCTTCTGTGGTTTTGAACCTAGTCCGAGCTTTGAATTTTTCTGTTCTGCTTCTTAGTCTCTAGTAAATGAACAAATAAAAGAATAATATGAGACTTAAAATACACACACATCCTATGTGTTCCAAAGCTGGGATCCAATGGAGGTAGTGTTTGGCAATGTATGCATGCATATATAATAATCTTACCTTTTAGGCAACAGGCATATTAGATAGAAGATATAGGTAGATAGATAGATAGATAGATAGATAGATAGATAGATAGATAGATAGATAGATAGATAGATAGAAAGAATAGATATGAAAACAGGAAGAGAAGGGTGACTCTCTTACATCATCACTGACAGTGCCAAGGATACTCTAGTTTGAAGAGATAAGACATACTCCAGTGAACTATAAAGGCATTAATCACGACGTGTTGTAGTCAACTACCTGTTTGTGAGTGAGTATAATCTCAATGTCTGGTAGCCAAAGATGTGGTCCTGAGAGATGACATATAAAACACTGATGAAATGATGTCATGAACAAGCACATCATCAGGCACACATGGGTTGTCTGAAAACATCACCCAAACTGAACTGTGACTGGGTAGTGATCCTCAACTGATGAGTTGAATGGAGTTCAATTGCAATGATTGCATAAATCTGATAGAATGTGAGTTATATAAAGACAGATATCTTATGTGTTTCATTTCCTGTTATCTCTTTAGAGTCCAGCACAAAGTAACCCCTAAAAGGTATGAATCAGTGAATGAAGAATGAATGAATGAATGACCAGTCAGTGAGTCATTCTGTCAACACAGCTGTCCAGACAGCATGTGGAGGAGCCTCCCCAGGATGAAATCATGTGATTCAGAAATTTTTCCAAGAAAAGTGTGGTTTCTGCCTGACTAGTGGAGGGCAGGGAAGATAGAACCTGAACTTAGCATGCCATCTGCACTGAGACAGGGACAGAAAGTTAGGGACAGAAAAATACATCAGTCTTCTGCAATAACTGCTATTGTAACACCTTGGGGTACCAATCATCCTTCCAGGCTACCTAATTGAATGTTGTGGTACTCCTGACAAGAATGAGAATCGTGCATCCTCTAGATGCTTTAACAAAAAAAAATACTTTAAAGAAATCCAAATTTCCAGTTTAATAACTTTCCCCATGCCTGTTTTCTCTGAACTTGTGTGTCTTCAAGTTGGAGGTAGTGCACTGGACACCGACATCAAAAGCTGATGAATGGTTTCCATCTGTTAGGTTCTTCCAGAAAGGAAGGAGAGCTGTAGGTTCTCACTTCAGGCCAGAGCAACAGTTTCTAACACAAGCATATTGTTAGGAAGAACGGGAGACCTGCTTGGTCGGTGCAGGTTAGATCGCATGGATCATCATAGATGAGTTACAAAGCCACAAGACTGGTGCCAAAGGGACACATAGATGCAAGCCACTGGACTCTTGCCTGAAGAAGAAGTCAGAATGGTAAAAGGTTTTGCCCAGGGCCACACAGTTGTTTGGTCCCAACCACCAGGCCAAGCCCATCCTGCCCTAAGGCTTCCAACCACCCACCATACAGATCAAAGCTGGACTCCAGTAGAGTTATTATTGGGCAATGTGAGTATGAATCAATTTAATGGAATTAAATTTTGCCATGAAAAAACAAGTAGAAGTGCTTATTAGGCTAATACCTGATTTTGAGAAACCCATTCAATTGGGCTTCATATTATATCATTACCTCCATTTGTGTACTACAAGGCATAATCCAGATTAAACCATACTTCTCTATGACATGACATAAAAATAGGGTTGAGACAAGAAAAAGTCTATGAAGTTAGAAATAAGATTCATGTTTCTACAAACCAAGGCCTCTTTACCATCAAACTTCTTTTGGCTCGCTTCCTGCCTATCAAATCCTAAACCAGGTTCTTCATTTATACTGAATTGTAAATGACTAGGAGCAAATTGCCACTTCTGAGTCCAAGTGTGGAATCAATATGGTAGAATTTTGATAGCTGGCCCATCGCAGAGAGGAGACACCACATCTGAAAAGAAGAGAAACTTCCCCATCAAAGCATAATCTGCCCCCAAAATTTCAGCAGTGCAAAGGTTGAGGAAGGACAGTCTGAGGTTGGGCAAGTTTCATAAGCTCTTAGCATGAATCATCAGATGAGCACCTTGAGAGGAATCTGACATTTACAGAGCTTTGTACTAAACGTTTCCCCAGAAAAGTGGAGAAAAACTCAGATATGCTAATGGTCAAGCTCTTTCCCTGAATCCACAGGCATTGTGAGCAGCCTCGCAGGATACTTGGTACACATCTTCATTAAATATCGTATCTTCCCAAAAATCTTGGGACAGGAAGTAGTACTCTGTTCATCATCAGTAGGAAACTGTAGAAGGAGATTGTTCCTCAAGGCTGTGCCGATAGCAAGAATAAGATGCTCACTTTAGCCTGCTCTTTTTTCTGAACCAGCACTGTCCCCAGCACCTCACAATTCAGAGAGACTCATGGATTCTAAAAGGTTGAATGTTCAGCGTCAGTGCTATTTGTCTAAAATGGACATCTTCAGACATTTCTTCCCTGGTTAAGTGTCACAGATATAATAAATGCTCATCCCGACAAAAATGTCCATACTTATCCTCCCTGAAGTTTGGTAATACGTTCCTTTACATAGCATGCAGGTGTGATTAAATCAATGACTTTGAAATGGAGACATTACCTGGAATAGCAAGTGGGAATACTATTTCAGGATCACAGGATCCTCCTAGAGGAAGAGAGTCAGAGCTCGGGCACAAGACATGAGCATGGGAGGAGGTCAGGAGGAAGGGCCAGCAGCCAATGAACATTTCTCAAAAAGCAGAAAAAAGAAAAAGAAAAGGAAAAAATGGATTCTGTCCCAGAACCTCAAAAAGAATGCAGCCCTAAGGACATCCTGATTTTAACTCAGTGAAGATGATCTCAAATATCTAACCTCCAGGATGATAACAACAATAAGTGTATGGTTTTAATGTACCAAGTGGACATTTTTTATTATAAGAAACCACACTAGAATTGAGGGCAAATAAACTTGAATTTCAGATAAACAGTAAATTGGGGGTTGACGAATAGGTTCCATTTGTGTGCCCTGTGTTTTATTTTGCTAAGCTTAGTAGTCCTAACTTTCCCCTTACCGCCTATCCATTTCCCTCCTTTTTGTCTGTTCAGTCACTACAGTAATATATACGCTACTCTGGGTTAGTCAGTGACTCAACAAGAGTGAAAATTGTTAAGGCCTCAAACAAATAACTCTGGGTGAAAGTTATTATTCTATATCATTGCCTATCAATTATTTAGAGGTTATAATGTAATGCCATTTGTAATGGGTCATATATTTTCCCACTATGTTGCAATATCATTGAACTCATCAGAACAACCACTGGGGAGATGGATTGGCTCCTGGTAAACAGCAATGCCTTTATTTTTAACAAGGTGTGTGCATTTCTGAACTAGAAAATGACTGCTGTTTTAGATGTGAGAAAAAAATTCTTTTCTGAGTTCAAAGGGAATAATAGAATCCTCCTTTCAGAACAAATTGATTTCCTAGGAATCAGGGATGAAACTGAGGTAAGGCAAAATTGCTGTATAGGGTACCCAGTGTAATGAGGCTCTCCAAGGAGAAACTCAGGAGTCTGCTAAGAAGACTAGCTCCAGCCACCCACTAACATCAGCGATAATCTCCCCTTTTCACACAGCCTAAAAGAAACTCAGCCTAAAGAAACACTGTAGACAGGCCAGGAGCCAATTAGAGGACAGCAATTGATTTTGTGGATGCTTCTCCAGAGTATTTTGGACAGTTCCCCCCACTGAATTTCAGTCACCTCACTCCCAACCCCGGGGCTAGGCTTCCTCCTGACTCAATTCAGCATATCAGTATAATTGCACATCACTGACCTCAGACACCAGGCACTTAAAGCAAACATAAGCCAGTCAATAGATGGTGTACCTCCAGTAGACCCAACGTGTACACATAGGACTGTGAGTTTGAGTGGATGAATAGAAAATACAATTGCTCTTTCCTTCAGAATGTTTAGATTTCGGATGGAAAACTTTGGATTGTTGGGGTGATCTAAGTACCATGCAGAAAAGCAAAAATGAGAAGAAAGTAGTCTAGAATCAGAAAGAGAAGGCAGAGCCTTTAGTAAAAAAAAATCTTCCCAAAGGACTTGTTACCTGTGAATTCTTCTGTAGTGTGTACCAATGAATTCATGTTAGTGTTTAACCCAGTTTGAGGTAGTATAATCTGTGATTTCCAGTAGAAGATTTCCCAATAGGTCAATAGCCATAGTACCAACTTAGAAAGCCATGCACTCTCAGGCAGAACTAAATGTAAACATGAAAATGCCCTCTACTGTCTTTCCTTTACATCGGCCTCTACCTGCCTGGCGCACTGAGCTTTCAGAACACAGCTAGCATAATTGAGGATCATAATTTTAAAATGTTATCCATTGTAATTAATTTAAGTATAAATTTACATTGCTGTACATGATTAGTGACTACCATAGTGGGCAGTGCAGCCCCAGAAGCAACCTACTCTTACTCCATCTGCCATCTTATCTAAGACGTCCCCCTATCCTGGCATTCCTTTAGGCTTCTCTTTTCTGGGATCCTGTGGAAATTAGGCATGTTTCTAACATTGGAGTGTCATTTTTTAAAGAATAATTATATTTTTTATTATGTCTAAACCTCCTTTGTGTGAGTTTTTTTATTTATCCTAAAAAAATGCTATAATACTGCACTGAAGACAGATATTACACACTGTAACAATGAATTAGATGTAGCTGAAAATATGAATCATGCTGAAAGGTCATGATTTAAGGCTGTATGAAATGTTTGCCCTTGCTATTATTCCTATTTTCCATATTAGTGGTTGTTAACCTTGACATTTCCCTCTTTGTGCTGCATAGTAAGACTCAATGAGCTTAGAGATTCTTATCTGCTCTGCTCTGTAGTTCCTATAACCATGGATTTTAGGTTCCCTGGCTTCTCGTTCTACTGTTCCTCTAACCTACCAAGTATCACTTATCCTTATTCTTCTGCCTGGCCTTCCTCTGAAATCAGTGGTTAAGGAAGAGGTGAGTATTACAGAGTTCGAACTAAATCCTCCATTATACATATGTATACATATACATAAAATACATCTGTGTGCATGGACATGTATATGCCATATTCTATATAGTTTAATATATGTTCAAAAGAGGAAATAAAGTGGGGTATATTAAAAACCAGGGATGGAGGACCATTAAGACAGGCTCTGGATATAATTCAAGAAAAAGATATCAGTGACAAGATCTAGCTTGTGATACTTGAACAAAGAGTTTCTGAACAGTTTTTCTTTTCATTTGTTTTCGCTTTGATTTATTTAGTCTCTGCCAGATCAGAGCATAAGGTTTTGCCGATTCTCTAATAGCCTCACACCTAGGTAGGTACTAAATTGCAAGGTTTTCCAAACCTTCCCAATGAAATGAAATTCTCTAACTAAACCCACTGTCTGATGCAGGATAAGAAGAAAAAAAAAAACAAACCTTAAATAGACCATGTCACTGCTTTCTGTATCTGTTTCTTCCTGGGTTAATAAAATATTGAGGAAGATTACCTATAATATCTGTTCTAATTTAATATTTTATAATAGTAGTATATGCTCAGGCAATAAAAAGACACCAATGCAAAGAAAGAAAGAAGGAAAGAAAGAGGAGTGTATAGAAAGAAGGATTGATAGAAAAGAAAGAAGAGAAGAAACATAGATGAAGCCAAGATAAAAATTCTCTGGCAATGAGAACTATTTATAAGGATTTATTAATTAGGAAAATGAAGATATACTATCCCACAAGCTGACAAGGGACTCCTGGCCTCTGAGTAGTACCTTCTACTTCCCCTATATCTTGAGCCTTGTCCTAGTCCCTGCTCCCCCTTTGCAATCCTGGTGGAAGTATAGGGCACTGTCTGCTCCTTTCCTTTCTAGCCTGAGCCTAACCCGGTGCTCAGAGTCCTGCAGAGGGAATCTGTCTCTCAAATCTGCTCCTGCTGCTCCTGTCTTCAAGACACATTCACAGTATTTTCCACTGTGTCCTTGGCCTTCAGTGGGCCTCATGCATCTTAAGGAGCAGTCAGGCAGGTAGCCCGAGGCAGCCAGAGTGCCAATGTTCTCATTCCCAGGGCCCAGTCTGAATGTCAATGACCCAAATCCCATTACTGGTTTTCTGCTTCACTCATTACCATGAGTTTTTCATCTCTTCTGGTGCTCGGGAAAATATCATTTCCATTTCCAGGAGAAACAGCCTTGCCTTACAACTTTGCTAGGCGGTCGTTGTTTTTTATTATTGCTGCGCGTTCTTTCTTGGACTGCATTTTATGCAGTCCTTTACAACTCTTTATTTATGCGGCTTGAAATAGGGAGAATTCTGACTAAAAGAGTTGCCAGAGAATTGTAAAAGATTAAAATTTTATAAGATTCTCTGTGGGGTAAGGGATCTGTTACAAGATAGTCTTCTATGCTGGGAATAAAAACATTGTCTCTATAGAAAGACTTTGATGGAGAAATTATTGCGAATGATAAAACTCACTTGGAAGAGAGACGTGAGAAATGTCGTCAGTGTTATGCTTTCAGCCTAGTCCTAGGAACTAGGAGCCGACGCAAAGCTAATAGGACACTGACCTGCCTGCTCCCTAAGGTACTCAGGGTTGCTAATGAAGACACAGGAGAGACAGAGAATTACTTCCTACTATGCCCCAAAGAGGACAAATGTGACTTGTTAAAACAGAAGCAAAATACCTACCACAGGCCTTACATGCATATTTTATGAAAAGCCTTGTGAATGTGAGATACACTGAACCCCACAGGCTGGGGTACTTCAATGCTTGCCCCATCCCCCAACTAGTAGCACAGTTTGGGGAGATTGTTGCCAACAGTCATGGGGATTTAGAAACCAGGACTGGGAGTTGACTCTTTCAAATATTTGACTTCAGAGATGACAA
Source organism: Rattus rattus (assembly GCF_011064425.1). Classification (NCBI taxonomy): domain Eukaryota; kingdom Metazoa; phylum Chordata; class Mammalia; order Rodentia; family Muridae; genus Rattus; species Rattus rattus. Next base: position 236,947,168 of record NC_046154.1, on the reverse strand, counting down.
ATGTAAAAGACACTGCTAGTCTCTCAGTGGAGTCAGCTATGTAAGTTTAGAAATGAGGAAGCAGGCCTGACTAAGTCTAGCTATCCATACAAGAGGACCTAGTGAGAACTAGGCTTTCTTATTGTACTAGTCCAGTTATAATCTCTTTGTGACCCAGGACTGACTGCTATTCTCACTGGGACATACTACTTTAAAGGCTTCTTATGACCCATGTGACATTCCTAATCGTAACAGCATTTCCCATGTGGTCAATCAGTGATGCCCTGCAAATCATTTTCATCTATATTGTCTTATCGATTTCTCTGAGTACATTATGGAATTAATATTCCATATCTTCTCATGAAGAAAGAAATTGAGACATTTCCTAGAGCACATGAAAGAAGTCCAAGGATACATAACCTAAGGGGCTCTTCTCCACTCTCAGAAATTTGGGCTCAAATCTTTATTCCATGGCCTCGGGCAAAATTATAATTTTCTCTGCATATTATTTTTATATCTGTTGATTGGCAAGATTATTTATTCATTCTGCTGTTTTTTATTTGGCATCTGCTGTATATGATGCTCTAAAAATACAGTAGGAATCAAAATAAAAATCTTTGCCCTCATTGAGGAAAGACAGCAAGTAAACTATATTTTAAAATGAGGAGTGAAAAGAATACAATAAAGAAAAAGACAAGAAGTGTTGGAAGGAGGCACTCATTTCAAAACTGAGTGACTAAAGACGATTAGAAGGAGGTGAAGTCCATGAAGATACCAAATAGTCTGGAGATGCCTGCAGAATTTTCTAGGCAAGAATGAACAGCCAGTACAGAGGACAGAGACAGAAATTGGAAAGATTTTGTTGTTGCTACAAGAGCAAGGAGGCCATGGTGGCTATTTGGTCTGAAGGGTGGTGTTTGTGTTTTCTTGTAGTAGTGATCAGCCAGTCTATGCTTTTGGTAAAAGTCTATCATATAATCTACCTTTAATTTAGCAAAAGAAACCAGAGCTTCTTTGTTGGGCTACACTGAAGGGATCAGGAATAGAGGCCAACAGGGAGGCTGTTGTACTTATGTAGCCAGAGAAGATGGAATTAGAAAGAGAGTGGGCATCATTGAATTAGCAGATGGAGAAAGTAGCAGCAAATGGACTTTATCATTAAATAGAACCAGTAGGATTTGACAGTGGATTCTACCTGGGTAATTAAAAGACAGGTGCTGTTCACTAAAACTGGAGAGCCTCACTGGAATGGTGGGGACAGATTAATCAATGACTGAATCTTTCCTCTAGGTATCCAATGTGTGGAAAAGAGGTACACATGTACTCTATAATAGTTATGTGTTATTAGTATCAGCTTTCTCCCTTAATCTAATGACATGTAGAAAATGTATGCCCGGTGGCTTTCAACCAGCAAATGAACTACAATCATTATCCTATAAATTATTTCAAAGTCAATTTGGCCCATTTGTCATGGTGTGGTCTCATCACCTTTTCATTTATCAGTCCCTCTACATTCTTATCTCTTTTTCTCCTTGCTTCACTCAAAATATGGACAAGGATGCAAGTCAGTGCAGTCCAATATATGGCTTCATTCAGTGCATGTTTTCTATTTTATTTTTACTATATAGAATCACATCATTTCTCTATTCCTTTTAATCTTCAGTCTAGCCCAACCTCCCATGTTAAAGAAGAGTCTAGAAAAGTGGCATGGATTCCACTCAGCACCTTTACCTACATGATGAGATATTGGTTATAGAATGCCTAGGGGTTCTTCTCATACTTCAAGCTTTTCTTCAATAAGTGCATAGTACAATAAAAATAAGTCTGCAGATTCCAACAGTCACTCTTGTTTGCTCTGTTCTCCTCACTTACATCTAAGCCAACAACTCCTATTTGTTTTACTCCAAAGTACAATCTATTCTGTTCTGTTCTTCCCAAGGCTAGATTTCCTCTTGTGTATAGGCTACTCTCACCTTCAAATGCATAATGAAAATGGATCCTAACTTGTTCCCAACATCAGTCTATCCCTCCTACTACTCACATGACTGTGGCAGCCTAAATTGGATGGTCTGACTAGAATTTGAACCAACACAGTATCTTTACCAAACTCCCATAGCAAGATTCTATAGAACTTTCCTTGACCTGCCAAGTCCTCATGGTCTTCACCCTCTCTTCTTTTCCATGAGGAATGAGGGTGTCTGAAAGAGTGAGGGACTCAGAAACTCAGAAATTGAAGGATCGAACCAGTTCTTCAAGATCTGAATGGCTGGGGGAATGAGAAGAGAAACTTTGGACGTGGTATTTTGGTAGCCTAGTGTTGCATAATACATTGTTTGAGACATTTATTATGTTGCAGTTTCTCCCATACCCCTACTGTAACACTCAACAGGTTCAAGCCTCTCTAACTCTGCCTCTGTGCCTTTGTGTGCGTAGTAACCTCCAGCCTTTTTAAGCTCCTAGGAATTTAAGCTCTAGAAATTTTTTCCCCTCTTGTTCACACCCTTCAGGATTCCTCACCTCAGGACCTAGCGACTTGCTTCTCCAGAACAGAGTGTGCCATGCACAGGCGATGGTATACCACCCACAAAGTCAGGTTACAAAAGATAGCAGCTCCCCGCCCCCAGTGTCTTTGCTCTCTTTCTTGCTCATTCTGATGAAGGAAACATCCATGCTATAAGCTGCCACTTGCTCAGAACAAAGAGTATCCTGATAAGAAGGACATATGTATGCCCCACCCCCAAGTTCAACATCCCTAAAGAAAGTAAATTTTGTCACCAAGAATATGAATAAACTTAAAGCTCTCTTTCCATCCCAAACCATTTTAGCCACAAAGTGTCAAGAGTCCAGCCAATGCTTCAAAGCAACCCTGACTCAGAGCTTCCAGCTAAGCCATACTGGCATTTCTGACCCCCAAAAAACTGCAACACAATAAACGTCTTAAAATGATGTGTTGTCCAATAATAGACTACCAAGATACCACCTCCAAACATTTTTCCCTTCTTGGTCCCTCAGCCAGGAGTTCTCTACATTCAGATCTTGAAGAACTGGCTCCGTCCTTCAGTCTCCCCATTTCTGAATCCCTTCCTCTCTCAGAAATCCTTCCTTGTCCAGCCCTGTTCCTAACCTGTCACTCTGTTTCATTAGTTTAATCCTTATTCAATCAATTGGAAACTTTCTCCAATCAGACGTGTAGAGGCCGCATAAAGAGTGAAACTTTCCCTTACATGTTCATATCTATGATCTCCAAACCAAAATTAGAGCCTGACACATGAGACCCTGTCAATAACCATAAGTTGGATAAATAAACAAGAAATGTTGCTTGATAGTAATTGCACAGGAGAGATTGAAGAATGCAAAGGCTAAAGCATGATGTTTTATAAAGTTTACAAAAGACACCAGAATTTGTCACATGACTCATCCCATATATCAAAGGAAACTGAAATTTTACAGGACCCTGGGGTTGTTTGTTTTTTTCAAAGATCACCTCAAGACTTCATTAGTTCTTTACTTGAGTTTCCTGCAGATTTCAGCTGAATTTTAAGCAAACCAAAACCCACATCCTCGTCCTTCTGGTTTCCTCCCCCTCTTTTTTCCTCCTGTATAAATCCACCACACAGTTTAATGCACTTCCCTCCCATGTGAAGAATATTCAAGAAGCTATAGAAGTTACCAAACTTTCAATGTAACCTAACTATATTTGTAATAGTTACAACAAAAAAAGACTCAAAAAAAAAAAGATGAAGCTCTTCTGAAATCCATGTATTTTTTTAATTGTGGAGAAATTTCTAGGCCTAGAGTAGACTGCCAACTTGTGAAAGCATATTCTTTTTTACAAGGCTGGTTTCTTCTTTCCTGTTTTCTTTTAGTCTGTAGCTTAAGGCAGTAGACTGAACTATATCCCCAGACTTCCACAGCCAACAGAAAGTACACGATTATCTCATTTGTAAGAAAAAAACTGAGGAAATCATGTTAGCTTTCCCCTGGAATTTAATATATAGATAAAAGAATGCATCAGTTGAACATCAGAATGCTGGAAAAAAGGATAAATTATCAAATTAGTTCAACACCTTTCCATGGCCAGATAAAATTTGTTAAAGTTAGACAAAATATTGTCAATGACACTTACCATACAATTCCATAATTAACATAAAACTGCTTTAGATTTAGATGTTCAATAAAGGAACAATATTTAAATACATTGTGGTATACATATCCTAGCATACTATATATGGGAAAAGCATGCACTTGAAGTGCTAAGGACAATACTTCTGATAACAGTAAACAAGATTTATTCAAGTAGATGATAGGATTTCTTTTTTTTTTTTCACTTTTTATGGGATATTTTCTTTATCTGTGTTACTAATATTATCCCTCTTCCCAGTTTCCCCTGAGAAACCCCCATCCCATCCCCCTACCCCCACCTCCATGAGGGTGCTCCCCTACCCACCTACCTACACACTCCCTCCCACCTCTCCACTCTGGCATTCCCCAACACTGGAGCATCTAGTCTTCATAGAACCAAGGGCCTCTCCTCCCATTGATGACTGACAAGACCATTCTCTGCTACATATACGACTAGAGCCATGGGTCGCTCCATGTGAACTCTTTGGTGGTTGGTTCATATTGTTGTTCTTCCTATGGAGTTGCAAACCTCCTCAGCTACCTCAGTCCTTTCTCTAACTCCTCCATTAGGAATCCTGTTCTCAGTTCAATGGTTGGCCACAAGTATCAGCCTCTGTATTTGTCAAGTTCTAGCATAGCCTCTCAGGAGACAGCTATACAGGCTCCTGTCAGCATGCACCTCTTGGCATCCCCAATAGTGACTAGATTTGGTGACTACATGTGGGACAGATCCCCATGTGTGGCAGTCTCTGGATGGCCCTTCCTTCAGTCTCTGATCTACACTTTGTCTCCGTATTTCTTCCTGTGAGTATTTTGTTCCCTCTTCTAAGGAACACTGAGTCATCCACACTTTGGTGTTTCTTCTTCTTGAGCTTCATGTGGTCTGTAAATTGTATCTTGGAATTTTCGAGCTTTGGGTCTAATATCCACTTATCAGTGAGTGTATATCTTGTGTGTTCTTTTGTGATTGAGGTACCTCACTCAGGATGATATTTTCTAGTTCCATCCATTTGCCTAAGAATTTCATGAAGTCATTGTAATAGCTGGGTAGCACTCCATTGTGTACCTGTACCATATACTCCATGCGTCCTTGTTTTATGTTGGAGCATTTTTTGGGTGTATTCCCAGAAGTGGTACATCTGGGTTCTCAGGTAGTACTATGTCCAATTTTCTGAGGAACCTCCAGACCGATTACCAGAGTGGTTGTACGAGCCTGTAATCCCACCAACCATGGAGGACTGTTCCTCTTTCTCCATATCCTTGCCAGCGTCTGCTGTCACCTGAGTTTTTTATCTCAGCCATTCTTACTTGTTGCCATTTTCTAACAAGAATTTTGTCTTTGCTAACACTTTCTCTGTCCTTTATATTGCAGTCTCTTCTTTCCTTTCTATTATCCCCTAAAGGAAAGCTCATTCTTGCCAACTATATTTCTATAAGGTGGGATCAGGATAGTGAGTGAGGAACTGCTGAAACAGAAAGGTAGTGAAAATTCAGATGAGTTTCTTTCTTGCCAAATATGGTTTCCAATCCCTTTCTGCTACTGTGAGTCCAAGTAATGGACAAAGGAGAGAAAATTAAAAAGAATGTTGCGAAAAGATTAGAAGAGAGGGATAAAGGCTATATACAGGATATGATATGAAGAATATGTGGCTGATCTGGGATGAATAAATATTTTAGAAGTTCTTGTGTAGGGGTGGAGAGCTGGCCCTGTGTTAAAGAGCTTTTGATGCTCTTTCAGAAGAGAGAGGTTTGTTCTCCAGCCCCCACCTAGGATTACAAATATCTGTAGTTACAGTTTCAGAGGATCCCTTGCTTTCTTCTGACTTACAGTGGTGCATACATACACATATATAATGTGTTCATGTGCACATGTCACACATGCAGTAAATAAATAAATAAATAAATAAATGTATGTTATGGTATGTTTATAATATTTTAAATAATAAAATAATGAGAAGAAATGTTCAGAAAATATCATTATGGGTTCAGAATAGGATTATACTTGACAATTTTTGAATATTGTGCCTAAAGCTCTCAGTTTCCCTAATAATTATATTTTTCTAATGAGGTGGAGAGCCTTTGCCATGGCAGTAGTCAAGACTAGACTGCAGAGATCCCTAGATTATAGTAATGACACCAAAGAATGCACTAAGACATCAGAATGTTCAACTCATCAAGAGCCTAGCCCTAATTATTTCTCCCCAATGAGAATATAGTTATTTCATTGTTTGTATTTGTCTGAATTTTCTCTTAAAATTTTTATATGAAAACAGCATTGCTCAAAAACATATATATGATTCAATGGGAAAAACTATTTCAGCAAGTATGGTTGTGATCTAGTCCTTCAGTTACAGCTGAAAAGAATGTGCAATGGTAAGAAAAAGAAGACAAAGGAAAGGGCCCTGTGAGTATATGGATTAGAGGAAGGTGAATTCTTGAATCTTCTCTCACTGAGGCCTTGGCCATGTTCACAAGTTGTGTGGGAAAACTACTTCATGATACAACGCTGTAGTTAGTCTCGGTCTCTATCATACAGAATTTTGTAGAAGACAGATTTCTAAATTGCTCCTAAAAAAAGAAAATTGCAAAAGAGATTTTCAATGATCTATTTTACATATGTCAGTGCACCATCAAACAGAATTTGGCATAGAGGGTGTACTGAGAGCAAATCAGTAATTAAACAAGCACATTTCACAGACAGTATTGTGATGGTGTCCATGCCCAACCATGAAAAGAACTAAAGGAAGGCATAGAAACCTAGTAGCTAAGATGGCTACATCATCTACAGTGGTTGTTCATCTCTATGTTCTCTTGCATAACCTCTCCCTGGTAGTCCACAGTCTCCCCCAAAATCTACAACTTTTAGTCTGTTCTCGTATGTCTTTCTTTAATACAAAAGTTCTCAACCTGTGGGTCATGACCCCTTTGGGGTTGCATATCATATATTCCCCCTTATTAGATATTTACTTTATGATTCATAACAATAGCAAAATAACAGTTATAAAGTCACAATGCAAATACATTATGGCTGGGGGCTACCACAAGGTGAGAGCCCTGTTGAAGGAATCAGAGAAAGAACTGGAAGAGCTTGAAAGGGCTCGAGATCCCTTATGAACAACAATGCCAAGCAACCAGAGCTTCCAGGGACTAAGCCACTACCTAAAGACTATACATGGACTAACCCTGGACTCTGACCTCATAGGTAGCAATGAATATCCTAGTAAGATCACCAGCGGAAGGGGAAGCCCTTGGTCCTGCTAAGACTGAACCCCCAGTGAACCTGATTGTTGGGGGGAGGGCAGCAGTGGGGGGAGGATGGGGAGGGGAACACCACAAAGAAGGGGAGGGGGAGGGATTAGGGGGATGTTTGCCCGGAAACCGGGAAAGGGAATAACATTAGAAATGTAAATAAGAAATACTCAAGTTAATAAAAAAAAAGCATTAGGAAGGTTGAAAATGACAGCTTTAAATTAATATTAGCTACCTTCCAGGTAGAGAGATTCCCAAGAACCTCTATAGGATCCACTGCAGGTCTACTCTACCCTCCATCAATTAGAGAGATGTGGTTATAGGCTATATGTAACATAGATCCATAGATGACTGTTTCTTAGTGCACAATCCCCCACCCCTTGTTCGTTTCTTAGTGCACAATTCCCCCACCCCTTGCTTGTTTCTCATGGAAAAGCCTTGATTTGGAATATTAAAGATAGCCCAGTCTAGAGTAGAATCACATTTTTGACACTCACTGGCTGTGTGATCTTAGTCTTTTTTGTGTCTCTGCTCCTACATGAGTATTATGTGATTAAATAATTATCACTAATTAATTACCCTTTGAAGTATGCACAATCATTAAAAAATAAGAATATACACATTAAAATAACAGAAGACCTCTGAAATTAACATTATCCTGCATATCCCGCCTGATCTGCCACAAAGTACTCAAAGCCCTGGCTTACTCTAAGAGAGGTGATAGATGGAAAGCATTTTATCCTGAAACGTCTTTCCTACCCTTACTTACACCTCAATGTATTTTTAGTTTGGGGTATAGAGTTCTCAAAGAAAAGGGAAGTCTCTCTTGGCCCAACCTCATTAATATCTTGTTTTCTGACATCTGAGGCAGTTTTTTAAAAGCCATCTAATGTCATAAGTTTTCCTTGGTTCTCCCAATCCATATTTGAGCAAAACATTACAAAGAACTAGTGTGTCTGGAGTTTTAACTTGTATCAATAAATCAAGGGTTAATATAGTCAAACTATGTCAACCAGTTTGTAAGATTCCATGAGCTGGTCTGTTCTTTTTATCCATGTGAACTCTTGTGAGGCTCCCATCAATGCTGTCAAATTCATGCCATGCTTATCTTTGTTCACCACATAAGCAGCCTGAAGAATTAAGACTGCGATCCAAATACAGCCCAACAGATTTTGTATGGACTGTGACCTAAAAGAAGAAGTGTTTCTTGTCTTTTTAATGATGCTACATTAATTTTATGAGTCTTCACATGAAATCTTTAGTGGTTCTTCTCAGTTTTTAAATACAAAATACATTCTTAAGAAAAATAACCATTTTAGCTTCTCCTGCCTATAGTTTTTAACTGTTGTGAGATATTCCCTCTCATACTTTGAGATTATTCCTCATGATTCCAAACATCATGACAACTGGAAAACCATGAATCATGAAGAAAGGCAGCAGCATCGTGTTCCTTACTACTGCAGGCGGTCGTGAGTATCACAGTTACCACCACACACAAGCAGAACCTGCCCATCAGTGACAATTATCATGACAGTTACTGAAGGAAGTACAATTTAAAATAACTCCAAAGTTTCCAAAAAAAAATATTCAACTCAGCTTGAACACAAACAATAAAAGGGGCAATTTGAGAATCTTTGTTGAACTAGAGACTCCCAGCATCTCATTTAATCAAGAAGGCCCAAATTCAACTAAAAGATGCATCCGAATGTCCCCTATGCCCGTTGCATAGGGAATTAGGACAGGGCATTCCTGCTGCTGAAAAACTTATGACAGCTGAATGTACAGCATAGAGGTGGTCTCACCATCTGGGATTTCATATCTGACTTTTGCTATCCTTCAGTCAGCATAGCCCTTATGACTAGAGGGATCTGTTTCTAGAGATAAAAATGTACAATGCCTGAGATGAAACTATCATACAGAATAAAGTTGGATTTATTTTTATTTTTCCATTCATTCAACAAAGACTTATTGAACATCACTATGCAGAAGTCATTATGAATGGGGTTAAGAAAACAACATAGAAGATTTTATACTTGAAAACTTCATAACCAAATGAATTTATGAGAAGTCCCTCTCCCTGGGACCTATTCTTCGTAGTCCATCAATATATGGATGAATAACATTTTGCTAAGATTCGTTTTATATATGTGAGAGAACAGACATACCTGCTCTCACATAGCATTAAACATTGTCTATAACAGCAGTCCTCAAAGAGGCTGACTTAGCTCTCTCCATGTGATAGTTGCTGACATATAAAACTATTACTCGTATCACAAAGCGGTAGAAGCTCTGCTATTTCATAGTCAAGTCAGGGATGTTGTCAGATAGTCTGCAATACATTGGATAGCTCTGCATAGCCATGAATTCTGAGATTACAACTTTAATGATGGCTTAGCGTGAGAAGCCATGATATACTGTTAAGACCTAACATCTAAATCTAAGCAGCAGATAGATAGATAGATAGATAGATAGATAGATAGATAGATAGATAGATAGATAGATAGATAGATAGATAGATAGATGGAGAGAGAGAGAGAGAGAGAGAGAGAGAGAGAGAGAGGTATTTCTTTTCCTGGTACCAAGGATTAAAGACCTTTATAGATAGCTAGAGTTTTCTGGAGGATTGGACCTTTTTGAACATCTTTCCACACCTGAAACATTTCTCATATCTTTAATGTAGAAAAGGAGACTAGCTTTCCCATCCTCCTTTGCAATGCTTGGTGTTGACGTTAGCATCCCCCATGAAGAGGAGAGGAGAGAGACAATCCACTGAGAACAGTGCTGTCTGAGAGAACAACTACTGGAAGAAAGTCAGTTTGGGGTTAGAAATGGGGACCTCAGCTGATTTCTTGTAACAGCAGAAGTGAGATTTCTAGATCTGATCTAGATTTGAGCTGTGGTCATGATCCTCAGTGGTATGAAATGGGTTCCATTTCGAAGTGACTTTCATCCAAAGAGCCTCCAGGTGTGGCTCTCTAGCCTTCTCAGGAACCTAGAATACTACCTAGAGTTCTATGAAACATTCTCTCCGCACCTTTTTTTTCCTCAGCAAACCCACTGAAGTGGTTTTGTCCCCACTGTCTGGTGATAAAAAACAGCAACAGTTCACAGCACATCTGGGATCTGAAAGAGATGTGTTTACATTTTTTAGGTCTCATTCACTGGCTGTCACCCATCATCTTATTTTGGGGTGAAAATCACTCAGGCTGTTAAAATAATAAAACATACTAGTGTGAATTGCATGAAACACACACACACACACACACACACACACACACACAAAGATTTAATAACTTCATCAACAGCAAAGAAAAAAAACCTGTTCTCTGCCACTATAAAAAGTAGTCAATGTCTCTTTCCAGACAATTTCTTACCCCTGGTCATAAATACATGCTTGTGTCTCTGTTTTGCAAGCATAGGAAACTGGAATCATAGCCCCCTTGCTCCTTTCAAATCAAATTAAAGGGAAGGAAGGAGAATAAAAGAATAAACATAAAAAACAACACCTTCATAAAGATTTTAAAGCCAGACTGCCTTTGAGCTGCCTTGAAGGTTACTTTAAGTGCCTTGTAATACCCAGTTTGCAGAGGTTCGGCTGTACCCTGGGAAAGGAAGAAAGGCTGTTTATACAAGATGTTCTTTCTTGTCCTTTACTACATTGGTTATGCTGTCATGGGTTTCTTCTTACCAGTTCATCTCATGCTAGAAGAGAGAACCCTAAACTTAGAAATCCTCACACCTGTGCATGTTGGGGTTTTTGTTTGTTTTGTTTTTAATGGAAAATGTCCCTGGTGACTGAAAATCTATACAGAATTTTCATTTCAGTGGTATCAGTCACCCAAACAGTGGAATTTAAAGTGGAATTCGAGTCTTGCTCGAATTATAACAACTGTTTATTTTATGCCCTATGTATGCCCTGCACTTGCCCTCACTATCTCTGATCTTCATGGTAATGGTTTAAGGTGGATCCCATTCTCAAGTGAAGAACTTGGGGCCTCCAGGAAGTTACATGCTTTGCTCAAGATCTCAGAGAACAGCTTATGGGTTTTGTAGAGACAAAACTCATTGTTTTTCAACTCTATCACATATTATCTCTAGCCCCCTATAACATCACCAAAGAGCAAGTGAAAGCATTATTCTTTCAAGGACCTATACTTTCTCTGTCTCTCTATCTGCTACTGTCTGTCTGTCTGTCTGTCTGTCTGTCTCTGTCTCTCTCTCATCCTCTCTCTCCCGTGTGTGTGTGTGTGTGTGTGTGTGTGTGTGTGTGTGTGTGTGTCATTTCCCACTGAAATCATGGTCCTTTTGGAATAGAAGATGATCAGTAAGGACTTGTCACATAGAATCTCATCCAATTTCTTACCTTGACCCTAATATCAAACCAGTAAACAAATAAATCCATATTTTCTACATAATGTCTTCATTTTCCTGGGCCTTATTTTTTCATCTACAGTGACAAGGAGCTTTATTTTATATGTTTCTATTTAAAGATGCCTTATTTAATACATATTCTTGATTTGTTTAAACTTAACTGATCACCAATCCAATAGGAACTTCATTTGATATGTGCGCATTCTGCACAAGGCTCATCATAACCTTCTTACCTTCTTGCACTTGGTAACATCGCATTACAATATGCTAAAAGTTCATTTGAAGCAGGAAAAAATCACTAAGGAAAGCATCAAAAATAGAAACACGATACTAAAGAAGCTGAAGATTGATCTGAATAGGAAAGTGGCATGTCAACTCATTCAACCTTGGCCAGGAATGTGTGTGCAGAGACTGACTCAAATACCTGACATTTTATACATGTTCAAGAATGACTGCAACAGACACATGAGTATCGATTTAGGATTACAAGTACTTTTATGCAAGGTTAATGAAAATGGAATCTATGAATAATCAAGACTCACAACACTGTCATATGCTATACTGCTCAACCCTCAGGACAACCCCATAAGATATTTCATCAGCATTCTACAGAAAACAAAAATGAGAATTTGAAGGTAGAATGGGTTTCCTAATGACAGGATTGCTTAATGGTGAGGATAGGATTTAAACATGGCCAAAATAGTCTTAGCTCCACGATGCTGTTTTTGTGTACTGTATTGATTCTTAGAAGAAAAACTCAAATATCCTGAGTGAGGTAACTCAATCACAAAAGAACACACATGATATACACTCACTGATAAGTGGATATTAGCCCCAAAACTTGAAAATCCCAAAATACAATTTACAGACCACACGAAGAAGAGAGACCAAAGTGTGAATGATTGAGTCTTTCTTAGAAAGGGGAATACAATACTCACAGGAGGAAATATGGTGACAAAGTATAGAGCAGAGACTGAAGGAAAGGCTATCCAGAGACTGCCACACATGGGGATCCATCCCATATGCAGTCACCAAATCCAGTCACTATTGGGGATGCCAAAAGGTGCAAACTAACAGGAGCCTGATATAGCTGTCTCATGAGAGGATCTGCCAGAGCCTGACAGGTACAGAGGTGGATGCTTGCAGTCAACCATTGGTCTGAGAATGGGGTCCCCAAAGGAGGAGTTAGAGAAAGGACTGAGGTAGCCCAGGAGGTTTACAACCCCATAGGAAGAACAAAAATATGAACCAACCAGATACCCCAGAGCTCCCAGGGACTAAACCACCAATCAAAGAGTACACATGGAGTGACCCATGGCTCCAGCCACATATGTAACAGAGGATGGCCTTGTCAGGTATCAATGGGAGGAGAGGCCCTTGGTCCTGTGAAAACTCAATGTGCCAGTGTAGGGAATGCCAGAGCTGGGAGGTGGGAAGGAGTGGGTGGGTGGGTGGGGGAGCACCCTCATGGGGTGGGGGCATGAGATGGGGGTTTTCCATAGGGGCTACCAGGAAAGGGAATAACATTTGATATGTAAATAAAGAAAATATCCAATAAAAGAAAAAAGAAAAAAAAGAAGAAGAAAAGCTCAAGTCTGACCCACCCCAATTCTCAGTTTTCCTGATGGTTCCTGCTCCCTGACTAATCTGATTGTCTTTTCTAACCTCCATTCCTCTAGTCCCCACAACACCTTCCCTACAATTGAACAAATTCACTCCTCTTTGTCTTCTGCTGCTAAATTCTGCTGCTGGCTTCAAGCGCTTCACTTACATGCTCTCCAGCAGGCAGCTAGTCCACATGAGAAAGCCAGTTGGTAGCTTGGTGCTGATCCAGTCTGCCTTTGTTATGTTCAGCTCAGACCTGGAGAAGATCAGTGATCTGACCAATGTTTGTGAGAACCAGACAACACTTAAACCCAGACCTGAGGACCATGAGTGATTGCCTCCATGATTCATTTGACATCCCCTTACTTCTCCAAAAAGTTACCCCTGGTCTCAGAGCAAACAATTGAAACCATGGTGGGGAGGGAAGAAAACAAAAACTAGGCAACCCCCTCCGTTAGGTGCTTTCAACCTTTTTCAAAAGAGCTTTAGAAAGGAGACAAAGTTGATGATTGTGTCTGTGGGCCAGGCATCCTCCTGTACTAACAGACTCTAACAAGCCAGTGAACAATAATAGCACAGAACCTCCAGTCTATGAATTTATACAGTTCCTTTCATCTCTAAGTCTCAAGTCTCCTTCTAGACATTATCTCACTCTTCCCAGAGCACCCAGTAGAGAGAGACCAAATGAATGTTGTACCCATCTTATTGATGTAAAAATTCAATTTCAGAGGCATTAAGGGACTTTCTTAAAAAAGCCAAAGCTTTGGACTAACAAATCTAAATCTTTAAGGACTGGGAATGGGGAGGATACTCAGACAGCAAAGTGTGTGAACTTTAAGTATAAGGACCTGAGCTGAAGCCTTAGAAGCCATACCTAAAAATGCTGGTCTAGTGAAGAGTACTTATAAGGCCAATGTTAGTGATGTGGGATAAGGTAGATAGATCCCAGAGGCTTATTAGTCAGCTGATAGACTGAGTCAAATAGATAAGATCCAGGCCACTTAGAGAGACTATCCCCAAAAATAATGTAGCTGATGTCTGAGAAACAGCACCCACCAATATCCTCTGGCATTCATGTCCATGCATGCCCCATACACATAAACATTAAGATACACACATGTGCGTACACACACACACACACACACACACACACACACACACACACACACGTCTTTTCAAGTTCTGTTCCTTTTCACATAAATAATTGTCTAGAAATGAATTAATGAAACTAATATTAGTGAAAATAGAGGATTGCTACTTATGGAAGATTTTCCATGTCAGTGTCTTACGTAAAGCATCTCATTGATATTTGGCATCTATACTATAAACTGATAATTATAATCTTTGTTTTATAGGCATGATCATGGTTCTAAATGGTGAGCATCAGAGGCAAGACCTGATCATGGGTCTCCATGACCTCACAGCGGGCTTCATTAATAGAAATTCAAAAGTGCCTTGCTGGAGTATACACGAAATGAACATCTAGCAAGAACAGACTATGTGCCAGCCTCTGGGGCTCCTAAGGCAGCAAAGGAGCTTCTTCCAGGAGTTCACACTCATTTGAAGAAAGAAGAATAAATGAATGACTACAAAATATTCGATTATATATTCAGCTAGCACAGTCTCTACAACAGGCACTGTATTCTGTGCTCACTGTGCATCATGATCCAAGGAACAGTGTGCCCAGCAACCTGTGGAGGATCAAAAAGAGGTAGGACCTTGAGTTCATGTACTGTGTCTTGAAATCTATTCCAAATCCAACACAATACTATCTAACATATTGAGGTTCATTTTAACATTACTAAATATTTCTTTGTAAAGTTGCTTTTCTTCTTTCCATGTTTTTTTTTTTCCGGGAGATTTCAATTTGTTCTCCCTGTTTACTAGCAAATACAAATGACTCCCAACGCACTGAAACTATGCCACTAGAGTGCACAAGCTCAATTTAAAAGTATCTGGCCCAAAGCCAATTCCATTAAGACTACTTTGATTCAATATCTTCAGTGTCTTCCAAGCACTAGTCTGAACTGTACAAGAACTGGGAAAAAAATGTTAGGAAAGATAAATTATTTACATCCAGAAAAGTTAGAGCCATGCCCCAGAATAGTCACAGGAAAGCCAGCAGATAAAACCAAGAGGACTAAGTGTTATGCTCCATAAGGTCTGAGTTTCTTTCATAGTTGCACATAAGAAGCGCACACACACACACACACACACACACACACACTGACACACACACTGACACACACACACACACACACACACACATGCACACACACACACATATAGACTCACAGACACACACACACACACACATATAGACACACAGACACACACACAATCACACACACATACACACACACACACACACAATTTGATCTGATAGATTCCAACTCATTTGGTCTATACTAATGAAGCACAAAATGACAGCTAGCCTCATGGCTCTCTGTGAGAGCACAGACAGGAGCAGGCTTTCCTGTGGATCCTGTTGTCTGATGCTCTGTAAGCCAGCCTGGGCCAGCACTTCCTATCTGCCCTATTCCAAAGCCTGAGAACTGCTTTTTAGTGACACTCTTAGGAGTGACCTCTACTTGCTCCCTAAAATTTCTTGAATGACTATTTACATTTCTTTGACCATGACGTTTCTAAACTTAGCACTATTACCTTTAGTGTTGGATGACAATTGCTAAACAAGGATTTCTCCATGCCCATGGGAAAGACAATGCACTGGCTAGCATGTTTTTCTTCATTGCCACAGCCTGGCAAAAATAACACAACAAGTGAATCACCACATTTACCTATATCCAAGTTCTTCATGTGCCCCTCTCCATCTTGAACCACTCCAAGAGCCTTGGCTTTTCTGCCTCTCCTACTATCAGATTCAAGTAACATTTATTGAGAATATACTATGTATATTTCAGGTTCACAAATGGTATTTATTCATATCCTCTGGATGTCCCTGAGAAGTACATTGTTTATGACATGGTACAGATGAAGTCCCCAAAACTGAGGGGTGGGGGGATGGAGGAGAGAGTAAATAGTTGAGTGGAGAGGATCTATCTTCCCAAATCAAAACTCCAGACTCCAACCTCAGTACTCTGTCTCTTAATGTGAATCAACTATCTTCTGTAACCACTCAATGCATCAAGGGGAGGAATTGAGACACCAACCCAGTCACAAAACCTCTGACATACAGTTTGTCCTGCCTACAGAATGTGCTGAGATTGCAGTCTAGCTTAACATCCGAAAAAAATCCAAGTTCATCTAGCAACTGATGGAAACAGATGCACAGTCCCAGAGCCAAATATGTGGAGTTCAGGGAGTCCTTCTGCAGAGGAAGGGGAGGATGGATTGAAGGAGCAGAGGTGTCAAGGATACCACAAGAACAGGGCCCATAGAATCAATTGACAGGGACTTAAGTGGACTTACAGAGATCAGGGAGCATGTGCAGGTCTGACCTAGGTTTTCTGTATATGCATTATGTTTGTGTACGTCAGTGCCCTTGTAGGATTCCTAATAGTGAGAGTAGGGGATGTCCCTGACTTTTTCACCTGCTTTTGGACCCCTTTTTTCTCCTACTGAGTCACCTCATCCAGCACTGATAAGAGAATATATGCCTAGCCTTATTGGAGTTCGTTAATGCTGTATTTGGTTGATGCTCCAGGAATGCCTGCTCTTTTCTGAGGGGAGAGAATGGGGAGATACAAGGGGAAAGAGAGGATGGGGAAGAGAGATTGGGTGAGGCAAGGGAGGGAAAACTGCAGTCAGGATGTAATATATGAGAAAAGAATGATAAAAAGAAAACAACAATGTTGAACAAATGTCTCGGTGGTTGGGGCAGGAAAGAGATTAAGATAAAGAGAGAAATGAAGAGGAACGAGGGGTAGAAAATACATTACAATTTTCTCCATTCCAGGGGCCCACCCCAAAACTACTGAATAGACTCGACCAATTCTTAGGCAGTTTGCCCAGCTGTTTCTGTCAAGTGAAATTTATGAGCCACTGCAGGACACCACATGTAGTTTCATCAGAGACAAATTCCTTCTCTGCAAACAGAATGTGTAGAATGGATAGAAGAGAGAACACTTGCTTGCCACACCCCGGTACCCTTGTTTTCAGGAGTGTCCTTTGTAGAGACAGTTTTTGAGAGAAGTGAACACACACATCCCACCACTGATGTTAATCAGTAAATACTACTATCAGACCCTTTAGTGGGTGACAGAGTGGCAAGAGAAATAGGTACAGTTCTTTCTCCATGCTTATAAAATAATACTAATACATGGACGGTAATAGGATTGTAATTGTGAGGGGAAGTCAGTAGGGAGATATATACAAGGATACTACAGAAAAGAGATGGGAATGCCTGTCTTTAAATGACATTTCTGCTTATGTCCTTCAGGCAGGAGCATGGGAAATTGGAAGAAACGGAAGGGCAAAAGCAGACAGAGACTATAATATTCTGTAGTTGGCTTTTCACATGGATTTTAAAGATTCAAATTCAGGTCTTCTTCCTTGCAGAACAAGTGCCCATATCCACTGAGCCATCCTTGCAGCCTTATTTCATTTTAATATATGGAATTTGGAGGGATTTGGTGATTTTCCCCCAGCTTTCTCCATCAATGGCATATCAATGTCAATTCAGTTCTCTTTGGACTGGTCAAGTCATCTTCGGGTACCATAAAATTTTCTCAGTATAAAAGCATGAAACAGATGTCAATAAATCAAATCCACTTCACGTTCTAAGGGGTCAAGTAAATCTGAAGAAAATGCTGACTTTGGCACTGCACTGAAGTGGACTATCAAGTCTTCCAACAGTTAAAATTATGGTCCTGGCAATTATGATATAAAAAAAAAAAGTCTCCTCCTTACCCTCAGGCTCCCTCTTCCTCTACTTGATAGCTCATTGCCCTTCTCCAATTTCCAACATAGCTGGCCCCCTTTACTCAATTTATGCAGAATCCCTCATCCTCTTACCATCAAACCCTCCAGCCATCGCTTCCACCTGGGCATCTCTCTACTCATTGGCTTCCTAAGGCAGACAGCTAAGTCACTCTTACTTTTTCTGACATGGCTAGCTCCCAGACTTCCAGTCCATATGCACCAAATTCTTCACTATGAACTGTGGCCTTGGCTATACCACTTTCCCATTCACTGGCCTCTATTTAGTTTCCTTGCCTGAGACATCATGACAATCTCAGTGTCCAACAACACCTGGTCCACACTCTATCCATGCCTTCCCAAGTGAGTTACCTGTGGAAGTCCCGTGCTTGGTTTAGTTGACTAATGCTTTTACCTTCCAGGTTATTTTCTATGCCTCGGAAACATCAAGAAGTCCTCAGTGAACCCTAAAGAACATGATTAGGGATGTTGTACCACCCATTTACCTGGAACCCAATGCAATACTTAACAGGTTAACAGGTATCCAAAGATATACCTTTAATGAAGAAATGAATGAGCATTGTTTTTTTAAAAAGCACAAGAGATGTACAACAATGCCAAGCAACCAGAGCTTCCAGGGACTAAGCCACTACCTAAAGACTATACATGGACTGACCCTGGACTCTGACCTCATAGGTAGCAATGAATATCCTAGTAAGAGCACCAGTGGAAGGGAAGCCCTGGGTCCTGCTAAGACTGAACCCCCAGTGAATGTGACTGTTGGGGGAGGGTGGCAATGGAGGGAGGGATGGGAGGGGAACACCCATAAGGAAGGGGAGGGGGGGGGATGTTTGCCCAGAAACCGGGAAAGGGAATAACACTCGAAATGTAAATAAGAAATACTCAAGTTAATAAAAAAGAAAGAAAGAAAGAAAGAAATACTCAAGTTAATAAAAAATAAAATAAAATAAAATAAAAAGCACAAGAGAATGAATGAATGTTGGAAGATCCAGCAACTCTGAAGCCTCTGGGTGCATGAGATTAATTTTGTCTTTCATTTTCTATACTTTACAACATATAATGTCCTCCCAACATACACTCGCAGTTATCTTTTTCTCTCGTAGGGTACTGGGTACTAGCCTTTTTTGTTCCAGATACATACTCTGTGTCCTATTTCTCATTCTCCAGAACCTAATAGGTATGCAATACAACATCAACCAGCAACTCAAATTTTAGTGACAATGATGAAGAGCTAGTTTTCTTTTTTTTTGGAGCTGGGGACTGAACCCAGGGCCTTGCACTTGCTAGGCAAGCACTCTACCACTGAGCTAAATCCCCAACCCCGCTAGTTTTCTTATATCTCATCTCTTCCTATAGCTTAATCTGACTCATCTACTTGAGCTCTGCCTTTTCTACTTGCATAACATCACCCTCATGTCTCCAAAATCACACACACACACACACACACACACACACACACACACACACACACCTTGGAAAATGATAAAGAAAATCATTTTGGGAGTGTAGAATGAATGACATGTGATTTATATAGTTGAAATATGTTAATATAATCTATAATCTATTCTTGATTTAGAAAGGCAAGAAACGGAGGGACACACAGGTTAAACACCTGCCGTGAAGTTGGGCAACTGGTGAGGGATGAAGCCAGAGCTTGGGTTTTGCTGTTCTTTTCTTATCTGTCCATTCATTTATTCATTGAACAAATATTTAGAGTACCTAGGACGTTCTGCTTCCAGACTGTATCACTTTGGGGTGGAATCATTCATTTGGCAGACATATCAATTTTGTTGCTTAGACAAAGCGAAGGCAGGAACCAGAGGATTACAGAATAATTGACTCCTCATCAGGAGAAGGGGAGGGGTCGGAAGGCAGCTTTTAGTTTCTGGTGAGACCTATGAGTGGAAGACCATTCTTCCAATGGAGCTACCCTCCTCCGTAGCTCTAGGTTGAATGAATTGCATGAATTGAGGAATGAGTGAGTGTCGAGACTTGTTTTATTGGTATTTACAAAAGTAGGTTTTAAAGGATCAGCGGTTTGCAGATTCCATTTGGGTGTGTCATACCCACCTTTCATTCATCGCATCCAAGTGAGGCTGGGGCATGCATCAGTGAGTAAAGATTTTGAGCAGGGATTTGGAGAACCCAACCCTCCTGAAGGGGGTGGCTGCTGAGATTGTCGTTAATTATTCTTCTGCTACTAAGGTGGCAGCGAATCCTTGGACAGGGATTTACCTGACTATTCCAAATTCCTACAGTTAGGTGTTTATACCTATTAACCCTTTTGAGCTGTGTTCAATGGGACTGGTGCTTTAAAAAGGCTACGTACATTTCAATTACTTCCAAACCAACAAGCCATCGTCTGTTATCTCTGCACAGGGTAAAGGCTGCTTTATTCATTATTGCTTCATTCAGTACCAAGCCTGATAACCAGATGGATGCTAAATGAGATTTTGAGTGTCTTAGTTACTTTCCTGTTGCTGTGACACAAACCATGGTCAAAGGCAACTTAAGGAGACACGTGTTAGAGCTTACAATTGTGGAGGGGTAGATGTCTTCAGTGGTGGGAAAAGCATGGCAGCAGGATGAAGGAACAATAAGCTGGCAGATCACATGTCAAGTACACTCAAGAAACAGGAAGTATGAACCAGAAGTAGTTCACAACTCTTAACTCTCAAAGGCCAACCTCCTACCTCCATCCAGTGACATGCTACCTCCAGCAAGCCTCCACATTCTAAAAGGTCGTGATCTCTCCCAAATAGTTCTGCCAACTGAAAAGCAAGTGTTCAAATATATGAGCCTTTGGGAAACATTTTTTAATTCAAACTACTGTAGTAGAAAACAAAATAAGGACTGATAAAGAAACACATCTAAAGATGTCTGTTTTGGTTTTAGAAGTCTCTTGGATAGCCTTGGCTAACCATTCAGAAGAGAGTTCAAATGTCTAGGATTAAAATTTTAGTTAGGTGGTCTTTGGGACTAAAAGGGAACACCATCAGTTCAAATTAGCAAGCTTCATTAAAACTAAATTATACATGTTTATACAAGTAGTTACATATATATATGTATATATACATATATATGTATGATAATGTTTTTGTTACTTCCCCTTTTATGACTAGTACCTAATATGATGTCTTGTGGCTTTCCCAGGCAACCTTATTGTTATTTTACATATCTGTATTTACCTTTCTAACCCTTCCCTGAAGAGCCTGCTCTCTTTTCCTGTTTGCTCTGTCTCATCACTTGTATTAGTGGAATGAATGAAGTGATCTGGACTTGAGGCTGGAGAGATAGCTGGACAGCAAGGGACCTGCTCTCAACATAGCCCATAGAATCAACTAAGCTGGGCTCATAGAGGCTCACAGAGACTGAAGCACCAATCACAGAGTCTGCATGGTCTGCACCACATCCTCTGAATATATACTGTGGGACTGGGGGTGTCTGAATCTTTTGCCTGCTCTTGGCACCCTTTTCCTCCTCTTGGGTTGCTTTCTCCAGCCTTGATATGAGGGTTTGTGGCTAGTCTTGTTGTATCTTGTTATGCCATGTTTAGTCAATATCACTGAGAGTGCTGCTTTTTTCTGAAGAGAAACAGAAGAGCAGTGGATCTGAGGTGGATGGCAGGGGTGGAGCTGGGAAGAGTGGAGGGAGGGGTCTATTGTGGTTAGGATGTATTGTATAAGAGAATAAATAAAATAGGGAAGAGAGAGAGAGAGAGAGACAGAGACAGAGACAGACAAAGAGACAGAGAGACAGAGAGACAGAGAGACAGAGAGACAGAGAGACAGAGACAGAGACAGAGAGAGAGACAGAGACAGAGAGACAGAGAGACAGAGACAGAGACAGAGAGACAGAGACAGAGAGACAGAGAGACAGAGAGACAGAGACAGAGAGAGACAGAGCACTGCTCTCCCAGAAAGTTCTAATGAGGTTCCCAGTACCCACATTAGGCATCCCACCAGCTCCAGGGAATTTGACAACTTTTTCTGGCCCCAGAAAACACACACACACACACACACACACACACACACACACACAGAGAGAGAGAGAGAGAGAGAGAGAGAGAGAGAGAGAGAGAGTACTCTGGCATGTCTTACTCTATTGGTCCATCTATTGGCACATCTTATTCACTGAGACTCTTACAGCATCCATATTCTGTTCATGGAAATGGAAATAATATTGTTTATTTGTCCATATTATGGTAAGGATTAAATTAAATCAATGAATTAATTAAAATTTAAATGTATTTGCAAATCACATAGCTTACAACTGTTCCAATGCTACAATAAGAAGGAGATGCTTTCAAGATTTCAAAGAGCTCAGAATAGCCATGAAACTCCCGGCCTTGATCAAGCAGTGATTGGCTTTCTGTGAGCCATGTTCATGGTAACATACTTCCGCTAATCAATCAGTTTTCTACTTAGGTGTCTTGATATGTATTAGTTGTAAGTATGTGGGTGTGCATATGCCACGTGTGTGAGTAGTTGCAGAGACCAGGAAAGGGCACTGGAGTTCCAGCTCTGTAGGAACTGGGATTACAGACAGTAATCCCACAGAGCCACTAATATGCAACTGGGAACCTAAATCTGGTTAATACTCTTAAAAGAACAGTAAGTGTCATTAACCTCTGAGCCATCTCTCCATCTCCAGAGTCCACATTTAAATAAGGGATGCTGGAATGTAGATCTGAAGAGAAAAATCTAAGTTGCCATTGTCAAAAGCTACAGTGATGGTGTGAGATATGACTGAATCCTATCTCTTCACCAATCTTTATTGAGCACTTTGTGTGTGTGTGTGTGTGTGTGTGTATGTGTGTGTGTGTGTGTGTGTGTGTAAATTTCAAGATAAAATAATAAGAAGCAATTAATATTAGAATTATCTCCTAAAATGTTATCTCATGGTCTACTTTGCTTCCCTGAGCCTCAGTTTCTCTATCTGCCGAGGAAGCTGCTTGGGAGACACATGCTCAAGGTAGTTTCCACTATGACCTTTCGCATCTAATAATTCTCTAATGCCAAAGTTTAAGCGGTAAATGTAACCCCCCCATACACACACAGCCCACATCTGGGCTATTCTTTTTAAGAAATAAAAATCCCTCTGTTGGTTAACTTAGCCGAATAACAATATCTGAAGATAATCTCTAAATTTCGTTTGTGCCTCGGGAATCCCAAATGATGTCATCCCAAAACAATGACACTTAGACCATTCGTGAATGACTCTACCACATTTTCCTGCATTATCCTCAGTGCAGTCCTCTAAGGGGGTATTATCGACACATTTTACCAGAGAGATCATATAATCTTAAAAGGATTAACCTATTTGCAACCCTGAAAGGAATTAGCTTGGCAAAGGCCTAAAATCAGATCTCCTGTTTATACCCTCTCCCCTCCCCTTTCAAGTGCCTTCATGATTGCGACTGGGAAAGGCGGGTTCAGGGACCTGGAATTTAACCAAAGAAGCTAGTAGACCAGGCCAAAAGCCCACAGCTCCTCTTCAAGCGCCGAGAATCTTGGAATGGGTTAAGTCCTCTCTGGCTCAGTCCCAAGAGACATTAAATTCACCTGTACTTGCTCTGAAATAAATCAGTGTCCCTTTCTGCTCCGCTGTTGTCTGGAAATAATGCAAATGCCAGGGCCTGCACTGTCTTTGTGCTTCCCTAGAAGGATGCACATAATAAATTGTCCCTTAATACTGTTAAAGAGACATTTTCCTCTTACTCAGGAGCTTTTGAGGTTGATCACGGCTACTCACCCAGCGAGGAGGACATGCGTCTTGTCACTGGGCCCACTTACTCCTGTGGCCTCTCATTGCTCCTTGGCTTCTCGTTTTATTAGGTTCAAGGATATGTTCTCCAGCCTCTTTGTTGAGGCACAGGAGTGGCTGGTAATCGAGATGGGTTCTCTTGTTTGTGCTTTGAATTTGTTTCACGTGTTTGTATGTTTATTTATTCGGGTGTTTGGAAGCTGAGGGAAAATGGTCCATGCCATTCATCATTTGGAAGAATGCCAAGCGGTTTCCACAGAGGACAGAAGGCATTGGTCTCCCCTGCAGGAAGCCACTGCTGCTCCTTAATTGTTTGCTGGAGGAAGAATCAAGGGTAAAATTTAAAGTAAATGGCTGGCCATCTTGCGCTAATTCATCAAAGCGTGTTTCGAGTCAGTAGTCAGAGCATGCATCAGCCCCTGGCGCCACCAACTTCCACGAGAGTGGAAACATTAGCAGAGCTCCAAGCAGACGAAATCCTTAGGAGGCATTCAGCAGTGCTTGAAAAGCAAAGGAAGAAGAGACGGCGATTTCTATGCATACTCGTGCTCCGTTTCCCACATGGGAAACACCAGTTGTCTGTGACCTAGTTATCAGAGAGAGGAAGCTGGGAAGAAAACCCACAAAGCAGTTTACTGTGTGAATCCCGTATTCCGAGGCACCCTGTGTGCTGAGAAAATAATTAACATCACCTACTTGACTCTTGTCCTTTTGCATAGATATTTTTTGATAGTAATAAAAATCAATCCACAAAGGTAACTCGAAATGAAGGGCAAGGTTGGGGGGAAGAGGGGTAGAAATAGACCACAGTGTAACCCAGGTTTATGCGAAGCTGAAAGTGTTTTTGAAAAT
Organism: Rattus rattus; assembly: GCF_011064425.1. Lineage (NCBI taxonomy): Eukaryota > Metazoa > Chordata > Mammalia > Rodentia > Muridae > Rattus > Rattus rattus. Next base: position 236,922,325 of record NC_046154.1, on the reverse strand, counting down.
CTGTCAGCACAGTCTCCAGTACACACACAGTCTGTCTCCCTCTCCTCTTCCCTCATTATGTGATTACTTCTGAAATGGTTTGTGCTCTTAAATCATCACTATAAAGATCTTTATTTTTGTTTTTCAGTGTGCAGACATTCATCTCCTCTGTAAATATTTATTGAATCGTACCCTGTAGCTGGCACTATTCAAGATGCCAATGATATAGTGGTGAACAGGGCAGACAACACGCCTGCCCTTGTGGAATGTACTTCTTACTGCAGGGCTAGAGAATCAACAAGGGGAATACGGAAAAGACACTGTGGAAGAGCAGCAGTCGGGGGTTCGAAGAACTGATCAAAAGAGGGGAATTGAAATGTTGGACAAGGTAGTTGAGATCTTGAATAAAATGAGGGTGTAAAACCCTACGGAGGAGGTCCTTTTTTAGTAAAGTCCTGTCGGGGAAGAGCCCTGCTATGATTGGGTCGTTCATAATATTGTGGACCTAAGAACTGCAGAGAGCGTGGGTTGGTTTAAGAGCAGTAAGGAAGCCAGTGATGTCCTGCACAGATGAGTGAAGGGGACCAGTTAAAGTCAGAGATCTGGAGAGACAGGTCACAGAGAACCTTGTGAGTTACAGTGAGGAGTTGTTTTTATGATGATTAAACAAGGTGACAAAGCCCCCCTCAAATTGATTAACTATGTCACCTTCTAAGATCAGAAGTCCTTTCTTCCTGTTAAGTCAAAAATCTCCTAGTCACACAAAGAAGAAATCTAAATAGTAGTGGCCCATGCTTCCAGAACCGTCCTAAATTCCCCAGGCTTACCCAAATACCGGTCTAGAAGATTAATTAGAAAACATTTTCTCTCCTTATCTTCTATCCAGAGAGTTCTTGATATGATACAATATAATAGAGTTATCATAAATGGCTGTAAGAGGTTATGTTACTAATTTATGCCAAATAAAGTTGGAACTATTTTTAATAAATTAGACTTAATTAAATATCATTATTTTCAATTCTGAAATTTTCAATGTGTATTTAAACAAACAAACAAAACCAAAACAAAACAAAAATTCCAGGATTTTAGGGCTGGGCAAAGGTTGTGTACACCTTTAATCCCAGCATTTGGGAAGCAGAAGCAGGCAGATCTCTGTGAGTTCCAGGATAACTTAGTTTACCTACAAAGCCAGTTCCAGGACAGCCATGGCTGTTAAACAGAGAAATACTGTCTCAAACAAACAAGCAAACAAACCAACACAGGGCTTTACTGGTAGCTCTGGTGGACCCAGAAGTCATTATGTAGGCTAGACTAGGCTTCGTTACATCAGTCTCCCTGACTCTGCCTTCTATAGCTGAGATAACAGGTGTATGTCCCTACAGCTAACCCAGTCTGCAGTTCTGAGTGGAAAGGAAGGGTGATCATGCGTCTGGAATGTCATAGCAACACCAAATCTAGGCACGTACTCACTTTAACATTTCTTTTGTGACTCTTGGTGGCAAGCAGTGTGAACAGCACTTCCATAAGGAACAGGATTAGAATGTAAGAATATTTATCTGGAAAAATAAATTCATTTCTCCCCCACAGAACCACTGCAAAGATAGATATTGTATAGAATGTTTATCGCTCAGTTTAAAGAGCAGTGAACTCATAGCAAGGACCAGACAAAGGTCTTTTTCTGAGGATAATTGCAGAATGAATTACTGTGCTGCTCACATAATTAAATGCAAGGAAGTTACCATCTGTAGATCAGACTCTTCACATGAGAGAGGAAATTACTAAATATATATTTACATAGTTCTCATGAATATGCATTTTGTAAATGCACAAATATGTACAATTACTTGATAGACTGTTTTGGTTCCTATCTTCCGAATATTTAATACAACTGTAAATGTTTAATTCATATTTACAGGGGATGATTGAACAGTTTCAGAATTATCCCAAGCCTTGCTAGAAACAAGATTGAGTGTTTCTAGTTTATCTGTACACCAAGAATTGGCTAATGGAACCCACACTAACTGATTCAATAATGATTTTCTTACAAAGCCTATTGAACAAAGCAGCTGGCAAAAGCCAGCTTCTGTTATGTAGCAGACACACTTGATTCTAATCCAATGGTGGCCGACAGAGCCCTGAACTGGATTCCATTAGTTTATTGTATTTCTTTCTGGAACACCCCTCATCACTGAACCTTAGTTCATAAAAAACTCGCATTCCAAATCAAAACAACCCTGAGATTTCACCTCACACCAGTGAGAATGGCTAAGATCAAAACTCAGGTGACAGCAAATGCTGGCGAGGATGTGGAAAAGGGGAACACTCCTCCATTGTTGGTGGGGTTGCAGACTGCTACAACCATTCTGGAAATCAGTCTGGAGGTTCCTCAGAAAATTGGACATTGAACTGCCTGAGGATCCAGCTATACCTCTCTTGGGCATATACCCAAAAGATGCCCCAACATATAAAAAAGACACGTGCTCCACTATGTTCATCGCAGCCTTATTTATAATAGCCAGAAGCTGGAAAGAACCCAGATGCCCTTCAACAGAGGAATGGATACAGAAAATGTGGTACATCTACACAATGGAATATTACTCAGCTATCAAAAACAATGACTTTATGAAATTCGTAGGCAAATGGTTGGAACTGGAAAATATCATCCTGAGTGAGCTAACCCAATCACAGAAAGACATACATGGTATGTACTCATTGATAAGTGGCTATTAGCCCAAATGCTCGAATTACCCTAGATGCCTAGAACAAATGAAACTCAAGACGGATGATCAAAATGTGAATGCAGATCGCTCCTGAGAGACACAGCCAGAATACAGCAAATACAGAGGCGAATGCCAGCAGGAAACCACTGAACTGAGAACAGGACCCCTGTTGAAGGAATCAGAGAAAGAACTGGAAGAGCTTGAAGGAGCTCGAGACCCCATATGTACAGCAATGCCAAGCAACCAGAGCTTCCAGGGACTAAGCCACTACCTAAAGACTATACATGGACTGACCCTGGACTCTGACCTCATAGGTAGCAATGAATATCCTAGTAAGAGCACCAGTGGAAGGGGAAGCCCTGGGTCCTGCTAAGACTGAACCCCCAGTGAACTAGACTTTTGGGGGAGGGCAATGGGGGAGGGGTGGGGAGGGAACACCCATAAGGAAGGGGAGGGGGAGGGGATGTTAAGCGGAAACTGGGAAAGGGAATAACACTCAAATGTATATAAGAAATACTCAAGTTAATAATAATTAAAAAAAAAAAAACTCGCATTCCACCTTCAGTCTCTGCTTTCTATGCCCAGAACAACACTCTTTAGATTGACGGCAAGATTCTGTTATGACATCACTTGTCTGTAAGATCTGTCTTAACTTTCCACTAAGATTTTCTATGGTTCCATTGCTAGGTTCCTGATGCTTGTTACATCCCCATGCCTCTTCACCTTTCTCTCTATCACTATCCTTCCACATATAATGTCACTAATTTATGATTTTTTTTCTCTGTCTTTATGCCCACTTACTCATAGAAACACTCCAAATCCTAGAACAGAGCTGACAACTAACAGAAAATAACTCAATAAACAAAAAAAAAGGAGGCAACTGAAGTTCAAACTCAGCACAGGAATGGAGCAAGGACAGTACAGGAGAAGACTACTGTGAATGCACGTGACACGTCACTGGCCAGCTCTCCAGTACTGTGCCCATTTCATATACAGGATAGCTCATAGGAACAGCTCTGATGGGGAAGACTCGCTATCCTATTACATATGTATGAACTGTTATTGTTAGAGTTGCCTCCTGAGAGTGATCTAAAAATTAAACACGTAAAAAAATTAAACTATCCATGCTTAGACAGGGAGTAGGGTGTGTGGTCAGAACATATCAATGGTTTTGTGCTAATATGGGCTTGTTTGCAGAGTGATGCTTACCTGGAAATTATTCATATAAGCCAAAAGCCAAGATAATCTATAAAATATGGCCCATCATTGTAGTGTCAAAAGAAAAGGATTTTCAAATGAAACGATTAAAGCAGGCATATTGCCACAAAAATAGAAAAAGCTAAATCTTGGAGGAAAGTATTTCATGAATACCAAACATCAAATTGCAAAAATATTTATGCAATTTAGATAATGAGGAGATGAAGGCACCAGAGGCTAAAAGGTGTGTTTCAAGCAGTTTGGGGCAGATTAAATTCCATTTACGACTGAGAATTAATCTAGTGAAATTATTCTATTAACCTACCTCCAAATCCAAGATCGCTGCAATACAAGTGAGAACCAGTATCAGTATCAGAAGTCAATACAGAAACAGCCAAAACTCAAAAGACAAAAAAGACCAAGGGGCGAAGGTAGGAGGGTGGGGGAGGGGGGAATGAGAGGCACACTCTAATTCTCCTATCCACAGATGTCACCAACATTCTGGTGAATAAAATTGTTGGCAATTATCAGAACCACATTCTTGTAATAAGTGAATAGTATTTATAGCTTGCCATACATATGTGGACGCTTAAGTGAATGTTTAGTGAACTGTAAATTGTGTGGGTTCAGTTCTGCTCAACTAATCCTATAGTCCATAATTACATAGTCTCAAATCTGTGCAAACCCTTCAATTATCAGGAAGACTCTCTGAACCATGGGGGGCCAAGTGACAGCAGTTATCAAAACCCTGTTGCCCACATGGATGTAGAGAAAGAAGTAGAGAATTTTTAAATCCTCAGTAGCATGATAAACTAGCTAACGAAAACTACCCGGTTAGGAAGTTGTTTGAAATGATGTCTCTGTTCATAACATTCGTTTGTCTTTATGCACCCAAGGGATATAACTTCTATAGTCACAGATCTATCACTGAAACCCTAGAAACAGTGTTGTTTGCTCAATCATATTTGTTACCAAATTGTCTTTAAGTGGTGCGAAAAGAAAAACAACATGTATATTCAACTATTTTGGATATGGATCGATCCTTTAACTTTATTAAATTGGGCGTATAGAGATGTAATTTAGAGTCTCATAAGTGTTTCAAATAGTTGTATAACTGCTACCATCAGATAAAATTTGCATCACTTCAAAATTTTCCTCAAGTAGAAAATACATCTTCCCATTCCCAGAAATGTACTGATCTAGTTCTGCCCCTATGTCTCTGCCTTTACTAAATAATTTCAAAAATACAGTCAGGTAGCACATAACTTATGTGGGGCTTTACTCAGCCTGGTGTTTATGGTTCAATCCTTATCCAGATATAAACTTTCTATTAGTCACACTGTCATGGTTAACTTTCTGTTGCTGTGAAAAGCACTATTGACCAAAGGCAACTTGAAAGAGACAGGGGTATTTCAGATTACACATGAAAATCCATCATCTCTATCCTGCCCACAGTGAGGTGTATACTCAGCCATCAATTAACAAGCAAGAAAGTGTTCCCACAGCTCCCTGGTGTCTCTAGACTGTTTCAAGTTGGCAAAACGAGTACAGCTTCTATGTATTGTATAGAGCAAAGAATTTCTTTGTGACAATTTAAACACATGTCTACACTTGGTTTATCATTGACTCCATTATTGTCTATGTACATTTCTCCCTCTTGCGGGTCTCCTTTCTGCTTACAAGTGTGCTCTCTCTCTCTCTCTCTCTCTCTCTCTCTCTCTCTCTCTCTCTCTCTCTCTGTGTGTGTGTGTGTGTGTGTGTGTGTGTGTGTGTGTGTTGCAGCCTGCTGGATGTGTTTAGATTTGGACAAAACATTTTTCTGCCCAAGATAATAAAGTATTTTTTATAAACTTTTCAACTTTCAGGTACCTCCATGTTAATTTCCTATGCCCATTCTTCTCCTCATCAGAGCAATCACTTTCTAGACTGTGGTCTTATCTTTGCAATGATTTTTTTCTTCTTAGTGTTTTATTAGCATGTAACAGTTATACATAATGCTCGGTTTGCATAGTGACACCTTTGTATGTGAACACAGGGTACTTTGATCCTATTCACCCTGTTGCCCCTTCTTCCTCTCCTACTCATCACTTTCCTCTTCCTAGATAGGCTCCCTTCTACTTCTGTATCTTTTCTTTCTAATGACCCAATGTGTTTCATTGAAGTTGCTTATAGAACCATGGATGATGGTTTGTTTAAAGAATGACACCAACTTCCCAGTGGCCACTGTACAAAATGTCTTTCCCTCCACCATCAACTATAAACTATGTATAAATCTTCATGAAGACGTGGGTCCTCCTATACTCCTCCCTGTTCCATACAGGATAATGATGTGCCCCCAAATTTGTACAGATTCTGTGTAGTCAACCACAGCTCTGTTGAGTTTGAAGTGCAATAGACAACCATGTCATGCCCAATACCCACTGTTCAATCCTATACCCCTTCCCTATTCCAGCTTCCTTTGGCTTTTCTTTTTCTTATATTCCCCCCTTATTCCCTTTATAACATTCCCTAAGACTTGGAGAAGGTGAAGTTAATCCTCACTGGACCAAGTATCCAACAGTTACTTTTTCTCACCCTTTCTCCACTTGGGTCTCTGCAGTTGCTTCTGTTCATTGCAAAAAATCTCTTCAATTAAAGTTGACAGCAGCATGGTTGTATGGGCATGAGCACAATGAGTTAGAACACTTAGAATTGATAGGCATATAGTTTCCATTTAACAACAGAACAATAGCACCTCTACTAGAGCCTATGACCTTCCAAGCCACATCCAGATGTGAATTTCCTCCCCTGGAAGAGGTCTCAGATCAAATCCAATCAGAAAGTGTTTAGTTACCCCCATAACAGACTTGCCATGATTGCACCAGTGCATGTTGTTACACACAGGGCCCGCAGCTAAGAAGCACTGTTGCAAATTCTCCTGCATCAGATGCATCACACCATCTAACACTAACAACGCTAGCCAACTAGGAGGAAAATCATAACCATACCTCATTTTCTTTATCTTCTTCTAGCAATAGGTATCTAGGTTAACTTAATAATTTGTCCCTTGTGAAAAGTGTCACAATAAACAATGATATAAAGGCATTTTCTTTTCAATGTGAATTCAGATTTTGATATTTTGCATGTTTTAAAACTTTTAGATAATTCTAATTTTCTGAGTGGTGTATTTGACGGTTTTCTTTAGCCGTTGCCTAGTTTCACCAAATGCTATATTTCCTGTAACCATGGCAAATATCAAAATTTGCACTGACAGAAGTACAATGTTAATGTGATCCTGTGCTATTTTGCCATATATATGGATTCATATATGGATTCATATGTTCAAGCTACCACAAATAACTCCATTAGTCTCCTTCAAGACCACTCTACCTCTCATCACTATTTTTTTTATAAATAGCCTTAAATGCTTTCGACTTTGACATACTTTAATAAGCAAATCAAGATGTGTTTGTTGAGGTTTGGCTTTTTGCTTGTATTGTAATGCTAAATACTATCTCTGGGAGGGTGGCACTCTGTAACCTTACCCCCCAAGTTATCCCTGTATGGTGAATAAAGAGATAGGTGGGATTTGGGGGCTCCTTTGACCCTGGGCTTGATGTCAGAGGAGAACCCCGAAGAGAGAGAAAAGGTGGAGGGTGGAAAAGACACCATGGGTTAGATGAATTATGAGCACATGGCCATAAGAGCTGGCCAACTGGAGTTAAGAGCTGCCCAGATGGAACATGGCAAATTGTAACTCTGGGTTATGGATGGGGAAATAGATTCTAATACCTTAGAGCATAGATATTTACCCATCTAGTGTTAATTAAAGTATATGATAAAGATAACAGTTGTGTGTCTTTTATCTGGGAACTGAATGATCTAGGTGGGGCAGAAACCCTGTTTGAGATTAAATATTTACAATAGTGGTTTGAAACAGAAATGTCCCACCTAGCCCCCTATATTAGAACACTCTGTTCCCAGTTGGTGGCATTATTTAGAGAGGTTTAGGATGTGCAAGGATGTGGAGCCTTTCTGGAAGAAGTTTGTCACTGGAGGTAAGCTTTGAGATTGTATAGCCTCGTCGTACTTCCAATTTTCTCTCTGCCTCAAGTTCGTGGTTGAGATGCAATTTCTCAATGTCCTGTTCCTCCCACTGTTATGGTCTTCTGGCTGCCATGTCTTCCTACCATGACAGACTCATATCTCTGGAACATAAAAAGAAATCAACTCTTTCTTCTATAAGTTGCTTTTGGATGCGGTGTTTCATCACAGCAACAGAAAGGTAATTAATGCAGTCAGTGTTGTGATTTCGGTGTAAACCATCAAACACAATACACAAATTTCAAAGAGAGAAGGAAAGTGTACAGACTCACACACATTTTTATTCTTTCTCTTCTGTACTTTTCTTCCCTTGTGCCTAAGATTCATCTTATTTTGTCATTTACTTCCTATTTAAAGAGCTGTATTTTGAGAACACCCTTTCTTGATAATTCTTTGAGTTTATTTTCCTCTGAAAATATCTTCATTTCATCTTTATTCAAGGTGGATATTTTCTCAGGATACAGAATTCTCAGGTAGCATTTCCAGTCTTTTATGAATTGGCAAGAATCACTTTCACTATTGCTGATGCCAAGAAGTGCATGCTGACAGGAGCCTGATATAACTGTCTCCTGAGAGGTTCTGCCAGAGCATGACCAATAGAGATGCGGATCCTTGCAGCCAACCATCAGTCTTAGCACAGGGACCAGAATGGAGGAGTTAGAGGAAGGACTGAAGGAGCTGAAGGGGTTTGCCACCCCATAAAAAGAACAACAATATCAACCAACCAGACCCTTCATTCCTCCCAGGGACTAAATCATCAACCAAAGAGTACACATGGAGGAACCCATGGCTCCAGCTGCATATCAGGCATCAGTGGAAAGGGAGACCTTTGGTCCTGTGAAGGTTCAATGCCCCAGCATGGGGGATGCTAGCACCGTGAGGCAGAAGTGGGTGGGTGGGTAGGGCACATCCTCATAGAAGCAGCAGGAAGGGGGACGGGATTGGAGGGTTGGGAAGAGGAAACTGGGAAGGAGGATTACACTTGAAAGGTAAATAAAGTAACCAATAAAAGAAAAAAATTACTGTCACTCACAGCCTCTGTGGTTTCTGATGAGACACACATTATCATTTGTATTCTTTTCCTCTGGCAATATAATGTTGCTTCTGTCTTACTTAGTTTTTAGGGGTTTGGTTATTGTGTATTTAAGTCAAACAGAGTGTCTTGTGCAAGCAGCTGTGGCTTTCTCACAGCTCATTACAGTTAAGGTTTCTGAACACATTGTATCTATATAGGGCCATGGCTTTTGAGAAATTCAGTCATTATTTCTTCAAATAACTTTTAGTGCCACCTACATTTTTCTCTCCTTCTGGGACTTTCATATCAGTGTTGGATCTTTACATGAATTTTACAGGTCACTGTAACTCTGGGTTTTTAATTACCACACACAGCATTAGGCTTCATGATGTAGTTTGGGGGAGAAGTGGTTTAGTTGATTTTCTTCCCCCATTCTTTCCCCATCCTCTTGGTCCTCTTATCTTTATGCCCACCATCATAGCCTGTCTTCCATGTTCTTCGCTTGTGTGTACTCTTGGTCTCCCCACCCTCCTTCTATCCTCCCCTTGTCCCTCTCACAACAGCCTGTCTAGTTTCCTCATCTATCTTTATACTCTCGTTCTGAAGTCTGGCTTCTCTGTTTATGCATTCCTTGACTGCAATCTTTCTCTTCATGGTGCTCAGAGACCTTTTTATCCTTGAACCTTAAGTTTCAGTGAATTTTACTCTGCTGTTGAGAAAACCCAGTGACTTTCTTATTTTATTAGTTTAAATACCTTTTTTGTACCTGTTTTCAAAGTGTTTTCATGTTTTTCTTTTCATATTTTTATTAATCATTTTATTCATTTACATGATATCCTCCCCGTCTCTTTCTTCTATGCTCTATGCTTCCCCTTCTCTTTGCTTCTGTGCTCCTCCACCCACTCAGCCACTCACCCACTCCCAACTCACCACTCTAGCATCCCCCTACACTGGGGCATCAAGCCTCCACAGGACCAAAGGCCTCTCCTCCCATTGATGTCAGATAAGACAATCCTCTGCTACATATGTATCTGGAGCCATGGTTCCCTCCATGTATACTCTGATTGGTGGTTTAGTCCCGGGGAGTTCTGGGTGGTCCAGTTAGTGGATACTGTTCTTTTTATGGGGTTGCAATCCCCTTCAGCTCCTTCATTCCTTTGCCTAAGTCTAGTTGAAATATTTTTCAAATGTGGGCTTTAAAATGACTGCTGGACCATGCTTACATCCCTGTTGTATCTGTGTCTATTGATTATATTTTATGACTTCTTTCCTGAACTTTTGGCATTTAGGACGGTGAAATGTAATTTCCCACAGTAGTAACTCTCTTTTCTTACCAAACCAACAAGAAGAAAACAGCACCACCCCATAACAACTTGGCAGAGGTAGAAGTCCAGATGTCTCCCTTGGTCGGTATTTATACTTAGAATGGAAGCTCCACATTACTCCTGGATGGGTAGCTGTTTACCTGCACCTAGATCCTCTGTTGCTACCACCCTGGCTGGCAGTGCCTGGTGATATGGGAGGCGATGGGAAATGGGGAAAGGATGACTTAATTCTTTCAGGGGAAAATGAAAGTCTCAATAGTCTATCCTCTCTAATATCATCTAAAGAAAGAAACTTTTCCTGGCAGAGTGGGCATCCAGGTCCCCATGGCACTGACTGATAAGGTGAGGTAGGGCTATGGTTTTGTCTGCCACACGTGACAAATGAGAGCTGAAAGATTTCTTTCTTGCTCAGCTGCCCTTTCCTGATCCTCTGAATGGAGAAAGACATCTTCTCTTGTGATTTGTTGCATCTTTTCTACGTTTATTGCCATTTTCAAGGTTGCTAGATGCTCCAATCCAGTCTGTGATTTATGAGAAGAGGAAAAACAACAAAAAGGATAAGAAACCCCTTGGCCCTCACTGCCATGACATTCTCCGAGTGACTCCAGTCTCACACCAATCTTCCTTCTTTTCTCCACTTTTCAAAGCTTTTTCTTGGCTTTAGATATAATTTCCAAAACAGTTTGAATACTGATACGAAGGCCTATGGACTAGTATTCTCTATTTACTTCTGAATGTGGTCATGTTGGAGCACAGAAGGAAATGTCACAGTTAAATTAAGAGAAGTTAAACTTTCTGTCAACTCTAAATACTGCTATAGAAAGCTTCACTTGATCACAAGTATACAAGACAAAAGACTTAAATATTCTACATACAATGGATATTGAGTTAGGAAAACATAAGGAATAAAATAATATTTCTCTATTTCCCAGAATGTACAAATTAGAATAAAACAGAAATAATTTAGTTACTTAGACAAGTAAAGATCTTAATGTGTGTGGGGAGGTGGGTGCTAAAAAGAGCTCCATTCTGGGAATTCTTTGAATGCTACATGTTCATAAACCTGCGTCATAATCTCCACAGTCTATAATATTTAAAATAGTACTGCTCCTCTGGTGTTGAAGAAATCAGATATTTGGATAAAGATAGTAACATGATCAGAAGAAACGGCACCTACAAGAAGGTTGTTTGCTATTTAGAGAAAATATAACAATAAATTCAAATTGACATCCATAATTATATTAAAAATTAACTATAAACTTATTCACAATGTATGCATTCTTTTCAACATATTTCCAAAGTGTATGCTGGATTGCTTCTAACAGCTTTTTGGAAGTCACCAGATGTGGTTCAAGCTAAAATAATAGAGGGAGATACAAGTTAATTACATAGCTACCAGCAAAATCACACACTTTTCTGCAATAATAATGTAGTAAATAAATACATGCTTACTCCATGGGAAATGGTGGCAATTATTGAGAGCACATGCTCACACCACCATATTGCTCACTGATAATTGTGCAATTAAAACAATGGCAGTGTGCTAAAGTGGATGTTTCTGTTTCTCTGTATTCTTCCTGCTATGTGCAGTGCATGTGAAAACCATATGTGGGAAGTTTCAAGCAGGAATCTCGCTGCGTCGACATTTCGTTGTTGTTGCTGTTGTTGCTGTTGTTAAATCTCAATCCCCAAACATTCCCAGAAAGAGGCTCCCTGGCTTTTAACGATATACATCTACTTTTAAGCAATTGCCAACATATATAATTAATTTCCAATGAACTTTTTGTTCATTAAATTCATAAAAGTTAATAAAAATTTTGTGAGATGTTAATAACCTGAATGGAGCAGTTCAATTTTGACAGGTTTCATGCCTGTGCTATGTTGCCCAAGAGCTCAGATTTCAACTAGGAAATTGTTCAACCAAATATCTAAGGTGGAGTCTCACGAAATGGTTCTGTAGGTAGAGTGCTTGAAATCAAACCCATGTGAAAGCTGAGCATTAGCTACAAATGCCTGCAACCCTAAAACTATGAGACAAATACAATGGTTCATGGGAGCCTGCAGGCCTGCCAGCCTCAACAAAATGGAAGATGGTGAGCCTCTGGCCTCTGCTTTGATGAGAGAGCTTACTCAAGGAATAAAGGAACATACCTGATGTCCTTCTCTGGTCTCCCCATGCCTCTTGTATTCCTCACTAACAATCTATTACTACAACAAGTTCTACTAAAGTCTGTATGCATTTACTTTAATGTTAAACACCATTTCATTTGAATAGGGTATAAATACCTGATTTACAGGTTGGGGAATGTTTTCACTCCCATTCACAATACCTAGGATTTGTGTAAATTGATTCCATGGGTAGCCTGTGTGTCAGACAAGTCTCATAAGAACAACCCAAGTAACTAAGAAATGAATGTAGGCAATCTTTTCTACCTTGTAGAATATATCTAACTAGGAACATAATCAAAGAACATAATCAAAGAAAGTACAAGGAAGGGGAAGAGAGAATGAGAGCTGGAACAAGTAGGGAAAGACAGGAAACACTGGTGCTTTTCTTTTCCCAAGGGTACTGGGAGTTTTGAACTTCTGTCCTTGTGTGATCTTCAATGGGTTTTCCTTTTTATCCTTAAAAGTAAAAAGTGATAAAGTTCTTCTACTGAAACTCATGAGAGTGACCATTTGACCATGTGTAACCTCAGCTGCTTCCCCAATTACAAACTGGCAAATGCTCTGAGCAGAAGACAGAGCTTGAGCATTTCCTTAGCAGTGTGCTGATATTTGCAAGTAAAAGGGGCAGTAAATTGAAGAAACTACAAGAAAAGCCGTGAGAAGTCAGAAGTTAGCAAGGAAGACATCAGACATAAAAGATAAGGCAGGTGTCATGGCGCTGTGTGAGAAACTGCTTTATTCTAAGTACAGTGAGGAACCAAGATGATCTTCCATGGAGAGTTGGAGCAGGTGTACGTGTTTGTGTTGGACGGGTCATTCTACCTACAAAAAAATAATGGAGGATAGAACTGAAGCAGAAAACTGACCTAGGATGCGATAGTGGTACCTTGAGTTGGGCCCATGGAAGAGCTGTTGTGTTTGGCATGCATCCATGTGACCCTGTACAAGTTGAACTTGGAGTTCTATTAAGAGACATTCCCACATAACCCTAGCCTCCTTTTCTTATGCAAATCAAACTATTATGGTCTAGGATACAACTTGTGTAAATGAATATTTATTCAGTTAATAAATCTCAACATGTGATAGCATCAGTTGACTTGAGCAGAAGTCAAACTTAAAAGGTTTTGTTATAGTTGAAAATAGACGTTTTTCCCCATACATTTATGTGTGGAGTCTTGGGTCCTAGTAACTAGAAATACTTTCTGAGGTGGTGAAGACTGGGAGGTGAGACTGACCTGGAGAAAAGTAGTCACTAGTGAGGTGATGTTGGCTATACCTGGTTTACAGTCAGTCTTGTCTACTATTAGGAGAAAAGCCTTCTGCACAGATATCCACTCCCATGATGTTCTCCTCAAATGAAAAATGTCAATCAAGCATGGACTGCACCTTCTATGACCATGTGCACTGTAAGTCCTTCTCCCTGGTTTAAGTTGTTCTAAATAGTATTGTGGTCACAGCTACAGAAAGTTAACTAATATAATTTTCAACTACTTTCTTCTAGAAGAGTTTTACATATCCTCCTGCCCTCCAGACAATAGCAAGGATGTAAAGTGTTCATTGATTTTATTTATATTAGATGGTACTTGACTTCCCTTGTCTTTTGTAGTAGTATAATGCCTGGTACAGTGAATTAAAGGTTGACTTTGCAACTAATCAATCATCAGCAATCCCTCCTGCAGACTCCCCAGAATCCCAAGCATTTTTTTAATGGAAGTATTTTAAAAACCAATTAACTATTGTTTTCAGCAGACTCGTTGGATCATAATTAGCTTTGTGTGCGTGTACACACAGACACACAGACACACACACACACACACACACACACATGCCGAGGAGAAGAACAAGTACAGTGGATGCATGAATAATTACCTTTCCCTTAAACTAAAAAGTTTTGTTCAACGTAAAGTGTACATGTGAAACAGTCTTTTTCCATTTTGATAACCTCTACCATGAGCAGTCACTAAGCACCCACTCTCCCACCCTGCTTCACTATTCCACAGGGGTTAGAGAATTTTTTTTTCTTTCTGATAAAAAAGGAAGACTTTGTAACTTTCTCCTATCTCTGAAGACAGCACAGGTGATGAAGATGGCTTTAGAGAAGTGTTTAGTGGAGGTCCTTTACTCAGGACCTTCCCATTGTGGTACTTTGTCTCTTAGCCCAAGAGGAGAGCATATACATTTGAGTAAGATGACGAAGAAGGGTGCAACTACTTGCTTAGCAAGAGAGAAAAATGTCATTACAAAGAGATCATTGATTCAAAAGTTCTTGGCTTGAGTTCTATTAGAACTACTTCCTAGCTGTGTGTTAAGACAGCATATGCTGTCTCCCTTACACACTGGTTTCTACATCTGAAAATTGACGAAAACAAACACAGAGGATAATGATAACACTCCCCCTCCTTGCTCCATTATGGAACATATCACAGGAGAGACTGACATAAATCCACATCTGTGAACAGTAAACACCAGGATAAGTATATGCTGATAATGCTCCCCAGCCTGTCTTTTCCCCCCAAATTAGGAAAGAGACCCAGATAGAACAATGGAGTCACCAAAAATAGTGCCCAGGATGATAGTCAGAGAAATGATATATCAATCCGTTCAGGACCGCAAGTCATTCAGCCTCCCTTTTAGGATCTTTACACTGGTTAGTGATCTTACAGTCAGCATTTGAATGAAGAAACATGGAGTCTCAATCCTTCATATTTCCTTTTTTAGGTCAAATTACTTAACCAAAAAATAAGAGGAGTTCCTCTGCCCCTCCCTCACTTGGGGGAATCTATCTCACTCTTAGAATCACCGAAGTGTCCCAAATAAGAAAACATTTCTAGTTAACCTATAATTGACTCTCTTTTAATGCTGAAAGTACCCAACCCCAGAAACTAATTCACTCCACCCTGGCAAAGACAATCAGTTCTTAGAGGTCACATGCCCCTGAATGTCCACAGTATGCCAGACACCATGATTCAATCTTACTGTTCTGTATTCTACTTAATCATCTGAGGCATGTTATGCAGATATCACATTTTACAAGATGAAGAAATTTCAGTTCAGAGTCATCAAACACCTTGCTAGAATCACAAAGCTAATGTGTCTTGAAGCCAGGACTTCAGGATGCTCTAAGTCCAACATATAATACCAATTCTTAGTATATCCTTGGGTACAAGCTGCTCCCACTCTAAGCTATTCTAAAATCTGTCCATTATAAGATATCTGTACCAGTTGGAAAATAAGTCTAGTATTTAAGCTATCCTCTGTTAATAAAAGGCTGTCTAAGGAAACCTAAGGACCTTAACTCAAGTTCTTACCCAAATGTTCCTGGTTTTACTCCTTTATTTTGGATTTGTGAGTATATTAATTTATATGTTGTGGTGTGTGTGTGTGTGTGTGTGTGTATCTTATTTGTGTGTTTGTTTCCCCATTTGTGTGTGCACATGTATGTACATGTATGTGTGCCTGTATGTATGTGTGTCATGTTTCTATATTGTGTGTGTGTGTGTGTGTGTGTGTGTGTGTGTGTGTGTGTGTGTGTGTGTTTTGAAGGAAGATGGTTAATTTGGGGCAAGGATGGGCATGACCCCCACTCCTCCAATAAATGTCATCCTAACCTCACCCCTTCTTTCCATGTCTTTTTTTAATACCTAACCTTCAGTTCTCTGGTCTGCTTTCCATGCAAACTGGAGCAGGAAGAGTGTCTTTCTAATTAGAGGAGACTTCGTCCTGTCTTGCTGTCTACTTGCATCTTGGAAACCCACAGGCCCAGCTGGCTCCTCTTCAACAACAGCAATAGATAAGGAAGCAACACGTCTGACCAATCTGAACGCTATCCAAAAGGAAATCCTCTCTGGGCTGGCAGGAACCTCTGAATCTGCAGCTGGCAAGAGAACACAGGGAATGAGCGGCAGCTATATTTGAGGGCAGCAACCGAAACTCGGCTGGCTCTGCCCCCATTACATACTTTTCATCTCTGAGCCTCAAGATCCTCACCTATAAAATGGGTTGCCAGAAGTTGTGAGGACTGGGAACCCACTCAATATCAGGCCAGCGGAGTCTCCCAGGCACTTGCTCTGGACATGCAGGATAAATAAAGGACAGAGGCCACTATGGGCAAGAAAAACTCCCCAGGGATCTTTTTAAAACTTCCTTTAGTTTCCTGGCAAAACCTGTATCAGTTCCCAATCCCAGTTTCTTGCATGTATATGCATCTGTGGTGTGCATTCCCACCCACCCACCCACCCCCCAAAAAAAGAATCATTCCCTGTTCTCAAACTCATACTGCCCAGTCTACATGACTCAGAAAGATATCCATGCTGTCCTGCTCCTGGGTCCATCTGCTCGGCTCTAAGTTTTTTCCAGGAGACTAGAGTCTAAGCTGAACCTGAACATGGTGGCAATTCTACCCTAAAGGAGCACACAGGTTCCAGAGGTTATCGACAGAAAAACAAAATCATTAAAGAAATCAAACACACATGTGAACACATGGGTAACAGAGATGAGATGCTTCATTTGAGCAGGGAAAGAGATCTAGAGAACTTTCCCCCAGGAGAGGGCCCTCAATAGACAGGACTGTGTCTTGTGCTGCAGTCTACGATAGCATCTGTTGTACTGTGCTCTGAAAATGTTCAATGAATAAATCATATCAGCTCCCTGTTTCATTCTCTTTTTACTCCAGTGATCTACATATTCTCAAGCAGCAGGTCTTAGAAGAATGCTCATCACCCAGTACATGGGGCCCATACATTTGTTGAGCCATTAAGCAAATTAGTGCCAGGTAGAACAGAGCTGAAGCTATGCACAGCCCCATTCATCTGCTGCAGCTATACAAATAAGCTCAGAATTCTGCAAATCTATGCTGGCATGTAGTATATAAGAAATGAAGAGAGGGTGTCAGCCATGTGGCTGTAATCAGCTCTAATTCAGAGTTCATCTCTGACATCCATTAATTATTAAATACATGTTTGTGCTCCACTGTCAGGAAGAATTTAAATTTGTATCACATATTCAAAGACCGGTGTTCAGCTCTGCCCTATATTAATTCACTAAAGGGTTTGCAAAGAATTTTTGATCTACTACATATGGAGAACTGATAAAAATACAGGGATATGGGCATAAACATATCCAATCATAGAGCAAGGTACCTTACCTGATTGGATGAGTAGATGAGTCTGTTCTACCTGTAGTTGCATAAATTCCTTCCGTGGTGAGGGAATCCTGGCTAGTCGGTTCTTAAGCACTGAGTGGAAATCATCATGGCTCTCTTCCTATAAGAATTGGAGCATTTCATTGATTTTGTCTCTGCTGCTCTGTTATATCATTCTTGCCTCTCTATATTTCTACCTTGTCACCCTTCTTGAGCTTCTTTTGCATTTTGCCAAACTTGCATAAATCATCCACTACACCAAGGCCTTCCCTTGGCTGTTGAGTCACTAGCAGGTACCCTGAGCTTGGCATGAAGCAAGCTCAACAAAGGTTAGCTAAGCGAATACATGATACACAGGAGGATTGGATGACTGTATAAACGCCTTTCCTTCTCCAATCCCAAATCATGAATCAGGGCCCTATGACCTCCATTGGGTCTAGTCAAGAAGAGTGTCTTCTTTCCACTTCCATCATCAGAGTCTAGCTGAAGACCCCCTGAACAAAATGCTGTGGCAGAAGAACATACACAGGAGATGGTTCCTGGCAATGAACAATAACTACTCACAGAACTAGAGACAGAGAAAATCCTTTTGTCTTCAGTAATGAAGCATGGCCCTCATTCAGCCATGTACTCTGCTCCTCCCTGTACTAAAAAAACTTCTTCAAGCTGAAACCACAAGGAGCTGAGAATGGAAAATCTGTAGAACTTACTGTCTAAGGGAAATGTCCAATCTAGTGGGAAAGAATTAGTTACAGGATGTATAAATTATGGCTCTTAAAACTAAGAATATTCTGACATTGTGCCAAAGGAACCTGTATATTCTCCACAGCTAACCAGCATAGTCGCAGTGACAGAAAGCTTAGGATATCAAGCCCCATGGTAGCAGTAACACACAAGTAGTATAGAGTATATATTGTGGAGCCTTTCCTCTTCCTCTCTAATAGCATTCCTTACTAGAGCCAATGATTCTCAGAAGAAACATGGGGAAGAACACAAGATGCTTCTGTCCTGTACACCACCCAGACTTGCACGTGTTCTGGAAGACATTGCTAGTATTCCAGTTCCCATCTGTTCTATCTGGACAAATGATACCATATCTGACCAGGCCTGGTTTCCATGGGAACTAGTGGCTTAATCTCTTCTACTTCCTTAGATGTTAAAAAGGAACAGTGCCTACCTCCTCCCAAAATTATAAAGAAAGATAATCTCCTTTTGAGTACACGAGTCTCTTTGACGTTATCAATGCTTAATATTGATTATCCATTTGACAGAATGTAGAACCCCTTAGGAAATATGCATGCCTGTGAGGAATGATCTTGATAAGAGTAATTGAGCTGGGGATGACTTACCCTAAAAGTAGTTGGCACCATTCCCTGTTCTTAGGTCCTAGATTGGATAAAAAGAAGAGAGAGACCTGAGTTCCAGAATTGATAGGTTTGCTTCCTGAGACTTCCTCATAGATGCATATGGCCAGCTTTTCTGTGTGTTGGCCATAGTCGCTCTTCCTCTATGACAGACTGGGAACTACAAGCCACTGTAAGTCCCTTTTGTTTGAAGTGGAATTTATAGAACAATTTAGACATATATAAAGCAATTAAAATAGTGCTCATCTATCAATAAGACTATTTGTTTTGACTAGTATAAGACAAGGCTTTGCATTTTGAACATGTGCTAAGGAGTATACTAAGAATACTACATGTGTTCTTATATTTAGCATTCACCAAAAGCTACAACCAAATGTCATTGTCAGCTCCATCAGGGATCATCAGGGAGATGGCTGCACTAGGTAAATAATGATTCGTGGGTTGAAATCCAAATGGTCTAATTGCAAAACTACTGCTAATATCTGAGACACTGGGCTGGAGGACAGAGAAAAACCTCACAATGTGCGAAGAAGACAACATTATATATTATAGAAAGCGTGGGTGGGTTCTTGCCAATGTTTTAACTTTTCAGATGAAGAAAGTTTTGAGATGAGTTCCTTGAGGCTTTAGCTGTTTTAGCAAATAGCTTTGTGAACAAATTTATATAAGTCCTTTGCAACCATAAGCCATCAAATGGTGTCTTACACTTGCCATGTAATAGCTGATCAAGTAGTAGTTTCCTTGTGTGTGTGTGTGTGTGTGTATACATGTGCTTGTGTGTGTGTGTACATGTGCTTGTGTGTGTGTGTGTAAATAAGCAAACACATGTCTCCCCCTCTGTGTGTGTTTGTGTTTGTGTGTTTGTGTTTGTGTGTGTTTGTGTGTGTGTGTGTGTATAACTAAGCAAACACATGTCTCCCCCTCCGTGTGTGTGTCTGTGTGTGTGTGTGTGTGTGTGTGTGTGTGTGTGTTTGCAAGCCAGAACTCAATGGTGTCTCACTAAAACTGGAGCTGGCCAATTTGACTAGGCTGTGAACAACAAGCCTCAGAAAACCTCCTGATTCTGCCTCCCCAGCACTGAGGGGAGAGGCACTTCCTCCATTCCTTCCTTTCCTGAGTTTTAATTGGTGAAGAGGATCTGACCTCATGCTTGTGTGGTGAATTTACCAGATAAGCTATCTTCCCAGGCCCAATAACTTTTTTTGTTTTTTTTAATTGGCACCTTGGTTTGAAATGTGAAGACTTAGCTCTAGATTTACATTTCCCCACACAAACGGATGCCATCTTTCTGGTTGCCCCTTTGTAAAAGGCAGACAAGATTTCTGGGCTGCATTAAGATACTGAAATGGGAGACTATATAAGCACACGGAGCTACATTCCAACAATGTGGATCTTTTCTCTTTTTTCCTACAGACTTTACTGGGATTCTGGTGGCTGAGGAAAGCTAAGCTTGCTAGAACTAAAGCCACGGAGCTAGAACAAATGAGAACAGGGCCACGGTTGCCAGACTAGAGGGACCATGTTTGGATTGATGGCTCCAGTATCTGCAATGCTGAGTAGCTCCTCCTGATTGTCTGCCTTAGAGACTAGAAGGCAGCTTACCAAGAGTGTTTAATAGAACGTAAAGGGCTGTGGAGACCTAGGTAGAAGGGAAGATGCAGGGTAAAACAATTGCTCATACAGTGTAAATTCAGCTCCACAGACAAACAAATGCACAGAGGAAAAATAAATAAATAAATAAATAAATAAATAAATAAATAAATAAATAAATGCAACACCTAGGAGGACAAAAGCTTCCCTCTGGAACACAGAATAATGAGACATTTATTATAATTCTGCCCCATTCTGTATTTTTCCAAAATCTCTACATTTTCTAGTGATCAACTGTTAACTGATAATGGGGTGGAGGAGGAGGTGGGGTGGCATGAGCTAAAGCGACGAGCCTAGCTAAGAACATAGATACAGCCATAACAAATAGTGTATCAGGGTACAATCAGGTTGAATGTGAAGCTCGTCAATGTGAGGTACTTTACTTCACACCATTGAGAAGAAAGCGTAGCTCTGGGGTATACTAAACAGCCATATTAAGCCTTTCTCTTGTCTTCCAGAAAGGCCACACATCTGAGAAAGTCCCACCCATTCCATCACTATGGGCTCTTTCAAGGATCATTGCCATTAGAGAGAACATCAGGGATGTTGCAAGTCAGACAAGCATCAGGTGCACACCCTCAGAAACCTCTTGCTAGGATTGTTGACCCAGGGATGCAGGGCTACAAAAGGATGAGCCCACCTTGAAGCTCCCTTCAATCTCCCTGACTTTGTCTCCTTTCCCAGCTCCATCAGTTTGTCGCAGATTTTAAAGAAGTCTGATTATGGAACACATTTCTTATGGGGTAAGGAGAACAAGGGCAGATCCTATGGATGAGTGAGAAGGGAGATGTGGATATACAGATACATTCTGCCAGGCATCTCATTAGAAATAGCAGGGATGGTACAAGATCCATCAGCATTCCATAAAATGCTCACTTTCTAAGTGAAGGTGTGGACATATCTGCTCTGTCAGTCCTGTGTGACCTGCTTTGATTTATGTCTCTCTGTCAAACTCTGTTAATTATTATTATTTAATGTCACATTCTGTAGCCTAAAACATAGCAACAGAAAGCAGATATTCTCAAGGAAAAGGAAGCACCCACTCGCAGAGGAAATTGTGGCTCTCTTTCTTTTCTGTCATTTTACCCAAATAGAATGTGACAATTCTCCTAATGCCAGCACTTCTTTCCAGAAACCCCTTAAAATGTAGTGCTGCCCCTATGTCTTCATGTTCAGCAAGTATGAAGCCCACACCTTTCCTCTGTCTGCCTCTAACATTGATCCTGCAATGCGTCTCCACAGGGAATGGTAATAAGTTGACAAATCAGAGATCATCACTTCACACTCTGTCTAAAAGAACGCAGTGATTTTCTATTACAGAACAAAGTAAGAACTCTGCCTGCAAAGGGCATGACTGAGCCCTGACCCAAGCTGCTTACATCCTCTGCTGTGTTTCAGACTCACTGTTTGCAAACCTGCCCAGCTTGTTCCCACATTTGCATTGGCAATTGTCTTTGCCAACAAGAGCTGCTGTTCCCAGCTCCCACACTTCCCTTCCTTGGTTTGTTTTTACTTCTTGGCTCTTAGCCACTAGCATACTTTCCTTGATCCCCCACCCCCCCTCAAGTTCATTATCTGTTATAACATATTATTAGCTTTTTAAGTATATTGTTCTTCATGGTCTGTCTCCCTCCATAAAGCAAAACTGGGGAGACCCACAGATCCTAATAACTTAATTTAAAACTATATATCTAGAACCTAGGACTCTGAGAAGCAATATGAATAAAATTTTCTTCTATGTATCCTTGGAATGAATGAGTGAACCAAACTCAAGTTTAAAGAGAACAAAAAAAAAAATCATCGTTCTTTACAAATTTTCTAAGTTCAGTGCCCTAACCCATAAAAGTGAAGAGAACTTCTTCCAGCAGTAATTTAGTGTCAGTGCTGACATGTGGTTATGAACACCCCTATCAGAGTCCCTTCCCTCTTTTTCTCAAGTTTAAGAGGCAAGGAAAAATAAAGGCACCTCAAATGCTGCTGATTCGATGTGTGTCTATGTGTTGATGTGAGTTGCATCTGTCACATATTGGAAGTCCTGTAGACATAGCAGAACATAGAGTCATTGCAGTTGTATTACCATCCCAGCACTGCACTGTGAAACAGTTCTACAATCTCCAATCGGGATACGCACCATCAGCCCTGCAGTGAGAGTGTTGGACCACAGGCAGGCCAATGAGATGAACCAATGTCACTCCTGGGTGAAAATGAGACTGGTCCAAGGAAGGAACACTGCAGTCAGAGGTGAGCTGGAAAATTAACAGTGCAGAACAGAAGGAGAATAAATAGTGTCAACTGCTACTGCAGATATGAGAGCGAACATTCCTGGCCAACAACTGAATAACTACAGGACAAATGATCAGTGAATGGGCTATGGAAGACCTAGCCATTGTTACTATATTGCTCATAACCAGGACCCTACGTCAAGGAACTTTGGACTCAAGCAGAAAATAAGAAATGACAAAAATCAATAACCGTGATCAGTGTCACCTTGGAAGACAACCTGAGGAGTGTGGGAGCACACCAGAGAGTTCTCCATTCATATGGAGCTTTCAAAATATCATAAAAAATGTGGCATGCCTTGCAGCATGCCCTAAAATGTTGTGACAACTCTTTTCTACACTCTCATGCTTGGTTTCATGGATTTCCTATTTCTTTCTAGTGCCTCTCTTTAAAGATGCTAAGTTGAGATAGCATCCAACATTTGATATGCCTCTTTCCTCTTCCTCCTCAACCAGCCGCCCTGAAAGATATTGTTGAGCCCCTTATCCCTGGTCCTTAAATAAAAAAATAGTTTTTGTTTCTATAATAAGAACTCTTCAACATTGTTGTTAATGAAAATATGTTTCTCTGCTATAAAGAGAAAGAAACAGAAGAGGAAACCATTTCCCCTTTACTTATCTGCCCACAAGTCCATCAATTATCCCATAGTAGATGAGAAAGGATTGCAAAGATACTAGGACAATAATAGGAGAACCATCCCCGTTTCCCATTCTAGAACTGCTGAGGGACCTCTTATCCAATGACTAGACATTTGTTCTGAAATCAGACATTTGTCCTTGTGATGTCCCTTGCATGAAATCAGCCAGAGTTAGTGCTGCTCAGGTTCAAAACCAAGTTAACCAAAAAGAGGAAATGTTCCAGTAGTGAGTACTTTTGGAAAGTGTGGACTAAGAACTTGAGCTTAAATGTTGACATGGGGCGGGGGGAGGTCTTTCCTGGATGTGTTAAGCATTAGGTCATTATCATATCAACTTGGTGTTGTCTAACTACAACAACTGACTAAGACTACATTATCCACAAGGCCTAATACATTCTTGTGCTCTTTCCTAAAGGAGTTTGATGCCATAGCCCTATTGTTTCTGTTTTCCATGCAGCTTCATGCTGTGTTCTGTTTCTGTAAACCACTGAGTTAAAAGAGAAGGTGGGACCACTCACACCAAAGGGTTTTAATAGCCCAGGAGCAACATGCTACATATCATTTCTGTGGCCATTCCCATCTCCCTGGGAAGAATTCAAATGGCATGGCCAGCTTGGCTGTGAGAAGGCCAACAGACCCAGACTGGTGGCCAATGGAAGCAACCACTGATCTCCATCCTACATCCATGATTTGAGGCAGATGTCCCAGGATAATTATCATCTTGTGACTCTGAGAATAAAAAGAACACATATTCCTACACAAATGCTGTAAACAATCATATCCCATTGTGCTGCATTAAGGACCAATATAAATCCCTGATCATTGAGTTTAAATAAAGGCATTATGTAGTTTGTAATCATAGAATAAACATGATCCCAGTTCATGAATTTTCTGAGAGCTATATGCTCTTTATTCATTCAAGTGAGATCAGTTAAGAAAAGTTTTCTCTTTTTTTTTTTTTTATAAAGACTGCAAGTGGAAATTCAGTTAAGGTTGATAAAACAGACTGTGTTCTTTACAGCCCATGTCACACGAAGCAGAAAGGAAAATAAAGACATACCGGATACCTGCAGGGGCTTCGCTCTATGTATAAGACACATAAATACTGAGATAACAAAAGAAGCATTATGTCTAAGTTCAAAAAAGACGAAGCTTTATCTTTCCATCGACTCAAAGGGGAAAAAATATCCTAAAAGGACTAGTTGGGATCTATTTACTGGCAGGGGGACAGGAAACCATGACAATGTTCAACTGTTTTAAAAGAAAATTAAACACTGAACATTGAACAAATTCAAAAAAAAAAAACCCCACTTTACAACCTAGAAGTCTTCCTCATTACCTGATGTCCTTTAAGATTCAACAAAATCTTATTAATTAAGAGTCATCAGGAATAAGCCAGTTTCACAAGACCCACCGTGGGGCACCGTAACCTGGGACACTGCCTGAGAGGAACAATGAGTCTAAGATAAAAATTGCAATATTTCTTTCCCGTTTGGTTCTCTTTCACTTCTCTTTTCTCATTTTTAATCCAGGGCTCTTTACTCTCCCATATTGTCATTGAAAAGAAAAGTATCCTCCAATGACACACTGAAATAGCCACAAAGATCTCCCCGTATGCTCCAAAGCAAACAGCAGCCAGGAAACTCCTCTCCTCACTGAAATTTCCACTGGCTCCAGGAGGCCTCCTCCAGGGCTGTGGGAAACAAGGAAGCCACAAGTTGAACACTCTCCCTGTGATTGCGCCATCTAGCTCTCAAGTGAAAAGCAGCTTTGATGTTACAACACAGCAATACAACAGGTAGAGGAAACAGCCTTGTGAACAGTCGGCTCCCTCAAGCTTAATAAATGAATTAGACACAGGAGAGCTGAGCAAGAACACAGAAGTTCTTTATGGGCAATCCTAGAGAATTCTGGCTCCTCTCTGGGGTCATATTCCCTGATAGCCACAGCCTATGCCATTTGTCATCTTGACTCTCAGACAGCTGGAAGAGGCAGCCAGCTCCTTAAGGACAGAGGACACTGGGGCATATGATACACATATGGACACAATATTGTGCCTACTCCAGCAGCAGGCTCTTGCAGAAGCTAGGGCGTGTGGTGGAATACACATTTGCTATGCTTCCTAGGAGACAAATGTTTCCAAAAGGTGAAGGAAGGATGATTGTCACAGCACATTTGGCAAGGAAATTTCGTTTCAGGTGACAAGGTCACTGAGGGAAGTTGAAAAAGAAATAAAAGTCCGATTTGCCTTGGCCCTAATGGATTATGGCCACACCCCTAATGTGACATATCTGTGCCTGGTTCCTAGCCACTGAAGAAAACATTTTGCAATGAAGATGGCTATCTTCATTGTATTCCACTAATAGGAGACTTTCTTTTACCATGTCTGAGCTTATTCACGATTCCAGTTTCCGTCTTTTGGTATGTCTCAGCCACTGTTCCACTTGACACACTCCCATCTATCCATCTTTATGTTCAATTGCTATTGCTATGCTGTGACAATTTCCTGCAGAGTCAGGAGGCCGCACCCCTCCCTTTGCAGCTCTAACACTCTGGATATGTGACTAATGAACAGGCATCACATTCTGATGAAGTAATCTGTTTTTCCTACCCCAAATGGTCTTGGAAGTTTAATGGACAGGAAGCGCACCTAACTCTTCTGTTTCCCCCATCACAGGCAGCAACTACACTGTCTGACAAGGGGCACACATTTAACAAATGATTCGGGGGTAGCTAATCTCAGCTGGAAATCTGAATTACAAGAAAAGAAGACAAGAATACAAAAATGGTAACGCAAGTATCTTAAAGCTATTATTGTGTGACTTTATGACCCTGAACATATAAGTAACCACTGGGGTGCTTTTGTTTTCTCATCTAGAAAGAGAAAGCACTTTATTTACACATAAGTGAAGTCATGATTAAATAGGAGCTTAGGATATTGTTCAGTTGTAGAAATTTACATTTTATTATGAGATCATAAGTTTATTTTCCAGTCACTCCCCACCTAAAAAAAATACCCCATTTTTTTGTAACTCATTGTATTAGTACTGTATCAATAAAAGCCTGAAAGAAATGTGCACTATGTACCTTCAGTGAAGCGGATCCAGTGATCCAGTGCTGCTTAGTGATAAGTCAAGAGAAAGAAAACATGCTAGCAGCCAATGAAATAAGAGGACAACCTTGATTTTGAGTCAGTGCACTTAGCATTAAATTCAAACTTACTGCCAAATGGTCATCTGTTTCCAGGGTGATAAAGAATATAGAAGCAAAAAGGCAGAAGTTGCTGAAAGAAATCACAATCGCTCTAGCTTCCTTCCAGCATCCAGAGGGTACTGCATTTATAGATGTTTGCATTAGTTCCAAGGTTCAATCGCCTAGTCTTAAGCCCAGAACGTTTATGGAGATTTCCCTGTGGTAGATTTTCTCTTCTCAATCCAGCATTATTGAGTTGGAGTGAGCATGCAGTCTGTCTGCCTTAGTTGACAATAGTAACAGTGATGGCAATGGTGCAAGAAATGAAGGTAGCCATGTTATAAAAATGTACATTTACTGATAGATAGAGGGATGGGATGGTAGCTTTATCTGGCCAAAGATTTAACCCATGGCCCACTAATCCTCAAAATCCACCTGGAAGTAACTTGTCACCTTTTATTCGGAAAGTGTTTAATGCACTCTTCTGTATACTGTGGTAGAACAATAAAAGTACCAACAGGATTGCCTTCTGATGCCCATCATGATGCCAGGTGGGAAAAGAACAAAAAAGATGCACATAAATAACAACTATTTTTGATCATAAGTTTTCTAAGGACTTATAACCAAAAAGAAACTGGATGGTAACTTTATAACCAGGGACATTATTCTTAGTCTAATTCTACCAATGAGGCAATAGAAGCTCACGGGAGGTCAGCAGCTTCAGATCTTAGGACTGCTTATTGAGAGAGGCAGGCTTAGACTCAAGTGTGCATAAACGGAAAGCATAAAGCAGACACATAGCAGAATAGAGCCAAAAATAAGCATATTGTATCCTAAGCCTTTGTTTATTAGCTTCTTAAGAACAGGATAAAAGCCAGCAGTTGGCTGAAAAGGTTATAGAAATTTTCAGACGGCTACAAAAACTTAAGTCAGTCTAGAAATGTGATTAAGATTCAGACAGGTAGAAAGCAAGAAGAGAAGATCCAAGGAGAAAAAAAAAATGGGCGGTTTCAGTGGACGTACTAAGTGTCAAAGGTTGGGGAAGATGTTTTCAGTGTAATATTTCAGAAAATTCTTACAATTCTTAAATGAACAAGTATAAAAGTAAATATTCAAACTTTTATTTTAAACATGAGGAAACTGTGAATCATTGAGGCTAACTGTCCTATTAGGGGTGACACACTTGGTAACATGATAAGGAACATTAGGCATGGAGGCAAAACTGGCATGCTATATGCAGGAAAGACTAACAGAAGCCAATAGTTGGGACTAGTGAAAAGTGTGATTGAAAAATGTAGTAAACACATGAAAGTTTTCAAAAGAAGACTGAAGATGCAGAAGGTTTTGGAATTGCCACCAGACACAGTGAAGCTACAGTGGACTCATAAATAGGAAAATAAAACTTAGAGGCAAAACTAGAGCTGTCTCTGATGTTACTCTCATCTTGAAATCAACTTTCCCAAGTCTGACTCCACCAGCATGTTTTTGACACAGCATTAGAATTTCTGCCATCTCTTCTCTATCAGACTGGCCATTCAATAAGACAAACTCTGTCGTTCAAATCTCTATATTCTCTTGTCACTTCTCACAAGACTGGGCAGAACCAGTCCCAGTTATAGCTGGAAGGAAAATTACAATCATCAGACAGATACACATCATGGAAATAATGTCACCAAAGCAGCTATCTCTGTACAAGATGAAAGTAGGAAGCCATGCAAGATGGCTTGGTTCATAGAGACAAGAAGAGCAAAATCTGATCCTACCAGAGAGAAAGTGTGAATCACCATAATGACAGTAGCAAACACTCAACTCTAGCAAGAGAAATGGGGGTGGGGCAGGGTGGCATTGGTTAAGTTGCAAAGTGCTGTATTTGATCCTCAGAGCCTATGTAGAAGAAGAAGACACTGGGTGTGGTGGTATGTACTTGTAACCCTAACATTGGGTAGGTAGAAGCTGGTAAGCCTCTGGGGCTCATTGGTCATGCAGCCTCACCTAGTAATAAAGTTCCCAAGTCAAAAAGAGACAAGGTCCAGGTCAAAAAGAGCAGCATCTGAGGAATGACACCTGAAGTTATCCTGTGACATTCACACATATTTAGACACATACTGCACATACACAGAAAGAGATGGACAGAAACATACACATACTGAGAGAGAGAGACAGAGAAAGACAGAGAGAGAGGCAGAGAGACAGAGACAAAGAGAGAGAAAGAGAAAGAGCACAAACTAGGTTGTCAGAAAAGGCATCAAGAATGAAATAGAATACAGTATGAAAATTTATGTGGAACAAGTGTCTTAAAATTAAGAGCACTCAGCAATGAGATTCTAATGGAGCTTTCTCTCTCTCTCCCTCTCTCTCTCTCCCTCTCTCTCTCTCTCTCTCTCTCTCTCTGTGTGTGTGTTTATATACATGATTGTATATGTGCATGTAGAGTGCCAGATGTTAAAGGTAGATGTCTTTCTCTGTTGTGTTTCTCTTCAGCATTTTGAAATAGGTTTTTTATTGAACCTAGAATTTACCAATTTGGCTAAAATACCTGGGCAGAATGCCCCAAGGATATTCATGTCTCTGTCCCTCCAGCTCTGAGATCTCAAGAACACATCATCACAAGTGATCTGAGGAAGCAAACTCAGGTCCTCAGAGTTGAGCATCAAGAACTCTCTTGCCTGAGCCACCTTTCCAGGCCCAGTGTTCAATTTTATACATTGCATAAAACCAGCAATATGAAAACACCATAACTTAAAGACAGTTTGTTGGAATGGATACATGCTGAGCACACAGTCAAAAGATAAGAAATAAAGCAGCAAGGAAATAAGAGAGAAGGAAGAAACACAGATGAGGGGAAGAAACTGAGAAACAAGGAGGAATAAAATAATATGTGTTGCCTTTGTAGGTTCTGTAAAACAAGCGATCAAACTGTGGTTCTTGGACCAAATCCAGATCCCACATGGTTTTGAAAATAAAGTGGTTTTCTTTTATAGTTTCTTTTGAGATTATAATATAATTGCGTCATTCTCTCCTTTCCTTTCTCCCCCAAACCTCTCCTGTATAACTCTCCTTTCTTCAAATCCATGGTCTTGTTTTTCCTTAATTTTATTTCATTAAAGATAGATAGATAGATAGACAGATAGATAGATATTCTAAAATACATATGTATAACAAACTCAGTCTGCATAAAGTTACTTATATGTATGTTTCAGAACTGTCCATTTGATATCAGATAACCAGTTGATATGCTCTTCCTTAGAGAAGATTATTTATCCTACTCTTGAAATTCTATAGTTCTTTGTATATGGTTGAGGTCACTTGGGTATTCCCCATTCATTTTAGAAGTTTATTGTTTAGACAGCTGTGTTGCTGAGACTTCAAGGATATATCTGATGATGCTATGCAAGCTTCCATAGGAGAACAGAAACAACAGTCCTACCAGCTTTGATATCTATGAATCACTACTACCACCAGGGTATCACGATAACTCTAATAATATATATATACACACTTACATACATACATATATTGGTAGTAGCTAACAGCTTTCTAATTGAACTTAAGAATCAAATCATGGCCAGTACTGGAAACTTAGTCAAACTACCCAGGGCCATTGAAGTCATGGATCTTGGAGAAGAGCTTCCTTCTAACATTTTACTAAACCAGCATCATCTCTAACTACACTCTAAATATTTGTCTCTATATGACAGATAAGAGTAGCCTTCATCCCTCATCAAAACAGAAAACACAACCAGTCAAAATGCAATGTTGTAGAGCCCAATAGTAATAGATAAAAAACACTCCAGCATCTAAGGCTCAGGGAATATTTTGGAAGAGTAGGTATGTGTCTCCTAGGAAAATAAAGTTTTATTGAAACTCTAGTAATTTAAGGGATCTTTTTTGGCTATCATTATACCATCATAGCAAGATTAATTTGGAACAAACTTTGCCTGACATAAAACACAAAATGTCAGCAACCTAGTCCTTAACAGAAAATCATTTTCCAGCAAAGAATAGAATGTAGCACCTAGCACCTACAAAGCATCTAGTAACAAAGCCAGTCCTGTGAACAGGGAATAATGGCTTTAATCCCTTGCTTTGTTTCTATGGGCAATGAAGTCCCACCCTAATACCCTCAAATATAAAACCATTCTCTATATATGCAGAAAGGTAAAGAACTGAAAAGTTTCTACCAATGTGGCCCTTGAACAACATGATCGTTTAATCAGCTAAGTTCTGTTCTGACTCCAACTCATTAAGAATCAGGAGCCATACATAGGTCATGAGTCCACCTACTTTTAGTGTCAACACTCAAGAGGCAAGTGCTCTCCTGTCCAAAGATAAAGAATGAATCCTACTCACAGGTTTGTGGTAAGCATAAAACAATCTGCTAATGGCGCAAAATACCTTACAAATGTTAGAGATCATCAATTCACTACAGAGTAACACACAAAAGTGGTCTGAGTGATGTCTATGTGGAAGAGGATTCAGAAATGAGTAGAAATGACTGGAAGCAAAGTCAGCAGGCAAATAAGTGGACCATGTCTATATTGAACACCAACTAGAGAAACACTCATTCTACTTGAGAATAACTGGAGGTATAAAGAGAAGCTCCACAAAAGTGGAGGAAGGGCTTCTATAAGTGAAAAAATTAAGCTGGCTGAGAGGTCAAGCCTTCTGCACAGTATGTGCAAAGGCCCCAGTTTAACATGTGACAACTATGGGTGCAAACATAAATAGGTAAGTAGGGTAGATGAATCTTTGGGGGACATGAACAGCCAGTGAAACAGCTGGTTTCTAAGGACAAGGCTAGTGTGGAGCATAAATAGTTCAGTCAACCAGGCTGATGATTGAATTTCTAAGTTGCGTTCTTTCCATGAAGGAAATGATTGTGTTGTATCACTGGTTACAGGAGAATTTACTGTGATCTTCCCTTTCCAGGCAAGAGAGGATCTCCCTTCAATCATCATCCTTCAGACCCCTAGAAAAAAGCATCTGGACCGGAGACAAGTATAACAGCACATGAAAGATCCTGGAATAATCCCCCTAACTTGACCCTGACTCTAAGACACCTGTCAGAAAGGGGAAGCACCTAGGACTGTGCCAAGTGTCACATTCCTCAAGCCTGGATCATCTCCAGAAATGACTTGGACAGTTATTTATCCAACAGAAAAAAATTAGAGAAGTGATGCAGAAAAGAATGAAAAGAGAAAGATAACTTCGTCTTTTTCACTGCATGATGGATCATAGCTTTTGTTGTTCTCACACCTACCCAATTTTCAGTGACATTTTCTCCCTTGTACAAGGAAGGACTCTGGGAAGTGATTTATATAAAAATGATGCTATTGAGAGGATGGCCACATGACCCACTGTCAATGCTAATGAGACCTCTTGACCAAAAGGAATGGGTTTCTGTCTTTTGTTGCTGAAAACTGAGATTGTCATGGAAGTGAGAAAAATGACAGATTTCAGTTTGGTCTGAACAGAAGCCACAGACAAACAGTACCAATTGGAAGTGTTATTAGGCAATAGGACAATATGGCCCTCATAGACAGATAAGTATTGGTATAAATCTAAACTCCAGTCCCTGTTTCTTCTGTAACCTTAGACCATGTACCAAACCTTTATTTTTCTACCTATAAAATGAATACATTCTAATTAATAGATAAAATACTTTATTATTAATTGCAGTATTCACCATTAAATTTTCTATTGTTAAAATTATACACACAAGATAAACTACCATACCATTTAACCAGAAACAATTTACTTAAAAGAATAATCTTTCAGACTACCATCTGGAAATCTTCATTTCTAAAAGAAATGTTTAAGAAGAGGACTATTTATAAAATACAATATTTACCAAAAATTAACACAGACTTTTTTGATTGATATACGGTATTTTTTTGGAAATTTTTGTTAAATGACATAAGTTGTACAGTTAATTTGCTAATTGAGATAAACAGGTTTAAAATTATAAATCTGCCTAAAACAAAGTCATTTAAATATCTGGGTTCTTTACACAGACCAGCAAGTGGATGGCAAAGTCAAGAAAGAACTAGAAAACACCTAATAAAGAAAATATTTTGTTAAAGTTAGTTTTGTTTTAAAAATGGCATTATGGGCATAAAAGGCAGTAATTAGAGGAAGTTGGGTGAACAGTCAACAGAAATTGTATTGCTTTTCAGTCCTTATATGAGCCTAAATTTATTACAAAATAAAATTTTAAAAGGAAAGACAGACAAGCATCCTATTTCAAATCTGTCATCTTACCTACTGTGAGCTTAAGGCAAAATCAGCATGAATTCTGGGACTGCCTGAGATACATAGCAAGGTCCTCTCATAAAAGAATAAGGAAGAAAGTGGAAGGGGAGAGAGGGAGAAAGGGTTGGAAAAGGAGGGAGGGGAGGAAGGAAGGAAGGGAGGGAGGGAGGAGGAAGGAAGGGAGGGGAGGAAGGAAGGAAGGAAGGGAGGAAGGGGGGGGGGGAGGGAGGGGAGGAAGGAGGAAGGAGGGAAGGAAGGAGGGGGAAGGGAAGGAAGGAGAGGAGGGGAGGGAGGAAGGAAGGAAGGAGGGAGGAAGGGAGGAAGGAAAGGAGGGAGGGAGGAAGGAGGGAGGGAGGAAGGAAGGAAGGGAGGAAGGGAGGGAGGAAGGAGGGAGGAAAGGGAGGAAGGAGGAAGGGAGGAGGAAGGGAGAGGGAGGAGGGAGGGGAGGAGGGAGGGAGGGGGAGGAGGGGAGGAGGAAGGGAGGGAGGGAGGGAGGAAGGGAGGGAAGGGAGGGGAGGGAGGGAGGGAAGGGAGGAAGGAAGGAAGGAAGGATTTGATGTTACTCATAAGTATCTGAACAAAGCAGAATTGAACCAATCTATAAACAAAAAGAGACCAGTTATGGATCAAATCCCTAATTAGAACAAAGTTGGAAAATATTTTTAAGCTAACATCATATATGCTGACAAGAGTGTGTCAAGGTGAAACAATTCACAATACTGTTCAAAATGTGCAAGTAGTAACATTTATGGAAAACCTTCAACAATACTAAAAGTCTTCAAAGGGGCTTGAGATTCCTGGCCTATATAGGCTTGGCCTATGTAGATTCTCTCTCTCTCTCTCTCTCTCTCTCTTTCTCTCTCTCTCTCTCTCTCTCTCTCTCCACACAATCATACATACATATATTAATAATAAAAAAGCAATGAAGGTAGCTATTTTTAACATAATATTTTATTGGTTATTTGGGAATTTCACACCATGCATCCCAATCACACCTATTTCCCAGTCCTTCCATGTCCACTCACACTCCACGTTTGTGACCTTCCCCCAGAGTTTTCAAAAACAAATTCAATTTCTGTTATCTATATACTCACTGGCACATAGCCAAACTCTCAGTGGTCTGCCTCTTAAATAAAACTGAGCAGTCCCCCTCCCATAACTCTACCAGAAGCCATTAATTGTGGAGAGCTATACTTCAGCATTCTTATCCCACTTTTAAGAGTTCCTTTTCATGACGACTATACTCCATGGTAGTTTACCTTGTGCATTTAACCAATGTATAATTTTAAGAATAGAAATTGTGTTGCTAAATACTGTGATTAACAATAAAGTATCTCATTTCTTCATTAGAATGCAGTATTCTTTTTACAGGTGAGAAAAGGAGACTCAGACAGGTTTCTACTTCATGAGGGAGGATTGTTATGAAAGCCTTCCAGAGCTCGCTCTCTCAACTATGTAATATGTAATCACTGATATCACTGTGAAAGTTACTCCCTTGTTCTTTACCATCAGCAGGAGCTCCCACATGGTTTCTGCTCACCGACGAGGCCTCTGGTTGCAGTAGGAACCCAGAAAAGTCCCTCAAAGACATCACAAATCTGGGTATCTCCATGTAGGTACCACACTGGTGGTAGTGATTGTTGTTGTTGCTGCTGCTGTTGTTTTTGCTTTGTTTTATCTTTTCCATCCCTCCATAATGTTCGTTGAACTTGTGCCTACTACCTGCACTGAGAAGGTGAGATAGTCTGTGTAGCTACTACTCCCACCCCAATGAAGGCCAGGGTTTAGCTATATATGTTAATTAATTCAACCCCTTGAAATCTATAGTAGAGAAACTTCAGAGCAGTAGACAAGTATGTCTCTGTAGAAAAAGAGGACTAGTAAACAATAGTAGGAAATGAGTAAAAGACCAGAAGTACTTGGCAGGCCAGTGATAAAACCAGTTTTATTTTAAATGAAAGCATTATAAGTTCATTAAATATTAGTTATCAATAAATATTGTAAGTTCATAAAATCAACTATTTAGTAATCACAATTAACTGTATAGAGATGGTTCAGACATTTAAAAGCAAAGGAACAATCTCAGATTTACGTATTTTAAAAGAACAGAAATTCACCAGTGCTTTTCTGTAGAATTATTTGTAAAGAGTAAATGTGAATGCTCCCAAAAGAGTGGAAACTACAGTTCTGTTTATCTCCTGACTATCTAAAAAGTAGGGAAAAGCAAGATTCGGTGAAGTCATGCCATTAAAAGTTAAGAGGAAACAGGATCGCTGGGGCAACAAGGAGATCTAGGAACAATAAAGTAAAGATATAGGGTAGCATTACCAAGGAAAGGGAAGAAGGAAGGAGGAAGTGAGGGAAGCAAGGAAGGATGGAAGGGAGCAGTGAAGGGAGCAAGGAAAGAGGGAAGGAAGAGAAGAAGGAAGCAACGAAAGAGGGAAGGAAGAGAAGAAGGAAGCAACGAAAGAGGGAAGGACAATATTTGAGATAATAAACATTTGAGAAGACAGATATCTTGCCTCTGCTTTAAATATTGTGTACAAGTAATAAACTGTTAGATGGCATGTGTGATGGCTAATCTTCATTGTCAGCTTGAGTACTATATTTCAAATCACCATGAAAGCATGCCTCTATATAGGTATGTGATGTCTTTCAAGTGGGTTTAACTGAAGTGGAAAGAAAGACCCTGAATGTGGCTGCACTGGTTCATGGCCTGGGGTTGCCAGATGAACTTTTAAAAGCTGACAGGAGCACCAACTTCTTCACTCTCTGCTTCCAGTCTCTAGATAGAACTTGGCTAGATGCCTGATGTACCTGTGGTCATGCCTTTCCCCACATGGATGTTCTACATCCCCTCAAGCTGTAAAGTGTTAAGACTTTCTTCCTCTAGGTTACTTTGCATGAGACATTTGACCATGGTCATAAGAATGGCAATGAATATAGCATTCCATACTATTTATGAAAACATTTGAATTAATGAGCCCAAATACAGCTCTTGAATATCAAAAGCACAGATAAAAATGATGCCAGTATACTTAGGTACTGAAGAAGACTGCCATCCTTGCCGACAAGTGACCTCCTGTTGTCTGAGAAAGCACATGACCTTCCCTTGCTGTGTGTGCTAAGATGGGCAGGAAAGCGGGTTTTAGTGAGCAGTAATAGTAGCAATAAAAACCAATGACAATAAACCAGTATTTAGAGTTTTGGCAGTTTCGTTTACTCTACAGAAATATCCACTCCTATCTCAATCCTACCATGCTTACAACACAGTAAACGTGTCCTGTTTGGTTGAATGGTAACAAAGCCTTAATGTGTTTTTATTAGTCAGGGTTCTCTAAAGGACAGAACTGATTGTGTGTGTGTGTGTGTGTGTGTGTGTGTGTGTGTGTGTGTGTGTGTGTGTGTGTTTACACAGGCTGTGGCTATACAACAGTGGATGGCTCACAGTGGATAGGCCAAGAATTCAGTAGTTGTTAAATGCCATGAGACTGGATGTCCAGCCATCTCAATCTGTTACAGGAGTCCTGAAGATTCCTAGAGAGCTTCTGGTCATCAGACCACATTGGCACTCTGGAACAATAGGTTCTAATATAATAGTTAGGTGTGCCTTAACAACAGGATAGATGAACTTGCCATTGGGAGTAAAAGCAAGTGGGTAAAAGTTGTTTCCTTCTTCTTTACTTGTTTTTTAAAAAGAGATTAATATAATTACATTTTTCTCTTCCTATCCCTTTCTTCAGTCAACTCCTTTCATGTAACTCTTCCCATTCTCCTGCAAATTCATGACCTCTTTTTTTCTTTGTTATTGCATGCATATAGGAAGTTACTAAATATAAACTATTATTCCATATAATATTACTTGTATGTATGTTTTCAGGGATGACCATTTGGCACTGGCCAACTAACTTGTATGATCTTCCCTGTGAAGGACTGCCCATCCTATTCCCAGCATTCCTTGTTTGTCTATACTTCTTTGTGTACAGCTGAGGCCACTAGAAGGTGTTGCCCAGATTTAGGGAATTTCTCCTCATCTAACATAATACAGTCAGGAAAATCCTTCATAAGGGTGCCATTTAGATGATTCCAGATATAGCCAAGTTAGGAACCATGATGAGACATAAGTGTTTGTACAATGGAATTCATCCTTTACAGTTTTGTCATAATAATGATATATCATGTCCCAGTCAGTCTATTGATCTAAGAATAATGAGAGATGTGAGCAACAGACATGAACACAATGTATAACTTGAAAAACAATTAAGAGCTTTGATCATTTCATTCCAGACAGCCCACTGTGTGAACTGACGGACACACAGGGTATCCTAGTAGCTCTTACAGCATTATCTAGTTACAGCTGACATAGAGGTTTATGTCTGAACTTCTGTGTGACAAACTCAAAACATTCACAAACATATGACTAAAGACACTGCAAGGTGAGATACTGCATAATAGCTAAGTGATACTCATAAATTAATTTCCTTACATTGAAAAAGTAATACATTTAGAAAACTACAAAATAATGTTCAAAAACAGATTATTTGCAAAAGGAGAAAACCATGGATCAGTGAGATTTGACTGTTAATGAAACTCGTAACTGATACCATGGTAACAAGATTAATCAAAGCATCAATGAAGAGAGAAACAATTTAAGGACATAAAATGTAAAGACGCACTTCTATTTACGAAAGGGGGAATAGAAAGATGCATAACCTTAGAGAAAAAGGTATGAGGAAAGGGGAATGCTATAATTACATTACTGTACTGTCGCAGAATAAAAGATACATTAAGACTTGTATGACACCTGGACAAGAGGCTGAACGACAAGGAGGGACTCAGGCCTCAGGAGCACTGAAGATGGAAAGGCTTTGAAAAATAAGCCTTCAGCTGCTCTCGTGGACAGAGTTCTGAGACTGCGAGCTCTCGAGACATCTCTGACGATTTGAGAAGAGTCTGTGTTGAGCCGACCTCATCATGGAACTGGACGACTGTGATCCTGAAGACAAAGAGATACTGAGCTGGGATATTAACGACATGAAGCTGCCTCAGAATGTGAAGAAGACAGACTGGTTCCAGGAGTGGCCAGACTCCTATGTGAAACACATCTACAGCTCAGACGACAGGAGCGCACAGCACCATCTGAGCAGCTGGGCCATGCGCAACAGCAACAACCACAACTCCCAGATCCTCAAGAAGTCATGCCTGGGGGTAGTGGTGTGCAGCAGGAACTGTTCCACGGAGGAAGGCCGCAAGATTTACCCGAGACCCGCCATCTGTGACAAAGCCAGGCAGAAGCAGCAGAGGAAAAGCTGTCCCAACTGCAATGGACCCCTGAAACTAATTCCCTGCAGAGGCCATGGCGGCTTCCCGGTCACCAACTTCTAGAGTCATGACAGACGCTTCATCTTTTTCCAGTCCAAAGGAGAGCACGATCATCCCACGCCGGAGACCAATCTAGAAGCAGAGACAAGAAGAGCCGTGAAGAAAGTGCACATGGCCTCTGCCTCCAGCTCCTTACGGATGAAGGGGAGACCAGAAATGAAGGGTCTTCCAGGTGAAATCCCGAGTCAGGGAAGTTTACCTTTAACTGGGTCATTCCAGGAAGGCGTCCAACTGCCCAGCGGTTATAGCACACCTTTAATAGCTAACGCTCCCCAGCAGAACTCCCTGAATGATTGCCTGTCCTTCCCCAAGAGTTATGACTTGGGGGGAACCACTGAGGAGACAGAGGCAGTTGGATCTTTGTGAGTTCAAGGCCAGTCCAGTCTACGTAGTGAGTTCCAGGAGAGCCAGGACTATGTAGAGAGACCCTGTCTCAACAACTCCTCCCACAAAAAAAAAAGAAAAAAAAAAAAAAAACGAAAGAAGAGAAAGAAAGAAAAAGATGGGGAGAAAAACAAAAGAAAAAGAAAAAGAAAAAGTCTTTTTTAAAAAAGCACTTGGTTTTGGGGCAAACTGGTCTCTGGTGGATCGGTCCGAGTGCTGATTTAGGTCCTCAGCAGAGCTATCTGAAGAGGTCTTTTGATTTTTGTTTTTTGTTTTTTTTTTTTGTTTTGTTTGTTTGTTGTTTGTTTTTTTTTTTTTGTTTGTTTTTTTTTTTAATGATGTGGACTTCAGACTCGATGGAGAGGTCTTCTTATGGCTTATGAATGTCAGCTTGGCATTCCCTTTCTGCTTTTTGGGAGCGGAAAATGAAGGAACAGAAAGACGACAGAAGAGCTATGGAGATGTGAGGTCGAACGCTTCACCAAGGAAGTGTTTAATTCTTTGCTTAGTTTTATTTTTTTTTAATGGGATTTCTAGATGTGTGACGAATAAAAACGAGAAGCACGACCTTATCCTATTTATGAAAAACAGAAAACAAGGGGACAGAGGAAGAGATTGGGAGCCGCCTCTCCTCCATCTCCTCCTCTAGAATCTTCCACTAGGGCTAAGATTGTGTGCTCTTCATTTTTAACACACACACTAACACACACACACACACACACACACACACACAAACACACACACACACACACACACACGCACACACGCACGCACGCACACACCACATATGTAATGGGATCTGATGCTCTCTTCTAGTGTGTCTGAAAATAGCTACAGTGTACTCTTATGCATAAAATAAATAAATCTTTAAAAAAATAAAAAAAAATAAAAAAAGAAAGAAACTCCTCCCGTCACATAATAGTCAAAACAACAAATGCACAAAACAAAGAAAGAATATTAAAAGCAGTAAGGGAAAAAGGTCAAGTAACATATAAAGGCAGACCTAGCAGAATCACACTAGACTTCTCATCAGAGACTATGAAAGCCAGAAGATCCTGGACAGAGGTCACACAGACCCTAAGAGAACACAAATGCTAGCCCAGGTTACTATATCCAGCAAAACTCTCAATTAACATAGATGGAGAAACCAAGATATTCCATGACAAAACCAAATTTACACAATATCTTTCTACAAATCCAGCGCTACAAAGGATAATAAATGGTAAAGCCTAACAAAAGGAGGCAAGCTACACCCTAGAAAAAGCAAGAAACTAAACACTTTGCAACAAAACAGAGAAGACAAGCACAAACATAATCTCACATCCAAACATGAATATAACAGGAAGCAACAATCACTATTCCTTAATATCTCTTAACATCAATGGACTCAATTCCCCAATAAAAAGACACAGATTAACAAACTGGATACGCAATGAGAACCCAACATTTTGCTGCCTACAGGAAACACACCTCAGAGACAAAGACAGCAACTACCTCAGAGTAAAAGGCTGAAAAACAACTTTCCAAGCAAATGGTCTAAAGAAGCAAGCTGCAGAAGCCATTCTAATATCGAATAAAATCAATTTTCAACCAAAAGTCATCAAAAAAAGATAAGGAAGGACACTTCATATTCAAAGGAAAAATCTACCAAGATGAACTCTCAATCTAAATATCTATGCTCCAAATACAAGGGCACCTACATACATAAAAGAAACCTTACTAAAGCTCAAAGCACACATTGCACCTCACACAATAATAGTAGGAGATTTCAACACTCCACTCTCATCAAAGGACAGATCATGGAAACAGAAATTAAACAGAGACATAGACAGAATAAGAGAAGTCATGAGCCAAATGAGTTTAACAGATATTTATAGAGCATTCTATCCTACAACAAAAGGATATTCCTTCTTCTCACCACCTCATGATACTTTCTCCAAAATTGACCATATGATCAATCATAAAACAGGCCTCAAACAGATACAGAAAGAGAGAAATAATCCCATGCGTCCTATCAGACCACCATGGGCTAAAGCTGGTCTTCAATAACAGTAAGGAAAGAATGCCCACATATACATGGAAGTTGAGTAATGCTCTACTCAATCATAACCTGGTCAAGGAAGAAATAAAGAAATAAAGAAATAAAGACAGAATGAGGAAGGGATAAACTAGTTGACAAATTACAGTAGGATAATGGTTATTTACCAGTTCCAAAATGATATGTGATCCAAGCTTCAACTTCAGATTGAATCAAAATGTAAATGTGAAAAGCCTAACTATAAAGCCTTTAGGAGCCATTTAAAAGAGTATATTTATGGCTTTGACATAAAGAAAGTATAAAAAGTACACATCTTTTTTTTAATCTTAAAGGAAAAGATTGACCTCCTTTACTACATCCAACTTAACATTCATTTAAGGATGCCACAAAGAAGCAAAAGGACAGGCTAAATAAAGACTTTTTAAGGAAAATCGATGCAGATTTTATATTTGACATATATAAAGATTTTTTATCAAGGTAACTTTTTTTATGAAGACAGACTGATAAAAATAGAAAATTGTTATAGATGGAGACAAAAACGAAAACATGAAAATGGTCTCAACCTATAACGTGCTCAACCTGTTTAGTAACAAGAACTATGAATGCTAACCACCTGGATGAGTCACGATTTCAACCATAAAAGAAGAGTGAGAATGTGTCAGTGAACTGCAGGGCAATGAGAACTCTCATTGGTAGTTGTGGACTCTAGTGGGGATTTGTCCAGATTCATCATACAAGCAGACAAGCTATCACAAATGATCATTGTTCCTCGCTTATCATTCCTCAGTATCAGTGACCACCAACAAAGTCAAGTTCACTCTTAAGAGCATTATACATCAG
This sequence comes from Rattus rattus, assembly GCF_011064425.1. Classification (NCBI taxonomy): domain Eukaryota; kingdom Metazoa; phylum Chordata; class Mammalia; order Rodentia; family Muridae; genus Rattus; species Rattus rattus. Next base: position 236,880,678 of record NC_046154.1, on the reverse strand, counting down.
CAACCAACCTGAAACCCATCCAAGTGCCCAACTTTTCTAGTGCCATATTCCTTCTCTGGTATAGTCCACAGTGACAAGGAATCAAGATAGCTGTGTACATTAATAGAGAGAGGCCCTTGACGCCCGATGATGAAAGAAATAAGGAATGTGATCCTGTGAAGATGCAGCTAGATAAAGCTGAGCATTTCATATAAAGGCATCCATGTAGGTAGAAAATGATGAAATTATATCATGAAATGATTATGTTGAAGAGTTGCTGGGTACATGGGCAGGAAGACATATTAGTAGCTCACTGAAAAAGTGTTAATTATTTCCAAAGATCAATACCAGTCACCCAAGTAGTATGTGCTACTTAATTCTATGTAAAATTGATTATAGAATTCAATAATCAATGACATTAAAAAGGAGCTTTTGTGTTTGCCTGAAGTTTGAATTAAAATGTGACACAGTCTAAAAGCACACAGACAGGAAAAAGCTGCATTGAGGAGACAACAGAGATAATAGAATAGATGGGCAAATTGAAGCCACTTATTTTTAGAATAAATTCCTTAATGTCTTCTTTACTGAGTTCTGTATAAGCTCTAATCACCTTTGCCCTAGGTTCTAGGAATTTCAATTTGCATGTTGATAAGAACTCCTCAAAGCACACTATTCTAAAAGAAAAATGCTATTTCAGAAATAAACCAGTTACCTAAATCTATTCTACACAAAGCCATGGAAACACTTCCCTGTGTGAAAGATGACTTTAAAATGGAGCAGCCCTTAAGAGGTGAATTGGGGGAAGAAAGGAACTTCCAGGTGAATGGAGAAAGGTCATTGTAATGTATAATTTACCCCACACACGCTCATGTATTTAACTACTTTTTTTCCATTGCTCTGAATCTCCATGATGTCGACCATCACAGCACCTGAGCCATTAGATGAGAGATATTAGATTGGAAGAAAGCTGTTAAATAAATGGGGCTTCAGCAAGCTTAATGAAATGTACTTTCCATACACAACAGGCCCTTCGAGGGAAGAATAAGCAATTTACAGGAAGATCTATGTTCACCCTGAAGTTGGAGCTACGCCAGGTTTTTCAACACTGGGTAGATTCATTTAATATTATATTTATTAAGTGGGGATTAATAATTTCCAACAGTTTGACATGACAGCTACAGCACTGGGCAGGTAGAATAGAAGAAATGAGTGCTATAATAAACAAAGAAATCATATTTCTTTGTACAAGACCCTGGTCTTAGCCCCTCTAGACATAATACAAACAGTGCCTGTCCCACTGGTTTATGCATTTAAATATGTCAGTGGTTTATTATAACATAAAAAATGAATAGGTAGCAATAAAATCAATGGTTAAGTGAACAATTGTGTGCATTAAATCTGAAACTTCAAGGCAAAATTCTAAAGTAGAGTTCTTTCCTCAACTAACACCCAAAGGTCAGGAATTCAAACTTTTGATACACATGTTCTGCCACAATACGATCAAATTCATTTTCAGGTCAATAAGTATGTTTGATTGTAATGAAGTCATATGCTTATCTTATAGAAGAAAGAAGGTCATACTGAGGTGAATTACACTCTATATATCTAGGAAGGACTGAATAAAATTCAAAATTCAGTGTGAAATAGTCTACATTCACAACCGAATGGCTTAGAAAGCAATCAAGGAAAGTGAAAGTAAGTCTAATGTTATGTGATGTGTGAGCTAAATATTTATTGTCCTAGAGAGTTACACACACACACACACACACATACACACACACACACACACACACACACACACACAAATGTTGGGATATAGAATCCAGTACCAAATGCAAGCTAGACAACCACTGAGCCATATCTCCTGTCCCTTTATATATGATTATATAATTTTTAGACCTTCTCAAACCTATAAGATACCTGTGTCCACGACCATTGTATAGATAGGAAACTGAGGCCCTAATCTAGTAACTTCAACCACCAGTTGAAGCTATACTTAACTCATGCACACACATGCACACCTGAGCGCACTCACACACACACACACACACACACACACACACACACACACACACACACACTATGAACTCACATTCCCACACACACAGAGTCCCTTAGGTGACAATGGACAGTTAATTGTCTGATGTTGTTGCAGACTAGCTGGATATTCTTTAGCTCTCTGCTTAGTTAGAATTCTACTGCTGCTAAGATAGATCCATGTACATAAGTCGGTGGGTACATACATGCATTTATGTGCATACAAAGGCTAAAGCAGGTATCTTCCTGTCTACCTTTTTGTCTTGAAACAGTCTTTCACTAAAGCAGAGGATCATCATTTTCAAGTATTCCAGCTAGCTAGCATGCTCTGCACATGCTCCTGTCTCTGCACCACACTGCTGAGCTTACAGGTTCACACAGCCATACCTCACTTTTTCTATGGGTGTCTAGGACTAGAACTCCAGTACTCATGCTTGTAGACAAAGAACACTTACCCATATACCCAGTCCTCAAGTGGGTCCAATTCAGTCTCTCCTTCTCATGGCTGAATTAACAAGAGTGACTTTGCTCCTGGACCCAAGGCTCTATGATATGGCTTTCTCAAAATCACAGGATTCATAACCAGATGGGGAAAAAACTCTCAGCAAATAGATTTAACATAGTTTTAAGCCTTAAAGACAAGTTTCTCTCATATAATGTTTCCTAGATACGAAACGCTGTAGAATTCTTCACTCGTTAATACATGAACCCACTCACTGATGCTTTAACTTCCCTGTACAATGAATGAATGATTAGTATAAGGCAGCCAACGTTCTCAATACACTGAGGTGTCTTCCTACATGACTTTTTTCTTGTCACATAATAGCAGGCAACTCACTGTGCTTTAGAACCACAAGATTAGCCAAAGGTAAGATGGTGAGAGGCTTCCAAAAAACCAAGAAGTTGAGCATCTCATAAATGAGAATGTCCAAGAAGTATGTGGCTTGCCCTGGTGTGATTTTGTTTCTAGCATTTCTATTCCAGAAGCTTAATTAAAACCCTTAGTTGGCTGACCTAGTTCCCAGAGAGACCATAACCTTTCCCTCACATTTATACAGATGCTATGATTTGTATGGACTTAATCCCTTAATTTTTGCTCAGGAAATGGTAATATTAGTCTAATAAATGTGGCTAGCATTCTGGACCGAGAAGAAAATTGTGATGCAAGAGGTTGTTGTAGTCTCTGGCCCCTGATTCACCAATGGACTGGGGGAAGCCACTTAACAAATCCATTCCTCAGTTTCCCCAGCCATAAAACAGTGATAATCATAGTTCCCACCAGAGATACTCTTTGTCAAGACCTTTGATGTTAGTTTCCACACACAAAGGGCTGTTTTAATTATTCTGAGTGCAGTAATGAGGGAGGCACCATGCCAGACTGACTTTTATAAGACTTTTCAAATACCAGTTTCCGGCTGCTGCCAATGAGTCACATTGGACCAGGACTTGCCTTGCTCATAAAGTACAACACAGGTCACTGGCAGGGAGCAGAGGAAGGCCAGTGGGGTAAACATTATTATTTGACAGATAGCACACTATTGAGGGGAGACAAGCACAAATTTTGGCTCCTAATCAGAGTGAATTCATGTCTCTCCCTTACTGACTTTTCTCTATAACATTGAAGGATTTGCTTCAGCTTTCTGGACTTGAGATCTTTAATCAGCCACTAAAGAAACTAGTTGAAGAAATGAATAACAGCATATATGAGGTGCCCACCAAACCTCAACATCTTTTCTCCCTTTGGGAAATGGTCTTTATTCTTTAAGCAAAACTGAACAGAAAGTTCAAAGTTTCTGTAGCCTTTGCATCTGCATACACCTGAATCCTCACTTACTACCTATGTCTAGCCAGAGTGACTCATTTGATATAATTAATTTTATAGTGACTCGTGATTAGCACACTAAATCTATACATTAAGGTTCACTTGAAACTCTCCATTCTTTAGACTTGGGCAAATTTCTACTGTCATATATCCAGAATTATAGTGTCATGAGTATACTTTCATTGTCTTGAAAAATCCTCAGTGTGCTAGGTGTGTGACCTATTCTCCCTGTTAGGGCCTGGCAATTTCTGATCTTTGTATGATCTCTCAATTTTTCCTTTCCATGATGTCATTCATGTAAAATCATACAGGTTAAATTTTTTACTTAATACTACACAGGAAAGGTATTTCTCTGTATTTCCTGGCCTGAGAGTTCATTTCATTTTAGTATTAAATAGTTTTCCTTTGTCTACAAGAACCATTGTTGACCCTCTCACCAAGTGAAAGTTCTTTCTTCTGACATTTGGAAATGATAAGTAAAGCAAGTAGAAGTTTTCGGGTTGACATAAAATTCCAACTTACTTAAATAAACAGCAAGCAAAGAATTCATAGTAACAGTCTAGTTAGCTTTAGAAGAAACTGCAAGGTGATTTTCTAAAGTCATCAGACTATTTGGCATTCCCACGGCCAATATATGAGAGTCCTTTTCATTCCACACCCTTATCAACATGTAATGCTTTCAGAGTTTTGGATTGCAGCTTTTGTAATAGAAGTGTACTTTGCACACAAATTGCTGAAAGGGTTACCTGGCTAACCTCAAGCATGACATGGTAAAATCAAAACAGAGGGCATCAGCTACTTCAAAAAGTAAAGACCCAAGCCCTATAGTTTGCAGAGTATTTATGCTTGCATCTTCTGTCCAAGTAATTTATGGCATTATAAAGCAATTCTAACTAAACAATCTCTGTCAAATATGGGGGACAGTCACCAGAGCAATAGAAAAATGTGAACAAGAGTTTACAATAAGAGTCATCTCTTTTCCATTCATCCCAGCAACTAATATTTAACCAGGATCCCATCGGATTCTCAAAGGCTTTACAAAAATCAGAGACAGTTCTACGGAAATGAGATCACAGCTCTATATAGTAAGATCTAGGTTGAGATTGGAAGGGAGTGGGAGAGCTTCTATCTTGAGAAACCCACATACACCAAGATTCTGAGAAATGGTGGTTCTTGGGGGCAGAATGACAGGGATAGAGAGTGTCAGTAACTCTAGCATGTCTAGACAAAATTTAGATCATAACTGGCACAAACTGACTAGTGATATTAGGGTCCACAGGTGTGAACAAAAGTGATAAGGAGAGGGGACAACTGTGTTGTGGTCAATGTACTATACATAAGGACACCTCGAGAAGCATACTTTGGTCCCTTTTGTTATGGTGCATTTGCTTTTGCTAGCCAGTGATAAATCCATTTTGAAGTTCAATTATATAAATTTATGCCGTTTAACCAAATATCAAGGGGACTTATTTGGTATTCATGCTGGTTTTCCTTCTGCATTACTTTTTAACATGTTCTGAAAGTGAGGAAATTCAACAGAATAAGTTAAGTCCTTAACGTTCTGTGACATGTGATTTTTGACTTATGACAGGGCTAAAATAATTATACTTTATTTTATGGCTCAGTAATTTAGGCATTGTATGTCAATTAAGACTAATATGTTTCTCAAGATCACAAAGACATATCTAGGACAAAATCATAGGTCTCATGCTTGTTTGCCCTGGCAAAAATGAATAGTAAATTATAATAAAAAAGGTAACTACTGATTTCTACTACTGACAGAGAAGGAGGGAGGGATAATGAGAGAGTTAGAGAGAGAGCAGAAATCCATTTTACCCAGACCATGAGAGTAATTTGCCATGTTTTATTAATGGGTATTTTTCACATCCTGAGCAAGCTTAATTGCTAATTAATTAAAAGATGATTGGATAAACAATGGATCGTACTATAGGATGAAGATAGCAAAATTTCCTGTCATGGTGTGTAATGAATACTCTTTATCCTATTGCCCTATCAATCACTCAATGCCTTAATTCCTAAAGAACCCCAGAAGCCATTTCTTGAAGATGAGAGTTAAATTGGATGAACATTAGAGGACTTTGGGGTCAAACTATATTAAGGGCCACAGGCAATCATAATTTAATTAAAGCAGAATCAAGAAAAACATACCATGTAAAAGAGTCTAAAATAGTAATAGCCTTAGTGTTAGAATTAAAACACTTATGTCTGAAGCACTTACAATGTGAGCATTATTGGCAGACATGACTCCTTTTCTAAGCCTATTCCATCATCTGTGAATGGAGATGACTGCTTTTGCTGCTATTAATGCAATTCCCAAAATAATAGTGGCCTGGGCAAGACAGAAGATTATTTTTCTAACTTACAAAATATTCAAATGTAGATATCCAAGAACTTATGGATATTCAACTTGACTTCAGAACCTAGGACACTTTCTTTCATGGTATATGTATCTGTCCCCAAAGATCACTTCATAATCTTTGAGGCCAGCACTGACATCAGGTTTTATATACCCATCTCAATCCACAGGAACAAATATATTAGAACAAGGAAAGAAAGAAAAAAAAGGAAAAAAAAGAATTTCAGCACAAAATCTATGTTACATAAATATCTAATGGCTTTTACATAACACTTCATTCTATATCTCTTTAGTCATATAGTCAAATATAGCTGCAAGAGAGGCTGGAGCTTTTAGTATTGTTGTAGACTGCTAATTTTCCAGCATGGAAAATTCTGTCAGTGCATAAAACATGGTAGACAGAAATTTGAGGTAACTACCAGGCTCTGATCAGAAATACAATACAAAGAGTTTGTTATGGGAACACAAGGCGATCATGGGTGTGAAACATTAAAAAAAACAATTAGTTCATAGAAGGTAGTAAATAAAAGTTGGCCATATTAGTCAGGGTTCTACAGACTCACAAAACTTATGGAATGTCTCGGTATATTAAGGGACATTAATGGAATGACTTACAGTCTGCAGTCCAACTACCCCAACGATGGCCAGCTGTGAGTGAGAAATACAAGACTCTAGTAGCTGTTCCATCCCACGAAGCTTGGTGTTTCAGCTGGTCTTCTGCGGAAGCTAGAATCCTGAGGAAGGTGGTTCCAACAGATGTGCTAGCTACCAAGTGCAAGCGAATGAAAACAAATGAACCCTTCCCTTTTCCATTGTCCTTATGCAGGCCTTCAGAAGAAGGGATGGCCCAATTAAAGGTGTGTACCACTACACCTGGCTGTAGAACTTGCTCTGTTTCAGGTTGGCCTTTAACTCAGAGATTTGCTTGCCTCTGTCTCCTGGGATTAAATGTATGCACTACCTTGCCTTGGCCTAAGCTTCTCATGAACGCTATTTCTCAAGATCCGGATCACAGGTGCATCCTTCATTTCTGGACTCAGTTGAGGTGTAGTCAAGCTAACAACAAGGAATAGCTATCACGTAGGCCAAATGTAATATATAGATTTTTTTGAAAATCCAGAATCCTCTTGAATAGAACGTTAGTACCCCCCCCCTTAGCATATGCATCTAGAAAAGGATCCAAATTTTCTGAGGCACAAAAGCCAGGAAATGGCTGCAATACAAGCTTCTATTTAAGAGGGGCATACATCTTAGGGTTACTAGTTTCATGAGAAGACACCACAATCAAAAGCAATGGAAGGATGAAAGGTTTTTATTTGCTTATACGTCTATATCGCAGCTCATCATTAAAGGCAACCAAGGCAAGAACTTGCAGGCAGGATCTGAAGCAGAAGCCATGAAGAGTGATGCTTACTAGCTTGCTCCTTTAGGTTTGTCATTCTGTTTTCATATTGAATTCAGGACTGCTATCACTGTAGTGGCTCCACCCATAATGGGCTGGGTCCTTCCACATCAGTCACTAATTTTAAAAATGTCCTATAGGCTTACCAACAGTCTGATCATCAAGAGGCCTTTTTTGCAGTTGATTGTCTCTCTTCTCAATTGACTCTAGCTGTGATCTACTTGCCATAAAAACTAACCAGCATAGTACATAATTGTCTTCTACATTCAATTCCCCGAGGGCTTTGATAAAATGAATCCCTGTCCACCAGCACCTTGATCATTGTTTATTTTTTTTTCAGACTTAGTACAACTATCACTACCCTCTAGAATCCTTCTTGGCATGTGCAACTCAGTCAGATGCTCGTGTGTTGAGTTATCAAAAACCCTGATGTTCACAGCCTTTGTTTAAACTTATGATTGTATTCAAGTTTTTCTGTCTATGTGTCTCCATCATCACAGGATGGTGAGCTCTTCAAATAAAAGGATGCACATCGTAAGCCCAAAGCTAACCAAAGTCCTGGGGTCTCACTCCCTTATTCCACCTAGGGGATTAGAATATTTGTTGAATTAACATTATTTATAACCATCTTGTTGGTAAATGATATAATGTTTTGTGCAAGATCCAGTAACATAACACATGTTGAAAACTCTAAACTTCAACATGAGCCAGTGAGATGCCTCAGCAGGTAAAGGTCCTTGCTGCGGGGCCTGGCTACAGAGGTTTGGCTGCCCAGGACCCACATCCCAGAAGAAGAGAACCTCCGCACATATAAACTATGGTTAGCACATGCCCACATACAAACAAATGAATAAATGAACTTACAAAAATTAAAAAGTCTAGAAAGTATCTGGCATGTATCAATTGGGTTCTTAGTGAATTGCTACTCAACTAAAAAAAATGAAAGTCAATATTCATCGAGAAGTCAGTATTAGTGACAAGTGTGGAAACAATTGTGTTCAGGTGCATTCACATAAAAAGAAAAGTGATGACAGAGATAAAACCAAAAAATAAATTATTTTCTTTTTACCTCCTTGAACCATGAAGTAGCAACTTCTGTGTCAAAGCATTAGAAAGAAAACAAGAAGTCTGAAGTGGAGAGGTAGAGGGCTCTGTTCCCAGAGCTGATGAATACATCACCTGAAGGATTTGTATAATTTCTACTGAGCATTTTGCTGTGATGAAAGGCAGCTTTAAACTCTTAAATATGATTCTTAGCTTTGGCACTATTGAGAGTTTGAACAAGATGGTTCTGTTTTGAAGTCTTGTTGTGAATTCTACGTGTTAGCAGCATCCCTGGCCTCTACCCATTAAATGCTAATAGAAACCCCAATATAAATATAAATATTATAGCAACAAAACTTGTCACCAAGCATCTCCTATACTCCTCTAGAGACTAAAATTCCTTATTATTGTGGAGTTGGCCGCAAAAAGAAACAATTAAAAAAAAAGAAGAAATCACTATCATAAAATTACTGAAGACCATTCTTCAGAAGAATGATGGTAGTGTAGTAAGTTACAGAACATGGCCTACTTACAACATAACATGTTTTATTAACTCATTCTCAACTTTCTCCCAATCATAAAAGAAAACAAGCAAAGACATTAGAGTGGTACATCTAGAAACTACTCAGAAACATCTACAGATAATTAAGCACAAAACGTGTGGGGCAAGAAGAAAAGTGATAGAAAAAAATGTCCTTAGATATTTTAGCTTGGAATTATGTCAATTAAAAACACATTATGCCGAATCTAATATAAACATTAATTTGATCTCAAGTTGATTTAATTAAAGTAAAGAATTCAGGAAGGAGGGGGGTGGATCCTGATGCTTTGCTTCCTATCAACACATCACAATGCAGGAAGAATAACTGAACCCAATTCTGGGAGCCTTGTTTCAATAGTAACAAGAGGGGAAATGATCAGGCAGAATGGAAGGGAGTCTACAAAGCTAGGTTAACTCTTTCCCAATGTTACAAGAAGTGTTGTGGAACACTGCCTATATCAATGAGCGGCTGGCAGGAATGTCTCTATGAACTCACAGATCAGTGTAATAGAAAGAGGAGAGGTAAAAGTTGGAACAGAATAGCACCATGTTGCACAACAAAGGTTATGCAACAGTGGTCTGGTAGTTTGAATAAGAATGCCCCCCATAGGCTCATAGACTTTAATATTTAGTCATTGGGGAGTGGCACTATCTAGGAGGAATTAGGAGGTGTGTTACTAGGGGGAGGGTTTTGTGATCTCAAAAGCCCAAACTAGACCCAGAACCTCTCTTCCTGCTACCTGTGGATATAGAGGTAGAACGCCTAGCTATTTCTCCAGCACTATGTCTACCTACGATGTATCACCATGCTCCCCATCATAATGAAAATGAACTAAACCTCTGAAACTTTTTCTCCTTCCCTTGCAAATGTTTCAAATGTTGCAAAATGCAACCCCAAATTAAGTGCTTCCTTTTATAAGAATTGCTATGGTCATAGTATCTCTTCACAATAAATAAAACACTAAGAAAGATGATGTCTAACTTTGGGGTACCATGCTTTGCCTGCATAGTTTGAATATCACAAGCACCAAAACATTCTAGTGTGGATGTTGCACACCTAGGATGCCTTTTTATGCCTTCTTCTAAGATCAACAGCTTAGTAAGTAGAACTGAAGCATCCTTTATTGCACCACTGGATCATTCCTGTAATAGGGGGATATAATCTCATTACAAGCTCTAGTAGTCACCCAGATTACAATCTTAATTGCCAGGATAGGTAGAAGTGTAATAATATATGCTTATTCTTTTCTGTAATTGCATAATTAAAGAAGAGCAAGAGTTTCATTTTTTTTCAGTAAGCAAGCTTTCTTGGCTCCAGGCTATGCAGATTTTCACTCGTCTAAATGTGAGTGATATTTATCCCATGTCTGTTTTGAATATTACTTTTTGCATTTCATGTAATATATTAAATGGTTTTCCCCTTAGCCTTTCAAAATATCTCCTTTCCTCCAAATGTGCCCATGCAATTAGTATTTACAGAAGGAAAGGGTTAAAGGAAACAATTAGTATTTACAGAAGGAAAGGGTTAAAGGAAACAACTGTATTCACACATTAAAAAGCACTGTGACTATCTAGGACTGTTGACTTTGTGAACCTACACATTAAGAACTTGGTCTTTCTCATCTAAGAGAATACTAAATCAAATACTAAATATGGATGAGAACCAAAACATTTTACAGCTGGTCTACAACTAGATAGATGCATATTTTATTGAGTACTTGCCTAGAAGGCTTTACTTACAATTTGTTGTTGATTTTTCTTTTGTTTTGTTTTTTTCTGTGTTTTGCTTTTTTCTGTTTCCATGGAGAAGGTCGCAGGTGAGCGGATCTTAAAGGCTGGTGTATCAGGCACCTCCCTTTGTTTTAGACTACCACCATCTTCTAGTTTCCAGAAGTCTGGATTTTAGATTTAGTTTTCCTTTTGAGACAGGGTCTCATGTAACCAAGACTGACCTCACAGTCACTCACTTCCTAAAATGATCTTGAACTTCTGACCACCTTTCTCTACCTCCCCAGTGCTATATCACAGGTGTAAGACACCATGGCAGGTTTTATGCAATGCTTGGAATTAAACCCAGGGCTTTATGCATGCTAGGCAAGCATTCTAGTCACTGAGTTACATCCCCAGGTAGGTTTTTAACATGTAGCCAGGAGGAAAGTATGTATAAGAATTGTTTCTCCCTCATAGTGTGCTGGACAGGAAAGTTTAATAGGTGTCTTAGTCAGGATTTCTGTAACTGAAACAAAATACTGTGAACAAACATGGTGGAGAAGAAAAGGGGATTTTAGCTTACATTTTCAGATCACTTGAGGAAGTCAGGACAGGAACTCAAGCTGGAACCTGGAGACAGGACCTTTGGCAGAGGCCATGGGGGGGTTGGCGGGGGCGGTGAGGGTGGCGGTGGTGGTGGTGATGGTGCGTGTGTGTGTGTGTGTGTGTGTGTGTGTGTTTGTTGTTGTTGTTGTTGCTGCTGCTGCTGCTGCTGCTGCTGCTTAATGGCTTCTTTCCCATGGCTTGCTCAATCTGCTTTCCTATAGGACCCAGAACCACCAGCCCAGAGATGGCACCACCTACCATGGGCTGGACCCTCCCCCAATGATCACTAATTGAGAAAATATCTTACAACTGGATCTCATGGAGACATTTCCTCAACTGAGGCTCCTTTCTCACTGATGACACCAATTTGTGTCGAGTTGACAGATAAAACCAGCCACTACAGTAGGCATCAATCTATACCGATCTCAACATTGGTCACAAAAGAGTCTTTATGCAGAGGACAGCAATCAATGTATTGCAAACAAGTGACTATGAGTGCTCATCCATAAATAGGACATCTACATGAGCGCCATACTCACTCCAAGGCTTGAGGAACATCCAGAGGGAATAAAAGGAATCTAAGAGGGAAAATATGGGGAGGATAGCTGTGTCATCCTATCTTCTGAAAATGACATAGCTATTGCAATCATGGGCTCACAGCCATTGTGGTTACCTGCACAAGATCAAATCAGTCAAAATCCCAGCATCTGTGGGGAAAGGAGGCACTAACCTTCATCTTCCACTGAGGAACTATCAGCAGTGGATCTAGGCTGAGGAAGGAAGAATCTGTTTTCCTTGCAGATGTGGCCACTAAACAGATGGTCCATGCTAAAGTAGGAGGCTCCAACCCGTTTGCCGTGCATATGGAGACAGCATTAAATAGGTTCAGTGGGACGAATTGGAGGAAGGGTGGATGGATGGATAAACAGGTGGATGGAGAAACAGAAAACAGATCATGAATTTGGGACATGGAGCTGGAAGAGGAAAGTAGAGGGTGGAGTTGATCAGAAGACATTGTATGCATAATTCCTTAAAATCAATTTAATTTAAAAAATATGACTTCTGGGGATAAAAACATGAATTGAGCTTTTTGTTTGGTTGGTTTTGGGGAGTGGTTTGTGGTTTTTATTTCTTTTTTGACAGGGAGGGAGATAGAGAGTAAAACTGGGTATATAGGGAGTTAAGGGGGATCTGGGAGTAGGAGAAGAAAGAATATGATCAATATATTACCTGAGAAGTTGAAGGTGGGGGAAAGTATATAATAAAAAAATATCGTGTAACTTCAAAAAAATTTAAATGGCATGCTCTGCTCTCACAGGGGATCCAGGTTTAGTTCCCAACACCCATGCCGGGGTCTTAACTTTCTCTACCTTCAGCTATAGGGAATTTAGCTTCTCTGACCTGAACTGATATCACATTCACATAATGCATATGCCCACATACAGACACATACAATTAAAAATAAAAATTTATCCACTAAGCTATTTCTCCAGCCCCAAGAAGCAAAGAAGTAAATGTTAAAAAAGCAGAATACAGCAGTGCCTTCTAGGCCTGTGTGGAGAGCTGCTCAATCCGGTCCCATTCCTGACCCTCATTCCTTCTTAGAGCATTTCATGTCCATGACCCCTCATCAGCCCTAACCCATGGCCCAGGTTAAACCAACAAATCCATGATTTGCCTTCCTTGCTCAGTCCTGCTTTATTCACCTCATTTTTTACCATCTTGAAGGTGTGTGAAACTTTCCAAGTATTATCCTTATTTTAGCTCTATGTGAGAAGAATTTGAGCATGGTAATAGAGCTCAGAAGGTGCCAGCTTTTGTCTTTACATATATACTGTTCTCAAATCTATCATTTACATATATACTGTTCTCAAATCTATCATTTACATATATACTGTTCTCAAATCTATCATTTACATATATACTGTTCTCAAATTATCATTTCATCCTACACCTCACATTTGTGTTCTGAGATATTCAATCCTCCACACTTATTTCCTAACCCTATACTGAGACCAAAATGCTAACACTTTACAAGTGCTTATTACATATCAGGCACATTCACCATTGAGTCCTCACTACAACCATCGAGGGAGACACTATTAGCATTTCTTTTTCATAGATATGGAAATTGAGACACAGAAAAATGAAAAAACTTGCCCAAATTTATACAAGTACTTGTGGTACTAGAATCAAAATAAATATATAAGTAAATAAATAAAACATGGGAGGATGATACTTAGAGGGAAGTGCATTTATCCATGGAAGCGAATGTTCTCTGAGCAAAAAGAATTATGCTGTTTTTTAAACTCACTATTTTATCAATCCTTTCAAATTCTATAAAGAGACTCTACTTCAGGCATTAGCTGTAAAAGAGCCCAGGGTCGCTAGATGGACCAGGTGTCTTAGGGTTTCTGTTACGACAAAACACCATGTTCAAAAATCAAGTTGGGAAGAAAGAGGTTTTTCTGCTTACACTTCTAGGTCCAAGTCCATTATTGGAGAAAGTCAGAACAGGAACTCAGGCAGGACAGGATACTGGAGGCAGGTGCTGATACAGAGGCCATGAAGGGATGCTGGATAGCTGCTTCGTATGGCTTGCTCAGCCTGCTTTCTTAAAAATCCTAGGACCACCAGCCCAGAGATAGCACCGCCCACAATTGACAAAATGCCTTGCAGCTGGATCTCATGAAGTCATTTATTCAACTGAGGCTCCTTTCATGACTCCAGCTGGTGTCAAATTGACTCACAAAACAAGCCAATACACCAGGGTCTGAATCAGAAATGAAAATCTCTGGTGCCATGAGCAGCAGAAATGGTTGTTAATATTCTCTCATCCTCCGTATGGATTAAGGGAACACAACCAAAATGAGTGTGTGAACTTTGACTTCGTACCTCTCTAATTCCAACTACTTCTTTAGCTCTTCCTTCCTCTTGTCTTTATTGCTCAGATTCAATGTACTAGCCAGGAATGACCCCAGCCCCCATTAATGTGTTCAGATAATTTAAAAGTGTGAATGAGATGTTTCATATTTCAGGCACTGCAAGCTGACATGGAGAATTCAGATCTAAAAAAGACATATCTTCCCTGAGGGATCTTGTAGTCTATCCCTAGAAACGGCTACTTCCAAATAATTCTTCAGAGTATTTCAACTATCATTGGGAATAAAGGGTAATACGTGGTGATGCAGAAAATAATTTGCTGAAATGGGGCTGAAAGACACAGATGCTTTACAGAACAGAATGGCTGGTTACAGTCACATCCCTGAAGATCCTGGCATGTGAAGTCAAACTCCAATTTAACCATCAGACTAAGAAGGGTCCTCTAAGGAAACATAAGTCTAAATTTCAAACAATGCAGAAGAAGAAAAATACCATGGATAGCTATAGTGGTGTACAATGCTCAAACTCCAGAGGTCTCTATTCACCTAGAGTCACAACCTGTGACTAAAATAAGATAAGCTCCCCTGCAGAAATTTTCTGGGGTGGGTTGTGGAAAAGACAACAGGATTCAGTTCCATCAAAGGCATACGGGCATGGTGATAGGTAGTCATGTGCAAGAATCAGCTATGTTGCATGGATAACAATTTCTAGACTCCTAGAATGTACTTATGTACAAGCATGCATATGTATTATATGAAATACACATATATCTTAGTGTAGTAATATATGATCTTAGTGTAGTTGACATATGTATATATGTGTATTTGTGTATGTATGTATATAGAGTTCTTTAAGCTTTATAACAATACTATGAAATAGATACTACTTCATTTGTACCTGGGTAGGAGAAAAACTGAGAAATGGGATAAGTTACCAAAGATTACCAATGGGGCATTCTACCAAATGTCGAATGAGGCTGGGCCACAGATGAAAACATCTTGCTCAAAAGCCCGTGAGTGTCTCTGCAAAGGAAAATGTGGATAAATAATTACCAAGAACTTAAATGTTACAGCAAAGCAGGGATAACAGAAGCATCCCTTCCCTAACTTAGGGATCGTCACCCCTGGAAGCTGTCATTATGCTGACACCAGCAGCCATACCTTTAAAAGTTGTGCAAAAGAATAACTAATTATAAATCCAGTAGGACTATGAGTCTGTGAGTCTGCAGGATGGGTGAGCTGAGATTCACTTCATCTCAAGAGTTTTGTCTCAAAACCTGCAGAAGCAAAGGCAGCTAGAAACTGACAAGGGATCCAGTTGTCATTCACATAAATAAACAAGAGCCTCAGCAGAAAGTTATGTGAATCTAGAACTAGTTGACTATCTCGGAAATCATATTTGGGACAAAAATATCTAACTTTTAAGGATTGCCCTTTGTGTCTTCAGATAGTTGACAACTTTTCATCAATGAATTAGCAATTTTATTAATGACCCCAAAACAACCTCTGGAGGTCCTGAAGCAGACAAAACATTTGTGAACCAGCTGATAGGGCTGGTGCTGTTATTTCAGTAGGGAAAAAGGAAATGCCTTCCTTTCTACCATGTTCTGAACATTCAGGAAACTCATATTCTTACTGTGAAGATGCATTAGGATTCACAGCATGTGGGAGGGAAAATGAAAACCAACGTTATCAATGAAGCATCCCTTGTGTAAGTTTCTTGTTTCTTCGTCCTTTCATCCAATAGCTAATCCTTGAACACTTACTATTTGCCAGATACTGTTTTGGCCTTCAAATACTTTGGAACAGAATGCAGGTCTTGAGCTCTAGTAGCTAATGTCAGGTCTTTATAGTAGGAGTTGTCTATCCATCCATGCTTCATATCTCAGTAGCCTGTTATTCACTAATCTGCATGCTTATTAACATGTACACAAATGAATGTTATTTGGCCCTATAAATGAATAAAATCATGTAATTTATAAGAAGATAAAATTGAAGATCACCATGTTGAGTGAAATAAGTCATGCTCAGGAAGAAAAATGGTACAAGTTTTCCATGATATGGATCCTGAGGGGGAAAAACACATCACATAAGTAGGAGAGGGAACAAGCTATTGGAGAAGAGGAAAGAGACATAGGGCAAGACTGGGAGAGTGGGATGCTGAATATGATCAAAGTACACCCACCATATGATCAAAATACAGTACAATCATTTCACAACAAATCCCATAATTTTTTGCAATTAGTAAAATACAAAATTCCATTCCCAGTCATCCCAAAACAGACTAAATTAACCTGTGAAGGGAGAACCCAAATTGATTTCAATTCCCGCAGATAATCCTGATACCTAGAGAGGATTAAGAACATCTGATGTAGGAAAAACACATGATCCCTTCTCTCTACCCTTCATTCAGCTTTAGTTAGACTAGATCACTAACTGTAGGAAATCATGGTTACCTACAGCAAAACAAACACCCTTTATATCATCTTTATAAGCCAGAGTCATTCACAGTTTCCCTGCCATGAATTGGAAGACAAGATGGAGAACTGATTGGTGGTGCCTGGATCTGGGTGAATGTTTGATGTCTGTAACCACCCTGAACTCTTTAAAGGGAGGATTAACATTAACATCTGCACTCTGCGTGTTCCAAGAAATGAACAGTGAATACATGATTGATTGATGAAAGAAGACTGTAGTACAAAGCTGTTGTTGTGTTAACATGGATTCCTTCTCCTGAGAAGGAGCGCAAGGGACATTTGGTGCCGAGAACCTGGGACAAAAGCCACACCATTGCCAGGCGCCAAGGAGGGCCTCCATTTCACGGAAGGGATCCAGAAGCTGCAGAACGCGGGTGAGACTCTGAGAGACAATGTTTAGCCTTGATCTGTTCCATCTCACTCCTTTGCCGGATGCGGAAGGAGCCTCTATGGTTGCTCTGGCAGCCCTCGGGCTTTTTCTATTGACCTTTGAGTTTCTAGTTACCCTCAAACGGCGTCAGAGGTCGCGTGGGAACTGCCCAGCTGTAACAGCAAAGCGGAGAGCATTGGGGGAAGGGCAAGGTGGCGTGTCAGAAACAGGGTTGAGTAAAAAGAGCTCAAGGAAAAATTACGAGAAGATAGTCCCCTCCAATTCGGAGGCGAAAGGTTGGGGAAAGAACGCCCCAGGTGAGAAAAAGGGAGGAGATAAAAGGAACACAGTATTTTGGGAGAAAGGTGTGATTAAGCTCCCGCGCCGGCCCGAGGAACGCCTCGGCGTCCGTGCGCCGACGCGACAGCTTTGCAGAGTTATACTGATTAGGCTTGATAGAGGCAGACCGCCTGAAAATTTATTCAGGAGAATCAAACAAAAGGACATCTCAATGCCCATGCACAGGTTGATGGAGTTAATGTAATTGGGTTGTGAGTAAAAATATTCAGGACTGTGTTTCACTTCCATACCATTGGCGAATGTCAGTCGTGCTGCTCAGATAATATATCTCAGTATCTTACAGGAATTGGGTTTCAACACGTTGATGGACTAGTCCAGGAATTGAGACAATCCATCGTCCATATCGACTCCACTCGAGTGGATAGTCACCGTGAACACCATCTGGTTTTTTCCCCTCTTTGTCTATTGTTTGTCCCTGGTGCACCAGGATGTCCCCATGTCTGTCAGTGTATGTCTGTGGTTTTCGTTTCTCGTTGTTTAAATGTTTTATGTTTCATGTTCAAAAGAAAAAAATGGTAAAAACTTTATCTGCCGGTCGTTTACACCTTGATTTGGTTTTAACTCGTTTCAAAAAGGGAACAAATGAATAAAAAACAGTTTCAATCAGGCCTTTAGAGCCCTGCACCTGTAGCTAGGAACATAGGTTAGCTGGAGAAGCTGCCCAGAGGCTAAGCGTCTGCACGAGCTGATCTTAAAGGCGCCAGCAGCTTCTCAGCTTCCTTGGTACAAGAGTTGAGAGCTGTTTCTCTTAGAGAAATCCCTGACTTATTATTTGACTCAACAGGTGACAAGGTGCTTCTCTTAAAATCATAGCTAAAAAGGTAAAAATGGTGTTTGGTCTAAATATTAAAGATATGTGTAGCCACTTCAATTTGTTTCTGATTGGTTTTAAATGTATAAATATGCTCTACTTGCCTGGGTTATGGACTATTGGCTTTCAAGTTATTGGATATGGTTAAAAAGGTATAACATTGGTAACAAAAAGTTGACATAAAGCTGATAATTTGGATGGAGTCATTCTGGATAACATGTGGCATGAGCCAACCCAGGGAAACAGGTCTAAATTGAGATAATATTTTTATGGAATTCTTATCCTAGAAACCAGGCTTCTAAAAGAATTTAGGACAATGTCTCTTTGTTGAGGTACTAGAGACTACACCATTGTGCGTTCATATATAGGAATTGGCAGTCACACTTTGTACTAGTTTGTTGGAGATCGAGTTTTGCTTTCCAAAGTTGTGGTTTGCCCTGAAGTTACTGTATTTTGATGCTAATTCCACTGCCCTAAGGACAGCTGCCTAGTCACGTACTCAGAACTCAGGTGACCTTGTGTTGTGCTCTGGTGTTACAAAGAGAACTTAAAGATTGTGATTAAGGATTGCCAGTGTTACATTGACTAACTCAAACTTATTTTTAATTAAGAAAAAAATCAAACAGGTAGAGATTGTTACAAGATTTATGAAAGATTGATGAGGTTTTAGAACTTGTGAGAGCATTACAGCCAGTTTACTTACTCCAACTGCCATTTCAAGATAGATTTAGAGGATTGCTAACAGCCTTGTATTAGGTAATTTTGTTGCTTCTTCAATGTAAAAGGTTAGAACTTAAATCTTTCAGTGTATATGGAAATTTTTACTACAAAACTTTGCTCTCAAAATGAGCTTTAATATTTGGGGAGTAGCTGTTACACTACTCCAGAAAAGAATATTTGAAGCTAATTTTAAGCTTCTAAGGATATGCTAATTGGCTAAGTACCTCACCCTACCAGAGGACTTAGGTCTTTGTTATGCACATTGGAGATAAAGCTTCAGCTGTGTTAGTATAGAGTTGTGGACTAGAGTCATGGAAGTATTTTAAAAAGAAACCTGGTAAAACATCTTATTCCAAACAACAGTTAATTGGTTATTACAAAATACTGATATTTTGCCTATTACAGATACAAATTTTTCAGACAAAATTGATAATTTTACTCTTTACATGCTTTTGTACTTCCTGTATATTTGTGCATACAACCCATAGGAAATGTGCTTAGTGTATTTATAGGTGGTTCATCTAATGAAAAGGCTACATGTATGATTACATCACTTGTTTATTCTCTTGAGTTTCTATTGCTTCAACACAGATTATTAAATTCCGTAGTTTAGCCACTGTTTTTAAATCAAACTTTCAATTCATATACTGATAGCCAATGTGTGCCTTGTGGTTTACAATTGATTTCAATTACTTAATGCTTTACTAGAGACAAGTTTTCTACATAAAATCAGTGAGTGATGATTTCAGTGTGAATTGTCTGACAACTCACTGTCCTTTCAGTGCTCTGGCTCAGACAACTAAACAAAACCATAGACCCAGCTCTTTGAAAATGGTAATGGAGTTGATAACACACCCTCACGAAAAGAGGAAGACTCCATTTGCTTACTTTCAACTCCCAGCCTCACCCTGCCAGCTCAGGGATTTCTAGTAAGACTGAATCTGGACAATATTTACAAGATTTGACATTTCTAATTAATGCTTATGTTTAGGTAAATAAAGTTTGTGAGGTGCTAGAGAAATGGCTTAGTGGTTAAGAGCACTAAATACTGTTCCTTAATAGACCATTTAAGAACTCAAACTGGATTGCCTGGGCTCCTTAACAAGGGAGGACAATGATACCAGACAGATTGTAGGCCTTACATAGGAACAATTAGTCAAAAAATCTCATTCTTTATATATCCAAAACAATAATGCTGGAGACAATAATTTGGTATACAAGTCAATTTATAAATACAAGTGCTCAGTGTCCTCAATTTAATCCTAGAGGACTTACCTTAATAAATAATATCTTTACTATATCTTAATAAATAAAAAGGGGGAATTATCCCTGTATGCTAAATAATGCTCCTTTTATTTCAATTTTAAAATTTGGATGCCAAAGTTTATGGCACCCTACAACTAGGCATACTTCTGCCTAGGTGAAATAGAGAGATCCACATATTGACATGATCTTGTCCAGATATTTTATATGGGGAAGAGGGAATGTTTGTTTTTTTTTCTACAGGATGCTACAAGAGTGTGCCAGCTGCCTGAGTGGTTGCTGAGACTTGCTGATCCTGGTTGCATAAAGATTCAGCTCTCGTGGTTCGGGTCCCTGGAGTCATCCCTCTACCCTGAGAGGAAGATGAAAGATTCTCCTTCATCCTTTGTCATCACAGAGATTTTGCCGTTGCTGCAGTCAGTGTTACCGCTGCATGTGTCCCGTCCCACTATGGCCCGCTCTCTGACCCTCTGTGCACTGCTGCTTGCGGGAGAAGACTGGACACCAACCGTTGCTGCCCCCCTCATTTTCCCTGGTGACTCTTGCTGCCTTAACTGGTCATTTTACAGACGGTAGCTTCATAGGAATGCTACCTGCGTAAAGCTGCTGTGGACTGGGGAACTTTGTCCTGGTTATACAGATCTCAAACATGTTTCCCTTGTCTGCTGGTTGTTCCAGAGAAAAATGACTGATCCTGAACTGTCCTGGAAAAGACCTTGACACTTTCGCTGCTATTGTAGCAGCCATTACTGCTGCAGACATTGTGTCTGCAGTATCTGGAGTTATCCTCCCCCAATCTATTGTTAGACAAGCACAGTGGGTAAACTTTCTGGAGTAGTTACTAACAATTGGAAATTCTAAATTCTATTATAGGAGCAGCTTGACTACGGCCCTTGGTGGTAACAGCTGAGGTGAACCAGATGAGGTGCCCACTACTTATCGGGAGTGGCTCTGTTTGGTGCAGCCCTATGCTGTGGATTAGTGTTCATACTATGGTTGGTTTGCAAACTCAGATCTCAACAGAAACGTGACAAGACCGTTATCACTCAAGCACTTGTGGCCATTGTACAAGGGGCCTCCCCTGGAATTTGGTTATCTATGCTCAGGAAATAGTCTGTATCTGAGTTCTCTGCTCTTGCACCCCATGGATCTGTGGATCCATTGCACTGGGATGAGAGAGACTCACTGATCCTTTGATCAGCCCTTCCACATCGCTGAGGTTTCCTCATTGCACGTGATAGGGTGATCAGGACTATTATAAAATAATATAAAATAAATCAGGACTGTTATAAAATAAATAAATAGGGGGAGATGTAGAGGGCCGCAATAACATTCGCCACCACTAGATGGCGCTGGCTTCCACTGCGCCCCACGTGGAAGGCCGAGCTAGACAAGATGGTGCCGGCCTTCGCCGCGCTAGCCGACTTCCTTTCAGGATGTTAACTGTGTGCGCATGTGCAAGAGTGCCTTCGTGCCAGGTCTTTGCCCACTCGGGGGCGTGCCTTATGAGATCATGAGTAAGCAACCAATCAGGTGTGGATGTGCCGCGCTAGGGGGTATATAAGCGCGCCATGCAGGCGCGCAGGGGCTTCTCCTTAAAGATATTAATAAAGTTTGGTCGCAGCTAGGATTCCTATGTCCACGCGTGTTTTCTTGCTGGCAAGAAGGAGCGCGAGGGACATTCTCCCAACAATGTTTTTATACCTACTGTTTGCTGAATCACTTTTCTCTCCTCTCCCAAAG
The DNA here is from genome assembly GCF_011064425.1 of Rattus rattus. Taxonomy (NCBI): domain Eukaryota; kingdom Metazoa; phylum Chordata; class Mammalia; order Rodentia; family Muridae; genus Rattus; species Rattus rattus. Next base: position 236,858,534 of record NC_046154.1, on the reverse strand, counting down.
TAGTCTAGAGAGAAGTGTCCCAAAGCTCTCGGTATTTTAAGGTAGCTTTGAGCAAGTGTGATGTCTCACTCTTCTTGCCTGTGACCTTTGCCCATCTAGTCAATGCTATGTTTCAGCATTTGCCTGATCAGTCATCATTCTTGACTGCAAATCAACCAGCCTTGCTGGTCGGATTCCTAGCCATGTTGTAAGCAAAGCCTGAGCCAACCCAGTTGCTGAGGATGGAGTTTAAACACAAGAGGCGCCTACTACCCTTGGCCTTCTCAATATGTAGGTTTGTAATTCCTCAATTGCAGCTCAAGCCTCTTCACTCAGATTGCCTCTCTTAAAATTACAGAACTTTCCACTCCTACAGTGGATTAGAGATTAATAAGTATTTGGCATCAGCTGGAAGGCCTGATTGGTTTGTCTAATGCAACTTTTCCCAAAATGTGCTCCACCAAGCATTACATTTTTCTCAGGCTGTTAAAGAGTATTTGTACTGCGGACTTTCTCAGGCTCTTCAGTATCGGTGAGAACCACAAATCTCTCACAGAAACTGAGGTATGCTACATTTTCCCAACTTTATTTAAGCACAGAACGTTTTTGTCCTGTATCTCCTGGGACTAGAGATTTGGAAGAAATGTCACTCTAGATGAAACCTAAAGAATGTTCTTCCCTCTGCTTGAAGTACGGTTCCCACACCCTCATTCCCAAGCCAGACCAACTTCATTCAATTGTTGTACCTCACCTCTGATACTGCTTTCTCCAGCAAATCTTTATTTTTTTTTTTATTAACTTGAGTATTTCTTATTTACATTTCGAGTGTTATTCCCTTTCCCGGTTTCCGGGCAAACATCTCCCTAACCCCTCCCCCTCCCCTTCGTTATGGGTGTTCCCTCCCATCCTCCCCCATTGCCGCCCTCCCCCAACAATCACGCTCACTGGGGGTTCAGTCTTAGCAGGACCAAGGGCTTCCCCTTCCACTGGTGATCTTACTAGAATATTCATTGCTACCTATGAGGTCAGAGTCCAGGGTTAGTCCATGTATAGTCTTTGGGTAGTGGCTTAGTCCCTGGAAGCTCTGGTTGCTTGGCATTGTTGTTCTTAAGGGGTCTCGAGCTCCTTCAAGCTCTTCCAGTTCTTTCTCTGATTCCTTCAACGGGGGTCCTATTCTCAGTTCAGTGGTTTGCTGCTGGCATTCACCCATGTATTTGCTGTATTCTTGCTGTGTCTCTCAGGAGCGATATACATCCAGCTCCTGTCGGCCTGCACTTCTTTGCTTCATCCATCTTGTCTAATTGGATGGCTGTATATGTATGGGCCACCTGTGGGGCAGGCTCTGAATGGGTGTTCCTTCTGTGTCTGTTTTAATCTTTGCCGCTCTATTCCCTGCCAAGGGTATTCTTGTTCCCCTTTTAAAGAAGGAGTGAATCCAGCAAATCTTTAAAAGTGACACTTCCATCATGCTCTCCTGGCTTTAGTGAAACTTATTTGTACCTGTTGTTTATTCCTTAAACTCTTCACTTCTTTTCTTATGGTTCATACCACTGAGAATTGTAATTCTTCTGTTTCTCATGGTGAGATCAGGTCTACAATGTAATCTCCAGTAATCCTCGACACTGGTACTTAACCCTTTTATAGCCACCTCCCATTTGAATTTCTGGATAGTCCTAGCCAATCAACTATTGTACCTGGAAAAAGGATGTAGCCTAGTTAGTAGAGTGCTTGCCTAACATACAAAAAGCCCTGGTGTCTATATTCAGAATGTTATAAACCAGGCGTGATGGCTCATGCCTTTAATCGCAGTGTTAGTGAGGTAGAAACAGGATGACAAATTCTAGGTCCTTCATAGATACAGAGAGAGTTCAAGGACAACCTAGAAAACATGGCATATGGGCACACATAGTATATGCATCCTAATTATATTACTTATAACATGTAATACACTCTGTTTTACAAAATAGATAAACAATAATAAAGTGCATTTATATAAATGTATGTATCTGCAAATATACATAAACATGTAAGCTACGTATAAATAGGTATAAATTTTAAAGGCATACAGATGTTAAAATCTTCCTAAAAATTTAAGTCCTGAAAAGAAGAGAAACATTCTATCTAAAATACTCTGTATGTAGTACTCCTTATAAACTCTCATAACAAATTCAAATACTACTCCAAAGAAGAAATTTTGAACTGCCTTTCTTTAGAACTGCATGAGTATAAGGCCAATGAAATCTCCTCATCAGACCACAGCATCCTTTGCTACAAAGCAAAGGATAAAAAGCAATGTGTGCTCCAAGCCCGATGGAGATCTAACTTCCAATGGTTCCAAGCAAGCTTGATGCGAATCATGTCCCAACATAGCAGGGTAGGAACAGAACTTAGTTTGTCTAACATACTATTCAATGGAGTACTTAGGGCAGAGAGATAAAATCCACCTGCTGAGATCCTTTTTGTCCCCCTGCCATTCTTGAGCATTGAGCCTAGTTTAATAGCTTTGGACTGGGCAGAGCTAAAGTGTCCCAGTGTGCCGGAAGTGTCCCACACTCTGTCGGGTTCGTCTCTGCAGCACAGTGTCTAGGCTTTGCTCATAGAGAAGGTGTTGGTGATATCATTCCCAGCCCGGAGGCTCAAGGTCAAGCCTCAAAGAACAGAGTCTGCCAATGATCTCACGTAGTCAACTCTTACCAGATGCCACGGCTGCTTTCTAAGAACACAGAGAAGCTTTTAGGCAGTCTGCCTAGAAATTCTTTTCTACCAAATTCCTGGAGGAGGCTGCCTGATTTTCAGACATAGTCACACCGAGACTTGTAGACGAGAAAGTCTAGAACAGCACAAGGGAGCATTGCACCTGCATGACCCAAAGTCATGTGGCAAGAAACGTTGTCCAAAAAGGGCTTTGCGAAGTTAGTGAGAGACAGACATGCTATGGTAAGGATCAGATTCACCAAGTACCACCTGTCAGGAAATTTACATAAGCATTTCTTGTAATATCAGCAAGAGTCCTGGATACTGTATGGCTATTTTTTACTCATTTTATTATTTGGAATGTAGGTAAAGGAAAACCATGTTATATTAGTTTGAACCCTTCTTAACTGCTATCTTATTTCCCAAAATGACAATTCCTAATAAATGCTAGTATATATTTCTAAGCTGGGTGAAAGAAAGGGTAGAAAAATAAATACATTCTATTGCTTAGCACGCCCTTATTTATCTATATATTACTTATGTCTGCTTTCATAGCTGTATTCAAGTTCAATAGTACCATCGAGGCAATACAGTCCAGAAGCCTACCCTATTTATCATCTTGCCTTCAGGGGGAAAAACAGTAAGTCCATAGACTCACTTCTATTAGGGTAGATATATAATTGCATTATTATAAATCCGGATTGAAAACTTTTTAAAAAGAGTTTTCTGATTAGTCATGCTTTAAAAACTGAAAAAATGTTTGAAAAATGACCAAATTATACTCACAGATATGCAAACATTTACAGGGCAAATTGACAACCCTATTCTTTCATCTCGGATGTTTCTAATAAAACTGAAGCTATCATCAAGATAAAAGCAGACATTGTGAGTAAAACCACCAGGGAAAGTTTGCTTGCTATCTGAGAGATTTATCCCCCATAATCCACTAAGAATCTGTGGCATGCTGGTTTCGAAGAGCTGCCACTTTAACATAGTCTTCAGGGACAACCGAATCAATTCAGAATAAGAAGATGGCAGTACACACATCTAAGCCCAACACTATGCAGTGACACGAGTAGAAGAGTGGCAAATTCAATATCAGTGTGGCATGCACAGTGAGGCTGTTTCAAAAGAATTTTTTTTAAAAATGCAGGTGAAGCTAAGGAAACCCTGCCTGTTTTCAATATCCTTGCATCTCTCATTTCCACCGACAGAAGGTAGAACTGGCCCTTAAGTGTCAAGGGAAAGGATATACTCAGACTCCAGATATCAATGTAATACAAAGGAAAGAGTTATCAGCAGGTGACTTAGATGAAACAAACACCTGTGATGGTAGAAGGCAGAGCTGATCATGCAAATACTCAAACACAATGAAGACTTGTTCAAACAGGATGCTGGGCCATGTTGCTCTTAATCAGACAGGAAACTTAACCTTCATTACCACTCTTGACTCATGCTATGAAAGGATAAGACTGGCCCAGATTGGTGTTTCCTAGGCTTTAGTTTTTCTACAATTCCTTTAAGGTGATGAGGCTGGGGGGATGGCTCAGTGGTTAATGACATGTCTTAAAACACAGGACTAGAGTTTGATTTCCAGGTCCATGTCAGGCAGCTCAAAATGACCTGTAACTTTAACACCATGGTAACTGATGGCACATTCTGGACTCTATGGACACTGCACACATGTGCACATAGGCATACACAAATACACAAAACTCTAAAATAGTAAAAGTAATTTTTCATTAATTTATTCATTTATTCATTTTACATCCTGATCATAGACTCCCTCCTTCCTTTCCTCCCAGTCCCACCCTTACAAATCCCTCCTCTCATTACCCCTTTCCCTTATGCTCCTGGAAGGGGAAGCTACCCTTGGGTACCACTCCTTCCTGGGATATTAAATCACAGCAGGGTTAAGCACATCCTCTCTCAATGAGGCCCAACCAGGCAATCCAGCTAGGAGAAGGGAATCCAATGGCAAGCTATAGAATCAGAGACAGCCCCAGCTCCAATTATTAGAGGAACCACATGAAGACAGATGCATATCTGCTACAAATGTGTAGGGGGCCTACATCCAGCCCCTCCATGCTCTATGGCTGGCAATTCAGTCTCTGTGAGCTCCCATTGTCTTGGGTTAGTTGACTCTGTGTGTCTTCTTTTCGTGTCCTTGACCCCTCTGGCTTAATCCCTCACTTTCCCACAAGACTCCCAAGCTCTTCCTGATGTTTGGCTGTGAATGTCTATATCTCTTTCTATCCACTAGTGGATAAAGCTATTCAGAAGACAGTTATGCTAGATTCCTCTGTGCAAGTATTGCAGATTACCACTAATACCATGACGGATTAGATTTCTGACAGGGGATGGGTCTCAAGTTGATCCAATCATAGATTGACTATTCCTTCAATCTCTGATTCATCTTTTTTTTTTCTGTGGATCTTGTAGGCAAGACAAATTTTGTGTTCAAGGGTTTGTGGGAGAATTGATATCCCTCTCCTTCCACTGGAAGTTCCTCCTGGCTACAGGAGGTGGCCACTTTACTTTTCATAGCTAGCCTAGGAGTCTCAACTAGGATCACTCCACAGACTGTTGTGAGATTCCCAGGCTCTGCAGAAGGTATTGAGAAAGACATCAGAAGATGGAAATATGTCTCATGCTCACAGATCAGTAGGATTAACCTAGTAAAATAGGAATCTTATGAAACCAGTCTATAGATTTGATGCAATTCCCACCAAAATTTCAACATAATTATTTACAGATCTAGAAAAAACAATTCTAAAACAATTAGGTAAAACAATCTTGTACAATAAAAATAACTTCTGGAAGTATCACCTTCCTTGATTTCAAGTTGTACTATGGAGCAATAATATTTAAAAAAAAAAATACTTGAATGCTATTGGTATGGAAACATTCATGTTGATCAATGGAATTGAATTGAAGACCAAGAAATAAACCCACACACCTTGGACACTTGATTTTTTTTTTTTGAGTGGAAATAAGGGTTTATTTTTTATTATTAACTTGAGTATTTCTTATTTACATTTCAATGTTATTCCCATTTCAATGTTATTCCCTTTCCCGGTTTCTGGGCAACATCCCCCTAACCCCCTAACCCCTCCTCCTTCCCCCTCCCCTTCCCCCCCTCCCCTCCCCCTCCCTCCCTCTTCCCCTCCCCTCCCCTCCCCTTCCCTCCCCTCCCCCTCTATATGGGTGTTCCCCTCCCCATCCTCCCCCCCATTACCCCTCCCCCCAACAATTCGTTCACTGGGGTTCAGTCTTGGCAGGACCAAGGCTTCCCCTTCCACTGGTGCTCTTACTAGGCTATTCATTGCTACCTCTGAGGTTGGAGCCCAGGGTCAGTCCATGTATAGTCTTTGGGTAGTGGCTTAGTCCCTGGAAGCTCTGGTTGCTTGGCATTGTTGTTCATATGGGGTCTCGAGCCCCTTCAAGCTCTTTCAGTCCTTTCTCTGATTCCTTCAACAGGGGTCCCGTTCTCAGTTCAGTGCTTTGCTGCTGGCATTCACCCATGTATTTGCTGTATTCTTGCTGTGCTCGCAGGAGAGATCTACATCCGGTTCCTGTCAGCCTGCACTTCTTTGCTTCATCCATCTTGTCTAATTGGGTGGCTGTGTATGTATGGGCCACATGTGGGGCAGGCTCTGAATGGGTGTTCCTTCTGCCTCTGTTTTAATCTTTTGCCTCCCTATTCCCTGCCAAGGGTATTCTTGTTCCCTTTAAAGAAAGAGTGAAGCATTACAGATTTTGATCATCCGTCTTGAGTTTCATGTGTTCTATGCATCTAGGGCAATTCAAGCATTTGGGCTAATAGCCACTTATCAATGAGTGCATACCATGTGTGTTCTTCTGTAATTGGGTTACCTCACTCAGGATGATATTTTCCAGATCCATCCATTTGCCTATGAATTTCATTAAGGCATTGTTTTTGATAGCTGAGTAATATTCCATTGTGTAGATGTACCACATTTTCTGTATCCATTCCTCTGTTGAAGGGCATCTGGGTTCTTTCCAGCTTCTGGCTATTATAAATAAGGCTGCTATGAACATAGTGGAGCACGTGTCTTTTTATATGTTGGGGCATCTTTTGGGTATATGCCTAGGAGAGGTATAGCTGGGTCCTCAGGTAGTTCTATGTTCAATTTTCTGAGGAACCTCCAGACTGATTTCCAGAATGGTTTTACCAGTCTGCAATCCCACCAACAATGGAGGAGTGTTCCTCTTTCTCCACATCCTCGCCAGCATTTGCTGTCACCTGAGTTTTTGATCTTAGCCATTCTTACTGGCGTGAGGTGAAATCTCAGGGTTGTTTTGATTTGCATTTCCCTTATGACTAAAGATGTTGAACATTTCTTTAGGTGTTTCTCAGCCATTCGACATTCCTCAGCTGTGAATTCTTTGTTTAGCTCTGAACTCCATTTTTTAATAGGGTTATTTGACTTCCTGCAGTCTAACTTCTTTGAGTTCTTGTATATCTTGGATATAAGCCCTGTATCTGTTGTAGGATTGGTAAAGATCTTTTCCCAATCTGTTGGTTGCCGTTTGGACACTTGATTTTTTATAAAGAAGCCAAAACCACACAAAGAAAAAAATGAAAGAATCATCAACAAATGGTGCTGGACTAACTGGATGTTTTAGAATGTAGAAGAATGAAAATAGATCCATAATTATCACCCTGAATGAAGCTCACATTCAAGTGGATCAAAAACCTCAATATAAAACTGCATATACTAAATTTAATAGAAGAGAAAATGGGAACCTGCCTTGAACGCTTGGCACAAGTGTTTTTTAAACAGAACACTAAACTAATAGCTCAGGCACTAAGATCAACAATTAACAAATGGGACCTCATGAATAATAAAAAGCTTTTGCAAAGGTAAGGACACCATCAATAGGACAAAATAGCAGTCTTCAGAATGAGAAAAGATCTTCACCAGTTCTACATCTGATGGAGGGTTAATATCCAAAATTTGTAAGGAACTCAAAAAAGTAGACACCAACAAACCAAATAGCCCAATTTAAAAATGGGGTACGGAGCTAATATAAAATTCTCAAGAGAGGAATATCGAATGGCCAAAAAGCACTTAAGAAAAATGTTCAGACCAGCGGAGGATCCCTGCCTTCAGCAGCTCTCTGCTCTCAGGCCCCCTGGAGGGGAGTTCTCGACGCCTGGTCGGGCGGACACTCCTGAGGCAACAGAGCGGAGGAGACCACCAACGCTGCCCACCCCTGCCCACATCCCTGGCCCAGGAGGAAACTGTATACGGCCTCTGGGTACCCGTAGAGGAGGGCCCAGGAGCAGCAGATCCACTGCGTCTGAGACACCGCACCTGAAGGGACCGACTGGATAAACAGTTCTCTGCACCCAAATCCCGTGGGAGGGAGAGCTAAACCTTCAGAGAGGCGGACACGCCTGGGAAACCAGAAGAGACTGCACGCTGCACACAGTACTGACCCCAGAGGAAAACAAAAGCTATCTGGAACCCTGGTGTACGGAACCTCCCGGAAGGGGCGGCGCAGATCTTCCTGGCTGCTGAGGCCGCGGAGAGCTCATAGACAACACCCCGCGAGCAAACTTGAGCCTGGGGCCCACAGGTAAGACAAACTTTTCTGCTACAAACGACTTGCCTGGGGAACTCAGGTCACAGGCTCACAGGAACAGCTGAAGACCTGTAGAGAGGAAAAACTACATGCCCGAAAGCAGAACACTCTGTCCCCATAACTGGCTGAAAGAAAACAGGAAAACAGGTCTACAGCACTCCTGAAACACAGGCTTCTAAGACAGTCTAGCCACTGTCAGAAATAGCAGAACAAAGTAACACTAGAGATAATCTGATGGCCGAGAGGCAAGCGAGGAACCCAAGCAACAGAAACCAAGACTACATGGCATCATCGGAGCCCAATTCTCCCACCAAAGCAAACAGGAATATCCAAACACACCAGAAAAGCAAGATCTAGTTTCAAAATCATATTTGATCATGATGTTGGAGGACTTCAAGAAAGACATGAAGAACTCCCTTAGAGAAACACAGGAAAACATAAAAAACAAGTAGAAGCCTACAGAGAGGAATCGCAAAAATTCCTAAAAGAATTCCAGGAAAATATAAATAAACAAGTAGAAGCCCATAGAGAGGAGTCACAAAAATCCCTAAAAGAATTCCAGGAAAACATAAATAAACAAGTAGAAGCCCATAGGGAGGAGACACAAAAATCCCTGAAAGAATTCCAGGAAAACACAATCAAACAGTTGAAGGAATTAAAAATGGAAATAGAAGCAATCAAGAAAGAACACATGGAAACAACCCTGGATATAGAAAACCAAAAGAAGAGACAAGGAGCTGTAGATACAAGCTTCACCAACAGAATACAAGAGATGGAAGAGAGAATCTCAGGAGCAGAAGATTCCATAGAAATCATTGACTCAACTGTCAAAGATAATGTAAAGCGGAAAAAGCTACTGGTCCAAAACATACAGGAAATCCAGGATTCAATGAGAAGATCAAACCTAAGGATAATAGGTATAGAAGAGAGTGAAGACTCCCAGCTCAAAGGACCAGTACATATCTTCAACAAAATCATAGAAGAAAACTTCCCTAACCTAAAAAAAGAGATGCCCATAGGCATACAAGAAGCCTACAGAACTCCAAATAGATTGGACCAGAAAAGAAACACCTCCCGTCACATAATAGTCAAAACACCAAACGCACAAAATAAAGAAAGAATATTAAAAGCAGTAAGGGAAAAAGGTCAAGTAACATATAAAGGCAGACCTATCAGAATCACACCAGACTTTTCGCCAGAAACTATGAAGGCCAGAAGATCCTGGACTGATGTCATTCAGACCCTAAGAGAACACAAATGCCAGCCCAGGTTACTGTATCCTGCAAAACTCTCAATCAACATAGATGGAGAAACCAAGATATTCCATGACAAAACCAAATTTACACAATATCTTTCTACAAACCCAGCACTACAAAGGATAATAAATGGTAAAGCCCAACATAAGGAGGCAAGCTATACCCTAGAAGAAGCAAGAAACTAATCGTCTTGGTAACAAAACAAAGAGAAGAAAAGCACACAAACATAACCTCACATCCAAATATGAATACAACCGAAGCAATAATCACTATTCCTTAATATCTCTCAACATCAATGGCCTCAACTCCCCAATAAAAAGACATAGATTAACAAACTGGATACGCAAGCGAGGACCCTGCATTCTGCTGCCTACAGGAAACACACCTCAGAGACAAAGACAGACACTACCTCAGAATGAAAGGCTGGAAAACAACTTTCCAAGCAAATGGTCAGAAGAAGCAAGCTGGAGTAGCCATTCTAATATCAGATAAAATCAATTTTCAACTAAAAGTCATCAAAAAAGATAAGGAAGGACACTTCATATTCATTAAAGGAAAAATACACCAAGATGAACTCTCAATCCTAAATATCTATGCCCCAAATACAAGGGCACCTACATACGTAAAAGAAACCTTACTAAAGCTCAAAACACACATTACACCTCACACAATAATAGTAGGAGATTTCAACACCCCACTCTCATCAATGGACAGATCATGGAAACAGAAATTAAACAGAGACGTAGACAGACTAAGAGAAGTCATGAGCCAAATGGACTTAACAGATATTTATAGAACATTCTATCCTAAAGCAAAAGGATATACCTTCTTCTCAGCTCCTCATGGTACTTTCTCCAAAATTGACCAAATAATTGGTAAAAAAAAACGGGCCTCAACAGGGACAGAAAGATAGAAATAATCCCATGCGTGCTATCGGACCACCACGGCCTAAAGCTGGTCTTCAATAACAAAAAGGGAAGAATGCCCACATATACATGGAAATTGAACAATGCTCTACTCAATGATAACCTGGTCAAGGAAGAAATAAAGAAAGAAATTAAAAACTTTTTTAGAATTTAATGAAAATGAAGGTACAACATACCCAAACTTATGGACACAATGAAAGCTGTGCTAAGAGGAAAACTCATAGCGCTGAGTGCCTGCAGAAAGAAACAGGAAAGAGCATATGTCAGCAGCTTGACAGCACACCTAAAAGCTCTAGAACAAAAAGAAGCAAATACACCCAGGAGGAGTAGAAGGCAGGAAATAATCAAACTCAGAGCTGAAATCAACCAAGTAGAAACAAAAAGGACCATAGAAAGAATCAACAGAACCAAAAGTTGGTTCTTTGAGAAAATCAACAAGATAGATAAACCCTTAGCCAGACTAACGAGAGGACACAGAGAGTGTGTCCAAATTAACAAAATCAGAAATGAAAAGGGAGACATAACTACAGATTCAGAGGAAATTAAAAAAATCATCAGATCTTACTATAAAAGCCTATATTCAACAAAACTTGAAAATCTGCAGGAAATGGACAATTTCCTAGACAGATACCAGGTACCCAAGTTAAATCAGGAACAGATAAACCAGTTAAACAACCCCATAACTCCTAAGGAAATAGAAGAAGTCATTAAAGGTCTCCCAACCAAAAAGAGCCCAGGTCCAGACGGGTTTAGTGCAGAATTCTATCAGACCTTCATAGAAGACCTCATACCAATATTATCCAAACTATTCCACAAAATTGAAACAGATGGAGCACTACCGAATTCCTTCTATGAAGCCACAATTACTCTTATACCTAAACCACACAAAGACCCAACAAAGAAAGAGAACTTCAGACCAATTTCCCTTATGAATATCGACGCAAAAATACTCAATAAAATTCTGGCAAACCGAATCCAAGAGCACATCAAAACAATCATCCACCATGATCAAGTAGGCTTCATCCCAGGCATGCAGGGATGGTTTAATATACGGAAAACCATCAACGTGATCTATTATATAAACAAACTGAAAGAACAAAACCACATGATCATTTCATTAGATGCTGAGAAAGCATTTGACAAAATTCAACACCCCTTCATGATAAAAGTCCTGGAAAGAATAGGAATCCAAGGCCCATACCTAAACATAGTAAAAGCCATATACAGCAAACCAGTGGCTAACATTAAACTAAATGGAGAGAAACTTGAAGCAATCCCACTAAAATCAGGGACTAGACAAGGCTGCCCACTCTCTCCCTACTTATTCAATATAGTTCTTGAAGTTCTAGCCAGAGCAATCAGACAACAAAAGGAGGTCAAGGGATACAGATCGGAAAGAAGAAGTCAAAATATCACTATTTGCAGATGATATGATAGTATATTTAAGTGATCCCAAAAGTTCCACCAGAGAACTACTAAAGCTGATAAACAACTTCAGCAAAGTGGCTGGGTATAAAATTAACTCAAATAAATCAGTAGCCTTCCTCTACACAAAAGAGAAACAAGCGAAAAGAAATTAGGGAAACGACACCTTCATAATAGACCCAAATAATATAAAGTACCTCGGTGTGACTTTAACCAAGCAAGTAAAAGATTTGTACAACAAGAACTTCAAGACTCTGAAGAAAGAAATTGAAGAAGACCTCAGAAGATGGAAAGATCTCCCATGCTCATGGATTGGCAGGATTAATATAGTAAAAATGGCCATTTTACCAAAAGCGATCTACAGATTCAATGCAATCCCCATCAAAATACCAATCCAATTCTTCAAAGAGTTAGACAGAACAATTTGCAAATTCATCTGGAATAACAAAACCCCAGGATAGCTAAAACTATCCTCAACAATAAAAGGACTTCAGGGGGAATCACTATCCCAGAACTCAAGCAGTATTACAGAGCAATAGTGATAAAAACTGCATGGTATTGGTACAGAGACAGACAGATAGACCAATGGAACAGAATTGAAGACCCAGAAATGAACCCACACACCTATGGGCACTTGATTTTTGACAAAGGAGCCAAAACCATCCAATGGAAAAAAAAGATAGCATTTTCAGCAAATGGTGCTGGTTCAACTGGAGGTCAACATGTAGAAGAATGCAGATCGATCCATGCTTATCACCCTGTACAAAGCTTAAGTCCAAGTGGATAAAGGACCTCCACATCAAATCAGATACACTCAAACTAATAGAAGAAAAACTAGGGAAGCATTTGGAACACATGGGCACTGGAAAAAATTTCCTGAACAAAACACCAATGGCTTATGCTCTAAAATCAAGAATCGACAAATGGGATCTCATAAAACTGCAAAGCTTCTGTAAGGCAAAGGACACTGTGGTTAGGACAAAACGGCAACCAACAGATTGGGAAAAGTTCTTTACCAATCCTACAACAGATAGAAGCCTTATATCCAAAATATACAAAGAACTCAAGAAGTTAGACAGCAGGGAGACAAATAACCCTATTAAAAAATGGGGTTCAGAGCTAAACAAAGAATTCACAGCTGAGGAATGCCAAATGACCGAAAAACACCTAAAGAAATGTTCAACATCGTTAGTCATAAGGAAATGCAAATCAAAACAACCCTGAGATTTCACCTCACACCAGTGAGAATGGCTAAGATCAAAAACTCAGGTGACAGCAAATGCTGGCGAGGATGTGGAGAAAGGGGAACACTCCTCCATTGTTGGTGGGATTGCAGACTGGTACAACCATTCTGGAAATCAGTCTGGAGGTTCCTCAGAAAATTGGACATTGAACTGCCTGAGGATCCAGCTATACCTCTCCTGGGCATATACCCAAAAGATGCCCCAACATATAAAAAAGACACGTGCTCCACTATGTTCATCGCAGCCTTATTTATAATAGCCAGAAGCTGGAAAGAACCCAGATGCCCTTCAACAGAGGAATGGATACAGAAAATGTGGTACATCTACACAATGGAATATTACTCAGCTATCAAAAACAATGACTTTATGAAATTCGAGGCAAATGGTTGAACTGGAAAATATCATCCTGAGTGAGCTAACCCAATCACAGAAAGACATACATGGTATGTACTCATTGATAAGTGGCTATTAGCCCAAATACTTGAATTACCCTAGATGCCTAGAACAAATGAAACTCAAGACGGATGATCAAAATGTGAATGCAGATCGCTCCTGAGAGACACAGCCAGAATACAGCAAATACAGAGGCGTATGCCAGCAGGAAACCACTGAACTGAGAACAGGACCCCTGTTGAAGGAATCAGAGAAAGAACTGGAAGAGCTTGAAGGAGCTTGAGACCCCATATGCACAGCAATGCCAACCAACCAGAGCTTCCAGGGACTAAGCCACTACCCAAAGACTATACATGGACTGACCCTGGACTCTGACCTCGTGAGGGTAGCAATGAATATCCTAGTAAGAGCACCAGTGGAAGGGAAGCCCTGGGTCCTGCTAAGACTGAACCCCAGTGAACTAGACTGTTGGGGAGAGGGCAGCAATGGGGGAGGGTTGGGAGGGGAACACCCATAAGGAAGGGGAGGGGGGGGGGGATGTTTGCCCGGAAACCGGGAAAGGGAATAACACTCGAAATGTATATAAGAAATACTCAAGTTAATAATAATAAAAAAAAAAAAGAAAATGTTCAGTGATTGTTGGGGGAGGGCGGCAATGGGGGAGGGGGGGGGAACACCCATAAAGAAGGGGAGGGGAGGGATTAGGGGATGTTTGCCCGAAACCAGGAAACGGAATAACATTCAAAATGTAAATAAGAAATACTCAAGTTAATAAAAAAATAAAATTAAATTTAAAAAAAGATTATTAAAAAAAAGAAAAAAAAGAAAAATGTTCAAAGTGTTTGGTCATCAAGGAAATACAAATCAAAATAACTGAGATTCAATCTTACACCATCAGAATGGCTAAGATCAAAAACTCAAGTGACAGAACATTCTGGTGAGAATGTGGAGCAAGGGGAACACTCCTCCAATGCCAGTAGGAGTTCAAATTTATACAACTACTTTGGGAATCCATTTGGTGGTTTCTCAGAATTAAAACTGGGTATCATTCTACCTCAAGACCTAACTACACCACTTCTGAGCATAAACACATCTATGTTCATAGCATCTTTGTGTGTAATAGCCAAAAACTGGAAACAACCTAAACGTCCCTCAACTGAAGAATAGATAAAGAAAATATTGTACATCTACACAATGGAATACTATTCAGCTATTAAATGGATGGAACTTGAAAATATTATCCCAAGTGTGAGCTAGATAGTCCCAGAGCCAGAAAGACGCATATGGTATATACTCATTTATAAGTGGACATTAGCCATAAAGTGCAGGATAACCATGCTATAAATCACAGACCAAAAGAAACTGGGTATAAGGAGGTCCCAATGAAGGATGCAGGAATCTCATTTAGAAGAGGAAACTAAATAGTAAAGTGGATGAAGAGAAGGAACTAGTAAGAGAGGAGGTGAGGAGGGGAACAGAAGAATTGAGAATGGAAATTGATGGGGTCATTTCTGGTAACTAGATGCAGGCAAAGGATGGGAGAGGATTCGGTGAATCTATGGGGTTAATTGTAGCTGGAATTCCTATGAGAGGGGATACAGAGACTGAAGTAGCTACCTCCTGTAACCAGGCATAACTTCCAGAGGAGTGAGGACATGAATCCACCCACAAAATCTTCAATCCAAATTTTGCCTTGCCTACAAGATGTGTAGGGATAAAGATGGAGGAGAGACTGAGGAAACAACCACTCAAGCTCAAGACCCAACCCATGTGAGAGAGCCAATCCAACACTTAGTGAGACTTTGCTATGCTTGTAGACAGGAACCAAAGTCTTCTGAGAGGCTTCATCAAGCAACATATGGATGTAGATGCAGAACCCACAGCCAAATATCAGGTGGAGCTTGGCAGAATGGGAAATAGAAGTAAGCCAACCAGAGGGGTCAAGGACAGCACAAGAGGACCTGCATAGCCAACTAATCTGGGGGCTCATTAAGCTTGGGCCACCAATCAGGGAGCATGAAGGAGCTGAACAGAGACTCTCTACACATTTGTGGCAAAAGTGCAACTTGGTTGGATGTGGGTCCTCTTAAGAAGTGGAATAAGAGCTGTTTCTGTGTGTTTGCTGCCATTGGATCCCCTTTCCCCCACCTGGACTCCCTGATTGGACCTCAGTGGGAGAGGTTATGCCTAGTCTTGCTGGGACCTAATGTCCCAGGGTAAAGTGGTACCCAAGGGAGGATTCCCTTTATCTGAGGGGAAAGGGGAACAATAGGGGGAGATTTATAAGAGTGGAACTGGGAAAAAATAGGAAAAGTCAGTGATCTGGATGTAAATTGAAGAAAGAAAGTAGGAAAGAAAGAGAGAGAGAGAAAGAGACAGAGAGAGAAAGAGAGAGAGAGAGAATGGGGAGGAAGAGAGGGAAGGAGGAAGGAAAGAAAGAAGGAGGAAAAGAAAGAGGAAGGAAAGAAGGAAAGAAAGGAGGAAAGGAAAGAAGGAAGGAAAGAAAAGAAAGAAAATGATGCATATAAAGACACACGTGCATGCACACACTACAGTACGGTAAATAAAAAATAAGTATCACTTTCCATAAATAGAAAATTATGTGTAAAGATGGCATCCAAGTTTAGGTAAAACATTGTCTACCCAAAGTTCTGCTGTAGCCTTCTTCTGCCTTTTTAGTCTGAAGAAAATGCTGGAAAAGATTAAGGAATCATTCCAGGCTGAGACTTTACTCCAAATGATTGAAAGAGAATTAAGCCGATGTCTCACAACCTCAACCTGTTACCATTCTGTTCAAATATTGGGAGACAGTGGAAAGAACATGGTCATCAAAGTCAGGTGTGGATTTGCTGCACTCTGGCATGAAGCAGGTCATAAAATGTCCCTGAGCCCATTTACCATATATTTAAAAGGATAAACTTATGAAATTAATCATAGTCACTGTTAGAATCCAACAGGAAAACAGTTGTCCATGATGGACTCGCCCCACAACAGACAACTCCTCTTTCTCTTCTTTCTCCTTTCTCCTTTTCCTTCCCCTCTCCTTCCCCTTCCCCTTCTCCTTCCCCTTCCCCTTCCCCTTCCCTTTCCCTTCCCCCTTCCCTTCCTCTTCTCTCCTTGGTTTCCCAGCTCTATCCACGCTAATTTGCCCTGAGCTGCTCCAGAACTTCTGATCTCTTCTATTCTTCTAACACTTATAATAAATCAGGTCTTGTTCAAATCCTCAAGGGCCTCTGTTCTAGTCTAAGTCAGGCAAGGACATTGCAAAATCTTCACCTCTGACAAATTCGCCCAAGATTCTGATTTGTGGAACTGAGCTCTGTGGGTAAGAGCCAAGAATTTCCAATTCTGTCTGGAAGGACACAGTATACTCCTAATTCTGTGCCTCCAATAACTGGTCTTTCCAGCCTCCAGGCTTTTCGGGATGCAGACCTCAAAAGGTTACCCCTATTTCCTTTCTGGCCTCCCTTCCTCCCTCCCTCCCTCCTTTCCTTCCTTTCTTATCTTGCTTTTTCTCTGTCTCCTCTACTCCCTTGACAAGCTAAATTCCGAGATTATAAACATGGGGCATCATGTCAGTTCATGGATGATCCTACTTTTCATGGTAAGCGGAGACTCCACTAGATCAGAGAAGGAAAACTGCTGAGTTCTGACCCTGTGTTGATCTTTGTGTATGTCAGAGAATCAAGGCTCCTGGATATGAGAATAACTGACACCTGTGCTTTGCAGCGTGCCCTGCCAGATATCTGCCTCAACCTCATTCTCTAGTTTGTAATGCCTTCTCTGAAGGTCAAACATCTCTCCTCTCAACCCCTTCCCAGACCTGCCGGTCTGTGAAACTAACATCACCTTCAGTGTCTCTCCATTAGCCAGTTCTAGTTCCCAGGCAGCCACTCTTCAGCAGGATATCCAGGCCAAGGTGTCTGTGGATTTGCAGGGAGACTCTGAATCTACGGAGTCATTGAGTTGATTAACTCCCTGCTATATCAAAGTACATTTCTCATTGATTCTTAGTGGAGATGACAAATGTGAAGATATCAAAGAGTGAAAGCAGACCCCAGCCTCCCCAATGAAGCAGTGTCAAGAAAAAAAAATGTAAAGTAGTATATCTGTTCAGAAGGGAAAGGTAACTCCCATCCCTGAGATAAAAAGTATTGAGCATTAGGGCTGGGATGTATTTCTGTGTGCAGAAATTTCAGAACAAAAGTCAATCAATTAACTAGTATTAATTAATTAATTAGCTAGTTAATTAATTAATTAAAAGCAGAACACCAATTTGGCATTTGGCCCTGGACATAAAGGTGAGTAGTAGAGATATGAATAGCAATAAATGTCTTTACTTGGATAAATCATTGTCCAGCATTTCATTGTCCTATGCAGGAGCCACCAACTGCATATACACATTGAGCCCTTCCTTGACGTGCAGTCAGGCCAAGCTGAGATGAACTGTAAGTAGAAAACACTCTGCAGTTTAACAATTCCTCTGGATGTGGAGAAAGAAGAACACTCCTCCATTGTTGGTGAGATTGCAGACTGGTACAACCATTCTGGAAATCAGTCTGGAGGTTCCTCAGAAAATTGGACATTGAACTGCCTGAGGATCCAGCTATACCTCTCTTGGGCATATACCCAAAAGATGCCCCAACATATAAAAAGACACGTGCTCCACTATGTTCATAGCAGCCTTATTTATAATAGCCAGAAGCTGGAAAGAACCCAGATGCCCTTCAACAGAGGAATGGATACAGAAAATGTGGTACAGCTACACAATGGAATATTACTCAGCTATCAAAAACAATGCCTTAATGAAATTCATAAGCAAATGGTTGGAACTGGAAAATATCATCCTGAGTGAGGTAACCCAATCACAGAAGAACACACATGGTATGCACTCATTGATAAGTGGCTATTAGCCCAAATGCTTGAATTGCCCTAGATGCATAGAACAAATGAAACTCAAGACAGATGATCAAAATGTGAGTGCTTCACTCCTTCTTTAGAAGGGGAACAAGAATACCCTTGGCAGGGAATAGGGAGGCAAAGATTAAAACAGAGGCAGAAGGAACACCCATTCAGAGCCTGCCCCACATGTGGCCCATACATATACAGCCACCCAATTAGACAAGATGGATGAAGCAAAGAAGTGCAGGCCGACAGGAGCCAGATGTAGATCTCTCCTGAGAGACACAGCCAGAATACAGCAAATACAGAGGCGAATGCCAGCAGCAAAGCACTGAACTGAGAACGGGATCCCCGTTGAAGGAATCAGAGAAAGAACTGGAAGAGCTTGAAGGGGCTCGAGATCCCATATGAACAACAATGCCAAGCAACCAGAGCTTCCAGGGACTAAGCCACTACCTAAAGACTATACATGGACTAACCCTGGACTCTGACCTCATAGGTAGCATTGAATATCCTAGTAAGAGCACCAGTGGAAGGGGAAGCCCTTGGTCCTGCCAAGACTGAACTCCTAGTGAACGTGATTGTTGGGGGAACGGCGGTAATGGGGGGAGGATGGGGAGGGGAACACCCATAAAGAAGGGGAGGGGGAGGGGTTGGGGGATGTTGGCCCGGAAACCAGGAAAGGGAATAACACTCGAAATGTAAATAAGAAATACTCAAGTTAATAAAAAAAAAATGACATTAAAAAAAAAAAAACAATTCCCCTGAAAAGCATGTAAAATGCTATTCTAGTTGTTATATTAATTGACAATTGAGCAAACTGTATCCGAATAAATCGTGATTAATA
Organism: Rattus rattus; assembly: GCF_011064425.1. NCBI lineage: Eukaryota > Metazoa > Chordata > Mammalia > Rodentia > Muridae > Rattus > Rattus rattus. The sequence goes on along the minus strand of NC_046154.1, from coordinate 236,839,255 downwards.
AAAACAGATTATTGAAATCAATTTTATCTGTTTCTCTTTACAAGTTTAAGTAAGGCAGCTGGGAAATGTACAATGATATATGCAATAAATTGATATTCAATTGGGTAGCACTATCCTATTTGGTACAAAAGCACTGGGAGCCCATATGCTAGACAAGTCAGAATAGGATAAGTGTTTGACTAGCCTCAAGAGTCTATGCTGAAGGAAGGTGCTTCCAAGCGAAAAAGACACTAACAAGTGCTTATTAATATAATTCCCATAATTTGCAGAGCTACCTACAGTAAAGTCTTGGGAAACTGTTTTCATTATAGCCCTTATGTGTACCTAGCTCTTATGTGAATAAGCTCTTTATGTTCAAAAAATAATTCTCATTCCCATTTTGCATCTTTTTTTGCCTCTATGTTGGATAAGTTACAATAGTTCTAAGACCATGAGAAATATCTGTGGAAATACATCTGCATACACCCAGCATACATTTTTCTAGAGTTGTTTTCTTTTGTGATAATGTATCCAATTTAAGGAAAGGCTATTGCTTGGCCTATGGGAAGAGGATAAACAAAGGAACCATCAGAGCTGAGGGGCACTTGCTGGCTGCTGGCCCTACACCAGCCAGAAACAACTATAAGAAAGCAAATCTAGGTTTATTTCATAAAGACATTAAGGTTCCAGTGAAGTCACATGGCTTTCCTAACTTAATATATGCAGCTTTTGGAGGACAGGCTATGCACACATCCCTCTACGGGTGTAAGACCCTCCTCTTTATCTTTGAATGGCATTGCTTTAAAAAAAAAATAAGATATGTTGATAAGCACTTGTATCCTTTTGAGGGAAGGAATTCCGGAGGGGCACGGGTATCCTGGCTGCTCCATTCTGATGCCAAATGTTGGAGGAAAGCCCCCTATTGAACCTCCAAGTTCTGTCCCAGCCCTCAGGCTCGCACTGCTCAGACTCCCAAACACATAACCTAAGAGTTGGAATCGTGCCAGTAAGGGAGGGAGGGGAAGAATTCTCTGCAGTGGCTGCAGGAACTTTCCAAGAGCTATTCCTGTAACCGGGAGTGTTGACATCAGGCTGTCAAAGAGAGAACAGGGAAGGACTCTAATTTGGAAACATTCTAAACTGTGTGCTTGACAACGGTATATGAGGTGGCAAGAGAAGTGACAGGGGCTCAGATTGGGTAGCTGAACAGAGGCTGGCTCATTGGTAGCTTTGTTACTAAGATAATCTGTTATAACAGGCGATACTGCTTCTTTACTAGTCATATGGCTTTGAATACGGGACGCACTATGTATCTGAATTTCTTCAACTATAAAATAAGTGAAATAATAATTCCTGTCTCCTAGAGTATGTAGCAAGTTTGATTCAAGTTCATACATATACGATGTGCTTTCAACAATGTAAGTGGTAGCTATTATTATCGTCATTATTTTAATGGGCTATCACACCTAATAGCTCTATTCTAGCAACATTAACAAAGGGGATAAAGTAAGGGTAATGTAGCTTTTCCCATTGAGGTGTCTATGTTTAGCTGGGAAAGAAGTGGAACAAGTTAGTCGGATATGAGAAAGACAAACGAAGGCACAAAGAGCTCCAAAATGAGAGACACTAATGGTTGTGTAAACTTTATATTATATGAGCTCTCACATTGTCTAATTTCCTTCATCTCTACAACCTGTTAATTATTCTTCTCTATCTGCTATGTTTTGAAATGATATACCAAACACATGCTTGATAAATCACAATTTTAAAAGCTTTAATTCCAGGTACTATTGAGGGGGAGGGGAAGTACCCAAGAGACATGAAGCAATTTCAAGTGCCAAGCTCTCTAGAGTTGATAGAATTCTGCCCTGGAGGATAGTGTGGCAGTGTGAATTATACAAAATACCCAGTGTGTTCCTAAGAATTCTGAAGCCAATTAAATCCATCATGAATATCAGACTGAAGTGAAGAGCTCGCAACTGCCATTGAGCTGTTTTTCTTCCCCTGATTTGTCGGGAAATGTTCAGACGTAAGGCTCAGAGTAATAATTTCTAAGCCAAGCAACAGCATTCAAACCGTTAGCATCTTACTTTCGGCTGTAGTGATTTAATGAGCAGTATGTACATTGGACAAACTATTTTCCTTAAAACCATTTTATATTATATCACACTTGCTTTTCTGTGCTTTGGAGACAGATAGACAGAGGAAGAAATAAACAGAAGTTACACCTCATGAGAATTACCTCCAAATATGTTTCATATCCCATCTGTATGATTAGTGTTTGGGTAGGAATTCCCTAACTGAACCTCACACATACCGCTCACCAGTCTGGCCACTAGATACTCAGTTCTGCCATTCAGTACATAGAGCGAAAACAACTTATTCTTGCAGTGAGGTTTGTAGCTGAGGACATCACCCCCATTGGGTCTGTTTCATCTCAGAGCTGTAGATAAATAAAATCTGTAGCTACAATAGAGAGCATAGACAGGCATTACAGTCAAACTCAAAGTTCTGAATGCCAAAACTCTGTGATCTTCGACACTCAGTTTGCTCATCTTTGGGGTAGTCTTCCTGAGAGCATCTACCACGTAGAGAAGCAGTGAGAACTTAGAAAATATTATCTGATAATTGGTTGGAACACTGTCTGACTGTCAACTCCTGTTAGCTCAGCAATCAGGAACAATGAACTAACAAGGCCTACTTGTCTTTCATAGATGCCAGTGGGAAAAGGGAACAGAACCATCAAAACTTTGATCTCCAGGAAGATAACCCAACCAGGGAGAATCCTATGTTCCTGTTGGAAGTCATGTGCCACAGGCTATGTGATTTAAGAAAGCCAAGTCCTTAGTTTTTAATGTTGTATTTTCCCTCACCTAGTGGAAGTAAGAAAAGAAATCCTTCTTGGATCTGACAAAGCATCTTCCTAAGCTATTGGGAGATAGGAGAAGATCTTCAGACCTTATCACTGTCTCATCTGAGCCCATTCCAGCATCATACCTCACAATGAATTCTGCTTTCAGTTTAGGAATGAGCTAGTCAGTTTACTATCTAATTAGGGAAGCCCTAATAGTACTTTTGGGAATTCACCACACCGACACTAAAAAGCAATCTGAAGGTCACCAGGCCTGGTGCTGGGACGCTATGGAATTCTGGCTCGCCATGGATAGGGTCAAATTTGACCCAGGTGTGAAGTTGACCATGTATCTCCTTTGAAGAGGAACCAGATGGATGTTGCTATAAAGCTTTTATCCACTTTTCTTGGGTCTTTTACATACTGACAGTCCCTATCCTGGGAGAGTAGAGTTTACTTAGAAAGTCTTTAATAGCTCACTGCATATCTCTGTTTTATCCTTCCCAACATGAGGAATACAAGAAAAGAGCATGACTATTAAATTCAAGAAGCACGGGGATGACAAGGATGTAGAAATAATTATTAATAAATCCCAACAGTGTGGTTTGCTACCTGCCCCAATGGTTTACATACCCAAGTGGAAGACACAGACACAACCTTTATATTTTAATAAAACTTAAACAGCACAATAGCTGGGCCACTTCCTAACCTCAATGCTGTTAATCCCGAGTTATTACTTACTAATCCATTATTCTATCTTGGCTACTTTAGACCTACATATGGCACCCTCTGAGCCACAATTTCTTAGTTCAGAGCCCAGGACACTCTCCTTGCTTTTCTATCCCATTGCAACCTCTGTGACTTTCCCCTGTCCACACTCTTGAGGAAGCATGGCGGATCTCTCACTTCCTGCTCCTGGCCTCAAGCCCAGGAAATCCTAAAATCCCACCTCTGTCCTCCCAAGCTATTGGGTGTTGGCATCTTTATTTACCAATCAGAACCAACTAGAATCAGGTTCCCAGAAGCTACATGTAGACACTCATGTAAGCAGTTTGGGAGCAGGGGGTTATCATTAGCATTTTAATACAAGTCCTTCATCATATAGGTTTCTTTCCTTTGTTTATTATTTATATATCAACTTGACACAGATAGTTGTAAAACTATCCTTGAAAGTCTTAAGTAACCTAAAACTCTGAACATTTGCTTTCCTGGTCCTGCAGATTGTTAATTTTGGCTGTGTCTTTGAAGCCTGGACCGTTGCTCTGTACCTTTTCACTAGCAGGTAACACAGGGTACCTGTCAGCCCAAGACTGTGTCTCAACTCCAAGGTCACCTGTCTAGTTTAAACATGAAACTATGGTCTGCATTATTCATCCAAAGTACTGTAGCCTCTGTCTCTTCCTGTTTTAAACACTGGAAATAAAACAAAACAAGGCCGACGAAGTATGCATTTTAAAGAGCATCTATTGCACTTGAAGGATAGAAAGAAAAGTAAATAATTATAACCAAAGGTGTCAGTTAACTTCCAGAAGAAAAGCAGAAGCCATGAGCAAGAGTGTTAAGTAAGGAATATTGCAAAGAGAAACCCAGGAGCCTTAAGCCTACACAATGAACTACAGGCAACTGAGGAAAGCTGGGAGCATGAGAGATGATCTTCCCCTAGGAAGAGCACAAAAACTGTTTGTTCAGTGCCAAAGGGTCAGCCCTGAAAACAGACATACAAGTAGCATTGTACAGGCTGAGTAAGTCATATTCAGAAATATGTATGTGTACATACACACACACACATGCATTAAAAATGAATAAAAAAGAGATGCCATGGTTTTGAGAGATAGTGGGATGTGTGGGGGAGGAGGATTTGAAAAATGGAAAGGGAGAAACAATATTGTAATTACATTATATTGTCAAAAAAGTTTTTATGTTAATGACCAGAGGAAGGGAGGCAGGGAGGGAGGGAGGGAAGGAGAGACAGGGACAGGGAGACTATTAAGCACACGTTCCTAAAATCAGACTGGGGGAAAAAAACACAGAAATGCTCAGCGGACACGAAAGAAAAGAAGGATACGAGCATAAGGAACCTAAGAAACAGCATGAAGTTCTCCAAGGACAAGGAGACGTGTGGAGATAGAGAATGGAAGAACGGCCGAGGATACAGCCTGCCGGAGCTCGGCATCGTGCTGTGCAGGTTGCATTGTGTCCTGCAGGAAACCTATCAGAAAATGCTCTTAAACACAAACGCGAGGTGAGAGAACATATGTCCTGTCAAGACCAAGCTTCCAACCACGTAGGCTGGAATTGAAGAAGAGTCACCGGGAAGAGGTCGCCTCTGGAGCACAGGAGGTAAATGTCAGGGCTTCCCATGGTGGCAGCTGCTGTGGAGGAAGGTACAGCAGGATCTGACAGCCAACTGAGCTTGAGATGAGGAAGTGCTGCATGAAGGAGAGGAGGTTTTACTATTACACTGATTCTCTGAGGTAGCAGAGAAGACAGGAGCTGCTTTGGCAGGAAAAGAATGACTCATGAGTAAAATATTTTGGCTTTGTGCTGCTAGTGAAGTGTGCACAGAAAATTGGACCAAACATACAGGAAACTGACATCAAACAGGAAATTTAGAGGAATCGGGAACACACAGCTTAACCGGTAGAGTGCTTGCTGCATAAACATGAGGACCTAAGTTTGATCCCTCAGAGCGCACATGAAAGTCTGGGTGTGTTGATGTGCTTGCAATCCAGTGCTATGGGCACAGAGACAGGTGGGCATTCCTGGGGCTCACTGGGGCAAGCCTTTCTAAATTCACATTCTCCGGGTTCAGTGAAAGACCTTCTCTTGAAAATCAAGCCAAAGAGAAAATCAATCAAACTTTATCTTTGGTCTCTGTGTATGTGAGAACATGAGTACATGTGCACCCCTCCCAAACACACACACACACACACACACACACACACACACACACATGTGCACTTTCCTGCACATCTGTACACATATGCACAGAGAAGAAAAGAAAGGCTACAGTCACATCTAAGAAATATGGTGATTAAGGCTGGAGAGATGGCTCAGTGGTTAAGTGTGCTTGTTCTTGAAGACATAGATTCCATTCCCAGCACCAACATGGCAGCTTACAAACATCCATAATTGCAGTTGTGAAAAAATAATGTAATTGCCCTCCATGGGCACCAGCATACACCTGCCACACATACATATGCATACAGGCCAATCACCCATACACATTGTGCTGGCTAGCTTTATGTGAAAAATGGTCCCACTATGGCATGTGGGAAAGTGTGTGGTTCATTTTCTTGAATGATGATTTAAGTAGAAGGGATCAGGCCATCATCGGTGGTGGAATACCTGGGCTTGTGGTTCTGGCCCTATAAGAAGTCAAGTTGAATGAACTATTAGGAGCAAGCTAATTATCAACATCCCCCCCCCACCAGGCCTCTACTACAGATTCCTGTCTTGAGTTTCTGCTTGACGTCCTTAGTGATAGACTACAGGTATAAACTGAAATAAAACATTTCCTCCACTAGCTGGGAAAGATGTCTTATTGCAACAATAGAAACCTTAAATAAGATTTATATACAATATACATATAAAATTTTTTTCAATAGACATATCATGATTGAGTCTCTGCATCCTTAGATTCTATCTCCAAAATTTCAATCAACCATGAGTCAAGATTGGAGTTAGAACTAGTATGGTCTGTCAATACTGAATATGTATGTTTTGTTCCCATCATTTTCCCTCACGGTGTAGGATAACTACTGCCTAATGGCACTTACACTGTGTTTAGTGTTGATATCCCCCAGAGAATACTGAGAGTATATGAGAGACCATCCATGGTCACATGTAAGCACTCTACTATCTTATACATGGGCAGAAGTTTTCACGGACTTGAGCATCTTGTGGGGGTGGGGTTTTGAAGCAAATCCCCAGATACCAAGGAGTGACTCTAATATTATTTTTGTGATATATTCTCAGTCATCAACATACATAATTCCATTTCATCATATTAATAACAACCCCTTGGTGAAGAGAACTGTAGTTTCCTGCCATACCTTTTGTACCTTTCCACCTTCTACATTTCTTCTCTTGTCTTCTTCCTTCTCAGGATTTTACTCTGTCTCTGCATTCTCCGCACCTCTGCCCTCTCCCCACATCCACCTTCTCCACATGCTCACCTCCCACACTCTGCTTCATCCTTTCTCATGGCTTCTCCTCTCTCTTAGTACCTGAGAAAAAGAATCTTGGATCCAGATTTTATATTAAGAAGATGATGGATTCCTTCTTACAGGAAGCCTTTGGGGCCCAATTAAGTAAACCAAGATAACCGCGTTTCAAGATTCAGGAATTAGCAGCACTCTCAAGCATCAAGGGGATAGTAGGACATATGTGCTATGAAGGGAAAAGGTAGAAGTGACAGGCGTTAAGCATGGAAGGAGTGTGAGGGGTAAAGCAAAAGGAGAGGAGAAAAGGACAAATAACACTGGGAGTTTGGGGAAAGGGACATATTAAGACATATTATTTTATAAGCAAATACTGTGTGTACATGTAGATGATATAGATATGTAGATATAGTTTAGATGGAGTTATTCTACGAAGGGTAATGTTTCTCCAAGCAGTCATAGGCGATCTAAGAAAACCCCAATGCTAGGCAAAAGATACCTTCCTTAGAGTTGTTGATCATATGCTTCTAAAAAAAACCCAAAACAATATAAGTTCTTACCTTACTTGCCTCCCAGAACTTGAATGTGAGACCTATTGCTGAGACACTACACAATTTGGTCACAGTTCTCGAAGCATCTCTCTGGAACTGACCTGGAAGCTTTCTCACTGAGAACTGGTTCTTCCAGTGTGAGAAGGTGCTGTGCAAGCTTGCTGCCATGAGTGAACACTTGCACAAAGTCTGTAGAATATGACATCTATCAACATGTCAACAAGGAATGGAGAAGAATTTCACACAGCCCCACCAATCGATAAAGACCCACAACCATGAATAGATGCTGAGGAGGGAAAGCTTTGTTTTCTCCAGCAATAAGTCCCCTTTTGGGTTTCCCAGTGCTAAGTATTAGACCCTGGAAATGTAGCGAAGAGCAACACCAGTTGAACTTGATATATACATATGTTATATACATACATGTACATATAAGAGTTACAGCACTCTTGCAGCAAACCACTGAACTGAGAATGGGACCTCCGTAGATGGAATTAGAGAAAGGATTGAAAGAGCTGAAGGAGATTGCAACCCCATAAGAACAACAATGCCAACCAACCAGAGTTCCCAGGGACTAAACCACTACCGAATATACATGGACTGAACTGTGGCTCCAACTGCATAGGTAGCAGAGGATGGCCTTGTTGGGGACCAATGAAAGGAGAAGCCCATGTTCCTGCCAAGGTTGGACCCCCAGTGTAAGGGAATGTCGGGGGGGTGGGAAGGGGAGGAGGAGGGGGAGAGGGACACCCTTATAGAAAAAGGAGAGGGGGATGTGATGGGGGAAACTGGGAAAAGAAATAACATTTAAAATGTAAATAAAAATATGCAATAAAAAATTGAGGAAGGAAAAAGAAGGAATGGGGGAGAGGATATAAATCCACGTATAAAATTATCAACCAAAAAAATCAAATGATCAGAACTTGGGAAAGAGTTGAAGGACACTATCTCGAGTGGGTGACCATCCATAACTTCAGCAAGGAGGGCATGGAGCAGCAGCAGTGTGAATGTGTCACTACAGGGTCTGGCCAAACCAGATCCTCTGATCATGGGAAGCCTCAGGGTGACCTCTTTGCTCAGCCATCTGTCCATACTGTGAATGTGGCTTCTTAAAACATGAAGAATATTCAGCTGTCACTTGACTATAATTTGAAAAGTCAGGAGTAGGTCTTTGGAAAAGCTGCTTCAGACAGCAAGAATATTTTAGTACATAGAGAAATATACCCATCTGATGAAAGATGTGGAGAAGGAGGCAGAAGGAAGCTGCATTCCCTTATAACTCCAGGAACCTCAGCATCCATTTTATTTTATGTGGCATTGCTGTCATTTTCTGACACTAGCAGTGTGACTGTTCAATGAATATTTAATCGTGATGGGCTTCCCTTCTCTCCTGTTCCTTTAGCATTCCTGGATGGAGCCTTTCTGTAGTAATAACTTTATTCATCAAACACCAGAACAGAGCCTCTGCTATCCATTTGGGAACTGTGGGAACCGTGGTGCAGATTACACTGTGGGCTATGAGCGACAGGTGGTTGGTTAGGCAGTGCAGGGCAGCTCCCAAGACACAGACTGATGGAGGTCTGCTCTCCGAAGGGAAGATCATTAAGTCCCAGACACCATTTGGCATTTCTGAGGAGGCACCTGTATGCCAAGCCCACTGATATTCCCTGCTGCACGCAATGATGTGCAAGAAATATCAGGAAAGAGAGAGTTCCCACAGTGATGGAGTGAGAAAGGAAACAAAAGATCACTGGGGAGGTCTTTCCTCCAATGCTGTATGTGAGTGAAGGAGAATCAGGACTGTCCCCAGAGAAAAGCACAGACAACAAGTGACACACGGTCAGTAGTGGCACAGTCCTCACTGTATGTCACTGGGACACTGGGCTACATGGATGCATTTTCTATGTATGTGGAAATTGAGGCTTAATGAAAGTAGATGAGGCTCTGAGGGTCTAGGCATGATGAGTTGCACAGATGATAAAGCATCTCTCTGACTCCAGGGTCAGTGTGCACATTCTACAGAGTCCGTTCCTTCTTGCAGAGTAAGATGTCAAGATCCTCAATAGAGAGGACACTGACTTAGCCTTCTCTTTTTTATTTTATTTTATTTTTATTGGATATTTTCTTTATTTACATTTCAAATGTTATCCCTTTTCCTGGTTTCCTTTCCAAAACCTGATATCCTAATCCCCCTCTCCCAAATTCTAAGAAGGTACTCACCCACCCACCCACCCACTCCTTCCACCTCCCTGCCCTGCCATTCCTCTACATTGGGGCATTGAGCCTTCACAGGACCAAGAGCCTCTCCTCCCATTGATGTCCAACAAGGGCATCCTCTGCTACATATGTAACTGGAGCCCTGAGTTGTTCCATGTGCACTCTTTGGTTGGTGGTTTACTCCCTGAGAGCTCTGGGGGGTCTGGTTGGTTGATATTGTTGTTCTTCCTGTGGGGTTGTAAACCTCTTCAGCTACTTCAGTCCTTTCTCTAACTCCTCCATTGGGGACTGTGTTCTTAATCCAATGGTTGACGGTGAGCATCCACCTCTGTATTTGTAAGTCTCTGGAAGAGCCTCTCAGGAGACAGCTATATCAGTCTCCTGTCAGCATGCACTTCTTGGCATCTGCAATATTTTCTAGGTTGGATGACTGTATGTGGGATGGATGCCTAGGCGTGGCAGTCTCTGGATGGCCTTTCCTTCAGTCTCTGCTCGAAACTTTTTCTCCGTATTTCCTTTTATGAATATTTTTCTTTTCCCTTCTAAGAAGGACTGAAGCATCACTGCTTGGTCTTCCTTCTTCTTGAGCTTCATGTGGTCTGTAAACTGTACCTTGAGTAGTCTTTTAGGGAGCTTTTAGACTAGTATCCACTTATCAGTGAGTACATATCATGTGTGTTCTTTTGTGATTGGGTTACCTCACTCAGGGTGATATTGCATCTTTTTTTATCTTCCCACCCCCTGACCATTGTTCATGAGGCAAACAAAGTACCAGGTACAATGACCAAGTTTATCCTCCACAGTTCATGTGCTAAGTTGGGGGTGAAGATGAGCAATACAGCTCCATACACACTAATCCCCCTCCATTAATAGGGCCTGTATAAATTGAATATGGAGATGAACATGTATTTGCCAGGTAACAAGAAATGGACAGGTGGGTTAAAAGGGCTGTAGGGTAGACTCAAAGCAGGACCTGCAGATTCCTACACCACGTTCTTTGAATGGTTACCCCTGTGATAAATATTTCATCTGAATTAGCTCGTTTAACAAGTAGGGTGTGGTTTATTCACAGATGACAACAAAAGGAACCAAAGTACTAAGGTAGGAAAATGGGCTGTATGCAAAGGGGATTGTGTAAGTTCAGAACAGTCTTCCAATTGAGAGCCCCTGTGCTCAGGCACTGTACTAGGCATTGGAGGAGAGAGGGAAAATAATGTCCAGGAATGAGAATGGTGATGGGCATACATGGATACCATGCTGATTGTGGCAGAATTACAAATTAACATTCAGAGCTGCAAGATCTCACAGCTGTGTTTACCTGGCTTGAGAGGAAGTGGGAGGGTTAGATGAACTCATGAGTAAAGGTAAATGCCTCCAAGCTTTCTGCTTTGAAGGGCTGAGAGGCAAGCATTCAAGGAATGTTTCTTTTGACATAGAGACATACACACAGACAGACAGACAGACAGACAGACACACACACACACACACACACACACACACACACACCAGAAAGAAAAGGAAAGAGCAGTCAGTGCTTACATTTGAATAACAAGCTATTTTCCAGAACTTCCCTAGTATTCTGCATAAGTGTTTTGTGTTGGCCAGGGAAATGAATTATTATTATTATTATTATTATTATTATTATTATTATTATTATTTTGAGACATGTTCTCAATCTGCAGCCCTGACCAGCCAGACTGAATTTGAACTCATAATGATCCACCTGCCTCTGCCTCCCATGTCCTGAGAGTAAAGGTGAACATCACCATACACAGCAAGAAAATCATATTTTTTTAAAAAAAATTTGAAATAGTATTAAAACAGTGAGGTTTTTCAAATAACTGATATATTGTTACTTTTCATAGAAACCTCGTTATCTATATTTTACAGAAGAAATGCCAAGGGCTAAAATAGTGAAGGGCCAGTCTCAGAAACCAACATCTATAAAGTGGAAAAGTTGAACTCAGATCTGTTTTCCTCCAGAAGCTGGGATATGACAATATCTGATACCTCTATGGCAAAGACAAAAAATAGAAAGAAGAAAGAATGAGAGAGGGGGGAGCAAATAAATTGGTATAGATTTTTAAGTACAGCAATTCATTCAGCTCAGCTCTGAGTCATGAGTTTTCAGCATGATGTATGGAGATATCTTTGTGATAGGTTAAATTCTGACCTCTATCTTACGAGTTCTTTATTTGAGATGTCAGCTACAGAAATGGACACTCTGCAATGGTCACTGAAGAAACAGTAGTGAAGGAGATGAGGTAGGGGGAGTTATCCCATGAAAGGGAAGAGTATTCCCAGGACCACTTAGTAACTCAAGGGGAGGAGTATGGAGCAACCTGACAACTGGGAAGAGGACACTCCATATCTCTGAGCATGCTCAAGTGGCCTTTTGTGAAAGTCCTATGATGTACTCCACACAAAAATACCTGCTACTTCAAGCCAGAGTCAACTTGCTCAAGGTAAGAATTACAAAATATCCATTCAAGAATGGAGTTTCCCTAAATGGAATATCAATCTCATACCCTTATCTTCAAGGATCAAGGGGAAAGGATTGGAAATATTTTAAGAGCTGGAAGTGGTAGATGACTCTAAGATAACAGTATCTTCTAGACGCTACAGGATGGGTGCACGGATGAACTCAGAGGGACATCTCTAAGGCTTGCCTAAGGTCAAGCCAAACAAAGTCATATCAAGAAGAAAAGGCAACGAGCACCAATTCCCACCCTCAGCCAAGAAGCTGTGCACAATTGAGAGGGAAAATTAGTTTTTTTCAATGGAATAGGACTGATTATGTCAGCCGTACTGCAGGGCAGGCCCCTCAGTAGTTGGGCAGACACAAAATGGGCTCAGTTTTAGTTTTGTTCTTGTTCTTGTCTTGGTTTTGTTTTATTTAAGAGTGAGGGAAAGGCAACCATGAAGGTAAGTGGATCGGGAACAATCTGAGAGGAGTTAGGGGAGGGAAAAGGATAGGGTCAAAATATGGCTTATAAACTTTTCAAGGAAAAATAAAAACATATTTTTCAGAAAATCGGAATTGGTAATTGGGGATGGGAGTGGTAGTTCTCCAAACTGGTGGAGAAAGATAAAAGGATTTGTTCTCCTTAGAGAAGACCTGATTCTGTGTGTAAACTGGGGAGAGAAAATGCAGGATGGAGAGAAACAACACAGAAATGCTCATTGGGAAAGTGGGAAAGCCAGTGTCACATAGCAGAAAAGGGTGACTTTCAATTATCCTCAGATTTAATCACTGCACAGTCCAGTTATAGATTCTAATGCTATGAAATAGACAACCCCAGTTGCATCATGTAATATAAAATGCACCCCACTTCTGTGGCTCAGACATCAGGCAGAGCACAGCAGAGATGCCTTGCTTCTGCTCTACCATATCTGGGTTCTAAATCAAGAAGGGCAGCTCATGGTGACTCAAATGATGGGATATGGAATTGCCTGGGGGTTTGTTCTCTCATGTGACTGATGCCAGGCTGGAGCTCGGTTGGTGCACATGGACCTTCTTCACCTTGTCAACATAAGTTAACATTTTGAGAGAACAGTAACTCTACATAATCAGTTCTGTTTTCCCAAAATGAAAGCAAAGCATAGAAGGTTAGAAAACCTTCATGTGCTACTTTCGTCAGTTTTCCCACTGTCTACGATGTTCTTGCAATTTTGTTTAAAAAAAAAAAAAACATCTAGGTAGGAGTGAGAGAGTGTACCACTTGAGGCAGGAGAATCAGGATTCAAGATCAATCTCAGAAATATAATGAGTTCAAGGTCAGCCCAGGATACATGTACACACAAGCATAAATGTACAAACACGCATGGACATAGACACACACATAAAGAGACATGCATGCATGCACACACACTCACGTATACACACACACATATACACATGCACTCAAGCACACACAAGGGTATGTACGTAAGTAAGAGAAGACACTCTAAAAGCTGTCTTATGAGCAGTTGTCTAAATAATATCACTTTTTGTAGATTATCTGTTTAGTTTGGGGTGAATTATTATCTTGGTGTTGATTTTGTCAGGTTTGAAATGTTATCTCAGTAATAATAAGAAATTATTATTACTGCTCAGACAGTAAAGGGTACTTCTTTGTGTCACATGTTTTTATTTGCTTATCTTAGATAAAGCAAAAAGCAGGCTAGTAAGCCTTTAGACTTGTCTGCTTCCAGGACAAGTTCAGGGTGTTTCCTCCTGGGCATAAAACAAAACAAACACCTGCCAGGCATGTAGTGAGGGTTTGCACTTGGCACCATGCTGTCTGTGGGAAGGGACTCCCACACTGTGGGACTGAACCAGACACACATCTCTCTAGCCAAGGAGATGCCCTGTGCCACAGATGGCCACATAGCAGGCAGGGGCAGGAAGAGGCCAGGACATTGCTGAGAACTCTACCCTACACTTGGCATACAGAATTGAGTCAGAGCCTCAGGCCAAGAACCTGTATGCCTCTTTTTAGCATAAATTTGATTCTGGACAGAGGTCCTCTCTATCCTTGGAAACTCACCTAGTATTTTCTTAAGCCAATCTATACTTTCAACATGTGAAGAAAATATGGGAACAAAAGGGTGTCTCCTGAACGACAAACTAAAAACTGGAGGTTTTTGTTGATTTAAGTGGATATATAAGGATCTTAGTATTGTTTGAAACTTCTAAATGTACAATTTGTTTCTGATGACACATAATCAAAATCCAGGTTCAGGTTAACTATCCTTTCCCAAAGATGCACTTAACACTCACCTAATTCTTCTTCACGGGCATGGACATATATCTTCCCTGAACTCTTGCTGTCTTCTTCTGCCCATCCCAAGTCATGCAGGACAAGTGAGAGAGTGTTATCTCAACTCTGTGGAGTTCACCAGTTCACCCAGAACTTACTTGGCCTTATACTGTGGAACTTGTTGTACCAATGAGGAATCTGCCATCCAATTAGCTGAGTGGCTTGGACAAGTCCTCATTAAATCACCTGTGAATTGTGAAGAGGACAAAGAGTCGGCTAGACTAAGACTCTTCGAGCCCTGAAGCTTGTATTTCTCAAGTCACAGATGCAAAAACATGAGCAGCCCTCAGTCTGTCATCAGAGAGCAACACACCCTCAAATTATCCATCAAGAGACACACAAACCCACCTCCTGAGCCACACCCTGAGCAAAGAGCCCCACCTCAGTTCATTACCTAAGAGAAACTCTTCTACAGGATCTTCTGACCCAGGATCCCCAGGCCCTTGCTTCTCTGGACTCTTAAAGGCAGAATGAAAGCTCATCTATTCAAGGAAGCTTCCCTCTTAAAAAAAAATTACAGTTTAAAGTTTCTTCTACTCTTGTCTCCCACTGCCTGGAGTTTAACTTTACTCAAGGGACTGTCTCATTTATCTGCATGCATTTCCTCCCAGGCTGTAAATTCCTCAAAGAAAAAGACTGTGTGTCATTTTATTGAGTGTTTGGGTCAGGAACCAGCTTGCATATAGGTAGGGCTGGGTGTCTGTGTCTTCCGGGACCACTCTAGAAGTAGATTAAAGACAGTCACATGTTATCTGATCCTTCTCCCACTAAGAGGAAGATGACTCTATCGCTTCCTTCTAGACAGCCAGATGTTATTTGTATTGTTCCTAATTTGTGTGGGAACACTGAGGCCCAAAGACTTGATGTTCCAAGCCACTCAGTGAGCAGATATCTAAAGAAGTCAACTTTGACTCCAAAATTCAAGCACTCTTTCCTCAAGAAGTATCTTTCTTCCTAAACAAAGGTACAATAAGAAACAGTAAGTATTTATATATTTTAACCATGTGACTCTCACTTTCTTAGGATATGAATGTTAGAAGTAATTCAGTTATGCACTCTCCATACTAATTTCTTTTATAAACGTAAAACATTGTAGGATTAATAATCAACTCAAGGCCCCCACCACCACCTATCACAGGCTATTGTAAAGGCTACTGGTTACCTTCTGCAGTCTCAAGATAAAGCCCTATTGCTGGAAACACATCAGACTTAGACCATTCAACATGAAAAAGTCAAGCTGCTTCCCAACCAGAAACTTCCCTCCTATTCACTTGACTGCTACATAGTACTGCAAGATACTTTTTATTCTACCAGAAAAAAAAATCATCATCATCATCATCATCATCATCATCATCATCATCATCATCATCAGTATCGACCTGCTACAAACCCTGTGACCTCTAATAGAGACTTGCTTGAAAATTATCCTAGTTCAATAGTTGCACAAATGTGATGGGATAAACCCCTCCTTTTCATTGGTTTTAGGGCCCACTTTATGAAGTGTAACCACCTTATGAGGTGTAAGTTATACCTGACACGGCTAAAGATGCCAAGAGCCTGAGACTAGATAGGTGATGGGTTCTAGGGAAAACATACTACTATTATTCTGCAAGATGAATTTAGCAATAAGATGACTCTAAGTGATGTATTGCTAAAACCCTAGATCAGAGTCCTTCATCATTGGACAATCCTCATCAGAGAACCTTCTTCATACGGCAGATGACAATTAGACGAGATCCACCCACATAATTTGCAAGGGAGAGATTTTGAGGCACTGGACCCTAATTAGGATGTCTTTATCAAATCCCTACTCTTAATGCTTATGTGTCTATGTGGAAGAGGAGGGAAAAGAAATGTAAGAACCAGAGGTGGTAAAGGAAAGATGCAGATGCAGTAAGATTGGTATGTATGTTGACTCACAGAGATAGAGACGACATGTATGGGACCCACTAGGTTTAGATTAGATGTAGTCCCAACCCTGACATAGACATAGAGTCCCAGCCCTACCAAGAAGCTATTTACAATCAACATCTGCTGAGAAAAAGAAGAATCTGTTTTCTATAATAGAGTATCTTTGGGTATACCAACAATACTCAGGGCAGACCCCATAGAGTATCTTTGGGTATACCAACAATACTCAGGGCAGACCCCATAACCAGGGGTAGTCAGACAACCCAAAGCAAACACCATAGGTTTTTAGTGTGCTTTTGTTTTATTTTGATATATTTTGGTCTTGATTTTGTTTGTTTGTTTGTCTTGATCTTTGTTTTTGTTTCTTCATTTGAGGGAGACAGTGAGATAGAAAGACAGAGGAAAAAAGACAAAGATAAACAGAGAAACTGGGAGAGACAGACAGAGAAAGAATATAAGGCTGGGTGGATATGAGGTGGGAAGGATCTGGCAGGAGCCAGAGAAAGGGAAAATGTATAATAAATGTAATGAATGTTATAAATGTAAAAAAATATAATGAATATAATGTAAAAGAAAATTTTAATTAAAAATTGAGATATTTTAAGGGCTATTAACGAAAAGGAACTAAAAAAAAAAAAAAAAAAAAAAAAAATACAGAAGCCTAGGGTGGGAAAAGAAATGAGTGACATTAAGAATGTTTGACAAAGACAAAGCCACAGAGCAGAGGACAATAATCAATTCAGGGGTTCTTTGCCTTAGAGATCTGCATGTCCTACCTTAGAAATTTGGAGCACAGTCCTAAATGGAATTCTTTCTTTTTAATGTTCAATCAAGAATCTTTATTTTAATTTGCTTTGCCTAAGCTTCCACCTATGATGAATGTAAGGCAGATGACATTCAGGGACCTGGCTGTACCTTAGGAAGTAACTGAGCCTCTCATCCTTTTGCTTTCTGAGTTAGAAACAGTCACCTGGATGAGTTACCTGTGTTAAATTTTGAGAAGAACAATCAATAGCTTCTCAAAATCAAAGCAGTGAAATTAAAGATTTCTCCAAGATCCTGAATATGCCATCTTATAAGTGACATTTTTCTTTTGTTCTATATCAGTATTACAGAAATTTTATTTGGCTTTGTTATATATCCCTTACTCTATAAGAGAATTTTATGAATAAAGGTATTAAAATAACTTTTTAAACAGCAAATATTTAGGTAGTTGATATTATTTCTCTCCAAATTTTATTTCCCAACTCTTGTAAAATCAAGTGGAATAGAAACTTGAGGCAATAGCCAAGAAACATCCACCCCAACAGAGACCCATCCCATTCATAAGGGCCAATCCCTGACACTATTAATGATATAGTGTTACACTTGTAGACTGGAGACTAGCATGGCTGTCCTCTGAGAGGCTCTACCAAGCAGCCCTCTTAGATGTAGAGACCCACAGCCAAACAGTGGATGGAGATAGGGGACCCTTATGGAAGAGTTGAGTGGAGGATTGGGACCCAGAAGAGAATAGGAACTCCACAGGAACAACTAACCTGAACCCTTGGAGCTCTCAGACTGAACCACCAACCAAAAAGCACACATACCTGGACCTAGGCCTTCCACACATACATAACAGATGTGCAACTCGGTCTTCATGTGGGTCCTGAACAATGGGAGCTAAAGCTACCCATATAGTTATTGCCTGTCTGTGGAATCTGTTCCCTTAGCTTGGCTGTCTTGTCTGGCCTCAGTGGGAGAAGACAGGTCTAGCCCTGCAGAGACTTGATGCAACAGGTTGGGGGAGGAATACCCAAGGGCAACTCAGAGTAGAAGGGGAAAGGGAAAGGGGAGGGGCTGTGGGAGGAGGAACAGCGATTGGATGTAAAGAGAATAAAGATAGATAGATAGATAGATAGATAGATAGATAGATAGATAGATAGATAAACATTTTAAATGGTATTTCTTTATCATACCCTCTCCTACAGGCTCAGGGATCAATGTGAAAGAGAACAAAGAAAAAAATGAATAAGAGACCTACATAAATGAAATATATAGAGAAGCCACCTGTTAACAATATTTCCTAAGATGGTGCCAAATAGTGTGGGTGTGAGCTGAGACAGATGGGAGGAAACATTCAGGCACCTCTCCCTGGAGCACTGGCCAAAAGAAGCTGGAGCTTCATGAATACTAAAAACACCAATGCCTTTCACTCCCTTGCTATCTCCATGATAAGATCAGAAAACAAGGGCTTTAGAGGACTGGCTCATAAAGGGAGAGAAAACTAGAAAAATGTAGAAAACTATAACCCAAGGTGAGATCTGGCCTGCTGCTTCATTCAGTACTATCCACAAACGAATAATGATTATTATTAAATAGCTGAAAAATTAAAAGAATGTAATAGATATGAACATATGACAATAAAATGTCAGTGTCCATCAGTCAACTGTTTTGAGAAAATGGCTGAGTTCATGTGTTTGCTTCCTCTATTCTTGATAAGAAATTTAGGTCCAGAGAGATTGAATTCATTAATCAGGTCAAAATGGTAGTTTGGAAGGTTTAAACTCATGTCTACCTATCAATAAGCCCTACAATGCTTTAGGGCAGTAGCGTCAAGGCCACAGAAGGGATCTTGGACCATGAGTAAGGGAGAAGTGACCAGTGCAATGGCTAGGCCATACAGAGCCTTGGGAATAGAAAGACATTGAATTCACAAGAAGCCATTTAAAACTACTCCATATTAGCACCTTGTTTTAGGAAAAGAGACTGAGATAGCAACTCCCCAGGATTACCCAGCAGACAAGAATGTAGAATGTTCAACATCACAAAGCCTCATCAATGGGAGCGGCCAAGTGTTGCAGACCAGCCTTAGCCAGAGAAGCTTCTACTCACAGCAGGCAATGCATAATTGAAATTCATAACTGGTTCACATGCTGAGAGTAGGTCTTTGTGAAGTACTCAGTCCTAAAAATGACAGCCATGTCATTCCCTCTGAAGCTCAGGGAACATCTTGTGAGAGGAATGGGGAGACATAAGAGCTGGAGGATGAAACAGGTGTTTCGAGACACTGCTGTTTCCTAGTGATGGCATGGCAATGCACCAAGAAACCCCCAACAGCAGTGGCTATCTGCTGAGCCCGTCCACAAGCCATGGGACTGGGGAAGGGGCTTATGAAGACCAACCACTCCCTGAGATAGGATAGAAAGTTGGTTTCTGAAGGAAGAGGAGTCAATATACCCCCGTGCTGTGGACCCTGTCCTTCATCAAATAAATGATCTCCCACAGATGTTCATAAGAGAAACCATAACTAAACACAATGAAGTGTGTGTGTGCGCGCATGCACAGAAACACAGATGGGGAGGGACAGATAGACAGAGACACAGACACAAACAGAGAGAATAAGAAAGACTTGTTAGGAAAAAGAAGGGATTCAGTTTAAATGGGGAAGGGAGAGAGAAAGAAAGAAAAAGACTTATTAGGAAAGGGGGACTCAGTTTAAAGGGGAAAGAGATAAAGGAGATAATAGGAAGATTATAATCAAAGTATATTAGATATGAATAAAATTGTGAAAAATAAATACATTTTTAAGAAGAAATGAAAATGATATCTAAATTTGCATAGTCTCTCCCTGTTAGTATCTTTGACATTTAAAATGCTTTTACTGTACATTTGATATTTAAAAAAAGTGTTGGGTATTTTTTACATAGGAAAACACAGAAATACCTCAGAATGTTTCACAGTGTAGGATTCTCCCTACAGTTTTGGAATAACCAAACAATAAGTGATGTCGATCAGTCTATCATTTGTGTGTTCATCTTTCACTCAACTTGGTACCTACTTTATGGTATGTCAGGTAAAATACTTAAGTGCTATATCATGATTTTCTTTACTTAGGCATAAGTACTGAGATGCAATTGTAATGTGAAAGGTAAAGGAAGTTTTGTTTCTCTTAACAAGTTGTCTGATATTGTCAGCAATGACCTTTCTAACTCCACCAGAAACCTAAAAGATAGAAATACATTTCAGCAATAATCTGTGAAGGGAAACAGTGGGTTTAAACTTTCTTGGGCCACACCTTGGTCAGGCTACTTTATTGTACAAGTGAATGCTCTAGAGAAAGAAAGCCAGAACAAGGCACGGAGTCAGCAGAGGCCATGTGCTGGGAAGCTAAGCACTGCATGCTGCCCTTCTCACGGAACCTTACACAAGTCTAGAGACTTTAGTTTGGATCAAAGGTCAAATAAAGGCCTAACAATCATAATCCAAAAAGTTCCAGAAAGAAAAATAAATTGTACTTCTATAAGAGATAATAAATATGAAATAAATTAAATATGAAAAAATGTGATCCGATTAAAAGAATTAAAACAAAAACTTAATGTCATTCTAAAGACCCAAATTTGAAGCTTGATATTTTTGGTTGGAATCTGAGTCTTATTTGTGAACTTCATCTATGCCAGCTGCATCTACATTTCCTTTTTGCTTTTCTAATCAGAGGAAACCTGGGAGCACAGGAAACAAACAACAGAACAAGAGGAAGAAGGAAAAGGCATGTATACATGTCACTAGATCGTAATGGGATATACATTGTGCACGGAATCTTGGCCTCATTATAATCCTGAAAGACAAAGGTAAGACATTTCTATTCCATTTATGAGCCCAAAAGCTCTATGTTCACACAGCTGGAGAAAACACGAGCCTAGGATCTCTCCATTTGAAGGAGAATTGAATGAGGTAATTACAGAAGGACTCTTTTCTCCCAGACACAGTGGCGTCCTCTTAGCCTGGCTGATATAGCCAAATGCCTTAGTCCCAGGCAGAATTTCTTCTCTCTAACAGCTCACGGCTAAAAGCAGGTCATTGGTAGGAAGCTGCCACCTTGGGGAGTTTACAGATGCAGATAAACTTGCTGCAATAGCAGTCAGATGGCCTGGATCCTTCAATAGTGTTAAATGCCGTTCACAAATGGCTTTTTGATGCAGGCTGGAGAATCTGATAATAGAAACCTTAACAACCTGGGCAGGGCCCTTTTCATCTGCCTCCCCACACTCATCTCAGGATGAAATGGGCCGCAGGGAAGGGCTTGCAGGTCTATTCTCAACTCCAAAGCTTCCTCCTGAAAGATAACCCCATGCCTTCTGCAAAGTTATGACAGGAAGCTCCACCAGGCCTGCACGATAAGCTCTCCGAGAACAGTACCAGGGGCTGACAATTGTTTGGCAAAGGGGTGGTGTCCACTGCTTAGAGTGTGACTTTGGAGCAAAGAGCTCTAACAGACACCCAGGGCTTAGGCCCAGGAACACGCTCTATCTGGTGTTAGGACCTAGTTGAGATTGTTTCAAGAAGGAAATCAGTTGTACTAAACCAGGCAGGTGACGACCCTGGACCCGTATCAAAGGGTGGAGAGAGACTTGCTGAACTAACTGCGTTTCAGGTTTGGATTGAGGAATGTTTGGCCCTACCACTGCTTGTTTGGCGCTGTAACGAGGCTTCTTCTGAGCTATGTCTCGGGTCATCTTGAAAGACAACCCACCATGCATTCCCCACCCAAGCTTAGGGGAGACAATTTTATCCCTCTTGGAGAAGACATTACACGGTCCCCTAACTCATTAGTACATGCTGTCACTAGCAATATGTAAATCTCCCAGGCCACTCCTACAAGGCAATAGCTTGACTTCTAGCACTTCATAAAATTACTCTGAGAGTACCAAGCATCTAGGAGTCTGCGCATCAGAATAGCATGCTCTCTCTCTGTCCGTAGCCTGGTTCTCTCCTCAAACGGCCATTGATCCATTTGTTCACCGCCTAGGTTCTCAATCTCTCCAGCTCTTGGCTCACACATCATCCATAAACTGAATTTTGCCTCTAAACGTATAGAATAAGTGACTGCCCCTCTTCTGTGCTCTCACAACGCCCTCTCTCAGCACACCCAATTCCCCCTCTCTCCCTGTCCTGCTGTCTCTTATCCCACTGCCATATGACTTTAATCTTAAACTCTCTACAAGTCGTAACCAGCAGCCAAGAAAAATAATGGGAACTAGGCAGGTCTCCCCTATCCTCTTCAGATGCTGATTCTTGGAGATACTAAACAAGATACCATAGAATTAGACATTTTTAATACTTCTCATTATTTAAAATTTTTAAATATTTTTAAATGTCAAATAATACTTGGATATATGATATATTTGTAGGGTACATTATAATATTCAATGTACTTACTTCACCTTTAGCTCACTCATCAGGAGAAGCTGTAAAATGTGATGATTCTTTCGAGGAAAACAAAAATAAAAGAAATAGATGCTGAATGTTAGTTTCGAGCATTTCCAATGAAGCCAGGAGCTGCAGATTTTCTCTTTGGTTTTGTGTACCTATTTTATTCAAAGCAGCATAAGTCCTCATTTAAATTTGTGCTTGTATTCCTCATGTACATTTTGTACTCATTTATATATCTAACAGCATTTCATTAATATATTCTGTATCTTAAATATTGAACAAGTTTTGCAGGGACAGCCACTTACATTACATGCACACAACATAGAGATTCTCTGTCTCTGTCTGTTTCTCTCTCTCTCTCTCTCTCTCTCTCTCTCTCTCTCTCTCTCTCTCTCTCTCTCTCTCTCGTGCCCAACCTCCAAAACTACGGGACTTGAGACAAAGAAACCCCCAATGATGTGCACATAAAGTTTAGGCCTGCAGAATGGTGAATGTAAGGACTTCATGGGGATTTGGCTAGAGTAAACCTAGGTGGTGTTTGTCCAGTGATGATAAACACATAAGCATTACTGGCATGTACAGACTTTATTCTATACAAAGTACTCACTAAAATTCAGCCTGGCACTTCTATCCCCATTGTACAGATCAAAAACAAGGATATATTTTGTTCACATGTGTGAGTGTGTGTGTGTGTGTGTGTGTGTGTGCGTGCACGCGCGCGCGCGCACTTGTTCTAACCACTGTTAGAATAAGACTTCATCTAGTGATAGTAGAGAGCAGGACACAGGTGCTATAAAGGGAGAAGGGAACAGGGAACTTTAACTGGGGAAAGAGATAGGAAACTATAGAAGGAAGGAGAAGAAAAACAAAATTACTCTATTCCAACTAGGCCATTCTGGAAACTCATGTATTCTCACTGAGAAACCAGTTACGTCGCAGCTACCCAGAGTCTCCCTGCATAGCATGCAACATTTTTGGAAGTTCAAGTATAAATTTGCAGCCTTGGAGAAAAGGCCCTGGCACTATTTGAAAACCCTGTATATTTAGTTGCTTTGCTCCACGGCCATCTTTACAAGTGTCTTGCTTCAGACATTGAAATCAATGTATATTCTGCTCCAGTGGTCCCTGCAAAGGAGTAGATCAAAGAGATTTTGTTATAGTTTATTTTATAATCCAACAAGGAATCCAGTAGCCAAGTCAAAGAGAATTCCAAAGCATTGATTATGTAAAACTTCATCCGTAAAGTTACAGAGGTGCAACACCTACCCTAAATGGAAACCTTGTCATTGCCAAGCACTGAACACACTCAACACCTTGACTGTGTGTGGTGATCAGGACTTGCCGATAGGCTTATGTGTCCTGCATCAAGCCTATAGCATGACTTTATAACCTTGACTGAGTGATTGAAAACTTCTAACACACATCTGTCTCACGGTTAAAATGGGCTGTCATCCCAGTGCCTAGCTAAGCAGGTCCCAAGTTCCATAATCCTCTCTTTCTGGCACAAGCTAAATGACAGTTATCTCTCAGCCTCACTTGCACTGTCTGTAACAGCCTAACGTGGGAGGAAGCATTAGGTGCCACTTCCAACCCAGACTCATGCAGCCTCATTCACTATACTTTCCCACGCTCTGGTCTGCTGGCAGAATCTGCATTGAATCTAGAGCTAGAGACTCAGAGGTCCATGAGCAAAGACCTCTTGTCTTGAATCAAGTTTTCTGCCAGAAGAGATTGAGATTAGAGAGGACATGAGCTGCTGAGAGGAAGTCATTTAGCAGTGGTGTAAATTTAGATTGGGACTAGGTTGATAGGGTGGGCATACCTGAAGTGAGAATTGCACTACAGAACCAGCTGAGTAGAGAAGCTAAGCATTGTCTTTTATTTTGTCATTGATTAAGGATGACCACAACTTCCTCAAGAAGAGGCAGGTAAAAACCACACCTCAGCCTCTACATCTCCCCACAGCGTTCTGCAAAGGACAAATTTCTCCAATACTAGATATCAGTGAATCATTCAAAGCAAGCACTCAGTAGTGGGCACTAGGTATTGTCATTCCCCTCTTTCATTTCCCAAATAGAAAATCTCGCTTTATATCACCAAGAAATTGACTTTCACATTATGGAATATTGTGAGTTTTATGTTTCTGTATACTACAAATATTATAAGAGCTAATTTCTTACCTCATGAAATTGTGTGGCAATTGAATACAGTGCTGCTGTCAGGTTGCATACAGCACACAGCACATGTAGTGACCCTTAGCCACTACTGGGAATGGTCACTTGGGGCATGTCTTCACGGTGCAGCAATACCTGCTCTCCTCAACTCCACACGGCCTCACGATCAAGTAGACAGGAGCTAGAGAGAAAGAGGTGACTACAGGAAGATGAAGGTTATACAGGAAGTACAAGTAGGAAAGAACACCATATATGCTCCATAGTGACAGGATTCTTAGCTTCTCAGAGATGAGCATGAGCTCTCAGAAGACATATAGGGCACCTCTGGGCAAGGGAATATTCACTCACAGTTATATGCATGGCTACTCCTCTATGCTGACACTCATACCTATATTCATTCTATATTGGTTATGCCTCCTGCCACTTGGCAGAATGATCTGGGAAATTCCCTAGGGCATTATGTGTTTCTGTTCTATCATTCAAAGAAGA
The DNA here is from genome assembly GCF_011064425.1 of Rattus rattus. Taxonomy (NCBI): domain Eukaryota; kingdom Metazoa; phylum Chordata; class Mammalia; order Rodentia; family Muridae; genus Rattus; species Rattus rattus. Next base: position 236,813,929 of record NC_046154.1, on the reverse strand, counting down.
TACTGATGCCATCTCTTGGGCTTGACAGTCACACATGACTTGATGATGCCATACCTGGCCTTAAGTTGGTGCTGAATAATGTTAGCCTTCCTTTCCAAATTCTTCACTGGCTCTTATAACCTCAGGAACCCCATGGTTAAGAATAAAAATCCCAAATCCCAGGCTTCTGAAGCTATACCCTCTCCCCTCAACATCTTTCTCAAACTAGAGCCTGAGATACTCACTGTTCTACATCAGTAGCCGTTGTCTTCCCTGTTTCCCAGCCAAGGCTCTGTACCTCTCCCTATTACTTAGAAGCCAGAGGAAGCATTTATGTGTCAGATACAAAGTATGTTCCTGTCCTCTGATGGCTGCCCTTATTTTTAGCAGTCCTCCGGGCTCCTTGTGCCACTCCTGAGATCCTTGGCTGCAATCCGTGTCAACGGGAGCAAAGACATGCCTGGATACAAATAATATACAAACTCTGTGTCCCTTTCACATAAATATTTATAGCTCCCAAGCAGCAAGTCTAAGAGTCCAGGCTTCTCCCTGTGAACCTGTTTCTACTTCTGGACTTCCCAACTCCTTTCTTTCCTGTTTTTGATTCACTGCCAGGAACAATCATTTCCATTTCCTCGTAAACCAGCAGCGAGAAGCTGCTCTCTCCAAATACAGAGACACTGGGGCGGAACCATATTAGGCAATCGACTGCACTACTCTCCTGAAGAAGAATAGAGAACTGGAAGAGGGAAAGAAAGCATATACTTACACACACACACACACACACACACACACACACACACACACACACAGGTACGTAAAAACCAATACACCCACATACATAAGCACACATACACCCATACTCACACATAAACCCACACCCATATCCCCTCACACAAAAGAACAGAAAATACTAACACGAAAATTGACACTAAAAACTAGAATTGGATTCTATAAGTCCCCTCAATAGGATGGCTGGAAACTGACGTTGTTGAGCCCCAAACACACAGTCACAGCTCTGTTTGTATTGTGATCATCCAGCACTGTATTGTACGTCAGCCATGCCTTGGAGATTATGCCAGACTTGGTCAAGTTATTCAATTAGTCATGGCCCCTTCCTTGTCTGCAAACTGGGTTGTGAACAATGCCTCCCTTGTATAACGACTTGAGGTCTTCAGCGAGGTCTTCTGTGAAGGTATTCATCACTTTGATGAGTGCAGTTAACCTGAGCTATTGTTATTTTCACTTCTGCTATTCATCCACACAGCAGGAAAAGGAAGCTCTGAATGCAGGTGGGTTTCTTATTCCCATGCAGCTACTGTACCAAGCACTGTAACATCCATACCATCCTGACAGAAGATGAGGAGAGGGTTGGACCATTCCTCCATTGTATATCGGCAGGGTCCAGCTTGAGTAATAGGATGATTCCCGTCCCTCATCTGTTCCAGACTCAGCCTTTTCTCTAAGCCATGGACTGACTGACTGTTTTTCCTGCCTTCCTTACAAATGGCCTGGGAGAGATGAGCAGTGCCATAGCAGATGCTTGTCTGAAGTGTTCTGAGCATGTTAGCGTTAGGACTCAGGTGGAACCTGAGTCCTTACACTTGCTGAGCAAGCATTTTACCACTGAGCCGCATCCCATTCATCAAAGAGTCAGACCAGAGAGACAAAGTACCAGAAGGCATTGCCTCTGCCCTCCTGAAACTGCCAATCAAGAATAAAGCATTGCTGCTTTTAAAGACTTGCCCATTGAGCAACTGAGAGAAATAGAATGTACCACTATAACTTGTTTGCGGTCAAGGAGAGATACTCCTTCTAGAAGAAAGTAAAATAGAACTTCATTTAATAAAAAAAGTCAAGAAATTGAACAGAGGTGTGAGGCATTTGGGGATGGGGAACTAGGCGTAGCCACCACAAAGTTCCAGATGCCAGGAAAGCAAGAGGCTCCTAGGACCCAACAAAGATGACATTAGATGAAATACCTATCAAAGGGGAGAGAGAATCTGTAGAGACCATGCAGAGAGGTTAAGCAAGGCCCCCAGTTGGGGGATGCAGCCACCTACTCATCTCAAAAATTTTAACTCAGAATTGCTCCCATCTAAGAGAAATACAGGGACAAAGAGTGGAGCAGAGGCTGACGGAAAGATCATCCAGAGACTGCCCTACCTGGAGATCCATTCCATATTCAGCCACCAAAACCAGACACTATTGTTGATGCCAAGAAATGCTTGCTGACAGGAGCCTGATATAGCTGTCTCCTGAGAGACTCTGCCAGAGCCTTACTGATACAGATACAGATGCTCGCAGCCAACCATTGGACTGAGAAAGGGGACCCAGGTGGAGGAGTTAGGAGAAAGATTGAAGGAGTTGAAGGGGTTTGCAACCCCATAGGAAGAGCAACAATATCGCCCAACCCAAACCCCACAGCTCCCAGGGACTACAGAATACACATGGAGGGATCCATGGCTCCAGCTGCATGTGTAGCAGATATGTCTTATCTGGCATCAATGGGAGGCAGACCTTTGGTTCTGTGAAGGTTCGATGCCCCAGCATTGGGGAATGCTAGAGGTGATAACGTGCGAGTAGGTGGGTGGTGGAGGAGCAATCTCATAGAAGCAGGGGGAGGGGTGAAAGGCTAGGGGTTTTGAAGAGGGGAAACCAGAAAAGGGGATAACATTTGAAATGTAAATAAATAAAATAACCAATAGAAAAAGGAAGGAAAAACATTCCCAGCTGTAGATGCTGAGAAGTGATGTGGTCAAATTTACACTGTTGGAGCAGGGTCAGCATTCAGGCATGTTAGTTTATGAGACCTACTCATTTGCTGCATTCTCCATCTGCCTTCCTTCTTGCTTCTGCCAGCACTTGTCATGGAGGGCTACCTTCCTTCCCCAGAATTCTGAGGTCTAAGCAGGTGCACAAAACTCCTCCATTCTTTCTATCTAGTTTCTTGATACCCTCTAAAGGGGGAGGGGTTGTATACAATAGAACCCCCCCAATGCGGTTACTTGTCTAAACAATATTGTTCAACATCCTAACCACGTGACAAAGCCTTTGTATCCATACTAGTCAATGTAGCCAAATTCTGATACCTTCTGTGGGGAGGTATCAAATGGAGATATAGACAGAGAGTGGCATCTAAGGAGCTGGAGATATGGTTGTGTAGTCCAGGACTTGCTTTATTGCTTTAACAAGTAGCACAATCTTAGGTTCATTCTTTACCCTACCAAAAAAATGAAGGAGAAGGAGGAGGATGAGGAGGAGGAGGAGGAAGAGGAGGAGGAAAAAGAGGAGTTGGAGGAGGAAGGGGAGGAGGAGGAAAAGGAGGAGGAGGAGGAGGAAGAGGAGGAGGAGGAAAAGGAGGAGGGGGGGGAGGAGGAGGAGGATATACACAGGCACAAATGAACCTTAGTCCTGTTTAACAGATGTTTACAGTGAGCCTATGTGGGCCTGAGCTTGGCACCTCATAAAATGAACCAGTGTCTCTCTACTCTCTTCTTTTCTTCAGCATAACTGGATGCCAGGAGAAACTGCAGAGCAACAGTAGAAGACTGACTCATGAAGGATCTAAGAGAACTGGCTTTAGCTTGAGCAACTTGGTTTGCATTCTGTCTCCTGAGAAGCATGATCTTAGGGAAGGTATCCCATGCCTCTTGGTCTCTGTTTCCGATCCAGGAGATGGATAATGTAGCACATTTTTCATAAATGGATGTCAAGAGTTCAACTCAATAAAATCTTAAGGCATAGCATCTAGCATACTCTGATGGATAAATCCATGTAGGTAAAAAAAATTTAAATTAAAAAAAAAAAGGCTATTCTTCAGCTGCAGGAGATTTGAAAGCCCTCAAAAGATGGGCATTGTTGCAGGTTATCAAGTGAATCAGCATGCTTACCCCTGACACCAGGCCAGCCAAGGCCACCTAGTGAGACCCTGTCTCAAAATACAACAATAAAATTTCAGAAAACATCTAAATTTGGGTGGTGATGAGCTTAGAATCAAATTCTGCCACTCAGTAAACTGTTTGTCTTTGAGTGTATCCCTTCAGTTCTCAGGAGCTCTGTTTCTTGCACTGGGGATGAATTAGTAATAATACTTTTCTCACAGTACCAACACACAGAAGAAATGGGTATTAGCATCTGGCAAACTGTCTGCCCTAGAAGATCAAAGTCCCCTTCTCTCCTTCCTGGAATGTACAAAACATTTAAATCTAGTTCCAGATGCCTAAATTATGACTCTTCAGCCCTAGAAAAGGTTTGATTGTTCCATTTAGACTCTTTACTGTATGTTCACTAGATTAAAGCCATTCCAGAACTCCACTCCCAGGTGATTAAATAAGGCAGAACTGTGGGTCTGATTTGGCTGTGGCTTCAGGCCAGGTGGTGGTAATTTGACTAGGTGAGCCCGGGCTGCAGCACATAGTGATCTGGCCATGTTACAATCTGCAAAGGCTTGGAGTTACAGGCATTCTGGCCAGTCAGTGAGCTGCATGGTAGGAAAACTCCCTGCTGTTCTGCCAAAGCAAAGAGCCAGGGAGCCTGGCATCTTGGCTACTAAGTCTTCAGGAAAAACTGGAGTCTGCTCTTCTCTCCTTATGAAACAAGAGGCAAAGATCTTCCTTGCTACTAGAAGTCAGAACCCAGCAAGCTGGGAAGGAACGAACTCAGATGTTGCAAATGGTCTCAGTGTTCTCTGCCCTCAGGAATATCCTATGGAATCCTTGACCCAAATTCACGGATGGATCCTTAGTACTCACAAATCCTACCCTCTCACTCGTTCTTATATTGTTAATTTTTTGTGTGATGCTGGGATTTGAACCCTCAGCGTCATGTGTGCTGGGTAGGTGCTTCATCGGAGCTATAGACCAACTTTCTTTTTAGTTTTCCTTTTGAGACATAATCGCACTGAGTTGCTCATGCTGGCCTTGCAGCCTTTCTTTTGATGAGTAGCTAGGGTTTCAGGCATGCCCACCAAGCTCCAGTTGTGCCTGCCTTTCTAATGACAGCTTGCAAAATTACGAGTCCTCTCCCTGGACTTCTTTTTTTTTTTTTTTTTTTGACCAACAACAGAAAACTAACACATTTTATTACTTTAGCCATTTAATTATCATAATCATCATGCCAAGGCTCAAGTAATCAAATGAAAATTTGACATAAGATATATTCTCTAGAATTATGGAAGGGGGATTTCCTGTACATATATGGTAGAATATAGCGTTACAGAGCCTGATAATGCTCAGGACAATAAGTAAGTTACTACAACCATGATGTTTGATGAGCATACATGTACTCCCTGGACTTCTTATACATCTCTTTTTCTCAACCCAGTAGAATGTCTACCGTATTTATCTGTTTGTTTATTCTGCTTTTTCTAGTATATCTGATCTTTGCCAGTCAGGGCACTTTATGCTTCATGCTTTGTGGATTCTTGCAGACTTGCATATGGAAGACAATCCAGCAAGTGACTACTGAAGTGAATGAAACTTGTCCAGCATCCATCTAATAAACTGGTACATTAGTAGAATCCCTATGACCAGCACGGCCTCAGAAGCATAACCCTGAGTAGAAGCTCATATTGCCTTAAATCTTTACCATTAAAGGAATCTTAGTACTTACTTAGATGACTGAATCTCAAGCACGATCTCAGGGCATGTTTGTCTATTTACAAGGGTTCAAAAGACTCTTCTGAGAGTCAGCAAGATGGTTTAGCAAGTCAAGGCCCTTGCAGCCAAACCTGAAGGCTTAACTGTGATTCCCAGTATCCACTGACTATTGCTCATTAATTGTTCATTAGTACCAGGGCTCAATCCAGCATGTGAACATGTATATACACATACATACATATATACATAAATATATACATGTAATTTTTAAAAAATTTAATCAATCTATTAGTTGAACTTTCCACCCAGAAAATATGGCCTCACCAGCCCTTACACGAGACCTAAATGTTTTGCCATAGCCAATAAGAACCTCCATGACCTTTGCCTCAACATGTTAGTCATTGTACCCAGCACTATTGGTCATACCTTCAGTTCTGGGTGTACCAAGCTAGATCTACCACCTACACTGCTATCTTTCCTGACCCTTCTGGTCACATACTTCACCACAAAAGTTGTCTCCTCATGAATGCATAGTCTGACTATCCAACGAAATGCAACTGATCTGTTATACAGACATATGCATGCATGTACATGCAAACACCCAGAAACACAAATACAGGCATGCAGACATAAATACACACACTTGTCATGTCTGTCTTGTTCCTTACCTTTATGGTGTTATGTCAGTTCCACCTTGTTACAATTCTCTTTATATCTCTTTGTTCATTTGTTTGTTGCCTTTTGCAATGTGGCACCTATATGTCTATCACATAGCAGTTGCTTAATAAGTCTTAGTTTAGAAAACCAATCAATTGTAGAAGGCATTTATTAAACCGGTATCTTCACCCCCTCACACTCATACTTCTAATGGAGAAGGAGACATCTCCTCATCACCCAGACCCTCCCCATTCCTTCCACGGTCAGTTGAGATTGCTGGAATGTTTCTCCCAGACACCAAGCTGTACCTGCCTCCCTCTCATTTCTTACCACTGGTTTTGCTTCCCTTCCTTGGAGCCACCCCAAACCAGGCTGGTTTTCTAGTTGCACGACAGTCCTTCAAATATTTGAAGACTGTGAAATTTCCTCTTGGACTTCTATTGTCCAGGTAAATGGCTTCCTGTAGATATTGTCCAGAAATCTGTCTTTGTTTGATTTTGATGACTGTGCCCATAAAACACTTCAGCTTCCTGAATGTGTAAACGGTCTATGTTTTTATTTTCCAGAGCAGCTGCCAGCACGCTGCTAGGGTGAGGCTGGCCCTACATTTACCCAATAACTGAGTTATCCCTGGGTAGTAGCCAAGTGTCATTTTTTTCAGCCCTAAGAAATATTATTCTCATTGTATCATATAAAAAAGTCTAGGAGGACCAAAGACAACTGAAAATTTAGGGGAAAGAAGTCCTTGTGTCAGGCCACAGTAGTGGGCATGTAATGAGAAGACAGAGGTGGATAGAGAAGTCCTTGTGTCAGACCACTGTGTCAGGCATGTAATGAAAAGAACAGAGTTTGTTTTCTTAGCTTTACCCTTAGATTCTGTCTTTGTTTCTTCCTCATCCGTCCCCAATCACTCTTTAAAAGGCATGTGCATAAGGCTGGGAGTGTAGCTCCTTGGTGGACTGCTTACTTGGTGGATTCACGAAGTCCCAGCACTGAAAATCCAAATGTTGGGGGGGAAATATCATAGACACCCAACAGCATTAACAATGAGCTCTGTGTGCATGCAGCGTGGCTCTTCCTTTTTTTTTGTAATCCATGTCGCTACATGATAATATTTCTTCTTTCATTTTTGATAGTCATATATAAAGGAAACAGAAATACATATAGAAATATGCATACATACATATATACATGCATATATAATCATATACATCTCCTTATTTCCCTCTCCAATTCTCTCTATATTCCCCTAACATAATCCCCATCCCAATTTTATGTCTTTTTATTTTATTTATTTATTTTTATAAAACACTAAGTCCAGTTAACGGGATCCAGATTTGAAATAGTATAGTGTTGGGTACCCATGTAAGATGTAAAATCCTAAGGACAGGATCCTGTATATCCAACACAGCGCTGCCTCACCAGCACTGAAGTTATTTGTGAATAATGGCAGTATTTAATAATAATGAGAGAGTGAATAAAGCAAGGAATGCATGAGTGTGGGATTCCCAGGCGAGCCACTTGACTGTTCTGAGCTTTGGCTTCCTCTTGTGTAGAATGGAGGGAGGGAAGTGGGGAGAAAGAGTTTCCCTCTTCACCAGTGTATTATACAGATAAGTCAGATATCACCCACAAGGAGTCCATCAACCGCTCCTAATCTTGGTATGTCATGATTACATAGGGCTGGTTCATGAGCAGAAAACTTCATGGGCTGTCTGTGGTGTACAGTTTGAGAAGACTTATTACTTCCATAGAGATTGTCTTCCCACATTTTTGTCTGAAAATCCCAGTGTTCCTTTCAGTGAAGGCAGAAAAGTCTCTCTGAGAAGCTTTTCCCAGTGTGGAGAGGAAAGGGTGGAGATAATGGAGAAGGAGGAATACTTCCTTTCCATCCCAACTGCTTACCTCTCACTATCCAAGTCTCCCTGTCCTTTACAACACTTCAGATGAGTGAGTCTAGATTACTGTATGCAAGTGTTCAAATGGAGGGATAAAAACCTACCCTTGTAGCCCAATCCAACACCTCAGAGGCATTTTCCTCAGGCTCTCTCCTAGGTCCCAACACCTGTCCCATAGCAGAGGAAATCTACCTTACAAATATGTCTGTTTTCATGTTCACAAAAGAAAACCAGATTCCAAAGATGGGACTCAGGATAAGGTCTTGGCTCAGCAGGGTCTGGTAGGATTATCACCGTCTGAAAACGGGGCGGGGGTGTCCCTCACACCTTATTGAGGGGCAGGAAGAAGTAAGTGTGGGAGATGCATTATAATATTACCCATAATGATGCAGAAATGCCAGCTCTCCCAACTGCCTGCTGCTCTCTAATCAGACATTGATACCAGCTGCTGCCACCCCCAAATCTAGACACTTCTTTGGAAAGTATGGAATCCGTTCCATCGGAGAGCTAGAGTCATGTATGTTCATTGTCTTCTGAAGCTGATAGCCAAGTGAAAGAAAAAAGAAAATGGTAAACAGAATACAGAGTGACACAGAAACAGAGGTATCCCTGCCCTGACCCTAAGGGACTCAAAAGAGAGAAGTAGGGGATATATTGACTAAGTTCTAGGAATTTCTGGTAAGTATTTTAAGAAGAGAGAAAACTGAATATAAAAAGAATAAATTATTAGGCATCATGGTACATGACTGCAATCCCTAGGACTTGGGGAACTCAAGCAGTAACAGCTTGAGTTCAAAGTCAGCCTATGATACATAATAAAACCCTATTTCCAAAACTGAAGAAGGAAGAGAAAGTGGATGGGGAGTGAGGGGGTGAGGGAAAAAAAGAGAGGAAAGGAAGCGCAAAGGGAAGAAAAGGAAAGGAAAGGAGGGAGGGAGACAAAGACAGAGAAGACAGAGGAAGAAAAGAAAGGAGAAAGAGAGGGAGAGAGGGGGAGAGAGGGAGGAGGGAGGGAGAGAGAGAGAGGGAAGGTAGGAAGGAAGGAAGGAAGGAAGGAAGGAAGGAAGCAAGGAAGCAAGGAAGCAAGGAAGCAAGGAAGCAAGGAAGCAAGGAAGCAAGGAAGCAAGGAAGCAAGGAAGCAAGGAAGCAAGGAAGCAAGGAAGCAAGGAAGCAAGGAAGCAAGGAAGCAAGGAAGCAAGGAAGGGAGAGCATTAGGTGTGGTGGTACATGCCTTTAATGCCTGCACTTGAGAGGTGGAGGCATGTGGACTTCTATGAGTTCAAGGCACAGTGAGCTCCAGGATACCCAGGACTACTATAGAGAAGAAGAGTGGGAAGACACATAGATTCTCCAAAAGAGAAGAAGAAAAGGGGGAAGAAAGTGTGGAATGGGAAGGGAAAGGAAAGAAAAAGAAAGGAAGGAAGGAAGGAAGGAAGGAAGGAAGGAAGGAAGGAAGGAAAAGAGAGTCATTACAAAATATAGAAGAGAATTGTATGGGATAAACCCTGGAAACAGCATGAAGGGGGAACACCCTTATAGAAGAAGGGGAGAGAGGTGGGATGGGAACTTATAGGAATAACATTTGAAATGTAAATAAAAAATATTCAATTAAAAAAAAGAAAGAAATGAAAAAGGTAAGATTAGGGTACCATCACACAAGAGCCAAGTGGTTGTGCTTAGGCTGAGGGTTATACCATTCAGTGAGAAGCAATAACCAAAACAGAAACACGAGTGGTCAGAGGATGGATGCCTGGGGGCTTGGACTTCACATTACTATACTGTGTCCAATAAGACACAATGAGGGAGGGAGCCTCTTGTGTCTTGAAAGCAAAAATATCAGAGACATTTTGGATCCTGAGGATGGCGATTTAATGGCAGGATAAGAAAACCACTCCAGCATCCTTCTAAATAGCGCTGCTGCCTGAAGAACCAGTCAAGGGGGGAAGAAGCTCGGTCTCGGGTGCATCGTTCAAGGACTTCGGACTCAGGTGGCTGGCTGCAAGCTATCTTGGTAAAAATCTTTTCCTAATGGGACAGCCTTTGCTCAGGCCACACATGGTCATCCCAGTCACTTTTTCTGAGAAAGGATACTAATGTCCAGCTTTGCAGGTTTTGAGGACTCTAGCTAGAGACATCAGCTGTCTATATAGAGGCAGTTAGCCTTCATATTTGTCTCTAGGAGGAAAAAAGAAACACAAAGCTGCATCGGGCAGCCATCTGCACCCGCACTGTCAAGTGCATGGAAGACTGGGAACAACCTTTCTCTTCACCCTCTAGGTGTGGACAAACTTAATAAAATTCCTGTCTTCACAAACTGGAAAAAACAACAAGAGCCTGAACATCGAAAGCAAAGGGATGCTGTGGTAAAGTTTTCTGCACACTCAGGCCTTTACTAGAAATCGTTCACGTCTTAGGATGGGGAGGGAGGTAGCTCGTGAACTCAAGAGGTTTCCCATCTCCTTGAGGAAATTAACTTAGAAGCTCATGAAGCCAACGAAGAACAATGCCTTTTTCAAGTCTTATCTCAATGAGCTCCTTTATAGCTTTCTCCCTGGCGACCTTGCCCTCCTTTCTGAACCTCATTCACCCTTGATTCCCAGAGCACCACCCTCCATGAGGATGGATTTCTCTTTCATTCTCTTTGCTTGGCTTTCCTTTCATCTGTCCTTAACTGCTGGTGTTCCAGGGCTTTTTGTTCCTCTTGTCTTCTGACTGTACACATCCCCCTGAGCAGCAATGCGGTATTCAATGCAGTAGCTTCAGCATCCAGGACCTCTAGACTGACCTGAGTCCAGATGCATTACAGACATAACATCCCCCAGCCGAGCCCAATTGTTTTGCTCTCAAGCTCATCTTCCTTCCATCCATACCTAATTTAATGGCCTTAATATCCACTCAGCTGCTGGGAGTCTGTTGGCTATGTAGCTATAACCTGGTGAATCAGAGCAAAGTTAATATAACCAGGCTCGCTGGGTCTCAGTCCCACCCAGTTCTTCTTTGTTCTGTAACCTCCAAGTCACTATCTCTGTGTCTCGTGTACAAAATGGGTACATTTATGATCCCTATCTCACAGAGTTGTTGGAAGGGTGGAAAGACTTAATATGCATGCAAATTACATCAGACTCTAGCCCATAGTAAATTATCTATAAGTGTTCATAATTACTTTCCCCACCTCCTTAAGCCCTGACAAATGATTTGCCCTCAAGCTTAAGAAACGTAACCCATTGGAACTGGAAACTATCATCCTGAGTGAGCTAACCCAATCACAGAAAGACATACATGGTATGTACTCATTGATAAGTGGCTATTAGCCCAAATGCTTGAATTACCCTAGATGCCTAGAACAAATGAAACTCAAGACGGATGATCAAAATGTGAATGCAGATCGCTCCTGAGAGACACAGCCAGAATACAGCAAATACAGAGGCGTATGCCAGCAGGAAACCACTGAACTGAGAACAGGACCCCTGTTGAAGGAATCAGAGAAAGAACTGGAAGAGCTTGAAGGAGCTCGAGACCCCATATGTACAGCAATGCCAACCAACCAGAGCTTCCAGGGACTAAGCCACTACCCAAAGACTATACATGGACTGACCCTGGACTCTGACCTCATTGGTTGCAATGAATATCCTAGTAAGAGCACCAGTGGAAGGGGAAGCCCTGGGTCCTGCTAAGACTGAACCCCTAGTGAACTAGACTGTTGGGGAGAGGGCAGCAATGGGGGGAGGGTTGGGAGGGGAACACCCATAAGGAAGGGGAGGGGGGAGGGGGATGTTTGCCCGGAAACCGGGAAAGGGAATAACACTCGAAATGTATATAAGAAATACTCAAGTTAATAATAAAAAAAAAAAAAAAAAGAACCCATTTAGAGTTTCATTTCTCCACTTTCAGTTATTGCCATCTGGGCCTTGGTATCCTGTGATGAAGTTGTCAAAGTGGCTGCATATCATACCTCCGACCTGGTGGATGCCCCTGGAACCATAAAGGAATCTTTGAGTGGATGTAGAATGGTCAGAGCTGTTTAGATAAACTGCTGCAGCTATAGTATGCAGGACAGATTCCAATGAAGTGGGTTTAATGGAAGAGTGAAAAAATAAACTATCATAAAGTCCAGAAAAACATAATGGTACCAACACATGCAAATGTCACCTATCAAAGGAGGATGTTATGGCTAAGGCCCAAGGGCATCTAGCAAGTGTTCATGCAATGAAGATCAAAATTTTCACATTCTCAAGACATAGAGCTCTGGTTTTCTTCCTTTTCTCCTCCTCCTCCTCCTCCTCCTCCTCCTCCTCCTCCTCCTCCTCCTCCTCCTCTCCTCCTGTCTGTCTGTCTCTGTCTGTCTCTCTGTCTCTCTGTCTCGCTCTGTGTGTGTGTCTCCTTATTTTTTATATTTAAATATTTTATATGTCCCAATGTCAGCCCCGTCACTTTCTACTACCTCCTCATGCAGATCTTCCCCTCATTCCACCCTCCCCTTCTCATTTGTGAAGAGGAGCCCCACTCTGGGTGTTAAGCCAGCACAGACTGTATAGAGTCTAGCCAAATCACTACATCCACATTCTCTCACCCTCAAAGGTCCCAGAACCCCACTATCAGAATTTACTTCCCTTTCTTAATTCCTTGTCCCTTTCTGTCTCTGGAAACACAGAGACAGCAATCTGGCCTTTGATTCCTCCCTTGCTCTCCCAAGGTTCCCTCTGCTAAGATGATAATGGTGAGAATATTCAAGCCTCAGATAAGACCTCTGGTCCCAGCTCCTGTCCCTCCACTCCCTTCGGCTTAGCTTTGAAGTTCCCAAACCCCTGCCTCTGCAGCCTGATTGTGTTATCTTCACAACCAAGGTGAGAGAGCAGAGAATGACTTTATGGCTTCCTGTAAGAGCCTTCTCCAAAGCCAGGCCTTCTTATAATTGAGTGGAACTCCTGGACTTTCCCAGAAATGAGAGCACTGTTGGGCACCAAATAGTAACACTAGGAGGGTTGCTGATTAGAGCTATGCCTCCTAGCCAGATTATCCTTGTCCTCAGAAAATGTTAGACAATGTCTGGAGGTGTTTATGATCATTATTACTTGGGGAATGATGTTGTTAGAACATGGTGGGCAGAGACTAGGGAACACTCCAAGATACCCCACAATGCATACATCCTCCCCTAACAATATAGCGCATCCTCACCAGCATCTCAACAACACAGAAGTTCCGATCCCCTAATGAGCCATGACATTTTCTTCCCAATAACAGTTAAATCTTCAAGTGTCTGAACTCCTAAAACGTTTCAAAGCTCACTGTGGATACAAAGAGTATACAAGAAAATTAAGACACACAGATGTTCAATTGAGAGAAGGCACAAGGCTTTTTAGAGAATCCAAAATCTCTCGTTCCATGTGAAGTGAAGGCTGAAGAAACTCAATGAAGGCAGGCCAGAGAGGCTGGTCTGTATAAACATGTCAGGAGAAAGAGAGTCTGAGTCAAGCCTGCAAAGAAAGAGTGAGGCACACAAGGTGAGTTTAGAGAGGGAAATGAAGTACACATTCACACTGCAGTTTTTCACGAAATGGCTCCTTCCTTTGAGGCAGTGGTTCTCAGCCTTCCTAACGCTGCAACCCTTTGATACAGTTCCTCATGTTTTGGTGACCTCCAACCATAAAATATATTTTATTGATACTTTATATCTGTAATTTTGTTGCTGTTATGAATTATAATGTATCTGATATGCAAGATATCTGATATATGACCCCAAAGAGGTCATGACCCACAGGTTAAGAACTGCTGTAAGCAGATGGAAACAGATGCAACGACCCACAGCCAAACATCAGGCAGAGCTCAGGGAGTCTTGTGAAAGAGAGGGAGATAGAATTGAGAAAGCCATAGAGGTCAAGGACACCATAAGAAGACCTACAGAGTCAACTAACCTGGACCTGGGGTAGGGACTGGGTGAGCTAATAGATACTGAACCACCAACCAAATTGCATACAATGGCTGGACATAGGCCCCTAAAACATCTGTTACAGATGTACAGCTTGATCTTCACGTGGTCCTCTAACTATTGGAGCTGGGGCAGTCTCTGATCCTGCTGCCTGCCATTGGATCCTCTTCTCCTACCTGGACTACCTGTTGGGCCTCAGCAGGAAAGGATGTATCTAGTCCTGACAGTATTAGATGTTCTAGGGTAAGGCTTTACTCAAGAGGTTCTTTTCCTTCTCCATAGAGAAGGGGAAGTATAATGGGGGGAGGGATTTGTAAGGGTGAGATCAGGGGAGGGCACAGCTATTGGGGTATAAAATTAATAAAAAGAAAAGAAAAAACTCAGGCAAAAAAAAAGAATTGCTATAAGAAGAAATCCAAGGATGTAGAGAAAGATAACCACACAAGAACCCTGATGAGTTCTCCTGACATCCTCAGTAAGTTCGGAAAGATTCCTAAATGCCTAAAAAATGAGAGCTAGAGGACACCTACAGGAGTCTACTTGAACAGACTTACTGTAAGGTCAGATATGAAAATTCTTTTGCAGGCAATGTCCTTAGACCTTGACTCATATTTATTTTATCAATTTATTAGGGCTATGCACAATGGAAATTGGTTGTGGAATACCTGTCAGGCAAAGGGAAGTGCGGCTTGGTCCTCGCAAACTGTGCCTTGGTGCTTCCTTTCTTCTAAAGATTTTTTTATCTTAGCAGTTTGAGATTCAAAGTAAAACTCAACAGAAGATGGAGCGATTTCATCTTCCTGTGCTTGCCCCACACAGAGCCTCCACCGTTAACAACATTTCTCATCTGATGAGAACAATTGAGTCTATTTTGGTCTGCTACCACCTTGAGACTGTGGTTTACATTGGGGCTTACTCTTGACATGTCCATTCTCCAGGTCCAGACAGATACATAACAGAGTGTATCTGCCATTTAGAACTGGAGGAGAGTGTCTCTGTGCTAAAAAACCGTTCATACTCTTCCTCCCTCTGTAACCCTTTACAACCACTGGATTTTACATTTTTTTTTTTACTTTTTAACCATAGTTTTGCTTTTTCCAGCATGTTAAGTGGTTGGGGTAGAGGGACCACACAATCTGCATCTTCTTCAGATTTCTTTCTTTACCTAGTAATATTCATTTAAAAGATGTGTGTGTTTCATCATGTCTTGATATCGCATTTATATGTTAGTAACATTTCATCACCTGATATGTTTATAATTTATCTCTGTGCCAATTGAACTACATCTTGATTGCTACCAAGTTTAGACAATTATGAGTAAAGAGACTATTAAAATGCATGGATAGATTTTTTAAGAGCTGAAGAATGACCATGTACATGTTTGAGATTGTATGCTGTGGTTCCTGAGCAATGTTCAGAAAAGGATAGGGCTAGGGGTGCTGGATAGACCCTGTAGCTTCTGTAGATGCGTGAATCTTAGAAAACAACATACTGCACATAATGCAAGCTGGGTATTGAGAGAGGAAAGGAGCTCAAAAGGAAACCTGCGTTAAAATCACCCTGTACTCCTACATGATGGGAGGCAGGGCCAGCAGGGCCCCTAGAATAGCTAACAGGGAGTAGAGAAAGACAGGCAAGCTTAGAACATTGATCCTGGGTATCTGCCTTCTTTTAGCTGCCACCTTCCTTCACTGCTGTCAGATAATCTGACCTGAAAGTCCCTTTGCCCATGAAAAGCATGTGGCATCCAGACAGAATTAACCATCAGCGCAATTAACTCTATGCTCTACTATAGCATGTGTTTAAAAGAATGACACCAGCTCTCCAGACAGCCACATCATCAGGATATTCTGGCAACCCTGAGTCAGCGCAGCACAATGTTGTGGGCACTGAAGTCCAAATCTCTCACTTACGAAAAACTTCTGACACTTGTGTGGTTCCAAAATCATTCTTGGAACCAGCTACAGCAGCAAACAGGGTAGCTTCAGGGCATCAATTTCCTAGTTGCCACTTCCTTGGTGAAATATATGGTTCAATATCTCTGAGGTTCTCCTTTTCCTTATAAAATAGAATTTTTAAAAAATATGACTGTACAGAAATTTTAATCCAAAAACATGGCTACTTCCTTCTATAAACTAACTTTATTTTCATTGTTTGGCATTAAAGGTCATATCTATTTTCCAGACAGATCACATAGACTTAGAAGGCATTTGGATGTGATCCCTTATCAGAGTAGCCATATTGCTGGATTAAAATTGTTCTATGTCTTCCCTCTAACTATTTAACCCAAAAATTGTACACGACGTAACTATTACAGCAGAAACAATTATAAATACCACAAAGTTAACAGTCTGAATGTCCATATGTGATTATGGAATAGGATCATTGCACTAATGGATCTTCGTAAGGACATTCAGACTATTCATGGGATTCATAATTGATTCTGTTGTCTATGTGATTCAGCTGGAATACAGACATGCCTTGGATTGCAGTATGATCTGGTTGGAATAGAGACAGACCCTTAGTACACACTTTTTATCCCAAATAATGAAAATAAAGATTGGTTGTGGAAGGAAGCATTCATGTTTGAAATTGACATCTAATTGAGGGGCAGACAAAGTGATGAATCAGAGAGAGATTTGACAATCAGAGTGAGTGAGGAGGGTAGGGCAGTTCAGTGAGCAAAGTTCAGTGAACTTCAGGTGAGTGCAGTTCAGTGCAGTTTGGTTAAATGCAGTTGAGTTCAGTTGGATTAATGTAGTCAGTGCTGTGAGTACAGTTCAATTCATGGAATTCAGAGGCAATTTTTCTAAGCAGAGCAATCCAGTGAGAAGCCAAGAGAGAAACCAATTTGATTCCGCTGGAGAGGAGTTTTGAGCCAAAATAGCTAAGATGAACCAGTCAGCTCATGCTCAGAAAGAATGAGAAAGAGTTAGCTTTATTCAACAGCCAGCCTTCAAAGCAGCAATTACATCTGAAGAATTAAAGTTACCTTTATATATGAAAGTGGGTAGAAAAGAAGGGATGGTAGATCTCTCCTAAGAGACACAGCCAGAATACAGCAAATACAGAGGCGAATGCCAGCAGCAAACCACTGAGCTGAGAACAGGACCCCCGTTGAAGGAATCAGAGAAAGGACTGAAAGAGCTTGAAGGGGCTCGAGACCCCATATGAACAACAATGCCAACCAACCAGAGCTTCCAGGGACTAAGCCACTACCCAAAGACTATACATGGACTGACCCTGGGCTCCAACTGCATAGGTAGCAATGAATATCCTAGTAAGAGCACCAGTGGAAGGGGAAGCCCTTGGTCCTGCCAAGACTGAACCCCAGTGAACAGGGATTGTTGGGGAGAAGGTAGTAATGGGGGGAGGATGGAGAGGGGAACACCCATAGGGAAGGGGAGGGGGAGGGATTAGGGGGATGATGGCCCGGACACTGGGAAGGGGAATGATAATCAAAATGTACGTAAGAAATACTCAAGTTAATAAAGATGGAAAAGAAAAGAAAAGAAAGAAAAGAAAAGAAGGGATTATCTGGGAACCCTTGCAGTTGGAAAAGTGATATAATCAAAATACATTGCATGAAAAAACATAAAGTAAAAAATTCATTAAATTCTTAAAGTATTTACGCTTTTAAGAATTAAAATAATATAAATACATCAGGCCACACAGTAAGTAGCAGAGACAAGTTGTTTGCTAATATTAATAGGCCAAAGAAGAGTCTTAGCATGGATGGATTGCAAGGCCTCCCCACTCACTGATCCCTAGAGGAAAAGCATGTGCTTTGAAGCTTGCCTGATAACAGATAATCTCAGAGAAAGTATTGAAAGGCAGCCTTTTCCACCGATATTTTCTCTTCTGTTTACTGAATATTCTTCAGTCTCATGTGTGCTCTCTGTGCATCAGAAACCCATTCATCCCCAGCAGGTTACAGTTGTCATGACAGCTGCTCATCCTAGCTACTCTTTAGAATACTTGACCCTCCCTAGCAACAACCTCTGATATTGCTTTTACAGACAGGCCTAAAAAGAAGAAAGATCTAGCTTGACACCTTTTAACTTTTGCCATAATTTTACAACTATGCGTTTTTCAAAGAAAAAATATATCCCTTAGATGGTTTTAACAGCAGCTCTCTAAGGCCTTCTATAAGGGAACACTTGATTAGACTGGCAGAGCCTCATCTTGCTTGAAATTCTTGGATCCATAAAGAAGTCTTATTTTGTGTATTTCAATAGGTGATGATGGTTAGAAGAATCAATGACACCTTTGAAAGCCTCTGGGATTCCTTTTGTCGGTAGTAAGGACCCTGATACAATAGGTTTCATTTTCATCAAAAATCCAGTTGCTGCTGAGGCCAGGCATCTGGTTAGAAGGCATTTGAAAGCTATTGGTGAGACCTTATGCATGCTGGGAAAACAGCATGCTTAAGGATAACTGCCACTTAGGGCTCTGAGTATAAGTGTGCCAAAACAATAGAAACCCAAAGCTTTGTACACTGCAGTGGCCCCTTTGCATCCCCTAAAGGGAAAGTTCAGGAGGGAATTACATAGGGCTTTGAGAATCAATATGGAACCATCCAATATCCTCTTGTTTCCTAACACCCAAAGAGGAAAGATAAAAACTAGGCAAGGCTCCAGGCGACTGGTTAGTACAGCCAGTCTTAAAGGTTCTAATGGCCTTCATTATCCTTGACATTTCTCCTTCACCCCAGGGCAGACCCAAACTCCCCAGCCTGGCTTGCAAAATCATTCACAATCTGTCCTCATTCTAGAGAACACACTGTGATGGGAAAAGTTGGGGCCCAGCCTTACTGCATACACTGGCAGAGCAGCTAAGTTTAAAGGCCAGGCCAGAGTTCAGGCAAATGAGGTATTGCAACCCTGTAAGATAGGAGGATATTTGTTTGGCAGAGAAGGAAAGAGAGGCCTGGGGCCCTGGTCCTCAGAGTCTGTGAGACATGAATTGGCAGAATTGAGTCTTAGATGCAGATTCACTTCCAGAATACAAACCGAGTTCTGGGTTCCTGTTTTGAGGCCACAACACCCCAAAACAATCTTCAAACATATTCTAGAACAGTTTTGGGACTTCAAATGCAGTCAGCTGGTAGGGTGCTTGCTTTGCGTACATAAGGTCTCAGGTTCAGTTTCTCAGAACCGCATCAACTGAGTATACGACATATGCTTATAGTTCCATCAGGAGGGAGGTAAGCACAAGAAGCAGGAGTATTAGAAGGCCAAAGTCATCCTCAGCTATATAGCAAGTTGGAAGCCAGTGTGGGCTGCAGAAGACCCCTGTCTCAAAACAAAAACAAAAGCATAAAGGAAAAGGAAAGCCAAAAAAAGTGAAGAAAGGAGAAGACAGAAAGGAGGAAGAAAACAGCCTGTTTGTGTCATGTTTGTATGTTTGAGAGTATCTATCTGCTAATTGAAGTCTCCAGGCGTCTTTAACCCCTATTTCCAATATTACCCCTCTCCCATTCCTCTTCACTAAGTGCTTCGCTTACTGAGCACTCACCTGGGAGACTCCACAGAAGACTGGGTTACTTGGTGACCTCAGTTTCTGTCCCCTTCACCTCAGTTTCTGTCCCTTCAAACAGAATTTTTAACAAGTTCCAAATAAAGTTAAGGAGGGAGGTTTTTGTGTGTGTGTTTTCCCTCTGTCGGGGGGGGCGGCAACCACAAATTGGGAGGAACCCCCATAAGGAAGGGGGGGGAGGGAAGGGGATGTTTGCCAAATGTACATAAGAAATACTCAAGTTAATAAAAAAAAAATACAAAAAAATTTACTTTATGAACATAGGGAACCCATGTCCTTGTGGCATTGGAACTGTTTAACAAGTAGATATATTTCCAACTGACAAATAAATTGATTTCCAAGTCTAAGGAGGGATTGTGTGTGAGTTTTTTGTGTGTGTTGTGTGTCAGTGTGTGTTGTTTGTGTGTGTGTGTGTGTGTGTGTGTGAAATTCTGTTTAGAGAGCTTTGACTCCTTTCAGGGGAGAAGGAAATCCTGCAGGAGATGGACAGGGAGGGGGGGAAGGGGGGACTCTGTGAGAAGAGGAGGGGCAAAATAAATAAGTAAATAAAATAAATTCTACTTCTAAAAAAAAAAAAAAGGAAGGGAGGTGGACAGGAAGAAGAAGGAGAGAGAGGAGGAGAGAGAGAGAGAGAGAGAGAGAGAGAGAGAGAGAGAGAAAGAGATAAAAGGTTCAACATGGTCCCAGCCCCTTAGTAGAAGGTGAACATCAGCCCTGGCACACTTGAGAAGGACTCTCTCACTTTGGCCAACAGAGATGTGGGTTCCATTCATCAAAACCAACAAGCAAAGTGAGATGGAAAATTCACCTTTCTTTTCTTTTGTACTCAGACTTCTTGGTTTGAGCAATTATATCTACTTAAAAACTCTTCAAATGCTATGAATGTTATTTTTCCCTTGATGTTAACAGTCTTCAACTCAAGAATTCCGATCTATAATGTAACTCATGGACCCAGGCAAAATTTTATCTTGTGGAAGTTTCTCTAGAGCCTTCAAGTCCCCTGTACCCAGACTGCAGACAGGAACTTGGTAAATGGCAAAGATAGTTATTCTTCACCAGGCCTGGGCATGTACAAAACTTATGCTAATATTCCATCCTTAAGCACAAGGATCCTATCTGAGGACAGGGATATGAGACCTGTCTATGTGCTCTCAAGGAGAGGGAAATTCATTTTCCTGAACTGACATCTATTCTGCCACTGTCTAGGTGTACCACAAGGGTTGCTTGAGACCCTTGCCAAATTCACTAAGTGGCCTCAAGCAGAGGCAAAACTGCCAGCCTGAATTCTGGCAAGATCAGGGTTGGATTCCATAAGCCTGGAACAAGAACAAATTTAAGGCCCCAAGAGTCAAAGGGAAAGCTGAGCCAAAGGCTACTGGTTGGAGAAAGCTAACATTTTAATACCCCAAAGACTGGAGTTCAAATCAGAAATACAAATTGAATCGCAAAGCCAAGAAGTTAAGAAGAAAAAAATAGGAAAATTTGGGGGAAAAATAAGAACATTTCCAATGGGAATATGAAAGGCACTCAAGCATAATTGGCCCAAGTTCTACAGGGTGGTTGTCTTGAGAGAGCAAGGGTGTCTAATGTGCACACAGGTCAGGCTTCCCTGAAGAGCTAGGAGCAAGTATATTTTAGAATAGTTAGAAAAGATTACAGATCATTGTTGTGGGATGCATTTTGTGGATGCCCTACCCCTAACTCCCAATTTATATGCTGATATTTCAATTCCCTGAATATGAGATTATGCAGACATCAAGATATGACAAATAAGATTAACGCATTTAAAATGAAGACAGGGTTCCTAGTATATACTATTGGTACTATTTTATCATTACTGTTACTATCATCATCATCATCATTATAAAATAATATTTTTATTGATTATTTGGAAATTTCACATAATGTACTCCATCCTGTGCTGCCACCTAAAATCATGCTGATGTTCGTGGGCAATTGCACCACTGGGGACCATGAAACTAAGAATAGGCACCTGAGACCATGTTGATGCCTATGGTCCATCCTACTGCCAAAGACTGTGTTGGGATCCATGGTCCTGCTGCATCCAGGGGCTGAGTTGATGTTTTTAGCCCATGTTACCATCAAACACTTTCCTGGAGTCCATGATCTATGCCACCACCTAAAACCATGTTGATGCCCATGGCCATGCTGTTAGCACCAAAAGTCATTCAGTTGTCCACGGTCTACGCTGCTGCTTGAAGACAACTGGATTTCTTATAGAAAGAAAACTTAGAAGCATGAATGCATACAGGTAGGACTCCATGAGAGGATAAAGACAGTACTGGAACAGTGAACATTACTCAAGGATTTGGCCCATGGATGATGAGAATTCAGGCAAGACTTGTGGAGCAGTCTTGGTTTTTAAAACAGTCAAGTCTATCAAACATCTTGAGGTTAGAGTTTAGTGTTCCAGAAATACACAAAAACAAATTTCTGCTGTTGACACCACCCAGTTTGTAGTATAATTCTTTGTAATACTGGGGGAAAACTAGGAGTGATACTACAGGGGTGTGTGCACTACTAGGCAGGATACCAATGTTACCCATCCTGAAATAGAGAACAATCCTAGGAATGGATCCAAGTCAACACTGAATAGTGCCTGTGTTCTCCACAAGGTCTCTCCAACAGTCTATGTCAAAAGAGTTTTCAAGACAAGGTAGGTGTGAAGGAAAGAGCACAGCCAGTTTTTGAATGCAATAAACTAGTTTGACCTCTAATGCACAGTGAAAATGCTCTATTCATGAGTATTGAAATCTTGTTGGTTTTTTTTTTTGACAAATCAATAAAGGGACGTAGAACAAATAATTAAGAAGGAAGGGAATGCTATGGACATTTATAGAGAACTCAGTGTAGCCAGGGGGAGACGAATGGAAACTGGCATGTGCCTTGAAAGGCTGAGACTGTGTGTGGAATACAGACAGTAGGGAGATAAAAATAAATTTATCAGTGGAAAAAATGCTGCTAAATTGAACTACCCTAGATGCCTAGAACAAATGAAACTCAAGACGGATGATCAAAATGTGAATGCAGATCGCTCCTGAGAGACACAGCCAGAATACAGCAAATACAGAGCGTATGCCAGCAGGAAACCACTGAACTGAGAACAGGACCCTGTTGAAGGAATCAGAGAAAGAACTGGAAGAGCTTGAAGGAGCTCGAGACCCCATATGTACAGCAATGCCAACCAACCAGAGCTTCCAGGGACTAAGCCACTACCCAAAGACTATACATGGACTGACCCTGGACTCTGACCTCGTAGGGTTGCAATGAATATCCTAGTAAGAGCACCAGTGGAAGGGGAAGCCCTGGGTCCTGCTAAGACTGAACCCCTAGTGAACTAGACTGTTGGGGAGAGGGCAGCAATGGGGGAGGGTTGGGAGGAACACCCATAAGGAAGGGGAGGGGGAGGGGATGTTTGCCGGAAACCAGGAAAGGAATAACACTCAAAATGTATATAAGAAATACTCAAGTTAATAATAATAAAAAAAATAGAAAAAAATGCTGCTAAAAAAAGATATCAAAGAAGCTTTTAATATTCTCAGCACCCAGTGAACAAGGTCCACTCAGGTGCCCAGTATAACTAATGATATAGATTCATGGAATTTGAACAAGAAGCAGTTTCACTCTATTCCTTATTAAATGTATTCAGTGAGAAAAATTAGCCCATGCCTTTGTAAAATTATCCCACTAACCAGCAAGTACAACCAACTGAGTTTTTCTTTTTTCTTTTTATTTCCTTTTTTGGTTTTTTGGGTTTTTTTAGTAGAAAAAAATGAAAATGTATTTGGAGATTAACCAACATGCTTAGAAATAAAACAAGTATCAAAAGGGAAGTCCTTCAGAACCTGAACACTTGTATAGATGGTACTGGACTTATTGTGTTTCTTTGTATTTTCTCCTAGAAAATGATTCATATTGTCTTAGTGTCCTCAGATAGTACTATGTCCAATTTTCTGAGGAACCTCCAGACTGATTTCCAGAATGGTTGTACCAGCTGGCAATCCCACCAACAATGGAGGAGTGTTCCTCTTTCTCCACATCCTTGCCAGCATCTGCTGTCACCTGAGTTTTTGATCTTAGCCATTCTGACTGAGTATGACTGGGTATCTCATGGTTTTGATTTGCATTTCCCTGATGACTAAGGATGTTGAACATTTCTTTAGGTGCTTCTCAATATTTCTCAGTTGAGAATTCTTTGTTTAGCTCTGTACCCCATTTTTAAGACGATTATTTGATCTTCTGGAGTCTAACTTCTTCAGTTCTTTGCATATATTAGATATTAGTCCTCTATTGGATGTAGGATTGGTAAAGACCTTTTCCCAATCTGTTGGTTGCCGTTTTTGTTCTGTTGACAGTGTCCTTTGCCTTTCAGAAGCTTTGCAATTTTATGAGGTCCCATTTGTCGATTCTTGGTCTTAGAGCATAAAAATATGGAACACTTCACGAATTTGCGTGCCATCCTTGTACAGGGGCCATGCTAATCTTCTCTGTATCATTCCAATTTTAGTATATGTGCTGCCAAAGTGAGCATCCAACTGAGTTTTTCTAATTCTTTACACCCTCAACATATTCCAGAAATGTGCCCAAAGCTCTGTCTGGGACCTGTGTCCAGATCAGAGCCACACTGGATTTCTTATGTTTATATCCATGTTAGACTCATTAAAACTGCTATACTTCCTGTGGATGTTCATCCATCTCTCTTGTGAACCATTAATCATACAAAGTCTTGAGAATAAAACAGTTTAAAGCCTACTTTGGCTTGCAACTTTCAATTACAAATGATACACTCTGAAGACTCTTGCTAAATAAAGCCCTCCCCAAAAGACTAAGGTAGGGTGCAGGCATTGCTTAGCTCTCCTTAATAGAATTAAGCTCAATATACAAGCTGACATTGCGAGGAAGTCCTCTCCAAATCATCTTCTCACCTGGAGTTTCCATATCTTTATGTACATGAGACACTCATGTCGCTAAGTGCTCATAACCACCAACACCTCCCATATGTTTTCCCTGGATGGTCCATATCATTTCAGAATATGGTTTTCCATTATCTTAGTGTTTCAACCAAAACTTTCAGGTTAACATCCTTTCATAGAACTTGATATCATTCTGTGACTTTCCTAAGAGCAAATCCCTCTTTCTTCATCTATATTTTCTAGCCCCAAACACAGTGGTTGACTGATTAAACTGAAAGGTACCAACAATTATGCATGAAGCATTCTACATTAATATTAAAGAAGTCAGCTGGGATCAAGTTTAAGCAATGACCGATTAAGAACTCAAAGATACTTAGAATAAGGAAAACTTGAAGACTAGGGAGGACAGAAGGAAACACAATTGTTTCAGCAGCAGATGAATCCAGGTGGGTGCTGCCTTTTATTCATCATTGTCAATTGGGGCCAGGGCCAAGATGCTCAAAATCTGTCACAGAGCTCTTGAAACATGTTTGGGAAGATTCATTGACATGATATATATGAAGCAGATGAAGCAAAGATGGTTATACCATGGGTAAGAATATTCCATTTAAAACTATCTTTTAATGCATCCTATGGGTCAGAAACTGTGTTAAATGTTTCATGTTCTCTAATACCTACACCAACCCCATGAGACAGTGAACACAGTAACCTGGTTTTAGCCAAAGAAATTAAATAAATGCCTGACTCAAAATCATACAGCCTGTGAAAAACAGACCTGGACTCTGGTCAAATCTCTATTTCTGCAGTGTCTGCATTGCTGGCATCCTCATGCATCTTTAATGAATGGTTATTACATGTCTCTCATTAAAAGACTATCAGAAAAATGGTAGCAGTTATCAATGAGCAAACACGCTTCAGTCTCATGCTAAAAGCAATTATGATTTTCTTTTCTTGATTAAAAACAATCCAGCGATTTGGTGAACAAGATATTTGCTGAAAATCTTCAAGGAAATGAGAGCATGCCAGGCTAATGGCAATTTATCCTGTAGATAGTGCCCTGTGAGGAGATCAGAGAAGACAATGTGTAAAAAAAAAATGCTTGGAAATCTAGGACATACTTAGATAGGGGTCACTAGTGTTTTGTTGACTCCCAGGAGATGAGGATGACACCCTTGAAGGCTTGAGTCCACTGATCCTGTAAGGAAGTTCTTCTGAGTAAAAGTAAAACAAGAATAATAAGCAGTTACTAGAATACTAAAAGAAGGTTAGGCATGTGTGAGAGCAACTTACAATTTTGAAGAGCCTAAACTGGAGAGAAATTTTCACCTGAAAAAGAAATCAGAAATGCCTGGGAGAGACTTTAAGGTGGCATGAAGCTTGTCACTGAAAGACACTAGACCCAAAAGCAAGAATGAGCTAGCTAGTAAATTCTAACCAAGTCCCAGATATGTTATTAATAAGTGGACCATGGATAATTAGGAAGATGAATCTTTCATTAAACGATGAAGGACTAATTTGTAAATCCAGCATTTCATTAGGATATCTCTTAGCTAGAAGGAGACCTCTCTAAGTTGCAATGGAGCTGATGGGTTGATAACCTCAAGCCATTCCACAGGAGTTCTTGAAGCTTTGAGTAGAAGTCATACCCATCTTATATACTAACAACAATTTCAATTCTGTGGCAACAACAACATCCATTCCATTGGATATTTCCAAAGGTTGCCACACCCTATTCAGAGCACTTTTCCCACTGAGTCTTTATCAGCACCCCACAAAGTGGATGTTACAACCTTCAACCTAACAAATATATAGAAAACAGGGCTCAGAAGAAAGAAGTGACTTATATAAGACCACAGAGCTAGCAGTAATAAAACTTGAGATTGAACTCAGGGATAGCTAAGTTCATATTCCCAAGTTCATATCAGTTATCATTACACTGTTATTCATAGGAGATAGCAGAGAACTAAACTACTGAACTGACCAAGAGGAACACATAAACAGAGGGGAAGGTGTGAACAACAGCATAAAGGAGAAAGTGTTAAAGTTCTAAAAGTAATGAGTGCCTGAACTCCACTTCTCAGCAGATAAGTGACCTGAGAAAGTGACTTCACACCCTATGACTCAGTTTTATCTTCCACAGCTGTTATCAACTAATTCTACATGTTTAATGAGTTAATACTGAACACAAAGAAAGTCCTCCTTCAGCCAAATGGACTGAGATATGTGTTTATCCTCACTTTTCTTCCTGATGTGGCTGTATGTTGATACTGTAGGCTTCTTTGAGAAGCCATAATGAGCTAGGAGCTAATATCACTTTCTCCATAGCAAGCCTTTATTTTCAAGTCTTACTAAGGACACAAGCTAGAAAATTTCTAAGCACTTTGGTCAGTATTAAAACAAAAGTTCTTGAGATCTCCTGTGATAGTCTATAAGACAAAAGAAGACCATAATACAGACATGGGCTCATGGTGGATTCTCATCAAGTCATTGGATTTGCCTCAGGTATGATCTGTGGAGCCACGTGTTCATGATAATCATCTGGCCAGGGCCTCGAAGTACCTGTCAGGGTGCTAAATCTGAAAAGACAACTCTTTTGAACATTCGCATGCTTGCCCAGCATACATGTGACTAAAACACAGAAACTTAAGATATGATTTTGAAACGCAGGAGACTGAGAATACATGTAGGATAATTAAGAAATTACAGGCATGTAGCTGTCTCCTGAGAGGCTCTGCCAGAGCATGACAGATACAGATGCGGAAGCTCGACGCCAACCAATGACCTGAGAATGGGATCCCCATAGGAGGAGTTAGAGAAAGGATTGAAATAGCTGAAGGGTTTTAAAACCCTATAAGAAGAACAATACCAACCAACCAGGGTTCCCAGGGACTAAACCACCATCCAAAGAGTATGCATGGACAGACCCATGGCTCCAGTTTCATATGCAGCAGAGGATGGCCTTGTTAGGCACCAATGGGAGGAGAAGCCCTTGGTCCTGCCAAGGCTGGAGCCCTCAGTGTAGGGGAATGTAAGCGTGGGGAGGCAGGAAGGGGTGGGTGGATGGGTGGGGGAACACCCTCATAGAAGAAGGGGGGTGGGAGAGGGGGTTTGTGGACAGGAAACTGGGAAAGGGGATAACATTTGAAATGTAAATAAAAATATCTAATTTTCAAGAAGAAATGAAGTTTCAAAGTACTATTATTTTTCAAAGACAATAAAAGGTGACTGAAGAACAGATGGAAAATATTCAGAGATCAAAGTGAAGTTCTACCCAAAGATTTTACAATTTTCTCAAAATCAGGCTTTTCGAGGCCTGGACAGAAAATTTTAATCATAACTTCCATTGATGAAGAGGATAATAAAAATGTGGAATTTCTTTTTAAAAGAAACAACAGGAAGAAGAAATGGGCTAAAAACATTCAGAAACAGACCAGGGTCATGTCTTTTTATTTAACATTTATTGAACCTTTATGAATTTCACTTCATCCACCCAAATACTACTCATCTCCTTGCTCCTCCATATCCACCCTCCTCCCTTGCAACCTCCTGCTTCCAAGTGAACAAACAAATGACTAAACAACATATCTTGCTGTGGAAGCTGAGGTGTGCTGCACAGTATACCCTTTTGCGCAAATAGCTGTGCTTGAAAATGTCCATTGCAGTTACTCATTGGTCTGGTTTGAAGTCTCTGGTTTCTGCTATACTATCAATACTGAATCCTCACCAGGACTCCTACCAGAGATCCTATTGTTACCCTGTGTTGTGGAGATCCTACAGGACTGACCCCTTCATGTGACACATCATTTCAGAGATGGGATAGATCCTGGGATTGGCCAACTCAAAGCCCAAGATTGGGCCTGAGTGGTAACTGAGTTGGTCATCCTGACAGCTCTCCCATACTCAGATCATTGGAGTCTGCTCACCTGTGTCCCCACCAACAGAGGCAGCTCTACCTTGCTGGCCAGACCAGGTGCCAGGATGCGTTCCCGAGTGCTACAGCCACTATGGAGCAGGGCAATCTCTCCCAATCTCATGCCCTATGGGTCAGGTCTCCCACACTGTCTAGATAATGGTAAGACTAGCTCTGCACAGCCCTCTGACATCAACAAGGCCCCAGGTGGCAGCCCAGACCAAGGATGTCCTCATGGCTCTTGGTAGTAATATGGGCCACAGTCACTAACAGAGAATCCTGCTGCTGCAAGTCCATGAACCCACTTATGGCTTTATCATGGCCTCATTTGGCATTTCAGGCTAACCACATCAGGCTGTTCCTCACTACCCTCAAGCCTCCAGTTTTGTCTCTCTTCATTGAATATATACCATTCTGACTCTCGTTCTCTTTCATCTCTCTGCCACTTACTAGCTAATCTTAGTGGTACCCAGAGTCTCCATGTGTCTTCTGAAGAGTGGGGTCATCTACTCAGGACATGTCTTATGCCAGTCCACTGTGAGAGGACAGCAGAAGCTCCAGGAGGAAGGAAATGCTGTATTTTCTAACTACACAAGCCCTTACTTAAGAAGAGTGTCAGAGATCAGAGCCCAGATCATCCTGGATCACCCATCATCACAAAAGCAGCCTCTTGATGTAGATAGAAACGAATACAGAGATCCACAACAGGGCACTTCACATGTAGTAAGATATTTTTGGAACACTCATACATAAATGTCATGTCTTCTTCAAATAGCTTCCCTTTGAGCTCAGGGAACTTTGTGAAAGAGAAGGCAGAAAAATTGTAAGATCCAGAGGGGATGGAGGATGCCAGGGAAACACAAGACTGATATATATATTCACAAAGACTGTAGAAACATGCAAAGGGACTGCATAGGTTCAAGCCAGATAGGAATCCTGAAAGAGGGACCCCATCTCTAAACAAGAAGCTATCTCCAACTGATATCTGCTTGTAAAGGAAGAATTAGTTTTCTCCAGTAGAGTCTCACTGAGTGTGTTATCCATACTTAAGTGTTGGTCCCATGCCCAGCAGTAGATGGCCAATATGAAACAAACTCAATGGTATTTTTGTAGACTTTTTGCTTTGTTTGAACATATTTTGCCTTTCTGGTATTCCCTTACATATATTAAGATTTCTAATTTTGTGGGTTTATGCAGTGTGTTTGTATGTGTATTTGTATGTGTGTGTTTCTTTTCTATTTCGGTTTGTTGGGCTTTGTAATGGAAGGGTTTTTGGTTTTGGTTTGGTTTGGTTTCTTTTTTTGTTGTTGTTTTGTTTTTGTTTTGTTTTGGGGTTTTTTGTCTGTTTTCTGATGAGAGAAAAAGAAAGGGCATGGAGTTTGGTGAGTGGGAAAGCAGGGATGAAGATCTGAAGGAGGTGGGGAAGAAGAAACTGTGATCAGAATACATTGTATAAACTGTTTTCAATAAAAACAAATGTGTTGAAGGAAAGAAAGGAAAGAAGGAAGGAAGGAAGGAAGGAAGGAAGAGAAAGAAAGAAAGAAAGAAAGAAAGAAAGAAAGAAAGAAAGAAAGAAAGAAAGAAAGAAAGAAAGAAAGCATAGACCTGAGCTGTGAGACAGAAACTGTGGCTAAAGTGCTGGGTTCACTAATCACATGGAAAAGCACAACACATTCAAAATCATTCAGCGGAGAACTGGAGGGTGGGCTCAAAATCATGTTGCATATAGAATAATTGAAAGGATGACAGGTGTTCGGTCTGGAAAACTAAGTGCAAAAGAGACCAAGCCAGCTGTCTGAAACATTTGAAGGACTGTCGTGAGGATAATACATTCTACTAGTGCTCCACGACTTAGGCTCAAAAAAGAGAAGTGACAGATTTCAATCCAAACTACAAGACCAGAAGATGGGTTTCTTGGTAGCTGTGAAATGGTTGAGACGTTTTTTGGATATACAGGACCAACATAAAGGTATGTATTAAATGTTCTCCCAGATTGGTTTTAAATACGAGACTCCATCATTCTTTGGTCCAGTGACATGAGCTCTTTCCAAAAGGCAGTAACAGTAGCTAGTAGGATTTTTAGAGATTGTTGCAGCTATCATATATATTTTTAAAGAACTCTCTGCAAGTGCAGGCTATTGCAGAGAGGAATCCCTTTCTTGATAGTTTTATTTACTCATTCATCATATTCCTCTTGCCTGCCATATTTTGGTGTACTCGTCTAAGTGTAGAGGCTTTAAATGTTTAAAATTTCAAATTTAAAAAGTAATCTCTGATTCAGGAGGCTTATAATGCAAAGGCTGGAGGGAGGTGATAAATACATATGTCACGCTATGCTAATGCCTGCAAAGGAAATAACAGCGGGAAAAGAAAATGGAGCAGAGCAGATAAAAAAAGAATGTTTCTCTGGTATGTTACTGAGAAGTCTCTAAAGGAAGACAATTGGACAGAAATATGACTAGAATTCTGGACAGGCTGTCAAGCAAAATATCACTCCAGGTAGAGGGAACAGTTAATGCAAGATTTGATGATCAGCAAGTAGCTGGAGCAGAATATCCAATGGAAAGTGCCATGAGTGATGTGGTCTGAGGTATAGGTAATGACAGCCCTTGTTGACCTCTATAACAGATGTGGGCTTTACTATTAGTGTAAGACAAGAAAGCTAGCAAAAGTCAGAGTTAAGAAATGAAGTAATCCAATGCATGAGTTTAAAATAAGATTCAGAGAACAGGTCAGAATGAGAGCCACATGGAAACAAGGTGAGCATTACAAGAACACTGTCAGAGATGTAGCTAAGACATGAGGTTGGCTGAGAATAGAGTGGTAGCAAGGGTATGGGAAGAAGTGTGCAGATTCAAAACAATTTAAAAAAACATTTTGAAGGCAAATGCATGAGAATCTGTGAATGGATCTCATGTGGAGAGAAGGGGACTCAAAGATGATTCTAGATATCTAAAGTGATCACTTGAGAAAGAAAGAGACATTTACTAAGAAATGTAGGTTGGAACAGAACAGTTTGAAAGAAACAATAAGTTCTCTTTGGAACATACCAAGTTTGAGATATCTGGTCAACAGGTAATTTAACAGAAAGGTCTAGAGCCTGGTAGAAAGATTTTGGTTTAGAGATGCCTTGGTGATCATTAGCTTATAATGATCGTTAGTTTATGAAGAAAAAGTTCATCAAGGAACACAGAGGATCTTTGGTGAGGGGCAGGAGAATGCAAACAGAGGTAGTTCTTGTCACGTAATGAAAAAAAAATGACTTCACAAAGAGTCGGGTGACCAATTGAGTCAGATGATGAAATGATGTTCTGATAGCTGAATGAGGCCCCTTGGGGATAGAGGATGAAGCATGGACTTAGGGCAAGCATTCAGAGACAGTGATAAGCTAAACCACGTGGAAGTCATTGGGGATCTTCACAGAAGAGTATAGATCTGGCTCTGCTTTTAAAAAGGAGAAAAAGATAAGAGGAAGTCATAAGTGCAAGCCTGCACAGCTCTGTGAGTGTGTGGGCAGTAAGAAGTAGTTACAGGGGGGCATCTGGAGTCAAGGACAAACTCGAGGTTTCCATTTTTCAAAAACAGTTGTAGAGAAGAAACATTAATAGCTGAGGTGCAGAAATGACCTACTGATTGATCCATGCTGGCTATTTAATTAGCTAAGAGTTTGTACTAATAAGACACTTCCTTGGATTTGACACCCTCAAAAACTCAAACATTCAAGGGGCCATGTTGTATGTGTCCCATGCTGAGGTAAGCACAACACCAATTATCTATAATATTCTAAAACAAGAAGACAAGGGCCACTGATTACCTTCCCTTTTTATTGTATATTTTATTTATTCACATTCAAATGTTATCCCCTTTCCCTGTCTTCCCTCCATATACCACCTATCCCATTCCTCCTCCGACATGTTTCTATGAGGGTGCTCCCCCACCCACCTACCCACCCACTCCTGCCTCACTACCCTAGCATTTCCTACACTGAGGCATCAAGCCTCCATAGAACCAAGGACCTCCCCTCCCACTGATGCCAGATAAGGCCATCCTCTGCTACATATGTAGCTGGAGTCATGGGTTCCTCTTTGGTTGGTGGTTTAGTCCCTGGCAACTGGGGGGTCTGGTTGGTTGATATTGTTGTTCTTCCTGTGGGCTTACAAACCCCTTCAGATCCTTCAGTCCTTCTTCTAACTCTTCCATTGGGGTCCCCACACTCTGTCCGATAGGTGGCTGCAAGCATCCACATCTATATTGGTCAGGCTCTGGCAGAGTCTCTCAGGAAACAATTATATCACACTCCTGTCAGCAAGCACTTCTTGACATCAGCAATAGTGCCTGGATTTGGTGTCTGCATATGGAATGAATTCTCAGGTGGAGTGTTCTCTGGATAGCCTTTTCTTCAGTCCCTGCCCCACTCTTTGTCCCTGTATTTCTTTTAGACAGGATTCCAGATTAAAATTTTGGAGATGGGTGGGTGTCCCCATCACTCAACTGGGGATCATGTCTAACCTCTTGATATGGTCTTTACCAGTTCTGTCTCCCCTTTTGTTGGGTATTTCAGCTAATGTCATCCCTGTTAGGTCCTGGGAGCCTCTTGCTTTCCTGGCATCTGGGCCTTTCTGGTGGCTACCCTCAGTTTCCCATCCCCATTGTTTCATACCTCTGTTCAATTTTTTGATTCTCTGTACATCTCCCATCTCCTCCTATACCTGATCCTGTCCCCTTTCCCCCTCCCTCTCTTTACTTCCTCCCAAGTCCCTCCCACCCTCTACCTCCTATTATTATTTTGTTCCTCCTTCTAAGTAGGACTGAAGAATCTATACTTTGATCTTCCTTCTTCTTGAGCTTCATTTGGTCTATGAATTGTATTGTGGGTATTCTGAGCTTTTTGCCTAATATCCAATTATCAGTGAGTACATACCATGTGTGTTCTTTGTGACTGTGTTGCCTCACTCACTTAAGATGATATTTTTTAGTTCTATCCATTTGCCTGTGGATATCATGAAGTCATTGTTTTTAATAGCTGAGTAGTACTCCATTGTATAAATGTACCTCATTTTCTGTATCCATTCCTCTGTTGAGGGACATTTGATTTCTTTTAATACAGCAAATATATAAATGAGAAAAATGCAAAGATTGAAATTATCTTACCAAGTCATTTTAAAAGAGTGATTTCTCTAACCATGCTTTCTCTCAAAGTATATGATAGTTGAGTAGTTAAATTAGAAAATGTTTTGCAGGCTGTGGTTTCTGTGTCTTGTCTGCCATGGCTATGGGCTCTAAAGGTCATTACACTTGGTGAGATGGTGTGGGAATGTCTCATATTTAATCAAATCCAGAAAAAAAAAGAAACAGTACATGAGCTAATAAATACGGAAGGAAACCTGAAGGAGAGAGTAGCTAGTTCTTCAGGCACATGAGTTCATACTGATTATTGAAGGATATGGGCCCAACGTGTGCCTACTTGAAGGAAAGAAAATAGAAGTTTTTTGGGTTGAATCAAGGACTATCCTGGTTGTAGTAGAAGTATTAATTTTCACAAATGAGGATAGCAAAGTAAAACAAGATGTCCATGAATCTGATGGCATCTGAGGTGCAGCTCTTTGGCTTCACAGCACAGACTTGCCTGCTGAGGAACTCTGTAACATTTCTACATAGACACCTGTTCGATGTGCCACAGGCTGTGAACAGGTTATTCTAAAGAATCTGAAGGACATCCCAGACTGTGGAATTAGCCCTTTCCCAATTTCTTAATGCACAGAGAAGTTTCTCTGTTTCATGAAAGGAAGTTTCAATAACCTTCTTGTTAAAATGGAGCAGCTGTTTTGGGGTTCAACTTTGTATATTCTCCCAAACATCCGGCTTCCTGAAAATAAGTGTCAGGAGATGCATCCTTTTAGTAAAAAATGATTCCAGCTTCTCAAACACAAAATTGAAGTGTTACATAAAACTAGGTTGGATTGCACACCAAGCAGACCCTTCTTGCAGAATAAGAGGAGAAAAATACTGACCCAGCCAAACTGAGAGAGATCTTGGTTTCTTTGATGAGCTTGAGAATATTGGCAGATGTCAGAGAACAAACTAATAACTTAACTTACTGGTACAGAGTAGCAGAAAACTCCAGAATATTAGAAACAACATGGATAAAGAAAGTAAAAGACTAGAAACATGTTAATTTCATAATGGTGAGGAGGGAAAACCTATAAGTAGGTAGCTTTTCTGTTTAGTGATATGTTTTTAGGTCTTCTTCCCCTCCTTTCCATGGTTCTGCAAATCAGACAGTCATATCTTCTAAAATTTCAGGCTATAGATCAGAATTCTGAGGAAGATCTGTATTTATCTGATTTTTCCCTTCTGGAATTCGATTTGCCCCCACCTCCACCCCCATATCTGGTAGTGTCTCCAGGTCTTCTTTCAGGGTCGTACCCATTCTGTGTTGGGAGTGTTTTCTGTGATTTCAGGAGGCAGTGAAATCCTCATGCAACTGGATGTCACTGCTCATTTTCATGGTCTAAATAAGTCATGCTCAATAATTCACTGAATGATATACTGAGTGCAATCATGATCTGGACACATGTGCTACATCAGTGACTTGTACATAATAAAGCAAGAAAGTTGAGCTGGAAATGTAGCTCAGCGGTCCGACATAGGCAACATATGTGAGTCTTGTAGTTTTAACACACCACAGTGTGGAGAAATACAGAAAGAGGAAAGAAACAGGAAAAAATGGAAATATGCAGCAGAGGGAGTCAGGGATATGAGGTGAAATTTAAAGCAAGATTAGAAGAGGCCTGGCCAATGGGTAATGTAAGGTTTAACTCAAGCTTGAAAGAGAAGCATTCATTAGCTGCGCAGTTATAGGATCATCCAAGGCAGGAA
This sequence comes from Rattus rattus, assembly GCF_011064425.1. Taxonomy (NCBI): domain Eukaryota; kingdom Metazoa; phylum Chordata; class Mammalia; order Rodentia; family Muridae; genus Rattus; species Rattus rattus. The sequence continues at coordinate 236,778,608 of NC_046154.1, read as the reverse complement.
AACAGTCAGCAGAAAAACCCATAAGGTAGAGAATATTAAAAGGTCACACAGCTGGAGCAGATGGACAAGGTGGGAAGCAGGGGTTATACCTGTCACTTTTCATTCTATTTTTATAAGACAGGCAAAGGGCTGATGAGATGGGTCAAGCAGGTAAAAGTGCTTGTAGTACAAGCCTGATAACCCAAGTCAGATTCCTAGAACTCATTTGGAAAGAAATACTTGACTCCACAAAATTGTCCTAGGTTTCTACAGGTGCACTGTTACCTATGTACCTTTGCCCTCCTCACATACACACACTAATAATTATTTTTCCCACCAAAACAAATAGAGACAAGCAAAAAAATCGATGTATGGGTGAAGGTGTGCCATTAAAACTGATTCATACTTGGGCATAGTGATTCTTTGATCCCAGCAAATGGAAAGCAGAGACTGTTGGATTTCCATGAGGTCAAGTTCAGTCTAGACTACATAGAGAGTTTCAGGACAGTAAGAGCTACATAGAGAGACCCTGTCACAAGACAGACAGAGAGAGAGAGAGAGAGAGAGAATCAAAGAAAGAAGCAATAACAAACAATAAAACCAGTTTCTGCCACATCACAATGAAAACACTAAATATACAAAACAAAGAAAGGATATTAAAAGTTGCAAGGGAAAAAAGACTAAATAACATATAAAGACATACCAATCAAAATTATATCTGACTTCTCAAAAGATACTCTAAAAGCCAGAATGGCCTAAAACACCAAAGATGTCAGCCAAGATTAATGTGCCCAACTAAACTTTTAATTACCATGGATACAGAAAACAAGATATTCCACTACAAAAACAAATTTAAACACTATCTATCTGCAAATTCAGCCCTACAGAAAATACTAGAAGAAAAACTCCAACCCAAAGAGGCTAACTACATCCAAGAAAACGCAGGAAGGAAATAACCCCATGCCACCATGTATATATCCCACCATCAAATACACATATCAAAATACCAGAAAATAAAAGTAATTTGTCAGAAATATCTCTCAAAATCAGTGGACTCGATTCCCAAATCAAAATACACAGAATGGATGCAAAAAGAGGATCTATCATTCTGCTGCGTACAAGAACAGCACCTCAGCAATAAAGATAGACATTACCTCAGAGTAAAGGACTGTAAAAAGGATTTCCTAGTGAATGGACCCAAGAAGCATGTTGAAATAGCCATTCTAATATCTAATAAAACCTTCAACCCAAAATTTGCCCAGCCTTCAAGATATGCAAGGATAAAAATAGAACAGAGATTGAGAGAATAGCCAACCAATGACTGGCCCAACTTGAGACCCATCCCACGGGAGGGAACCAACCCCTGACACTGTTAATCATACTCTGCTGTGCTTGCAGGCAAGAGCCTAGCGTAACTGTTTCCTGAGATGCTCTATCCAGCAGCAGATGGAAACAGATGCAGATACCCACAGGCAAACATCAGGTGGAGCTCGGGAAGTCTTCTGGAAGAATTGGCGATAGGATTGAGCGAGCTGGAGGGGTCAAAAGCATGACAAGAAGACCTACAGAGCCCATGGGGGCTTACAGGACTGAACCACCAAGCAAACAGCATGCATGGGCTGGACCTAGGCCCCTTACACATATGTAGCAGATGCGTGGCTTGGTCTTTATATGGGTCCCCTAACAATTGAAGCTGGGGATAAGTCTGACTTCTCTGTCACCTGCCTTTGGATCTCTTTCCACCAGCTGGGCTGCCTCATCTGGCCTCAGTGGGAGAGGATGCGCTTAGACCTGATGGGGCTTGATATGCCATCTTGGTATGCAAGGTCAGGAGGGGATTCTCTTGTCTAAAGAGAAGGTGTGGAGCAGCGAATGGAGGGAAAGTGGGACTAGATGGAGAGGGGGGAGGGGCATTGCGATCAAGACTTAAAGTGAAAATGAATAAATAAATAATAGATGGTAAATAAATAAACAAATAAATAAATATGGTTTTTCAGTGCTGGGTTATTCTGAGCTTCGCCAGTAAAGTGTGTGCCCTGGAAACATGAATAGCTGAATTCACCCCTAACACCTACATAAAAATGTGGGTTTTATAGCAGACCCATGTAACCCCAGCTCTGAGGAAGCATACTCAAGTGGATCCCCAGGCACACTCACACACACACACACACACACACACACACACACACACACACACACACACCACAATCCATCCATGCAAACATAAACCTTCATGTACATATATATAATCACTGTGTTGTTCAGATTTGTATACATTAACTCATTTTAGCCATACAGCATGCAAAGAAGTAGAAAATTTTTGCATCTTATGTACCACTACAGGACAACCTGGACTGTCCACAGGGTCCTCAAGGCCACATGGCCTGTGGGTCATAAAATGCAGAATGCTGTGTGAGAGGGCTGTCTTCATCTCTCGGATATTGAACCTTAGCTGGGCAGAACAAATGGTTGTGATAACTTGAAAGTCAGGTCCTGGAGCATCTGAGGACTCTGGCTTTAGAAATCTTGAAGGCTGCTAACTAGAGGAATCCATGAAGGTGTTCTCAAGATCATAGGTCTGCCTATATGCACGTTAGGGATCCACGAGCTAGTGGTCTAGCAGAGGCAGCTGAACCCACATGGATTTAAGGAGTCTCGCTGTGGAAACCCCACTGTCAGTTTTTTCTCATCATGTTGACCAAAACCACAGTAAATGCTGCTTCTCTAAAGAAACATTGTCTAAGAACTTGCAGGCAAAATGTGACACTGCTACTGTTTGCTTTGTACGGGGAGAAGAATCAACACAGGTAGTGAATAACTTATCCAAGGCCATAAAGACGGGGGCTAAGTCCAACTTTCATACCAGTGCACTCTAGTTCTTCCCAACTATCATGTATATAGAAAAGACAACCTGCCCTCACTTACTTTGCCCTCATCAATTTTTTTTCTGCAGCAATGACTTCCACCTGATTACTTCTCAGGTGTCAACTCCCTTCTCCTTTATAGTGGAACCTCTCGGAGCATTGCCTGACACATCAGTTTTCTGCAAAAGGACCTGGCAAGCAATACATCAAATTACAAATTTAATCAAATGAAAATATTTCATTTTATAAAGTCTAGATACTTATGTGATGCTAAATACTCCCCTAAAAGCTCACTCATTAAAAATTAAGTTCTGCTCAATTATATAGGCCCTAGGTAATTTCACCTCTATTTCTACAGACTCTAGTATTTGTCTAAAGGAAGCATGAGATAGTATTTGCTCTCAAATCACTACTGATGAAGATGAATATTTAGGCAATATAATTGTTACTAGTAATATAGGTATCATCAAAAGGAATGCTTATCTATGCTTTTTACCTAGGACTTTATGTAGCCTTTCAGGGAGGCTGCTACCCTCTTTCTATCTGCTTAGGCCATACGTCTGATAAGCATGCAGCCTCTCATCCTTCCTCTGTATCTAACCTCAAACCTTCCTCACTCCTACTTCCATCCTAGGCCCACAGTCCTTGAAGTTCCTCCAATTAAGAATGTTGAGGAAAACTTACTGTCTTGCATTATTTAGGTAGGCTCTGGAGCCCTTATGTGATTATATAAGAAGGGGTAAATAAAGACTAGATGCACAAGAGAGGCAATGTAAACATATAGAGAGAGATGAGATTGAAGCATCTAAGAGTCAAAGAAGTCTCAGGCTACAAAGGCAAGGAGGCTCTACCCCTAGAGCCTCCGGAAGTAGCATGGCCATGAAAGTACCGTGACTTCAGCTGAGTGGTACTGAGCATGAGTTCTAACCTTCCAAACAATAAAATAGTATTTTTGTTGCTTTATGACTTTACATTTGGGCTAGTTTGTTGCAGTGGGCGCAGGTTTTCTTTGGAAAGCCTACCATAACTAACTACCCGTCCTTTCATCCGCAGCAAGCTAGTCAGAGTTTCGATCTGAGGGCTTCCTTCCAGTAAGACTCCGATTCATGGAAGCAAACTCACCTGCTATAAAGACCAGCAAACGTCATTCATCTGTGAAGTGATGAAATGCAGAAGCAATCAAAAGATGTGTGATCCAGAAAGCAACAAGAAGGGTACAGAAAGCACCACAGAAAAGTCAGGTAGCATGAAAGTGAACATATTGAAGAACACCTGAAAAAGGCCATGAAGCATATGGTGGGTATTCAATATAATTAACAGTTCAATAAAATTTCCAGAATAAAGGTGAAATGAGACAACAGCAAAGCTGTAAAACACCTAGCAGTGAGTCCCTGGGATTCTGACCTTTCACACACTGATGGTGGAGGGAAAACATGGCAGCTTTTCTGGAAAGCGAGCATAGAGGTACATGCTCCGTATGACCTAACCTCCCGACACACACACACACACACACAAACACACACACACACACACATTTTTGTATATTTCCCAAAGTATTCCTCCCATAGGCCCATTAGTCAAATACAGATTGCTTTGTACGTAGCAGAGAATAGAAACTCCCATCCCATGACCATCACTAGAGGAACAGACATGATTAGATAGTATATATGTGCCTCTGAGTACAAAGAAGTGACCCTGTAACTCATGTGTGTATACAGCATGGTGAATCATAAAACCCTGGGCGATCTCCACAAGGAAGAGGGACAAGGAGATCATTGTGACCATGTCACTTGTGTAATTTAACTTGGCTCACTACGAGTATTGTATCCCAGATTTGTCATACAAAAATGCCTACAAATAGAAAGGTACATGTCAGTACACTAGAATATTAACTGTACAATGGGTAATGAAAAAAATAAATAAATACAGATGCAAAAAATATAGAGGCTTTTTGAAAATAAGTGATATTGGGATGACAATGTGAAATCAATTGAAGTATTTCATACTTCGACCATCTGTATCTGAAGAATAGGTTTATGCAAACATCACAACATGCTCTGTAGAGACTTTGGAAGGAAGAAAACTTCAGTTTGATTGATAGATTCCTTCTCCGTCAGTGTAACCTAAGGGATACTGTAGGAATTCAGAAGTGGGCCATGAAGGAAATGTTTCTCCCTGAAAATTCCCATTCACAACCAACTACGGTATAGCACACTGAAGGCTGCATAGAAGAGCTCTGGTCACCACATGGGAAGTGTTGTTGTTCATGCACTTCCCCTTGTTGTACAGGCTATGTCTACTTCTCAGCTCAGCCTCAGATCTGCTGCAGCAGACACCAGCCTGCCTCTCTGAGTCTCTCACCCACAAAGTCCATGAAAATTATGAAATACCCTTTGTGCTACTTCATCATGGGCTCAGTTTATTGCAGCTACAATGGTCACATGTGATTTTTCCAAAGAAACTATTTGTATTCAGTTACTAACATCAGCCCATGAAAGGAGGTGCCTGGGTTAAGATTATGATATTTTAAAAGATGTGGAAACATCTAGGTGCTTTTCCCTCCTGGTTTTTAAATGTAAAAATCTATCTTTATTAATGTCTAAAATACCCTAGGGAAAAGGCAAATTCCATTTTCATTTCCCAGTTGGTCCATGAGTCACTGATTCATGAACCATAATTAAATATTGCCTGTCTCTCCCCTGTGAGCTTACCCATATTCATCTCTGTTCCTCTCACACTATCACAACCTAAACCTATTTCAGGTCGAGAGGTTTCTTGATGTTGGCCCTCACATCATTCTCCTTCATTGCAAATGGGTCACCAATATCCACCATGGCTACTTCATGGGCTGATGGAAGATTCATCTCAAACTGTGCATGCCACAGAGCAATTTGCAAAGGATGGGTGGCTAAACAGTTGTGATGGTAAGATGGAAGCTTCAAAAATATATGCCTATGTCCTGATCCTCAGAACCTCTCTGTGCGACATGATTTGGGGGAAGGGACCTTTGCAGAGGTTTGCATGGCCTTTAAGCACAAAAGCAGCTGTCCATAACAAGCAAGCATAGAGGGAGACACCCAGGAAAACACCATGAGAAAATCAAGGTAGAGATTGAAATGCAACCACAAACCAAGGAACACCAGAAGCTACAAGAAGCTAGAGGAAGCAAGGAATGGTGTCTCCTCCTTCTGCTTCTGGAAGAGTAGAGCCTTGCTGTCAGCCTAACTGTGGGATTCTCCCCTGCTAAAGCACAAAAGAATGAATTTCCATTGCTGTAAGCTGCAAGTTTGTGATCGTTTGTTATAGCAGCCATAGGAAATGAACATAATATGTAAGCATAGCTCACCATCTGTGTATCTTGTGGAGCTGTATAGCCCTTGACCAACAGGCTACCTAGACGTTCTAGCTTAGATGTTCCTTCCTGAAATCACCTGTCTGACCATTATAATCAATAATCCCCAGGAGATTCCCACTATCCAAGGAAAGGGCCTCCAGTCTGTCATGGTTGATTCAGAATCATATCTCCCTGAATCTCTTTGAGTATCATAATAGATATCTTTAGTCTCAGAACTATGGAGGCTGAAGTAGGAGAATCATGAGTTCCATGATAGTCTAGGCTACAACACTGAGACTTCTAAAAGACAAACCCCCCAAAAAATTGATCTTGAATACCAAGTATTATACATGGTAATTTCATGCCCGAGGTAGAAAAGGTATAAGCTCATGAGAATGAATATTTTAACCAAGTCACAGGTGTGTGGTATATACATGAAGTTGAAAACCATTAACAGGGTAGCCGGGGAGATGACACAGTAGATAAAATGTTTCTTGTGCAAGTGTTAAGGCTGGAGCTTGAATTCCCAGAGTCCATTATATATGAGGTGAGCATGGGAGCCTGTCTATATTTTCTGCACTTCGAAAAGAGTCCTCGAACATACTGGCTAGCTAGACAAGCGCATATCAGTGAGTTAAAAGTACATTAAGAAGTCCTGGCTCACTGAATTACGAATTATACTAATTGTCAAACTGAGGCCTCTACATACAAGGGGGTGAGGGAGAAAGAGAGAGGGATAGGCAGAGAGAGAGAGGCTCAGGCAGGCAAGAAAAATAAAACCATCAATATAGACAGGTCATCTTTGACATTTTTATCCATCACCATCCCCATCATATGCACAACATGCATACTATGCTGAGCAACTGGACTAGATAACCTATATGTATGTTTTCATATAAACTGCCTCCTACCTCGCCCTTTTGATGGGCTGTTCTTATTGCCTCATTTTCAGAGGGAAGCTGAAAAGTATAAATTTGGCATGGTTTGCCTCTCTGATTATGGGTCCCTTGACTCCTACACCCTTCCCTTTCCTTGTTCTACGCTCATGTATCTGAGGCACTCCTATTCATTTTGCAAGACCCAAGTAGTCATCGCATCCTTTGGCAAGGTCCTTTCTGCCACCCTGTCTATCACTTTCTCTCAAATGGAAATCTTGTTCTGAATGCAAAGCCAAGCTGCATGTGTTTATATCCCAGGGTCATGACCTGCTAGTGGCATGACCTAGTTTCTATGAGCCCCCTGTTCCTACAATACAAGCATTATTTCAAATATTCAGTGAAGTGATTCTTGCTATATATTAAGCATGCCTTCTGGCATATAGTACACATGTGAAAGTAGTACCTACTATTATTATTTCTGAATGATCTAAAACTCCAAGTCAGGTAACCTCTTCATTTTGCTCCCTAGATTCCCACGAAAGCTTACAAAAGTAATCAACAGCAAGATGTATGAATTATAGAAGCTTGTGATTTAAAGAAACTCCAGAAAACTAGTCTAACTCACTTTGACCAAGCTCATGTGGTCTTCTTATGACTTATGACAAGCCATACTGTAATTGTAACATGAGAGGAAGCTGGGGAATCCTGTGACTGGGGGAGACAGAACAAGATGAAGCACTTCGTAAACTCCAACCTTTAAACTTCCTTGAGAAAGAGGTTAAAGGCAAGAAACCAGAGCCCCAAGTTTAAGATGAAAACACTGAGTCATGAGGGTTGTGTGATCTTCCAGAGGTCACACAGCAGCAAAAAGGCTCAGTTCTAGTGACCATTTCACCCCCAGTTCACATTAGCAGTTGATAAGCTCAAGACCAGGAAGTTGTTTGGGTCACCAAAACACATGTGTTCTTGTGGGAAATGAACGTGAGGTTGTGAGAACTTTAGTGATGAGGTAATGCAGAGGGTTTTGTGGTGTTCCCACTGAACACTGTCTCGAATGTGTATTTGTTCATTTAATTCCAACAAAAAGCCTTGAAATAAAGCTATGCAGTTAAATATGGAAAGAAGTAGCATGGATTCCTAGTAAACTAGGAGGCTGAAAGAAACAGATCGTGCTTAAGTCCGCACTCTTCTCGCAGTGTGTCATTAGTTAGCAGGATGGGTTATACAAGGTCTCGTCGTTGCATCTTCATCTGTAAGTTGTGGGTCTTATTCATATATGCCATGAGTTCTCTGCAGGATCTTATATGATGTGTGATGAGTACTTAACAGATAATAGACATTCTACTAATCTCTATTATGTTATAACTCAAGCTGCTTGGCGAAACTTTAAGTGTAAATCTCTTCAAAAAACTGAAAATTCTTTCAGAGACTACATTGTGAAGCTTAGTGGTACAGTAGCTATCTAGCATGCTTGAGGTCCTAGATTCTACTCCAGAAAGAAAGGAATGGGTGAGGCTTGGAGTGCTGGAGAAACGATACCTAAAGGAAACACCTACCTTGTACTCACATTATCTGTAACCACCACTCTAGCCACAGCACAGAGGAATATATTTAGAAGAGATTTACTGGTGGTGATGGTGATGGTGGTGGTGGTTGTGGTGGTGGTGATATGTTAGTGTGTGTGTAAACTAGCTTAACCCTTACAACACTAACAAACAATTATTTTTAATTTTTAAATGATAGAAACAATGGATGAAAGCTTTAGGTAGAGAGATAACTTCTCCAAAGTTGTATGGCAAATAAACAGAGGAATATGGACTAGGTAAGATTCCTTTTCAAATGATATTTTAGGAATAAGGATATAACTCAATGGTAGAGTGCTTACCTAGCATGTGTGAGGTTGTGGGCACCACAGGGGAGAAAATGGTGGCAAGGGATTTTAGTCTAAAGTTCAAAAGATGAGCTAAGAGTGCAAAGAAGACAATTTGAGAAAGACAGCTCGTTTGAAGAGCAAAAAACAAGTCAGGGATTGGAGTGATGAGGGAAAAGAGAGAAAGCCAGTGTTGGATGAGTGTAGAGACAAGGACCTAAGATGATCTGGGACTCAGGTCAGTAGACTGTGAGGCACAATACAGAATTTAGATTCTGTTCCAGGCACAATGGGAAGGCTTGAAACACATTAAGCAAAGAAGGGATATGATTCAAACTGCACTTTGCCACTGCAGAGAGAAAGGGGTACAGAAGTCAGAAGGCTAACACAGCAGAAGCCCAGCCAAGAACAGATAGGATGTGACTGCATGCTAAAGAAACTGAGATGCGGATGACGGGACAGTCTGGGGAAAACTCTGATCAGTAAAGCCAGTAGAACACGTGACCAATGCACTGATGTGGTTGGTTAAGAATAAGTCAAAAATAGGGGTTGGGGATTTGGCTCAGTGGTAGAGTGCTTGCCTAGGAAGCGCAAGGTCCTGGGTTCGATCCCCAGCCCCGAAAAAAGAAAGAAAGAATAAGTCAATGAATTTCTGTCTTCTTACTTAGCCTCATTCCTTGGACTCAAAATAGACACAGGAAAGACAAAGGATGCATATGGGGTATTTTTAGGCTATATGCCTTGTAAGACTTTCAGAAACATCCAGATGAAATAGGAAGGATGAACATCTGATAGAGGACTAATATCCAAAGTATACAAAGAACTCAAGAAGTTAAACTCCAGAGAGCCAAATAACCCTATTAAAAAATGGAGCACAGAGCTAAACAAAACATTCTCAGCTGAGGATTATCGAATGGCCAAAAAGCACCTAAAGAAATGTTCAACATCCTTAATCATCAGGGAAACACAAATCAAAACTCCTGAGATTCCACCTCATACCGGTCAGAATGGCTAAGATCAAAAACTCAGGTGACAGCAGATGCTGGCGAGGATGTGGAGAAAGAGAAACACTCCTCCATTGTTGGTGGGATTGCAGACTGGTACAACCACTCTGGTAATCAATCAGTCTGGAGTTTCCTCAGAAAATTGGACATTCCACTACCTAAGGACCCAGCTATACCTCTCATGGGCATATACCCGAATGATGCTCCAACATACAATAAAGACTCATGCTCCTCTATGTTCATAGCAGCCTCATTTGTAATAGCCAGAAGCTGGGAAGAACCCAGATGCCCTTCAACAGAGGAATGGATTCAAAAAAATGTGGTACATCTACACAATGGAATATTACTCAGCTATCAAAAACAATGACTTCATGAAATTCATAGGCAAATGGAATGAACTAGAAAAATCATCCTGAGTGAGGTTACTCAGTCACAGAAAAACACACTTGGTATGCACTCATTGATAAGTGGATATTAGCCAAAAAGCTCAAATTACCCAAGATGCAATCCACAGACCACAGGAAGTTCAAGAAGAAGGATGACCAAAGTGCTCTCACTCCTTCTTAAAAGAGGGAAAAAATATCCATAGGCAGGGATATGGAAGCAAAGTTTAGAGCAGTGACTCAAGGAATGGCCATTCAGAGCCTGCCCCACATGTAGCCCATATATTTACAGCCACCAAAGCTAGAAAAGATTGATGAAGCTAGAAAATGCATGCTGAAAGGGGCCGGATATAGATCTCTCCTGAGAGACACAGCCAGAGCATGTCCAATAAAGAGGTCAGTGCTAGCAGCAAACCACTGAACTGAAAAGAGGACCCCCTTGAGGGGAATTAGAGGAAGTATTGAAAGAGCTGAAGGAGCTTGCAACCCCATAAAAACAACAATGCCAACCAACCAGAGCTTCCAGGGACTAAACCACTACAAAAAGACTATTCATGGACTGACCCAGGGCTCCAACTGCATATGTAGCAGAGAATAGCTTTGTTGGGGCACCAGTGGAAGGGGAAGCCCGTGGTCCTGCCAAGATTGGACCCCCAGTGCAGGGGAATATAGGGGGTCAATAATGGGGATGTATAGGGGGAATACCTGTATGGGGAGGGGGAGGGGAAGGAATGGGGGCTTATGGACAGGAAACCGGGAAGGGGAATAAAGTTTGAAATGTAAGTAAAGAAATATATCTAATAAAAAATTAAAAAAAATAAGAAGGATGGATAAAGCATCTTCATATGAGAAAAGAATTAAAACAATGGATAGAAATGGATCTAATCCCTTCAGCATTGCTTGGAAAATAGGGAAGGAACAGAAATATGACATGGTGAAATGAACAATGCCTGATAGAATATCAGTATTTGCACTATACATAAAAAGAGGAAAATAAGCCAAACCCAAGGAGGGAAATGAGTTTTTCCATGTCTCAGAACCAGAGGACATAGAAATCTAGCATTTAAAGGTCAGGTCAATGGACTTAACTGCAATATTTTCATATGAGAATCTGTGACCCGGATAGAGGAAGTAGTCTGTCTAAGATCACATAACTTGATAACCTCAAACCTTTTTAGCAATGAGAAGTTTCAACCATTAGTGAAGTAGACTGTGGCCCAGGTTAAGGATCTCCTGAATGAAAGGGCATAGAAGTTATATGGTACAGCTGACATTCTAAGAGAGTGTTGTTGAGGTCTAAAGATGAAGCTTATTGGCAGAGCACTTGCCTGGCATGGATGAAGCTCTGGATTTTATCTCCAGCACCATGGGAATCCAAATGGCCCAGAGTGCTTGCTGTGATAAGTGGGCACAAGTGTAGGGCACATCCAGTCCTCCTGCATTCCTTACCCTGAAGTAATGGTGTAGAACAAATAACTCTGGGAATATTTCTAGGATAATCCATATGTTAGGATTCCTGAGTTCCTAGCTATACAGTTATAGAATCCACTGTGTCTCTCATGGTTTGAATACTTTGCATGTCAGAACCCCTAAGAATTATTCATGACTAGAAAACTAAAAGCTACAGATGATGATAGTAGTTTTTTAAAAAGCATATTCAAGTATGCTAATTTGCAAAAAGAACACAAAAGAAGGATATACTCTTACTGATGCACACTTAACTATGCCAAGAAAAAGAGAAAATGGGTTAGCTGGCTGCCATGTGGTTCCCTCTTTCTGAGGGTCCACCATAATTCAAAGATGAAAGATTTTGTGTTTCTAATATTCTACAGAGGAAGATTTTATTCCAGATCCCTAGTGCAGGGAACATAGACTTACCAACTCTCCCAGAATCTGTAGGCCATAGCTTCTGGGTATGCATGTATAGGACAGAGTTCAAAACCTTTCGTAAACATCGCCTTCATAACTTCCCCCAGGAGACCAAATGGTGAAGCAATCTGCCCTCAACACTTTAAAGGAAGCAGAACAAGATAAGGCTATGGGAGAATACTTAGAGCAGACCAGAAAACCCCTTTCAGGGCTGGAGAAGGATCCGTGGTTTTCTTAAATTATTCTGTTACATTTTCTCAGACATCCATGCTTGATTTTCCTTTCCCTTCCCTCTGCTTTCTTCCATAAGCAGTCCCAGCCACTTGTTCTTTCTATTCCAAGGTGCTATTCTGTGAGTGCCATGGTTTCCGATATGTGTCAGATGATCCGTTATCCCTCTGAAGGAAGGACATACAAGTAGATGAAGTGTATGAAGGCATGCAAAAACCAAAGAAAGTCACACTACGGGTAGTCACTCTGGGTTCTTTAACAAGTAACAGTGTAGGGTGCAGAGCATAAGGACCTTCAAGAACAGTGTGTTTCTTGAACTGGGAGAACAAGATGAGGAAAATCAAGTGGCCCAGGGGCCTGGCAGAGGTAAGGTACTGAAAAACTGAGCTCACTATCTCTATAGCTGTGTGGTCCCTGCCACAATGTCCTGGAGACAGAGCAGATATAGACAAGGGCTGACGTGCAGAACAGACTTAAAAGCATAACCATAAGAGCTCACCAGAAACAAGGGCACATGCTGATAAGAAAATCATTACGATATCAACTAAGCAACCCAAGTTAGTAAGAACCGATGAAGCTTGGGCTACTGGGTAGGGAGGAAAATGTGAATATTTAGGAAGCCAAGATCAAAGTAGATAACAGCTAGATGAAGGTCTCAGAAATGGAACCGCTAAGCAAGCACATCAGCCAGAATAGGACTAGAGGGTTGGACACCTGAGGCGGAGCCAAGAAGGTCAACCTTAACATGGACAAAGAAGTATCAACAAGAAAAAATGAGTAACAAATAGGGGAGGTGCTTAGTTGAGATCGAACGTTCTAACGTATGATGAAGAAGGGGCAAAAACCAGCTAGAAAGTTCAGAGATGCTCACTGCATGGCAGGTATCTCAGCGCAGATGGTATAGTTACATAGGAAAGAATAAAACAAAAGCCTGAAACGAGCTAGAAAGAAGGCAGCCAGACACTGAATTGTCCACTCTGACTGGAGCTGTGCAGTGTGAAGGTCCTGGTGAGCAGTCTGAGGGAAGTGAGAGGATTGTTTTAGTACAAAGTGTGATCAATCCAGAGAGAGGCAGAAACTGAAGACAGAAGAAATAGAGGTGCACCAAAGACATGAATACCTGAAACTTCTGTTTAGAAATTTAATCTTTTTTTTCTACAAAGAGGACAACAGACAAAGGCCTGTTTTATTTTAATCACATGTGATCCATGTGAGGCCACAGTCATGCCACTATGTACTGGCATGAGGGAAGCTTTATTTCTTGGTCTCTCCCACCTTGAAGAGCCTTGATCTCTTCCTTCTTGACCTGGTGGTGCTCCTCCTGGCCCTTTCGTGCTTCCTTGGTGTTAGACCTGTGAGCCTCAGCCTGGTCACCAGTAGCTTCTTGCGGGCGTTGTCTGCCGTCACTTTGTGGCTGTGCTCCATGAGCATCCACTTGTTTTTGAATACATTCCCTTTGACTTTCAGGTACAGGCTGTGACAGACATGGCAGTCAATCTTCTTAGATTCCCGGTATCTCTTGAGAAGCCAGTGCAGGATCCTCATCCTTCTCATCCAGGTCACCTTCTCAGACATCTGAGCATTAGCAGTGCCCTTCCTCTTTCCTATGCTCATATGCCTGACCTTCCATCGGGCCAAGGTATTTTTTCAGCAGTGAGTCGGGGAAGGGACAGTCACAGGCTACTGGATGATCTTAAAACTAAGATTTACATGACTTTAACAAAATTACATCACACATCTCTTTGTAAAATGTACAAATGTCACCCTTGGAGTATTATTACCAAGCAATCCAAAAATCTATCCAGATTGGATAAACAAAATTTGTATAATCCCAAGAGGGAATTCTTATACCTGCCATGAAGTAGATGAATTGGGAAAGTTTTAGGCAAAGTGAAATAAGAAACAAAAAGAAGGAGGAGGGATAAATACCTAGGATAGACAGTGGCAGAAACTAGAATATAGTCTTCCCGTATTGATTTAAGTTTTTATTTCTGCAATCTTCATTAAGTTCCATCAACCACAGTCTTAAAGTACTAAATTGAAAATTATAGAAATAATTAATGCATAGTGTTTAAATAGGTTTTATTATACTGTTATAATTATCCTATTTCATTGTTGGTTATTAAAATCTTGCTTACCTAATGTATTAATTAAACTTATCATAGCTATCTTCTTATGAGAGGAAAAAGTAGCAGGATTTGGTACTCAACCTTTGAGGTTTCAGGCATCCGTTGTATACCGTAGAATATGTTCCCTTACAATAAGAAAAAATGACTGTCAGGAGCACCAAGGGAGACAGAGGGAGCATTTACTTGACATGAAATTCCTCTTAGAGGTAATGGTCAGGGAAATGGCTTCAAATACTAAAGGTAGTCACTAACACTGAATAAGCCTAATGCATACAGAGATAAGCTTTGTACTATCTATATTTGATCACACACAAAAAATAGTAATTTAAAAGCAAATCTGATTAAGATCTTAGGCTGAATGTCAAAAGCTAGGAAAAACACGAACTAGAGTAGTGTCTTCATCAACACAATTAGAGATAGAATCATTTCACATTTTTTCTTTCTTTATTGGATATTTTTAATTTACATTTCAAATGTCATTTCCTAACACGAACTAGAGTAGTGTCTTCATCAACACAATTAGAGATAGAATCATTTCACATTTTTTCTTTCTTTATTGGATATTTTTAATTTACATTTCAAATGTCATTTCCTTTCCTGGTTTTCAGTCCATGAGCCCCCTATCCCATCCCTCCTCCCCCTTCTTCTATAAGAATGCTCCCCCTCCCCAACCACACCACTTCCAGCCTCCCCTCCCTCACATTTCCCTACACTGGGGGGTCTAGCCTTGGCAGGACCAAGGGCCTCTCCTCTAATTGGTGCCCAACAAGGCCATCCTCTGCTACTTATGCAGCTGGAGCCATCCATGGGTCTGTCCATGTGTACTCTTTGGGTAGTGGTTTAGTTCCTGGGAGCTCTGGTTGGTTACTATTGTTGTTCTTATGGGGTGCAACCTCTTCAGCTTCTTCAGTCCTTTTTCTAACTCCTCCAAAGGGAACCTCATTCTCAGTTCAATGGTTTGCTGCTAGCATTCACCTCTGTATTTGTCACACTCTGGCTAAGTCTCTCAGGAAACAGCTATATCAGGCTCCTGTCAGCATGCATTTCTTGGCTTCATCAATATTGTCTAGTTTTGGTGGCTGTATCTATATGGACTGGATCCCCAGGTAGGGCAGGCTCTGAATGGCCATTCCTCAGCCTCTGCTCCTATCTTTGTCTCCGTATCTCCTCCTATGAATATTTTTGTGTCCCCCCCCCTTTTAAGAAGGACTGAAGCATCTCCATGCTGGTAGTTCTTCTCCTTGAGCTTCATATGGTCGGTGGATTGTATCATAGGTAATTCGAACTTTTGGGCTAATATCCACTTATCAGTAAGTGCATACCATGTGTGTGGGGGGGGTTGTGATTGGGTTACCTCACTCAGGATATTTTCTAGTTCCATCCATTTGCCTATGAATTTAAATTTCCCAGTGAAGCAGCTGGAGTGGGGAGGATTGGTAAAAATTGCTATAGTGTATAAACTTCATTATAAAATTTTAATTTTAACTTTAAAAAGGAACATTTCAGATCATTGAATTTTACATCTATTGTTCCCTTGGTGTCTTAGTAAGGGTTTCTATTCCTACACAAACATCATGGCCAAGAAGCAAGTTGGTGAGGAAAGGGTTTATTCAGCTTACACATTCACATTGCTGATCATAACCTAAGGAAGTCAGGATCGGAACTCACACAGAACATAAAGCAGGAGTTGAACGAGAGGCCATGGAGAGATGTTATTTACTGGTTTGCTTCCCCTGGCTTGCTCAGCTTGCTCTCTTATAGAACCCAAGACTACCAGCCCCAGGATGGCACCACCCACAATGGGCTGGGTCCTCTCCCGCTTGATCACTAGTCGAGAAAATGCATTATAGCTGGGTCTCATAGAGACATTTCCTCAACTGAGGCTTCTTTCTTTGTAATAACTTCAGCTTGTGTCAAGTTGACACACAAAGCCAGTCAGTCACTTGGAAACAATGGGCTTGTGGAAGTTCAGTGTCCTAAGGATATAAGAACTTCACAATGCAAGAATATCTATAATCTAACCACTGGTGAGGTCCATAAACCTAATGGTCTTATACAGGTTTACAGTATTCTCTCTGATTTAAGGTTAGACTTCTTCTGTAATAATGAGGTGGAGAGAGATGTGCTCTTTTTATTTTTTTGTATTTGTTTCTTGTTTTTATTTGTTTGTTTGCTTGCTTGCTTGTTCTGAAACAAGGTTTCTCTGTATAGCTCTGGGTAGCCTAGAACTCACTCTATAGAACAGACTGGGCTCCATCTCAGAGATCTGCTGGCCTCTTCCACTTAAGTGCTGGGATAAAAGGTGTTCAGCACCACTGCCTGATAAGAAAGATGCTCTGTCATGGGCCAAAATCAATCTGAAGATTTTTAATAACCACAAATAAATATTCAATGTTTGAACTTAGAAAGGGGAAGATAGAAGCTAGTGAAAAGGAAAAAATAGTCATGTCGAAATGGTCTGGGTACTAGATCGCTTCAAGGCAAGCCAGAATCAAGACAAGCCAGCAAAGTAAGGTAACTACTACAAGGGTTAATACTACCTGAGACCAAGATCCTCCAGGCCTATGTTTGCTAAGTATCTCTAGAATAGTGCTCTCAATTCTGCACCGCAGAAGTCATCAGAGTCATCACTCTACTAAGCTTGAACTAAGGGCATCTAAGGACACAGTGCTGAATGTCCTGGGAGGCAGCTGTTTTAGCTAAATAAGGGATTTGCTCCCCATCAACATGTAGCATGAGGTATCACAATACTTTCCACCTTTTCCACCCTTATTACAAAGCACAGAGGAGGAGTATTCATACATCAAAGGAAAGAGAAATAGAGTAGAACTTCTCATAAAATTGTCTGGCCTTTCAAAACCATGGAAATTTGCATTCCAGGTTGGTTGAGATTGAAGTAGCAGTCAGTAGTCTGTGTGCCATAATCACACTACATTGTGTAGAAGTGTGAAGGAAAGCAGCTCAGAGAAAAATCGCAGACAATAGACAGCAGCGCTGATTTTTCCTAACACTTTGTCCTGAATGAGTAGTTCAATCACTCTGAGCCTCACTCTTACCTGAAAAACAGAATTATTTGCACTTACCTCATGGAGTTAATATAGGGTAATAGATTTTCTTTGAAACAATTACAACTACCATTTCTCATTCATTTGCCATGAATCCTGCACACTCACGTCTGCTGTATGACTTTGTTTAAAATGTGAAGTAGTTCGGGCACAATTGGTGTATTGGGAAACAATTTGAACACAATATAAATTTCATATTTGTTTATGTCATATGTCATCTGTTCCAAACACAAGATGTACCTGGTCACAGTAAGATATGTAACATCACAGAGAACACTCCTCAAATATCCCCTAGCTCCTTCATCTAGAAACAGTGGTATGTGTCTGTGGGGAGACTGTATTATGTGTCACACCCATGCACTTCTGGTGAATCAATTTCCTGTCTGATCTTAAGCAACTCTTCTGTGACATGTACAATAACTGACAAGGTTATATGACCTCTACATACATAAGTCGGTATTATGCATAAATGCCATGGGGAAGCTCATTAATATGAATTCATAATCATGACCCAAATAAAATAATAACAAAGTAACATGTTTTAGTGGTTACATATCTCAGACCCTTTAGTAAGTAGAACTGTTACTACTTCATTAGGACTTTCCTTTTGTCATAGATGACACTCAATACAGATGCTAGGGCTTGGTGGAGTTTTTGACAAATTTCCTTTTTTAACGTGGTGGGGCTGTGTGTGTGTCTGTCTGTCTGTCTGTCTGTCTGTCTGTGTATATCTGTGTATGTCTGTGTGTCTGTGTTGTGTGCATTTGAAAGGAGTGCCTGCAGAAGCCAGAAGAGGATGTTGGATCCTCAGGAGTTAGAATTATAGACAGTTGTGAGATGCCCAGTGTGAAGGCTGAGGATCAAACTCCAGTTCTCTGCAAGAGCAGTATGTTCTCTTAACTGCCAAGCTACCCCTCCAATCCCTCAATGATTTTTGTCCAACCTCATTCTCCCATAAGCCCTAAGGCTTTATTGTGGGATCGTGCACAGCACAGTGAATTTTATGTTGTGCTTTACCGGAGTTGGCTACAGTAAGCAATTTATAGGCTTTCCATTTTCCTGAACCTCAGTGAGATGAATGCATTATTTTCCTCACAGTCTATGTACTCAGAAAGTGACAGCTGCTGCTATTACTAGTGATGACAATTAAATAAATGCAGGATTATAAAAGGAGTCCTTGTCTGCTACTATGACACTTTTCCTTATGGGTATCAAAGCAGTCAATTATCACTGATGATCTTTGGAAGGAAGTATGGTCCCATCAGCTTGTCTCAGTCTGTAATTCTGGAGCACTGTGGGTTCATCAGAAGCCTCACTGCACCAGTACTCTGCTGGTTCTGCCAGTCAGGTCTAGCTGGCCTTTCCCTCGTGATGAGTTTTTGGGAGGTACCTGTTAATCCTCCTTTCTATGACTCATGACCTTCATTACAAGGTAATTGATGTAGGAGAGAGGAAATTTTATTATAGGTCAGCCAAATACCTTCCATGATATCTGCATGCTTACTTCTGAAATCTCAAAACAAGTCGCTAACAAGTTTTTGCAATTCTTCTCTGGATTCCCTTTCCAGTCTCCATAGTCTTTAGGTCTACAGATCTTTTCTATGGGGAAGTATTTGGAAAGTGAGAGCTTTCTTGAGATGAGAAACTAAGCAGTTTAAGGTTCATCTACAGATGCTCCACTATACTTAGTTCATTCAGTGCTAGGGAGCAGTAATTTGTACACACTAGGCAAGCATAATACCAACCTTACAATGTGAGCATCTCCTACAAAGGATTTTTCATTATCAATGATGACACTGTTTAATTTCAGCACGGTCAAGAAATGAACAGTGACCAGACAATGCCAGTCCCTTCAAGGCAATAGCTTAAGTTTTAATCTGGGCAAATCAAATGTCCAGACAGTGCCAAGTGTATGGATGTATCCTAAGCCAAGCTTTAAGAAACAATCCATGATTCAGTGGTAAAGTGTTTGCCTGGTGTGCAAGAGGTCCTGGCTTCCATTGCCAGGATTGCATGAAGACAAACTAACAAAATTTAAAACTATGACTACATGGCATGCAAAAAAACCAACTTTCTTGCTTCTAAGTTCAACGGGCGTTGGAAAGAAGAATTATCATTGTCAGTTCCAGCTCCGATCACCACTTGAGATTGTACCCAGCCTCCATCCGAGAAATTTCTTACTGCAGCAAGAGACAGTCAAAAAAGAAAGTCAAAACTAGAGGCATATGCACAACAAGTGATGCTGGGCTTCTCATCCCTAATGTTACAACTACATCATCTCCTCCAAGGGTGGGGGAGCAGTGAGAAAGGTGTGGTAAAAAGAATGTAAGAACCACAGTATGAGAGTACATGATCCACAAAGTAATGAGAGATCTTCTGGACGTGACGTAGCCACTGTAATCATTAATTCACTGCAGCTGAAGTTATTTGCAAAAGACACACACAAAATTGAGTTTGTCAGCATCTCATCATGTTTAAGGAAGGGGCCCATGAGGTCCTATCCCACCCTGAGGAACTATTGGCAATTAATACTTGTTGCAGGAAATCGATGTCATTTTCTTCAGTGGTATAACCACTAATGAGTTGGCCTTCCTTCAGTAAGTAACCTCTTATCCATTCCCTGGCAAGAAAGTCTAATTAAACTCAGTAGTCCACACAAAAACCTGGCATGAAATGATGGATTCCAGCAGAACCTGGGTAAGAAATGAGAATGAGATGTGACAATGGATAAAAATTCCTTATATAAATATATTAATGTGTCAAATAAAAAATTTTTGAAAGAGTTATGATTGTCAGCCTCCTTATAAAGTATATAAAGATAATCACAAAAACACACAGACCAAAAACCTGGCCCCTTTATATGGATATTCTCCTGAAGCTCATGAATACAATTTAAAACTTTCACAAATAGTATTCTAAAATAGTATTGAATAAACTTTGTGTGTTTCACTAAGTGCCCACTGCCCCTCTCTTCCATACATAATAACCTGGAAAAGCAAGTTATGGTTCATCTTGATATTCTTTCAGCAAACATGAGTCTTCTGGGGCAAAGACACAGCGTAATTTCTGAACTCTCAATGGGGGCCATAATGGTTTCAGGCACTCGGGAGTTTATAGTACAATACTCAAAGCTGTCACTTTAACCTGAGTTCAGCAGCTAGCACAGAAGACAATTTCAACAAATACTATACAGAATGAATAAATGTATGAAACTCATATCTGCTGCCCTGGAATTTCCCTGAGTCTACAGTACCCATTCATGAGGGATTCAGAGGGTGTTCCGTGAGCCCTCGACTTATCTACCATCTACCTCTATTTCATTCCCACTGGTTCACCTGTGGCCTTTCCAACCCAGTTGTGCCAACTCAAATAAACCTAATCACATAGAACTCAGCTCTCCCTGCCTTTGAACTCACCAACCTGAGGGCAAGGCCCATCTGATTTAAAGTTCCACCCAAGAAGCCACCTCCTCTCTGACAACTTCCCTCCCAACCAATGCAAGCCAAGCACACGCCCCTGTGTCACCCCAAAGCACCTGGAATATGTCAGCTGTTAAACATGACTCATGCTACCACTGGTGAATC
Source organism: Rattus rattus (assembly GCF_011064425.1). NCBI lineage: Eukaryota > Metazoa > Chordata > Mammalia > Rodentia > Muridae > Rattus > Rattus rattus. Next base: position 236,757,418 of record NC_046154.1, on the reverse strand, counting down.
CCTGCTGTCTTTGCAAGTAGGCTGTGAGATCTCTGAGGAGAAGCACCATGCAACACTCACCTTTGCATCATTGAGTGTCTGATAGGAAGCTTCAACTGCAAGGAATAGAATGTGCAACTCAAGGCTTGTGTAACTGAGATGTTCATTATCTCCTAAGAGGGCTCACTGTATACTGACCACAGGACTGCTTAATTCAACACCTCAACCTACTTCCCATTTCCATTGTTTCACTCCACCCTCCCTTACTTCTTTTCCTGGGATTACAACACAGCAAAACACATGTAGACCCAACGTGAGCAAAGGAGACATGTGGAAAATGGGGAGGTGCTTTCTCCAGTGTTTCTCTTTCTCACTGAAGAATACTCTTCCAGATGTTCAAATTGGTTTTCTCCTCATACTGACCAGAAGTGTATCCAGTGTCCAGACAGAAAATGTCCATTGGCAAGGAGAATGAAATTCTCCTGACACCTGAAACTAACTAATTCTTTCCCTTTCACTGACAGACCAGGCTTCAGAACAGGATGAATGTAATCTGGGTCCTTATTGTGAAAGGAGAAGAGTATCCCTAAGTAAAGTTACAAGAATGATCCTAAAGATAAACTGTCTTGAACTTGAAAGCAGGTCCGCTAGTCATTAGCTGAGTGGACTTTGTAGTATGCAGTTCAATCTCAACTCTCTTCACCTGTTAAACTGTCTGTTTCATAGGGTTGTGACTGATATAATAAGATAGAGCTTAATTCTCACCAGCAAAAGAATTTATACAATAAGATGTTTACTGAATGTTAAATCGAATATAACCTTTTCATTACATCCAAACTGGTAGTCTTCAAATTACACCCCATAACTCTTAACACTGCTCATGCCATTATAAGATTCCCTCAACTAGACAGTGTCTTTCAGTCTAGAAAAGGCCTATGGGTCCACAGTGGCATGAATGCATACAGGAAGAAAAACAAAGAGAAAGATAACAAGCGACAGCTTTGACAAGCTGTTCCTTTGGAAGGTGCTTAATCATAGACAAGTCAACTGGAGTGACAGATGTAAATGACATGCTTGAGGACAAGTAAATATACCTTGGCCTTCTGATATCTAAATCTGGCTTTGGAAGGAGAAATAGTGCTCAAGAGTTTTTTAAAAAATGGGAAAGTGAAGGTCATCAAACAATACAAAGGTCTCTCAGCTCTTGCCCACAAACAAGGTTAATGGGAGGAGAGGTTGCCCTCTATACAGAGAAGAAAAGCAACCCTGCCCCCATATATTCTGACCTGAAAGACCAGGTCACATGTATCTGCTTTCCCTTTGATAAAGAGGACTGGTTTTGGCAACATGACCCTGTGCCCTCTGCACACTCTACTAAAGTCCTTAGAAATGGAGGTGCTGCGTTACCACCTTTAGCAATCACTGTTGCATCCTTGAAGCAGTAGCTCCTTGGTACCTAAGAAGTAGAGAGAATGTGGGTTCCAGAGAAACCATCCCGCTTCTCTCTCAAATAGCTTCCACAAAAAGAACCTGAGTTGAAGAAAACCTCACCCCATCACCATAGCTACTGCAGAGTGACTTGCATCTGCCAACCTGACTCAAATTTTACCTCTGTGATCTTACACAAGTTATGAAACAAATTAGACCATCAGCAACAGTGGGGAACTTAACATAAGTTATTCTCAAAGTTTTGTCTTTTAACTATCCTTATAACTCTCCAAATCACCATCAAAAGGGTAACTGGCACAGTGATAGTCCAATAGAGTCTCAGCCTACTGAGATCATCCTATATTGTGTAAATCTGAAGTGACTTCTCAAATAGAACACTGACTATATGTTAGCGAACTACTTCTTGATGTTCATTAGACTCTCAGACCATGAAACTCTAACAATCTTTAAAGTTATCTTTGAAGCCACATATTGTTATTTTTGCACGCCATTTACTACCACCAGGGGTGTACCTTCCAGTCATTTTATTCATATTTTAAAATATTAATTGCTTTTCCTGTCATGCTTCCTTTGGGGCCATGCAGTAGAAAAAGAAAGAAGTTTTCCCACCAGCATACAAGGTCATGCTTGCCCCATCCTTGGGCCTGTGAAATGTGAGCAGAGCACTCTGCCCCATCCAAGAAGGAACAAGAAATAGCATGTGGTTTTGCCAAATCTCTTTTCCTTGCAACATGGAACGCCAGAGGCCGTGATGTCCTTCTGAGAGAACACAAGAAGATCAATAGCCAGTTGCACCCAGCAAAGACCATGAGTGACAAACAAATGTCAGTCTTCTAAGCCACCAAGATAAGGATGTGACTTGTTATATGGTCATGTATCTTGACTACACAACCCCATGAAATGTAGATGGTGATGATCACCTCTTTAGCAGATGAGAGCATTGCCTCTGAGATATCCTGGAAGCTACCATGAAAAGGGAGACAGACAGCAAAGTCCATAGCATGTCCCATTTGTTCTTAAACCCTGTCCAGATGGTATTACATACTTTCCAGAGTGGGTCCTTGATAGGACATCTGATAATTCTGATTTTCATTACTTTCATTTATTTTCTCTCATTACTACATTCATTCAAACCTCCCTATAAGAAAGAATTATGTCAACTACTTCTTGCTTCATCCTTAGATCTTAGTGCACATTAGAAAGTATATTTCTTTCATAAGAAAGCGGATTAGAAAACATATTCATTCTTGATGAATCAATAAACAAAGGAGTGAATGAACTTATGATTGAACTTATGAATGAACTCTGTGTGTGTGTGTGTGTGTGTGTGTGAGAGAGAGAGAGAGAGAGAGAGAGAGAGAGAGAGAGAGAGAGAGTTGACTTGAGTTCCAGACTTAGTTTGTCACCAGAACTTCAGCAGGTAGATAGCCCAAAATTATCTCCATTCCTATAGCCTAGCACTTGATTTACTGTTGCTGTGTGGGTTGGAAGGGATTTTAAAAGTAAGCAAGGCACAAAAGCATAAACACACACACCCAAATAAACAGACGTGACACCTTCCTGCTTTAAAAGGTGGAGAACAACTGATGTTATCTGACTCGGTGTTTCTCCAACTTGTATAGTCACAAAAATCACCCTCTGGGTACTTGTTAAAGATACAGGTCCTAACACTCCTTCATTGTTGGTGGGATTGCAAGCTGGTACAACCACCCAGGAAATCAATCTGGTGGTTGCTCAGAAAGTTGAACATTGTACTACCTGAGGACCCAGCTTTACCATTCCTGGGCATATACATAAAAGATGCTCTAAAATATAACAAGGACACATGCTCCACTATGTTCATAGCACCCTTATTTATAATAGCCAGAAGCTGGAAAGAACCCAGAAGTTCTTCAACAGAGGAATGGATTCAGAAAATGTGGTACATCTACACAATGGTGTACTGCTCAGCTATTAAAAACAATAACTTCTCCAGGGACTAGGCCACTACCCAAAGACTATACATGAACTGACCCTGGGCTCCAACCTCATAGGTAGCAATGAATAAATAGTCTAGTAAGAGCACCAGTGGAAGGGGAAGCCCTTGGTCCTGCCAAGACTGAACCCCCAGTGAACATGATTGTTGGGGGAGGTGGTAATGTGGGAGGGGGGGGAACACCCATAGAAGGGGAGGGGAGGGTCAGGGGATGTTGGCCCGAAACAGGAAAAAGGAATAACAATAAAATGTAAATAAGAAATACTCAAGTTAATAAAGATAAAAAAAAAAAAAAAAAGATACAGGTCCTGCACCCCAACTTCAACCTACTTACTAGGAATCTTTTAAGGAGAGGCCTGGGAATCTCTTTTATATAATGTGTTCAGATGGTGTTATCATTAGACACATTTAGGAAATTGCTAGTATATTAGAGAGAGATTAAGCTCCGAATAATAAAAACTGTAAAATGAGACATAAGGGCATTTCGTCCTGATAGGGTATTGGGCTCCACGTTGCCCAGTGCCTTCAGCCACCATGTCCTTACTTAAAGATTAATTCTGCAGTACTTGTCATTAAAAATAATGACGGAAATGGTCTTTGCCAGTCCAAGGCTGAGAGATAATTCATAAAAATCAGGTTTCCAAGATGGAAGTCTGAACATTCCTGGCTTGGGATGTGAAGATTTCATGGGATCTGAGTCCTATTCAGAGTTCCCAGGACAGCCACATGACTCACCTGCTGAAAGAAAAGCACGTTGGCCCAAATTAGTCACACAGCCACATGTATCTGCTGGAGACACTGAGAAAGGAAGTGTTCATGTATCCATCACACAAATATAGCATGGAGGGGTAGCTACTATGCCCAGTATTTCCATGAAGCACAACAATAATCTGAGGACCAGTGAAGGTAAGCAGTTCACCCAGGATCACAAAACCAATTAACATTCCCCAACATACACTGTAATTTATTTACTTTCACTCTCTTAAAAAGAAGAAATTGTGCTTAAAGAATTAAGAAATGTACCTTAAAAGGGACTTGGTGTTGATGGCTCGCACAGGGTTGGTGGGATGTCCCCAGTGGGGCAACAGAACTGGGTATTAGCATTTCCAGCTAAAGCTTCAGGTTTCCTAGACATAGGTGTGAACCAAGAAAATCGACTGCTGCAAGGTGGTGATGGGGCAATGTCTGCATGAAAGAAAGGTGGCAACTTCAAGCAGGATGAGTTCTCAGCTCTGAGACGTTTGGTGTATCACCTCCACATCCCTATTAAATAAGACCATCAGATACCTGTCAGTGGCTTTATCCTCTCATGGTGATTTCTGTTCACTCAGACCAAACTGCCCCAAACAGCTCACCATGAAGGCCAATTCTTCCAGAAGATCCCTAGAACTGTTCCACCCATGCTTCATCAGCTGAAAGCACACTGGCTCCCCTGCTCAGTGTTTCTGATGCCATTTGCTGTCAGCATTCTTCAATGGCCACAGCTAACTCTTAGCCATTCAACAAACTCTAGTGCCTCCCTTGTGCCTGACACCACTGCATATTGGTAATGCAAGGAGAATAAAACACAGGCTGAGATTAAAGTCATTCCTACCTAGTGCTGGTAGATGGGGCATACAGGCAGAACAACTGTAAAAAGTTCCTACTCTACTGCACTAAAGGGTCTAGCAGACCTGAAGACAAGGCTGAGCTCCATTACTTATTGCACAATTGTGGGTAACACCCAATTCCACTGCATTCGTTCCCTCATTGATAAAGTAAGGATGATGACCCTGTTCTTGGGGGCCGTTGGTGATGATTAGCAGGGCCATTCATGGGCAAGAAGGAGCACATAGTGACATGTGGAATAGGGCAGCTAATCATCCCAGAAGTGCTGTGTAAACCAGTGCACGAGGCACATGAGAGGATAAGCAAAGGGAAATGTATCTGTGCCTTGAAGATCATCAGAGAAAAGGAATGAGGCTTAAAGAATCAAAACCAATGACCAACCTGTAAGGACATCCTCTTCAGGAACAGCATGACCACAAGTAAAAAAACACAGGCCATTTCCATGGCTACCAGTATTCTATGTGACTGGAACAAAAAGTGCAAGGCAAACAACACTGGGAAAGAACACAGTGCTAAAGAGGGTTCAGTAGTACCACACTGGCTGTGAACCCAGAAGTCTACCTACAGAGGGCAAATGAATATTTAAAGGTGATTTTTCTCACATAACAGGAAGTATGAAGGTAAGTCATACCTGCTTGGCCTCGGCAACAGCACCTTATCACTCCTCTAAATCAGTGTTTTGTAACTTCCGTGCTCTTGGCTTCACGGTCACAGAATAGCTGCTATGGCTCTGAGTACCACATTTTCTTATAACTGTGTCACAGGCAGGAAATAAACAGATGAATGAAAGGGTAAAGAAGTTTTTCTGTATGGCGTTTTACCAAGGAGAGGTATCTTTGCTGTTCCCAGAAGTTTGCAAGCAGTTTACTGGCTAGAAGTGAGTCATCTGCTCAATCCTAGTCTACACTAGTGACTATATTAACCAACTCACTTAAAATTTGTCTTTATTTTTCTTCTTTTTCCTTAACTATTATTGTTATATATACATATGACTGTTGAGTCCATTTACTGCTACTTCTGTGCAATGTTTTTAGAGCAGAGCAGTTGATACAGGGTCACCATTAAGACATTCATTCCTGGGTAAGACTGAGTCAACTTCTCTCAGCAACCATTAATTGCCTGAAACTTTTCATCTAGAAGGCCTTCTTAGACTTTTTCCTCATTGACACTATCATATCAACTGGTACTGTCATTGTGGGGGGCTTTGTAGGCAACCTTATTGTTGAGATTTTATGGATGTATCTTCCTTGCCATGTATAGAAGACATCGTCTTACAATGAGCATCGGGGTTCACTAGCTTTTGAATCTTTTTGCTGCCTGTTCTTCAATGTTTACTAAGAAGTAGGTGTAATGGTTGTATTGTAGGTGTGTAAGTTTGTGTGAGTCACCCTATGGTCAGTTATTTTCTGTACCTATTTAGTGTTGACAATGGTGCCAAGAACAAACGATAAGTACCTTTGGGGAAACTGTATATCTGCACACAGAAGAATGAAACTGATTCCTGTGCCATGCCACTTACAAAAGTCAAAATGCATTAAAGATGCTATTGTACTACTTAATGCTACAGAACTAATAGAAGAAGGCACAGAGGTCAAGCCCCAAGGCAACTACCTAGACAATGACCTTGAAAGCACAGTTTAGCTTATAAAGTGAGCCAAGGCTAGAGAGATGGATCAGAATTTAAGAGCACTGGCAACATACTCCCTTTAGAGAATGAGAAAATGAATTGAGAGAAATTTTCTCAAAAGATAAACAAATCTCCAATAAGTATCTATACAGGTGCTCAGTTCTACCAGTCCTTGGGACTTGAGTATAAAATGTTTCCCAGATCCTGGAAAAGGTTATAGAGCTTGCAGGTAGAGAAACATCCCCAGGGAACTGGGTTTGGAGCAGAGAGAAGGTCCAATAAAATGTAACCAGGCTAGCATCTAATTTCTCTCTTGCTTCCTGGCCTACCAAGACAGGAGCAAGCAACTTCACACTACTTGTAGTGGTTTAAATGAGAATGGCCTCCATAGGCTCATGTTTTTGAATGCTTGGATGCTTGGTCCTCAGTCAAAGTTAGTATTTGGGAAGGTTTAGGAGGTGTAGCCTTGTAGAAGGATGTGTGTCACTGGGGTTTGAGGTTTCAAAGGTCCTGCCTATTCCCAGTCAGTCTCTGTCTCTAAGTATCTTTTATTCTCAATCTCTTCCTTATCTATCTATCTATCTACCTATCTTGTTTATAGATCCAAGCTTCAGCCTGTCTGCCTGTTGTCCTGCTCCTCATGGACTGACCCTCTAAAATATTAAGTAAGCTTCCAATTAGATGTTCTAGTTTATAAGTTTCCTTGGTTGTGGAAACTCTTAATAGCAATAAAAAGTAAGTAAGACACTCCTGCATCCATGACTACTCCACTATGATGGACTACACCTTCAAACAGTGAACCAAAATAAATCCTTCCTTCATTAAGTTGCTTCTTCTAGGGTATTGAAATGAGAAAATTAGCAAATATATTAATAATTAGTAAATATAAATCATAATTACAGTACAACATAATCTCTCATTTGGGAAATGGATTTACTCAGTAAGATGAAAGATAAGTCTTGATAAAATGTAAAGGAAGGAAAACTCTTGGATATTTCAGGGGAGACTGAAATTGATACAGTCTTCATGAAAAAGCATTATGGAGAATCCTCAAAATAAAAAATTGAGGGCTTTGTAGTTAAGATCACTTGCTACTCTTACAGAAGACCAAAGTTTGGTCTCCAGTATTTACATGGAGTGGCTGACAATCATCTGTAATTGTAACACCATGAGACCTGATGTTCTCTTAGCCTCCATGAGCACTTGAACATAAAGACACAAACATAGGAGAAGCCGTGGCAGGACAATGGAGGCTGACATAAAGATCTCGCTCTGTGTATTTACAGGTTGTTATAATAATGTTATGTTCTTAAGGGATGGATGGTATCAGGCTTTGTATGTTTAAGTGGGCAATTATATCTTATCAATTGGATCTAAGATTATTTTGTTGTGTGTCCTTTTATGTGACTATTTGAGTGTAGCAAAGTGTGTGGTGGCAGGAGACACTGGGCTGCCGCAGAGTTGGGATGTGTTTCTGCCAAGATATCTAACAGATATCTTGGGGCACTGTGGTGCCTGACCTAGTGAGGTAAAAGACAACAATACTTTTTTTTATTTTTATATTTTTTACAACAACAGATGGCCAGCCAATGTGATGGGCAAGAATCCACTAGTAATCCTAAGAGTTGAAAGTTTTTATTTTCTAAGAGGAGGCCAGCACCATGTTAAGTCATGTGATATCTCAAGCAAGGGAATTTAACAAAGAAACAGGGAAGCAGCCTGGGCTGGCAGGCTGTAGGTCCCCTGCTGTGTGATAAGTAATGGCAGCTCAGAGTTAGAGGTTAAAAGCTGCTTTTTAAAGAAAGTTGTTTAGAAAGTCTTTCAGGATACGCATATTCTTTTTAACGTGGGCTTCACGGGAATTTTGGGTGGAAATCCTGGTTAGATGAGCTACTTCTTAATTACAGGTATTATTAAAAGGTGATTAAGTTTGTTTTTAGAAAGAAGAGAGTAAAGAGATTACCTGAATCAGGTGGGGATTTTCATCTATGGTTCAGAACTTAGATAGGGAAAAATTGGTCACTAACTCCAAGTAGAGAGTTGTGATAAATGTCTGTAACACCATGGAGAGTGAATGCAGATATATATTATAGAAGTTATTAGGGTTAAATAAAAATCTGTGGCTCCGGGTAGAGAGGTTGACAGATTGAGATATTTTGGGCTAAAGTTCTGGTTTGATATGTTGCTTATTGATATTGAAATTGATAGAAAGTATTTGTTTTGTTTTATGAATTACCCCACTAAAGGCCATATGGCTCGTTGATACCGGCTAGAGAGGGTTTGTGGTTACTTTTGATATTTACCACAACAGGAAGCTCGTATTCTCTTAACGTAGGCTCCACGGGAATTTTGGGTTAATTTCCTGATATCACAGAGTACAAAAGCCTATCAGGCTCATTGTTTAGCTTACTTCCTTTTTAAAAAACTGTTTAGTCTTCATGATGGGTGTAACTTTGAGTTTTATGGTTATATTATTACTCTGGGAGAGAGTGTAAGATACAAGCTTTTCTGGTTTCAGACTAAGGAACACAGTATTTTGGGAGAAAGATTTTGTCTTTGTGTTTTTCAAAAGTGTGAATTGGCTCTGGAAACCTCACAGAGTCATACTGATCAGATTTGATAGAGGTAGACTGCCTGAAAACATTAATTCAGGTGAATCAAATAAAAAGAGATTTCGGTTCTAAACTTTTGTCTTGATAGTTGTGTATTACAGGCTGTGTCTACTTGGATTCCTGGTCTCAAGGACTTTCAGCTGGGTCCAGTCAGGACACATCGGCTACAGCATTTGCTTCATTCTTCCTACCCCTTACCCCTAAGGACATCTCAACGCCCATGTACAGCTTGAAGAAGTTATAGAGGAGTCGTCGCCCCAATTCCCTGGACTTTGAGGGGCTGAAAGTGGTTATTCTAAAGTTGTTTTTATGAGGAATTTAAAATTGATTGTAATTTAACAGGGAGGAATTAGCTAGATTAAGTTATACAGTCATAATCTCATTTGTTAACTAAGCTAAAATCATATCTTTGCTTTGATATAGAATTTATTTGTTAAAAGTTTAAAAGTACAAGGTTTAGAGTCAGTCCTTCTATTGATGTCATTACAAACATCTAAGTTGATTACACATGTGAGTTAAGGGCCAAATGGCAAATATATTGCTGACTTTGTGAGAGTACTTTCAAGATATTATTAAGATATAAAAACAACAGAACAGATTGTTTTATATAGGTAGATGGTTTTCAAAAATGTCAGAAATCCACAAAATTTGAGATTTAAAGTTATTTATCTTTTGTTGAGACATATCTGCTCCTAACAGTTCCCCCTTTGGCAGATTTAACGAAGAATTTGAACATCTCTACCTCCAGGTGAGGCAATACTTTGTGGCTAGGCAGTCACTGTACAAAACTGCCTATTTCATCTGCAGACTAATACTGTCCAGAAAAGGACAAATTATGCAGAATAGTTGACTGATAAACTCTGCCAAGACAGGGTGATCAGCCCTTCAAAATCTGCATTTAAGCCAGAGCAATCAGACAACAAAAGGAGGTCAAGGGGATACAGATCGAAAAGAAGAAGTCAAAATATCACTATTTGCAGATGATATGATAGTATATTTAAGTGATCCCAAAAGTTCCACTTTGAGAACTACTAAAGCTGATAAACAACTTCAGCAAAGTGGCTATAAAATTAACTCAAATAAATCAGTAGCCTTCCTCTACAAAAGAGAAACAAGCTTAGGGAAACGACACCTTCATAATAGACCCAAATAATATAAAGTACCTCGTGTGACTTTAACCAAGCAAGTAAAAGATTTGTACAACAAGAACTTCAAGACTCTGAAGAAAGAAATTGAAGAAGACCTCAGAAGATGGAAAGATCTCCCATGCTCATGGATTGGCAGGATTAATATAGTAAAAATGGCCATTCTGCCAAAAAGCGATCTGATTCAATGCAATCCCCATCAAAATACCAATCCAATTCTTCAAAGAGTTAGACAGAACAATTTGCAAATTCATCTGAATAACAAAAACCCAGGATAGCTAAAACTATGCTCAACAATAAAAAAGGACTTCTGGGGGAATCATATCCCTGAACTCAAGCAGTATTACAGAAATTGTGATAAAAAACTGCATGGTATTGGTACAGAGACAGACAGATAGACCAATGGAATAGAATTGAAGACCCAGAAATGAACCCACACACCTATGGTCACTTGATTTTTTGACAAAGGAGCCAAATCCATCCAATGGAAAAAAAAGATAGCATTTTCAGCAAATGGTGCTGGTTCAACTGGAGGTCAACATGTAGAAGAATGCAGATCGATCCATGCTTATCACCCTGTACAAAGCTTAAGTCCAAGTGGATCAAGGACCTCCACATCAAACCAGACACACTCAAACTAATAGAAGAAAAAAAACTAGGGAAGCATCTGGAACACATGGGCACTGGAAAAATTTCCTGAACAAAACACCAATGGTTTATGCTCTAAGATCAAGAATGCAAATGGGATCTCTCTACAAAAGCTTCTGTAAGGCAAAGGACACTGTGGTCAGGACAAAACGGCAACCAACAGATTGGGAAAAGATCTTTACCAATCCTACAACAGATAGAGGCCTTATATCCAAAATATACAAAGAACTCAAAAAGTTAGACCAAGAGGGGAGACAAATAACCCTATTAAAAATGGGGTTCAGAGCTAAACAAAGAATTCACAGCTGAGGAATGCCGAATGGCTGAGAAACAAAAGAAATGTTCAACATCTTTTAGTCATCAGGGAAATGCAAATCAAAACAACCCTGAGATTTCACCTCACACCAGTGAGAATGGCTAAGATCAAAAACTCAGGTGACAGCAAATGCTGGCGAGGATCGGAGAAAGAGGAACACTCCTCCATTGTTGGTGGGGTTGATCAGACTGGTACAACCATTCTGGAAATCAGTCTGGAGGTTTCTCAGAAAATTGGACATTGAACTGCCTGAGGATCCAGCTATACCTCTCTTGGGCATATACCCAAAAGATGCCCCAACATATAAAAAGACACAACTATGTTCATCGCAGCCTTATTTATAATAGCCAGAAGCTGGAAAGAACCCAGATGCCCTTCAACAGAGGAATGGATACAGAAAATGTGGTACATCTACACAATGGAATATTACTCAGCTATCAAAAACAACACTTTTATGAAATTCAGAGGCAAATGGTTGGAACTGGAAAATATCATTCTGAGTGAGCTAACCCAATCACAGAAAGACATACATGGTATGCACTCACTGATAAGTGGCTATTAGCCCAAATGCTTGAATTACCCTAGTGGCCTAGAACAAATGAAACTCAAGACGGATGATCAAAATGTTTCACTCCTTCTTTAAAAGGAACAAGAATACCCTTGGCAGGGAAGAGAGAGGCAAAGATTAAAACAGAGACTGAAGGAACACCCATTCAGAGCCTGCCCCATGTGGCCCACATATAGAGCCACCCAATTAGACAAGATGGATGAAGCAAGAAGGCAGACCGACAGGAGCCGGATGTAGATCTCTCCTGAGAGACACAGCCAGAATACAGGAAATACAGAGGAATGCTGAACTGAGAAGGACCCCGTTGAAGGAATCAGAGAATGAACTGGAAGAGCTTGAAGGGGCTTGAGACTCCATATACAACAATGCCAAGCAACCAGAGCTTCCAGGGACTAAGCCACTACCTAAAGACTATACATGGACTGACCCTGGATTCTGACCTCATAGGTAGCAATGAATATCCTAGTAAGAGCACCAGTAGAAGGAGAAGCCCTGGGTCCTGCTAAGACTGAACCCCAGTGAACTAGACTGTCGGGGAGGGCGGCAATGGGGGGAGGGTGGGGAGGAACACCCATAAGGAAGGGGGGAGGGAAGGATGTTTGCCAAATGTACATAAGAAATACTCAAGTTAATAAAAAAAATACAAAAAAAAAAAATCTGCATTTCAAGAGTCTGTCAGTTGATTTCGGGCCAGAAGGTTGAAGACTTGGGCTCACATGTTGCTAACAGGGAAATGTGATAGTGGAGATTTGTCTCTACAACCTCTCAGTTCTGGAAGCCCTGTTAGGCTTCCTATGTGTATAGATATTTGGTCATTCAAAGATTTCTGCCAGGGTTGAAGACTGATTATAATCTCATAGCCTATCAGGCTGTTTCACTCTGAAAATGCATATTTTATTGGATAGTTATCAGATAGTATACAAGCTAGCCAAGATATAATATAGATTTTAAGCCTTTCTTAAGCTGGAATGGATAACTAAATGTTCTGTTTAACTGATATCGTGATGGACTGGGTGTTGAGTATATCATAGGCTTCATAAATTGTAGAATGGTAATAATTGTACTCAACTTATGTGTAAGTGAAAAGGCTTTTTAACTGGATAAAAAGGGGGAAATGTTGTTGTGGAGTTATCTCTATTTTGATGCTAATTCCACTGCCCCAAGGACAGCTGCCTAGTCACTACTCAGGATTCAGGTGACTTCACCAGAAACTTCTTCCCATTGAATTTGTAAAATACAGGTGAGGGCAGGTACAGGATAGAAGGAGGCCTGTCATTGGAGGAGAAGGAAGGATGGATGGGAGAGAAGTTTGAAGGAAGAGGAGGAGACTAGAACAGAAAGGAGGAGAGGAGAGGGAGAGAGAGAAGCTGTGGCAGGACAATGGAGGCTGATGTAAAGATCTTGCTCTGTGTATTTACAGGTTGTTATCAATGTTCTTAAGGGATGGATGGTACCAGGCTTTGTATGTTTAAATGGGCAACTATGTCTTATCAATTAGATCTAAAAAAAAAAAAGACACAAACACATATACATAAATAAAAATAAATGATTTTTTAAAAAATTAAATTAAAATATAGCTATAAAGGGGTCCAGTGATCTCACTTCTGGGGATATATCCAAGGAAAGTGAAATTATATATTTACACACTGGTGTTTAGTAAAACATTTTTCAAAATATGAAATCAACTTAACTATTCCTCCAAGAACAAATAGATACAGGAAATGTGATGCATGTCTACACACACACACACACACACACACACACACACACACACACACTGAATTGCATGATTATTAATAATACTGATGATGGAATATTATTCAGCCTTAAAATGGAAGAACCACCTGCCATTTCAACAATATAGGTGAAGCCAGAGGACATTAAGTTAAGTAAGACAGGTAAAGCAAAACAAAGATTATTACATGAACTCACATGTGGAATCTGAAAACATTGAACTCACAGAAATAGAGAACATAGTGGCAGTAACCAGAGGTCAAAAGGTACATAAGGAAATAATGAGTTGTAAATGGATAAAAAAAAAATCAGACAAATAGGGAAAATACAATTGGAAACTAATAAGTAGCAGGATGGTACAGTGGCTAAGGGTTTATTAGTATTATACTTTTCAGAATATATAAATTTAAACTATATCACAATTGAAAATTAGAGACAAGCTTGGTAATTGTCTTGGCAACTGTTCTATGACTGTAAAGAGACACCATGACGGTGAAACACTTACAAAAGAAAGCATTTAATTGGAGCTTGCTTATACAGTTTCAAAGGTTTAGTCCATTATCAACACAGAGGAGGGCATGGCAACATGCAGACAGACATGATACTGTAGAAGTAGCTAAGAGTTCTACATCTGCATCCCTAAACATCCGGAAGAGAGAGCCACTGGCCTGACTTGGGCTTTTGAAACATCCAGTGAAACACTTTCTCCAACAAGGCCACAAATAATGCCATTCCCTAGTGACCAACACTTCCACTCTAGTAGCCTATGGGGTCCATTTTCACTCAACTCACCATGATAATGAGTATATTAATCAACTTGATGTAATCATTTAATATTTTCTATATATTAAAATATACTGTTCCCATATATGAGTAAATAGTTGTCTATCAATAAAGATATTGTTAATAAAATAATATATTAAAAGAAAGAGCTAGTTCAAGATTTACCACATGCCTATCTTCAGCCTTCACGTTTATGAACCATGTATTAAAGGATCATCTATCAACTGGATCTCTGAGTGATCAGAATTCTCCAGTCCTCAGTGGGGAAGCAGCATGGATGAAACACAGATCGGACACCTAGAAAGAAGGCTTCCAAAACTACAGAAGCCCTTACAGGAGAATGTCACCTGAAGGGGCCAGAATGACAGCTAGAACACCTCTTCTTTACTTTGCTCTTTATAAAAAACAAAGTATATTTCTCTCTAACTTGTATCCAGAGAGAAAGATGGTACATTTTTCCTTCTTTCCCCTGCCAATTTTCTCATGATCCAGATGAGAAGGAGAGAAATATTTCCTAAGTGTTTCTTGTGTGCAGAGGGTCATGGCTGATTACCATAGTCCATTGTTCTCTCAGCAACTCCAAGAGTCTGCTGCTCTTGTTTCTCCAGTTTTCCAAACAAAGACTTCAGAGTTGAAAGAGCTTGAGTTACTGACTGTAATCGGTGAAGATGGTGAGAGTGCAGACTCAGGGACTGAATGAGAGTATAAGCAGAAGATGTCTTATCCCAGCACCCAGGTCATCGCTGTGCACCATGTAACCAACAGAAAAGAAACAATGGAGGAAGGACACACATCCTCCCAAATCATCACATGCCCTCACCACTGTCTGCTTCCCCAGCATCACATATGGCCCTCGATAACAGCTATAATTTCAAATGGGCAACAGCAGCCTTCACAGTCCCTGAGACAGACCAAAGTTATAAGGAACAGGAGAGCTCAAGATTTAAAGTGACTAGAGAAAATCCTGAACAAGTAGGCTCAGCAATGACCGAACTGAAGGTGAACCCTGGCTGCCGTTTGCCATCCCACGTTTACCTCAAAACCTGCAGTTCTGTTTTCATAAAGCATTATTTTTAAAAGCACTACCTGTTCTTCATTTATATCATCTCTTCAAGAGGATGAAAGAAACACAGGGAATGCATTCTTCTCCTCTGTATCTCTTGAACCCAGAACACAGGAAGAGAACCTAGGTACCAGTTGCCATTACAGTTCACGGAAAACCTCAGTCTTTGTGTCCCTATAGCATGCTATGACCTAAAACATACCTTTGATTTTGAGTCTGTTAATGAAGCAGACTTCATTTTTTTGTACGGAAGAGAAGGCAAGCCCCAAAGACCTCAGAGAAGTTGCCTGAAAACATCAATGACTATTCAGCCAGAAACTACACCATGTTAAACACACAGCAACAACACAAAATCATGCTTCATAGGGAGACACAATGATAGGTAGTCAAGAGAGAAGAGAGAGCGGAGCAAGAGAATAAAATTTGGATGAACCCTAATTCACTGCTCTGTCCTTCTGCCCATGATAATTTGGCAAGAGGAGCCATGACGGCCAGAGATAAATGGACACATTTTCATGTTTATGAATTATCAAAGTGCAATTTTACTAATGCTGTTAAACTATAATAGAGAGAGAATGCAATTTAGATATGCCTATCCCCTCTCCAATCATCATTCAGCCATCAGCCTTGGAGGTCAAGTTGAGGTTAATCTTCCTCAAAGACCATACTTTCAGTCTCCCCATCCCCAGCCTCCCTCTAGTGACTGCCATTCAGTACATAATGGGACAAGCATGTGTTCAGACACTGGATCATAGGGTTATTCTTTGGTCAGATAAAGCAAGGTTTGTTGTAACACTCCTTTACCTCAGATGCTCCATCTTGTCCCCCAGACCTACCTGCTTGAATCCACTGTGAGATGAGACTGGAAAGTCCTGAAGGGTCTGGGGAAAATGGCCTGTGCTTGGGGGTTTCCAGCAGCTGTAGCAGCCTGGCTCCTTAGTCTTTGCAATCATCTATTTTTTATGTATAAATAAACAGTAGGAGGAAAAGAAAAGGCATCCATCCATACAACTTTAATGAGCAAGATTCCCATCGGTCAACAAGAGAAAACAAAAGGTAGCTTATTGTACGCCAGGAAGATAAGATATTTTTCTGGTGATGTCTCTACTGGGATCTCCTGGGAAGATAAGTGACTTCTACATTAAAAAGAAAACATGACTTACTGAGTTCTTTTTCCTATCATTTCACTGTCTTTGATCCTGAGTTTCCAGAGAAAGAAGCACTCAGCTTTTTGACAGATTGATGGGGGAAATGCACGCTCTATTTGAAGGTCTTTCCTAGAGCATGAGCACTGCGAATTGGGCCAAATCTGTTTCTTTGCATGTTGACTTAAAAACATTCCAACAACCAAATGTATTCACATAACCAATGTGATTCAAAGCTATTTGCTGAATTCAGACGAGTAACTAGTTTCAACCATAAATGAACGTGTTTTTGAAATTGCAATTATTTTCCAGATGAATGTTACCGAACTAAATTTAATGAGTCATGACATTGTAAAACCAGTTTAGACAGGGACACTATATGGATCTTTCCTGAACAGAAATGGCAGCTACACCAAGTTCTCCTGAAAGGAAGGTGAAAGGCCAGGCCACTACCCAGGCAGTCTATCACAAATCTGTTTGGCTTCCCTTTTCATGTGAGTGAAGTGTATTATGTTGCCAGGAGGACACTCCATCATCCATAATAAATATTCATCTGCATGTATCATGCACTTGAGCTGCATGACTGATGAACTCCAGCTCTGAAAATGAATGGGGAACTCACCAAGACAAATGTCACCTTTCAGCACTGTTCCTACAGATAAATTGCAGTCAGATTTAAACAAAGTCAGTAATTTCATGCTTTCCAACTGGAGCCACATTCAGTTCAGCCAGCCACTACTGGCTGTACTCGGATGCTAATGCCCAATTTGACTAGTTGGAATTTGGCACTCTCTACCAGGAAATAGTAAATTTTTCGCACCCAATTTATTACCAAGAAACAATTAAGCCAAACACACTTCCACAGGTATTTGCATAGTTTGGCTAATTTGAAATTTGGGGCACTTCTCTCATTGTTGATGGAAGTTTACATAGGGACAGATCTTTTGAAAAGCAATGTGGCACCATACTAAAACACAGTTTTAGCCAAATGTGATGCTGCTTACCTAATCCCAGCAGTCAGGAGGCAGGAGTAGGTATATCTCTATGAGTTTGAGCTGACCCTGAATGACACAGTGAGTTTTAGACCCATCAAGGATGCAGAATGAGACCCTGTCTCCAATCAGTCAACCAAAAAAATGTATTTCCCTTTTCAATTTTGGAACCTCATTGTTTTTGGAACCGCATTTCTAAAGATTAATCCAAAAGTTTTGTAATAAAAACCACTGTCTCCAGGTTCTCTGATCCCCCCCCCATGGGGCAAAGGTAATAAAGCAGCTCAGGTCATACAGAATCTCTCTTTTACTGTTCCAGTATGCAGGAAAGGACTCAGCTGCTGGTAAATTTAAGAAAAGGTCCCAAACAAGAGTATCCGTGTGTATAATAAACTCCATTTTGCCAAGATGCCTCTGAAGACCCTGGAGTTTTTTTCTACCCTGAGCAAAAAAGAGAAGTTTACATGGTTGCCCTTTCTAGTACTATAATAAAATGCCTGAGGCAAGGTACTAAGTAAAGAGTTTTGTTTAGCCCACAGTTCATTTAGCTCTGGTAAGGATCTCCAAGTAAACAATATCACAGTAGCAGGACTGTAGGCAAAAGGGGGAACGATGTGGCAAGACAGAGTGAAAGTGGGAGAGAAGGTGACATAGAATAAAAGAGAGTTAAAGAAAGAATAAGAGGTCAAAACAGTTCTCAACTCTCTCTCTCTCTCTCACTCTCACTCTCTCTCTCTCTCTCTCTCTCACACACACACACACACACACACACACACACACACACTCACACTCACATGAAGTACCTGAGTCCCTACAGAATTACATCAGCTGCAGCTGAAGGTACCACCCCAGTGACCTGTCTTCCCCTAGACTTCACCTCCAAAGACCTCATCATCTCTCACCTCATGAACTTGGGGACCAAGCTTCCAGCTTCCAATGCATGAATCGTTGGTATGCATACCCCATCCATACTCGAACTAGAGAAAATTTGATAATTTAAGAGAAAAGTATTAAGTAAAACCTATCTTATTCTCCATCTGTCCCAAGAATATCTCTCTGTCTCTCCATCTCTCTCTCTCTCTCTCTCTCTCTCTCTCTCTCTCTCTCTCTCTCTCTCTCTCTCTCTCTCTTCTTCTCTCTCATCTTATGAAAAGGAAGGAAGAGAAAGCTGTTAACACCCTCCATTGGGTATCGGTGAGCTTCAGACTCCTGAATATCCACTTTGAAGTCAATCATCCGCACATGGCAGAAAACATCCCTGAGCAGAGCTCACTCAGAGCAGTATGTAGTCATTGGCAGTAATTGTGATTAGCAGAAATCTGATACACAAAAGTATTCCTGAAAATGTCTAAGTAAAATATAGGAAGATGATGTCTTAGTTAGCTTTTCTGTTACTGTGATAAACGCCGTGACCAAAAATAACGTAAGAAAGAAAAGGGCTTATTTAAGGGAGGCCAGGGCAGGGATGAAGCAGAAACATTGTCAGGAACAATGAAGAAAAGCTGCTTACTGATTTGCTCCCTAGCCTCCTCTCTGCTAGTGTTCTTACACAGCTCATAACTCTATGCCTAGAGATAGTACCACCCACGGTGAGCTACATCAATTAGCCATCAGAGCAATGCACCCGAGACAGACTCACAGGCCAATCTGACTGAGGCAATATCTTAATTGAGATTTTCTCAAATAACTCTGGAGTACCTCAAGTTTTCAGCTGAAGCCAACTCAGAGAGAAATGGATTTTTTTTTCAATTCTGGCAAAACACTGAAAAATGCTAAAGGTAAATGATGAAAATATTGATTATATTCTTCTCTCTAAATTAACCAAAAAGTATGACAAATGATCTCCATATCTTTGAGTTCTGCATGATCTATTTGGAGACATATGGGTTTCCATTTGATTTTCATGTATAGTAAAGGCTGGTCTTTGCCGAAAGTAAGGATGAAGGATATAGGATGTCTTAGCAGACAGAGCTCATTGGTATGACCTGGTCACAGACAATGTGTACTGGAATAGGCAGGACAGAAAAGCCATGCAGAAATACATGCAGGGTGTCTACCTCTCCTTCTTCAGAGATAAAGTTAACATACTCAACCCTGGTACCGACCTCTCCTTCGCATTCCCTTTTACTCTTCTGAGACAGAAGCTCGATGTGCAGAAATGAATTTGAACTCAAATTCCTCTTGTTCCTACCTCCCAAGAGCTAGAGTTATAATACACAACACCATACCCAACTCACTCCCTACTCCCCTTTGAAGTAGTCCTGGTCCAACTGTTCCTACACAGGAGTAGAGGGAACATTAAAAGTCAGTATTGGGCTGGTGAGATAGCTTAGTGGATGAAAGAGATTGCCACACAAGCTGGAAAACCTGAGTTCAAGCTTTAGAAACCATGCTACAGAGAACTGAGCCTTGGAAGTTATCCTCTGACTTATACAACACAAACACACACACACACACACACACACACACACACACAAATACAAATAAAATAAACTTTTAAATATATAAATAGAGAATGCTAGTGAATGGGCATGGTGTCTCATACCTGTATTCTGAGGACTGGGATGCTGGACCTCAGAAGGATTGCTCTGAGTTCAAGACCAGCCTGAGAAGATTCAGGAAAGCCAGCACTATAGCACTATAGCATGAGACTTTATTAAAACAAAAAGCACAAAACATGAGATAGCAAAAAACTCAGCATGAAATCCATGAATCACACTTGACAGTGATTAAGTTGAAAACTTTTTTTAACATGAAATGATTTTAATGAGAAAAATACTTTTTTCCCATCTCTATTAAATTGGATATTTCTTATTTACATTTCAAATATTATTCCCTTTCCCGGTTTCCAGGCCAACATCCCCCTAAGCTCTCCCCCTCTCCTTCTCAATGGGTGTTCCCCTCCAAATCTTCCTCCCATTACCTCCCTCTCCACAAGAATCCCGTTCACTAGGAGTCCAGCCTTGGCAGGACCCAGGGCTTCCCCTTCCACTGGTGCTCTTACTAGGCTATTCATTGCTACCTATGCAGTTGGAGCCCAGGGTCAGTCCATGTATAGCCTATGGGTAGTGGCTTAGTCCCTGGAAGATCTGGTTGGTTGGCATTGTTGTTCATATGGGGTCTCAAGACCCTTCAGCTCTTTCAGTCCTTTCTCTGATTCCTTCAACGGGGGTCCCGTTCTCACTTCAGTGGTTTGCTGCTGGCATTCGGCTATGTACTTGCCATATTCTGGCTGTGTCTCTCAGGAGAGATCTACATCCAGTTCCTGTCAGCCTGCACTTCTTTGTTTCATCCATCTTATCTAGTTTGGTGGCTGTATATGTATGGGCCACATGTGGGGCAGGCTCTGAATGGGCGTTCCTTCAGACTCTGTTCTAAACTTTGCCTCCCTATTCCCTCCCAAGGGTATTCTTGTTCCCCTTTTAAAGAAGGAGTGCAGCATCCGCATTTTGGTCATCCTTCCTGAGTTTCATGTGAGCTACAGAGAAACTATCCATGCATCTAGGGTAATTCGAGCATTTGGGCTAATATCCTAAGTTGAAAACTTAATCTGCACTTATGCTCACAGCAGCTTTATTCATCATTACTAAGACGCAGAAGCGGCAGAGATGTCAGTAGACGAATGTGGGAAACAACTGTGGTCAAGCCATACTATGAGTTCTTAGTCTGCAATAAAGCAACTGAGCTGTGAGGCATGAAGGAGTCTTGCACGCAGACTGCTAAATGAAAGAAGCATATGAAAAGACAATGTTCCATATGATTTAAATCATATAATACATTCTGCGAACACAAACACTGTAAAGATGGTGGAAAGATCAATGGTCTCTCAGGAGAGGAGAAAGATAAACAGGCAAAGAGAGGGATGATTGAGAAGATCACAAAGGAATATATTTTCTCTGTAGCTCACTTGATTTAATTACTTATTTTATTTTATTTTTTTAAAGAAAGTATCATTTTAGTAAACAAACCTTTTGAACATTTTCCCACAGAAATCATCATTCTATCACATTGAGAGTAAAATGTAGCAATGGCCCACTAATTATAAGACCATTCTACTGAAGCAATATCTATATCTCTCACTTTAATTTCCATTAATTGTGCATTTTATTTTCCCCATCATTTTGACCGCTTCATAAGACTTAAATTTAGTTCTTTCACTGGGTAATCATAAGCTTGCTAAAATATATATTCAAATAAATCACACCAAAATACATCATACATATTTCATTTTATCCAATACTCCAAGGTGCATAAGGCTTTAGGTTAGACTACTATTCCCATATTTCACACACTTACGTTTGTCATATTTGACAACCATGTTACCTCTAGTATTCTGGTTTTGCCTGTTATGTAAGTCTAATATAATACACATTTATTGACATGCCTACTACTTCTGATCGTTGAGAAGATAAGCAAGTGAGCCTTTTATTACCCTGCTAGGAGGAGCAGCTGGTTTACCAAAAAGGACTCTTGCCAAGAGCAAACTCAAGTGTAAGCGTTTAAGAAGCTAGTATTATGAATGTATTTAGAGTCATAAAATAGGCAGTGTCATTTGACAAAGACACTTGATGTTTTACTCTTAGACACTGTAGAAGTTGTTCTTTAGCAGGTTTCATTTCTAAAATGCACTCTTTAAAAAAGTACTATGAGTTTGAAGTATAAAATGCATTGCAATAATAAATACAACCTACAAAACAAAAACAAAAAGGCAATGAATTTTGGTTCACCTTTATAGGTGCATACATACTGATAAAGATGTTGTCAACTCTCCTGAAAAGCACCACTAGCATGATTAAAATATTCCAACAATACTCAAACAATGATAAGGAGGAAGACACACTGAGCAAAGAAGAGCTGAAGCAACTTCTAGAAGCAGAATTACAGGCATTCTTGATGATGAGAAACAAAAAAGAAAACAGAGGAGACAGATTTTTCTGGGCCTTACTAATAAACTAACCAAAGATTGTATAAAAACATTTTAAGTATTTCATTTGTAAAACAATGGCCATAATTAAGACGAGATAAAGCTTATTTAGCTTTCTTTCATTGTGTACTTACTTTATTTTTTAAGTATAATATAATTACATCATATCCCCCTCCCTTTTCCTCCCTTCAAATCTTCCCATATACCCCTCCTTGCTCTTTTTCAAATGAAGGGCCTCTTTTTTTCTTAATTGTTGTTACACGAATATGTTCACATATATTCCTATGTACATCTCATATGTTCCTAATTATAATCTTTTCAATCTGCATAGTGTTAATTGTACATATGCATTCAGAGCTGGTCATTTACTATTGGATAAGCAGTTTATGAGCACAGAGCAATTTTAATGTGAAACTGTGATGTGTGTGAGTTTGAGGTGGTAAACACATGTCACACCCTACCTTTGTCAAGAGCTGTAGATGGTACAAGACTGAGACTGAACCACCTTAGAACAAACTACAGAGTTCAGCTAATAATTTCAATACAGATCCATCAAATACGACAAATTCACCACACCACATAATCTTAACAAAAGAAACCTTGGTGCTGCTACTTGGGTAAGAAACTCCTCTTTCTTCTCAATTCTTCTATTAATCTAAAACTGTTCTAAAGTTGCCTATTTTCAAGATAAGCATTATACATGATGGTTACTGTATCATCTCTAGAGTGGGTTTATGTAGGTAACATCTAAATTGGTAAAGAGGTCAGCCATGAGAGCTAAACATATCAGAATGGGCAGAGCGATTGTGGTTTGAGATTTGCCAGCCTCTCTTCTCCAATGTGCTCATTTTATTTTTGTTTTTATTTTTGTTTTTGTTTTGTATCCAAAGGCTTGCATTTTCTTTTTTTTAATTGGATTTTTTTACTTATTTACATTTTGAATGTTATCCCCTTTCCCAGTTTCCCCTCCATAAAGACCCTATCTCATTCCCCCTCCCTCTGCTTCTATAAGGGTGTTCCCCCATCCATCCACACAGCCCTTCCCACCTCCCCAACCTCACATTCCCCTACACTGAGGGGTTGAGCCTTGGCAGGATGAAGGGCTTCTCCTCCCATTGGTGCTAAACAAGGTCATCTTCTGCTATGTATGCAGCTGGAGACATGGGTCTGTCCAAGAGTAGTCTTTGGATGGTGGTTTAGTTCCTGGGAGCTCTGGTTGGTTGGTATTGTTGTTCTTATGGGATTGTAAACCCTTCAGCTCCTTCAATTCTTTCTCCAACTCCTCAAATGGGGAACCCATTCTTAGTTCAATGGTTGACTTCGAGCATCCACCTCTGTATTTTTCATGCTCTGGCAGAGCCTCTCAGGAAACAGCTATATCAGACTCCTGTCAGCATGCACTTCTTGGCATCAGCAATATTATCTGGGTATGGTAGCTGTATGTATATGGACTGGATCCCCAGGTGGGGCGATCTCTGAATGGATTTACCTACAGTCTCTGCTCCAAACTTTGTCTCCATATCTCCTCCTATGAATATTTTTGTTCCCTCTTCTACAAAGGACTGAAGCATCCATACTTTGGTCATTGTTCTTAAGCTTCATGTGATCTGTGGATTGTATCTTGTGTAATCCAAGCATTTGGGTTAATATCCACTTATCAGTGAGTACATACCATGTGTGGTATTTTTTTGATGGGGTTACATCACTCAGGATGATATTTTCTAGTTCCATCCATTTGCCTATGAATTTCATGAAGTCATTGTTTCTAATACATGAGTATACTCCATTGGATAAAGGTACCATATTTTCTGTATCCATTCCTCTGTTAAAGGACATCTGGATTCTTTTCAGCTTCTGAATTTTTAAATAAAGCTGCTATGAACATAGTGGAGCATGTGTCCTTGTTGTATATTGGAGCTTCATTTGGGTTTATCCCCAAGAGTGATATAGCTAGCTCTTCAGGTAGTACTATGTCCAATTTTCTGAGGAACTGCCAGACAGATTTCCAGAGTGGTTGTACCAGCTTGTAATCCCACCAACAATGGAGGAGTGTTCCTCTTTCTCCACATCCTCGCCAGAATCTGTTGTCAACAGAGTTTTTGATCTTAGCCATTCTGACTGGTGTGAGGTGCAATCTCAGGGTTGTTTTGATTTGCATTTTCCTGATGAATAAGGACATTGAAAATTTTCTTTAGGTGCTCTCAGCCATTCGATATTCCTCACCTGAGAATTCTTTGTTTAGCTCTGAACCCCATTTTATAATAGGGTTATTTGATTCTCTGAAGTCTAACTTGTTGAGTTTTGTATATATTGTTTACTAGCCCTCCATTGGCTGTAGGATTGGTAAAGATCTTTTCCCAATCTGTTGGTTGCCATTTTGTCCTAATGACAGTGTCCTTTGCCTAACAGAAGATTTATAATTTTATGAGATCACATTTGTCAATTCTTGATCTTAGAGCATAAGTCATTGGTGTTCTGTTCAGGAAATTTTCCCCAATTCCCATGTGTTCAAGGCTCTTCCCCACTTTTTCTTCTATTAGTTTGAGTTTATCTGGTTTGATGTAGAAGTCCTTGATCCACTTGGACTTGAGCTTTGTACAAGGGGGTAAGAATGTATCAATTTGCATTCTTCTACATACTGACCTCCAGTTGAACAAGCACCATTTGTTAAAAATGCTCTTTTTTCCACTGAATGGTTTTAGTTAATTCCTATGTCAAAGATCAAGTGACCACAAGTGTGTGGGTTTATTTCTGGTTCTTCAATTCTATTCCACTGATCTACCTGCCTGTCTTTGTACCAATACCATACAGTTTTTATCACTATTTCTCTGTAATACTGCTTGAGGTCAGGGATGGTGATTCTCCAAGTTCTTTTATAGTTGAGAATAATGTTCGCTATCCTGGGTTTTTGTTATTCCAAATGAATTTGAAAATGGCTCTTTCTAACTCCATAAAGAATTCAGTTGGAAGTTTGATTGGGGCTGCATTGAATCTATAGATTGCTTCTGTCAAGATGGCCATTTTTACAATATTAATCCTGCCAATCCATGAGTATGGGAGATGCTTCCTTCTTCTGAGGTCTTCAGTTTCTTTCTTCAGACACTTGACGTTCTTGTCATACAGATCTTTCACTTGCTTGGTTAGAGTCACACTGAGGTATTTTATATTATTTTTTACTATTGTGAGGTGTTTCATTTTCCTAATTTCTTTCTCAGCCATTTCATCCTTTGAGTAGAAGAGGGCTCCTTATTTGTTTGAGTTAATGTTATATCCAGCCACCTTGCTGAAGTTGTTCATCAGGTGTAGTAGTTCTCTGGTGGAATTTTTGGGGTCACTTAAGTATACTGTCCTATCTATCATCTGCAAGTAGTGATATTTTGACTTCTTCCTTTCCAATCTGTGTCCCCTTGATCTCCTTTTGTTGTCTGATTGCTCTGGCTAGGACTTCAAGAACTATATTGAATAAGGAGGGAGAGAGTGGTCAGCCTTGTCTAGTCCCTGATTTTAGTGGGATTGCTTCAAGTTTTTCTCCACTTAGTTTGAGGTTGGCTACTGGTTTGCTGTATAATGCCTGTAGTATTTTTATGTATGGGCCTTGTATTCCTGATCTTTCCAAGACTTTTAATATGAAGGGGTGTTGAATTTTGTCAAATGCTTTCTCAGCATCTAATGAGATGATCATGTGGATTTTTTTTCCTTTGGGTTTTTTATATAGTGGGTTATGTTGATGGACTTCCTTATATTGAAACACACCTGCATCCCTGGGATGAAGCCTACTTGATCATGATGGATGATCATTTTGATGTGTTCTTGGATTCAATTTTTGAGAAGTTTATTGAGTAATTTTGCATCAATATTCATAAGGGAAATTGGCCTGAAGTTCTCTTTCTTTGTTGGGTCTTGTGTGGTTTAGGTATAAGCATAATTGTGACTTCATAGAAGGACTTGGATAGTGTTCCTTTGGTTTCTATTTTGTGGAATATTTGGATAGTAGTGCTATGAGATCTTCTATGAAGGTCTGACAGAATTCTGCACTAAAGCCATCTGGTCCTGGGCTCTTTTTGGTTGGGAGACCTTTAATGACTGCTTCTATTTCTTTAGGAGTTATGGGACTCTTTAGATGATTTGTCTGATCCTGATTTAATTTTGGTCTCTGATATCTGCCTAGAAATTTGTCCATTTCATCCAGATTTTCCAGTTTTGTTGAGTATATGCTTTCTCTTAGGATCTGATGATTTTTTGAATTTCCTCCATTTCTGTTGTTATGTCTCCCTTTTCATTTCTAATTTTGCTAAATTGGATGCTCTCTATGTGCCCTCTGGTTAGTCTATCTATCTTGATAGGGTTTATCTATCTCGTTGATTTTCTCAAAAACCAGCTCCTGCTTTTGTTTAATCTTTGTATACTTCTTTTTGCTTCTTCTTGGTTTATTTCCTGCCCTGTGCTCCTCTTGGGTGTATTTGCTTATTTTTGTTCTAGTTCTTTCAGGTGTGCTGTTAAGCTGTTAATGAAGGAATAAAGTTTAAAATTAAAATCTATAGCTAGGTAGAGGGAGACAGGAAAGGGTAGGCCTGAACATGCTTAGATAAGCCTGAGAAAGGGCTGCTAAGTCATCAACAAAATAGCTGACCAATAGGATAAACAAAACTCCACAAGGCCACCGACCATCTGGAGCCACCCGTTCTCCCCTTCCTCCCACCCCTCTGAGGTTAACTTGACCGCCTGCTAACCAAAATAAACTACCCTACCACGTCGCTGGAATGTTAAAATACACGTACTACTTGCTGATACAATCACGCGCCAAAATTAGCCGCCGCTGTTTGAAACAGCCAATTGTGTGTGACCGTGTGACCTTGCCAAACCCCTTAGTTTTCCCCCTACCTTCCCTATATAAACCCCTGACTTTTGAGTTTCGGGGTCGACTCCTCTGTCTCCTTCAAGAGACACGTGTCGGCCCGGAGCTTCGTTATAATAAACTGCCTCTTGCTTTTACATCAAGCCGGTCTCTCTATTTCCTGGGGTGCGCTGTCCTGAGACTCAAGCTAGGTTCTTTCACTAATGTATGCTCTTTCCAGTTTCTTTTTGGAGGCACTCAGAGATATGCACCTCTTAGCACCGTTTTCATTGTGTTCCATATGTTTCGGTATGTTGTGCCTTCATTTTCATTAAATCCAAAAAATCTTCAATTTCTTTGATTTCTTCCTTGACCAAGTTATCATTGAGTAGAGTGTTGTTTGGCTTCCATGTTTATGTGGGCCTGTCATTTTTGTTGTTATTGAAGACCAACCTTAGTCCGTGGTGATCTGATAAGATGCATGGGATTTTTTCAATCTTCTTGTATCTGTTGAGGCCTGTTTTGCATCCGATTATGTGATCAATTTTGGAGAAGGTACCATAAAGTGTTGAAAATAAGGTATATTCTTTTGTTTTGGGATGAAATGTTCTATAGATATCTGTTAAATACATTTGATTCATAACTCTGTTTAGTTTCTGTTTCCATGATCTGTCCATTGACAAGAGTGGGGTGTTGAAGTCTCCCACTATTATTGTGTGAGATGCAATGTGTGATTTAAGCTTTAGTAAGGTTTCTTTTATAAATCTAGATGCCCTTGCATTTGGTGCATAGATATCCAGGATTGAGGGTTCATTTTGGTCGATTTTTCCTTTGATGAATATGAAGTATCCTTCCTTAACTTTTTTGGTAACTTCTGGTTGAAAGTCAATTTTATTTGATATTAGAATGGCTACTCCAGCTTGTTTCTTCAGAACACTTGCTTTGAAAATTGTTTTCCAGCCTTTTACTCTGTAGTAGTGTCTGTCTTTGTCACTGAGTTGTGTTTCTTGTATGCAGAAAAATTCTGGGTCCTCCAATCAGAGAAAGAACTGGAAGAGCTTGAAGGAGCTCGAGACCCCATATGTACAGCAATGCCAACCAACCAGAGTTTCCAGGGACTCTGTATACTGGACTGACCCTGGACTCTGACCTTTTATTTCCTAGTAAGAGCACCAGTGGAAGGGGAAGCCCTGGGTCCTGCTAAGACTGAACCCCTAGTGAACTAGACTTTGGGAGAGGGCAGCAATGGGGGAGGGAACACCCATAAGGAAGGGGAGGGGGGGGATTTTGCCTGTTCCTGTTATTTTTCTGGGTCCTCTTGTTCTCAGTCTGTTACTCTATCTCTTTTTATTTGGGAATTGAGTCCACTGATTTTGAGAGATATAGGGACCAACGATTCCTGTTTCCTGTTATTTTTGTTGTTAGATGCGGAATTATGTTTGTGTGGCTATCTTTTCTTGGGTTAGTTGAAATTAAATTGCTCTCTTGCTTTTTCCAGGGTGTAGTTTTCCATCTTGTGCTGGAGTTTTCCATGTGTTTTCCTTTGTAGGGCTGGATTTGTAGAAAGATATTGTGTAAATTTAGTTTTGTCATGGAAAATCTTGGGTTCTCCATCTATGTTAACTGAGAGTTTTGCTGGTTATAGTAGCCTGGGTTGGCATTTGTGTTCTCTTAGAGTCTGTATGACATCTGTCCAAGATCTTCTGGCTTTCATAGTCACTGGTGAGATGTCTG
This sequence comes from Rattus rattus, assembly GCF_011064425.1. NCBI lineage: Eukaryota > Metazoa > Chordata > Mammalia > Rodentia > Muridae > Rattus > Rattus rattus. Next base: position 236,728,282 of record NC_046154.1, on the reverse strand, counting down.
ATGTAATTCTGATAAGTCTGCCTTTATATGTTACTTGACCTTTTTCTCTTACTGCTTTCAATATTCTTTCTTTGTTTTGTGCATTTGGTGTTTTGACTATTACATGATAGGAAGAATTTCTTTTCTGGTCCAATCTACTTGGAGTTCTGTAGGCTTCTTGTATGTTGATGGACATCTCTTTCTTTAGGTTAGGGAAGTTTACTTCCATAATTTTGTTGATGATATATACTAGCCCTTTAAGTTGGGAATCCTCGCTCTCTTCTATACCTATTATCCTTAGATTTGATCTTCTCATTGTGTTCTGGATTTCCTGGATGTTTTGGTTAGAAGCTTTTTGCATTTTGCATTTTCTTTAACAGTTGTATCAATGTTTTCTATAGTATCTTCTGTCCCTGAGATTCTCTCTTCTATCTCTTCTATTCTGTTGTTGATGCTTGTGTCTATGAATCCTGATCTCTTTCCTACGTCCAAGGTTGTCTCCCTTCATGATTTATTTATTGTTTCTGTCTCCATTTTTAGATTCTGGATGGATTTGTTCAATTCCTTCACCTGTTTGGTTGTGTTTTCCTATAATTCTTTAAGGGATTTTTGTGTTTCCTCTTTAAGGGCTTCTACCTCTTTACCTGTGTTGCCCTGTATTTCTTTAAGGGAGTTATTTATGTCCTTCTTAAAGTCCTCTACCATTATTATGAGTTGTGATTTTTAAATCAAAATCTTGCCTTTCCAGTGTGTTGGGGTATCCAGGGCTTGCTGTGGTGGGGGAACTGGGTTATGATGATGCCAAGTGGCCTTGGTTTCTGTTGCTTATGTTCTTGCTCTTGCCTCTCACCAGCTGCCTCTCTCAGGTGTTAGCTGGTCTTGCTGTCTCTGACAGTGGTTTGACCCTCCCGTAAGCCTGGGTGTTTGCGATCCTGGAGACTGGCTTTCTCCCAGCAGGAAATGGGTACAGAGAGCTGTGACACAGGGTCGGCTCTGGGTGCAAGCAGAAACAGGAAAGATCCTGTTCCAGACTGTTCCTTGGTTCCTGTGTCCAGAGGGCTCCAGGTGGGTTCTATTTGGGCCAGGAATGTGAGCAGAAGTGGTGGTCTCACCTGTGCTCTCAGGATTGCCCAAACTTCTGAGAATCCAGCTCTCTACCCACAGGATCTGGATACAGAGATCTGTGTCACATGATCAGCTCTGGGAGCAGGCAGGAACCAGGTTTGTTTTCAGTTTTGGTTTTGGTTTTTATGGCTCTGGCCAAGAGTGGTAGTGTGAACACTCAGCCAAGATGTTGCCTCCTCAAACTCCCCCAGTTCCCTACTCCCCCAAGTAAAAGTTCTGATGGCAGGAAATAAGGAGGACTATAATGCAAGTGACCAAATGAAAGCCTAGGAAGCTCATTTATGCTTACAATAATGATGATTCTAAAATCATCTATTAAAGTAAGCAGCAATTCTGAGCATTTCTGTAGTATTGAATTTGAAGTGCAGAACACAAGGACAAAATGTCCTGTGGGCATGGGACCACAATGAGAGTGTCGTCTGGGTTGATATTATGATTAATATCTGATTCTACACACATGTGCTCATAAATTATGTGGAATTTGATTGGCATCACAGTTAAAATTGTCCTTGAAAACATGACAGGGAGGAAAAAAATGACAGGGACAAACACACATAAAGCACTAGAGTTGTGATGTTAAAATGCTAGGGTTGTGTGATTGTAGCATGCTATATGACTTTCATCACTTAAATGTATGCTTTGAATGTCAGCCACCAACCACGGCTTTGCCAAGCAATGAATTATTCTGTTTAAGGCTACGAGTATTGGAGAGAGGGACCCTGGGTGTGGTATATATTATCTTTGTCTTATACTCAGTATTAAGGTTCTTTATAGGAACAGATAGAATGAATATATATGTATGCTATAAAAAGGGATTTATTAAACCGGATTATACAATAGGGACTAAACTATTAAAAAATGGGTACTTAAACACTAGAAGAGCTGAGAACCCAAGTATCTGCTTAGTCCAGGAAAGGGAACTTCTCAGCAGTACCAATCTGGAAAAACCTGGAGAATTCTTGGAGAGGCATTGATCTTCAAATCCATGCTTGAACCCAAAGGAGTTGGGATCTGATAGCCCCAAAGACAGGCAGTAAGATATATCAGACACACTCAACAGCCAGAAATGGAGACAGGCAGGTGGGCTGCACATCATTTCCCCCTGTCCCCTTTAGACCTGAACAGATTTAGAAGGATGCAGACCATTGCAGGGAAGGACTTTCCCTTCTCAGTCAGTCCTCCCTGGAAGTGACCTCATTGACACTCCCAGTTGGGCAACCAAGACTACCCTTTGCAGATACAAACACAAAAGAATAAACTAGTACTAAATAATGTGTTGAAATTGTATTCTTAGTAGAACCTTGACAAAAATTCAAAGCTCAGATCTGCATTCTTTTTGTGGATACATCCATTTTGTGGGGAACAGTTTAGTACTAACTCTGCCTCCTCATGGAAGTACTCAACTACAGACCCACTAGGTGCTGAGCAGTGCTTACCAGTTTCCTTCCCCCTCTGCATTGACCATCTTATCCCCTAACAAACAGTAGGTCCACATCAAATAAATAATGAGTTCTTCTAAATGGTGGCTAAGGGTCTCCTGGGGTTACATTCTAGAAGAACTCCGAGTCATCAACCAAAGAGAACACACAGGCTGAATGGAGATCCCAGGCATATAGGACTGCCTTGTCTGGCTGCAGTGGGAAATGATACAGCTAACCATGCAGAGCCTTTATACACCAGGGTGGGGGAATATCCAGGAGGGTCCCCACTTTCTCAGAGGAGAAGCGGGAGATGGGAGAAGGGACTCTGCGAGGAGGGACTCAGAACAGGAACAGCATTTGGGATGTTAGTTAATTAATAACAATAATGTTAATTATAACAATAAAATAGAAATGTTTGACAGAAAAGATGACTTGTATTCTTCCTGCATCTTCCCCAAATACAAAATACAAAGCTTACAATGTGTACAGTGTTTGTCTAGTTTGTACAGTGGCCTGGGTTTCAAATTTAACATCACATAAACTTACACACTGGTGCACACTTACAACACTCAAGAGGTAGAGGTGGAGGAATCGCAAATTTAAGGTCATGCTGGGCATGGCGACTCATACCGTTAATCCCAGAACTTAGGAGGCAGAGTCAGGCAGACCTCTATGAGTTTAAAATCAGTTTGATCAGCATAGTGAGTTTCAGGATAGCCAGAGCTACATAGTGAGACCCTGTACCAAGAGAAGAAAAAGAAAATGAAAAAGAATTCAAAGATATCCTGTACTACAAAGTGAGTTTGGAGCTTGGGATATATGAGACTCTGTTTCAAACACAAAACAATGATAGAAAAGCTGTTAATGAATTGGTTGATAGTTGAAAAGAAAATTAAAAGATGATAAATTCCTTAATACAGTCAGCCTTGATATGAATCATCACACTTAAGCATTTTAAAATTTCCTTCCCAAGTTTTCATAATGTCCAATACCCACCAAATCTTTAGACACTCTCCTTGGCCTTTTATGTACCTTGTCCTATTTAGCCTTCAGGACTTTGCACAGTAAATTCTGTTGATATCTTATTTCCTATGTGAGGAAAATGAGGCACAGGAGAGCTAACAGCTACTGAGAAGGAAAACTAGGACTCAATCATAGTCTTCTCCCACAGCTCAAGTCCATCACGAGCACCCCATTGTCACTCACAGGTCTCCCAAGCAAGACCTTCCCTCTGACAGAATTTTCATAACAGGAATGAGAATTTTCCCTGGGAAGGGACCTGAGGACAATCAATATTACAAGACTATTTATAACTGCCAGCATAGCGTGTCTCATACCATTTTCTATTGAACATAACTTCCGCCAGAGTACCACTGTCCGGATAGACTGAAAACTGACACAACAACAGGCAACACTCATCATTCTCAAACGTAAGAATTCTGACAAACAATGCTTTCTGCCATGCAACACAAACTCTCAGTCCGAAAATTCTGGAGCTTACAGGAACATGGCAGAAGCAGAGTGCAAACGCTGTCGACACATGTAACGGACGATAGTTAATAAAACTTGAAAAGATTATAGTTCAGAAATTGACTTCTTGTGTTTCCCATTCTTTAATAATTTACTATATGAAATCTATTGACCTTTCCATGGGCGTCTATCTTTTTTTTTTTTCTTTCCTGAAAGGAAACTGGAACGTTAATTATGGTTTCGCTGTTTTATTGAGCAGCATTAGCATACAAATAGGACATCAATAACCAATTACAATCTTCATCTTGGAAAAGCAGGTCTCTTTCAGTGCCTCTCTGACTGCTAACTCAGCCACTTAAAGGTCCTGAGCATTTAATGATGGTGGCGTTCAAGGCTCTTCTGAATCAAGCCCCAGGGAATTCCAGTGTGACACCAGCTCCTTCTGCATACTCCGATTTCTTGTCCAGCTGGGCCACTTTCTTTATTGTCTGTATACCCTGTCCACATCTACTTACATCTCTTGTCCCCAGTTGACCCTGCCCATTCAATCTGCAGCCTGTTCACTTCTATACTCTGTACCACCCTTCCTTCTTGTTCATTTGCAGGTGCTGATTGAATTACACTAAATACCAGTCACTGATTGGCCATGGGAGACAGTAAAAGCCAATGGATACTATGCCTGTCTACCTGGGATTCACAAACTAGTGCAGGAGACAGTAGATTTTATGAAAGGGCAAGGTAGCAAAAGTGTGGGGCCCATAGGCCATGCACTCTCCGTTAAAAGGAGCCAGTTCTTTATGTAGGAATGTAGTCGGTCATACAAGACAAAAATAGTAGACACAGAAGGGGCATCTTCCAGTGGCACTCTATGTTTAAAAGGAAGAAAGGAGGCTTAAATTGGTCCTCCAGTCATGGTTTACTGACCCCCAGTTTAGAACATTGGCCTCTGAAGTTGGAGCTACTCTGTCACCTAATTATGTAGGGCTCTCAGATGGTTCCACTATTTCTGTAACACTTACTAGATTTTCCTTCAGTGGTTTTCTTTTTTTCACACTCAACTTTCTCCAATGACCCATAGGGAAATATGGAACAATGTCTCGTGTTTCTTTCTCACCCCTGCCTGTTTAGATTCCACTGGCCTCCATCTTCCCTGCCCTACTGATCTTTAAGGTCCAGAGCTTTACCGTACATAGTAGGGTTCTCTGTGTAGGGCTCCCTTCCTCCTTCTTGCCACGTGCTCAGCTCCATCCTGCAGGTATAATGCTAGATTTAGTCTCTATGTTTTATTTTTCTCATTATTGTAACCAAATAACTGAGAAAAAGCAAATTAAAAACCAAGGATTTATTTTGGATCATGGTATGTGTGTATAACTCACCATGAGAGAGAAGGCATGGTGTCAAGACTATGAAGATTTTTGCTCATGTCTGGGCTAACTAAGAAGCAGAGATGGGACAGGAATTAGGGCCTGATTACCAACCCTGAGGCCTGCCCCCACAGATCCACTTCCTCTCACACCCCAAAGGTTCCACAACTTGCCAAAACAATGCCACTAGTTGGGAACTGGGTATTCAAACACGGGAGCCTACAGAATCCATTTTATATCCAAATTATAACATAACCTCCTCCTCTGGGACTATTCCATATACACATGTATCTATACATAGAGAGAAGGAACAGCAGCAACCAAGCTTCCTCCACCTCTTCACTTTGTTTCTCATGTAGCACATATCTCAACTTTAATCTCTTTAACAATTCATTTCATATTTTCCCACTAAAGCATCAGTGCCCTGTGAGTGCAAGAACTTCCCCATAATGTCTTTGGCACTTGGCCCTATGTCTGGCAAGAGCCAATTAATCAGTCTGTAAGTATGCATCATTAATAAATACATGAATACATTCTAGTAGATGAATGTGTCTCAGTCAAGAAGCTGCCCTGGTCCTTTCTTCCTTCCACTGTTTCATCAGGCACAGTGGAACAGTGACTCACATGCCTTCATGACAATGTTTTGACTTCTAGACTACTAAGTGAAAGACTTGTAGAATCTGCCCTGTTGTCCTCTTGTTTCTAGTGAATTTCATTTTCTTCAATGGAAGACTTTTAAAGTAGAAATGTCTGGTTTCTTTGAAGACTCAGGTTATAATGATGTTTTGCTGGGGCAGACAGGTGAAAGAATGTTTTGCTAAAATAGACACATAAAAGAATGTTTTGCTGAAGCAGACACAGGTGAAAGGATGTTTTGCTATAGCAAACAGGTGAAAGGGCACAAGATGTTTAGAAAGAATATAAATATGACTCCACAGACAATGGAAATTCATGCACTGGTTCACTTTGCTCCACCTCATTATTCTTCACTAACAACAGGCATATTTTGGTTCACCTTACATTGTGTTGCTGAACATTGTTTATGGTGACTTCATAAAGAGAAACTCACCAAAGAACTTCTTGTGAGATTCCTGTGGTTTCTTGCCACTTCCATGGTCTCAGACTGATTGGGGAGCCTTGAGGTTTCTTCTGGATTAAACTAGCCTGGCTGATTCATGTGTGGTGTTTGCTAGTGGACTGGACTGAGAACAATAAAGACTGGAATTACCCCACAAAGGACTATTTTTAAGTAGGTCCACTTCCCCTGTATCCTAATCACCTTTCTTTTCCACTATCTTTGGTAGGTCATTGGCTAGAGGAGAGGTTGAATCCTTATTAAAGCAGGGTTAAAAAATATGTGCCTAACAGATACCATTCAGATCGAGGAATGGAAGGATACATTTGTGACTTTCTTCATTATTGAGACAAAATGTCTAACATAAAAACCTTAATGATGAAAAGTTTGTTGGCTTGTGTTTTCAGAGAGATTTTAATCTTTTATGATGGAAAAAGCATGGCCATGCAAATAGCTCATCTGTGGCAGAGGGAATATGAGGCAGCAGCCACTTATGTAGCATAAATCAGAGCAAGAGTGAGACTGTAACAAAACACCCTATTTGTGTAAAACCTACATTCTAAAAGCTTTCCAGCCTTCAAAACAGCACTGTGCCTTTAGGACCAAGAATTCAGTGATGTTTAGTCTTTACTGTCATCTTTGCTTCTGACGTGGTTACTTTTCTATTCCTATGACAAAGTACTATGAACAAGGCAACTTGTAAAAGAAATAGCTTATGGGAGCATACAGTTCCATCATGGTGGGGATCATGACAGCAGGCAGCCAGTGTCATGGCACTGGAGCAGTAGCTGAGCATTTATATCTGATCAGTAAAGCAAGAGGTGGGAGGGACTCTAACTGGAAATCATATGAGCTTTTGAAACTTCAAAGCCCCTTCTCTATCAGGGCCTCATCACTAAATTTTCAAATAATTCCACCAACTCAGGACCAAGCACTTAAATCTATGAGCCTGTTGGAGCCATTCTCATTCAAAGCATCACAACTGGATTTAAAAATTACCTAAGAGACAAACGTCTAGGCCATTACCATAGAGTTAACAAAGAGAGGTAGACTCTGAATGTGGGTGGCATCATCCCATGGTCCCAGCTCCTGAAATGAACAAAAGGGGGGCTGAGGAGAGGAAGAAACAGCAAAGTGAGTATCACCATTTACCACTCATTGTTTCCTTACTATGCATAGATGTAGTCATCTTCCTCACACCTCCATGTGTTTCCTGCCAAGATGGTCTGTACCCTCAAACCATAAGCTAAAACAAACCTTCCTTCCTTAAATTGCTTTTGCCAAGTACTTTGTTAAATCCAGGGGGGGAGTAACTAAAGCACACTCAAAATATGAACCTGTGGGGAACTCCAGGATCAAATCCTACCAGAAGACTAAGGCGTGAAACTTTGATCAACCTAAGTTTGGGTCCTTATTCTCTTACATTAATTATGCAAAGCCAAACATTTGATGAAATTTCCCAGAACTCAGTTTCTTCTGCTGCACAAAAAAGAACAAGTATTATTGCAGCAATACTCCATCAAGCTGCCCCCCAACTCCTGAGACACTGGTGTCAGAGACAAAAGCAAGTGAGAAAAAATGTGAACATCCTTGCTTCACAGAAACCCACTGCTTCAAAGCAAGCAATTCACTGCTATTCCCTCTTGTAGCGCTCTCAGTCAGGGTAGAGCTTCCTGTGCCAAGCCTGTGCCTGAAATGATTAATTATTGTAACAGCAGAGAGGTAAATGAAGAAGCGACAGATGGCCCATGTGAAATAGTCTAGAATCACCTGCTATGAAATTAATTCCACTTCTTGGCGGCTGTGGGCTCAGAACACCATGCAAAAAAATGACTGTTGATAAATTGTGTGTGTTTGTGTGTCAGCCTCTCTGCAAACACCTAAATAATATATGTCGTGTCATGTTTTCTTTCCTCCATCTCGTTTTAATACGTTATCATTTATAGAAAACTGCAGGGAAACATGGGACATCAATCAAGCCATTAATTCCTGAGATTATGCTAATGAGACGACTGGAGTGGTTGTTTCCCAGAATAGCTTCTTCCCCTGGAAGGATGCAGTGGACTCTCCTCACTTGGTCTTCTATGCTTGGATCAGAAGCCATCACGCCTCTGTGGCAGTCCTCTTAAAAGGGCACCCAGCGTGTCACCATAGGCACAGGGAGGATTTTCCCAGCCAGCCAGGCAGCCAAGGCCAGCAGCTTCCCTGAAAACTGCAGATGAAACAGAAAATGTGTGAGACACAAAGAACGGGGAGATGTGAGGCCCCGGTGAAGGACTTAGGAAGCTTCTGTGACAGGTACTCCTCCTACTCTGGAGGAAATTGAAGGAAGAAGGCATAAAGGAACTAGAGAGTTGCCAGAATAGATTGCGCCAGAAGCTAAAATGGCAAGAGGGACTAAGGCAGCAGCGATTCCTATTCCTACTTCTATGGAGAAAAATTAGAGTAATGAGGTTGGTGTCTGAGGAGAAAGCCTTGAGTATAGTATCAGTCTCAAGACGCATGTTGGTCAATGGTTCAGCAAGGCTGCATGGTATTTCAAGTACTGCCTCTCCCATTTCCTCATCAACCAGGCTAGAAACAGTGACTCAAGGTCATCCTTCAGTGTTGCAAACACAGCCACACCAGATTCTAGAGGCTGCATTCATACGGCTTTGCATTCAGTGTGTATTGTCACTTCTCTGTATCGGCCATGTCCAAATCCATGGTGTTATGGTGTAAATATGAACTACCTCTCCCTGACTTTTGCATCTGAACAGGTGACTTCTGGCTAGCAGAGCTGCTTAGGAAAGCTTTGGGAACTTCTGGACATAATACCTAGGTGGCAAACATAGGACCTGAGAAGCAGGGCTTCAGGGTTCTAGGACAGCATCACTTCCAGCCCCGTATCTCTGCTTCCCATCTGTTTTTATGTAACATAACAGCTATGTAACAAATGGGAGCCCTATCTATCATACTTTTCTCACTACAAAGGATTGCAACTCTCTAAGCCATGAGCCAAAATAAACCTCTCCTCCTTTAAGCTACATGTATCAGGCACTGTATCACAAGAACAGAAATATTTGCCAGTACTCAGAGATTCAACTAATTGAGCCTTATTTTATTGCTTTTTTCTTATACAGATTGGCTATTATTCTCTAAGACACACATTTAAATACTAATACATAGCATATGCATTATATTAAGTATTTGAAGCCATCCAGAGATGTCAAGATTATATAAGGAATATATGTTGGTTCTATGTCAATACTATACCATTCTGTAAGAAGAGAATTCTTCAGCATTTAGGCATTTGAGCAACCCCAGGAAACCTGATACTCATATTTCATGAATACTAAAGATGTTAATATATTTAAAAACTAAAGTTAAACATACTGTTTTAAAGTCACAAAAAATATAATTGGTTTTTAGCAGCAATGTGTTGAGGTCCTTGAAACAAATTCACAGGCTATAATTGGGCAGGACCAGGACCTGTGGTCATGAAATGACTCTGTGATTTGATTACAGAGGTGGATGATGGAACCTATGCCAATGATTAAGCTGCAGAAAATTCACTATACAGCCATAGACATCCAAGATGGCAAGAAGCAGTGATATAATCTGAATAAATTATGTAGGTTAAATGAAGGCACACCTCCTGATTTTGATCATATCATACTGTGAGTATGCAAGATGTTACTACTTAAGAAAACAGAATATTGGGTCCCTCCCTCCTTATGCATTCTCTTGCAGTTTTGCTATGATGAGTTGAAGTGAGAACTGAAGAGTCAATCCTTTCAAAGGAACTCCTGCCATAATTCTCCTTTGCCTAAAATCCATGTTTTCCCCATATGGCCTGTGCTTCCCACTTCTAAGAGGTCCACAGTCGGCAGCTCTCTGCTCCCAGAACCCGTGGGAGAGATACCTTACCGCCTGGTCAGGTGGGCACTCCTGAGGCTGCAGAGCGGAAGAGACCACCAACACTGCCCACCCCTGCCCACATCCCTGACCCAAGAGGAAACTGTACAAGGCCTCTGGGTTCCTGTGGGGGAGGGCCCAGGAGCAGCAGGAGCCCTGCCTGAGACACCGCCCGAACCTGAAGGAAACAGACCGGATAAACAGTTCTCTGCACCCAAATCCCGTGGGAGGGAGAGCTAAACCTTCAGAGAGGCAGACACGCCTCGAAACCAGAAGAGACTGCTCTCTGCACACATTACTGAGTCAGAGGAAAACACGGAGGCCATCTGGAACCCTGGTGCCACGGAGGCCCCGGAAGAGGCAGGCGAGATCTTCCTGGTTGCTGCCACTGCTGGAGAGCCCGTGGGCAGAACCCATGAGCGAACTTGAGCCTCGGGACCACAGGTAAGACTAACTTATCTGCTGCAACTGACCTGCCTGGTGAACTCAAGGCACAGGTCCACAAGAACAGCTGAAAACCTGTAGAAAGGAAAAACTACAGGCCCGAAAGCAGAACACTCTGTCCCCATAACTGACTGAAAGAGAGAAAAACAGGTCTACAGCACTCCTGACACACAGGCCTATAGGACAGTTTAGCCACTGTCAGAAATAGCAGAACAAAGTAACACTAGAGATAATTTGGTGGCGAGAGAGCAAGCGCAGGAACCCAAGCAACAGAAACCAAGACTACATGGCACCATCGAAGCCCAATTCTCCCATCAAAACAAACATGGAATATCCAAACACACCAGAAAAGCAAGATCTAGATTCAAAATCATATTTGACCATGATGCTGGAGAACTTCAAGAAAGACATGATGAACTACCTTAGAGAACAAGTAGAAGCCTACAGAGAGGAATCGCAAAAATGCCTGAAAGAATTCCAGGAAAACATAAATAAACAAGTAGAAGCCCATAGAGAAGAGACACAAAAATCCCTGAAAGAATTACAGGAAAACACAATCAAACAGTGGAAGGAATTAAAAATGGAAATAGAAGCAATCAAGAAAGAACACATGGAAACAACCCTGGATATAGAAAACCAAAAGAAGAGACAAGGAGCTGTAGATACAAGCTTTACCAACAGAATACAAGAGATGGAAGAGAGAATCTCAGGAGCAGAAGATTCCATAGAAATCATTGACTCAACTGTCAAAGATAATGTAAAGCGGAAAAAGCTACTGGTCCAAAACATACAGGAAATCCAGGACTCAATGAGAAGATCAAACCTAAGGATAATAGGTATAGAAGAGAGTGAAGACTCCCAGCTCAAAGGACCAGTACATATCTTCAACAAAATCATAGAAGAAAACTTCCCTAACCTAAAAAAGAGATACCCATAGGCATACAAGAAGCCTACAGAACTCCAAATAGATTGGACCAGAAAAGAAACACCTCCCCGTCACATAATAGTCAAAACACCAAACGACAAAATAAAGAAAGAATATTAAAAGCAGTAAGGGAAAAAGGTCAAGTAACATATAAAGGCAGACCTATCAGAATCACACCAGACTTTTCAGAAACTATGAAGGCCAGAAGATCCTGGACTGATGTCATACAGACCCTAAGAGAACACAAATGCCAGCCCAGGCTACTGTATCCTGCAAAACTCTCAATTAATATAGATGGAGAAACCAAGATATTCCATGACAAAACCAAATTTACACAATATCTTTCTACAAATCCAGCGCTACAAAGGATAATAAATGGTAAAGCCCAACATAAGGAGGCAAGCTATACCCAAGAAGAGGCAAGAAACTAATCGTCTTGGCAACAAAACAAAGAGAAGAAAAGCACACAAACATAACACATCCAAGTATGAATATAACAGGAAGCAATAATCACTATTCCTTAATATCTCTCAACATCAATGGCCTCAACTCCCCAATAAAAGGACATAGATTAACAAACTGGATACGCAACGAGGACCCTGCATTCTGCTGCCTACAGGAAACACACCTCAGAGACAAAGACAGACACTACCTCAGAGTGAAAGGCTGGAAAACAACTTTCCAGGCAAATGGTCGGAAGAAGCAAGCTGGAGTAGCCATTCTAATATCAAATAAAGTCAATTTTCAACTAAAAGTCATCAAAAAAGATAAGGAAGGACACTTTATATTTATCAAAGGAAAAATCCACCAAGATGAACTCTCAATCCTAAATATCTATGCCCCAAATACAAGGGCACCTACATACGTAAAAGAAACCTTACTAAAGCTCAAAACACAAATTGCACCTCACACAATAATAGTAGGAGACTTCAACACCCCACTCTCATCAATGGACAGATCATGGAAACAGAAATTAAACAGAGACGTAGACAGACTAAGAGAAGTCATGAGCCAAATGGACTTAACGGATATTTATAGAACGTTCTACCCTAATGCAAAAGGATATACCTTCTTCTCAGCTCCTCATGGTACTTTCTCCAAAATTGACCATATAATTGGTCAAAAAACGGGCCTCAACAGGTACAGAAAGATAGAAATAATCCCATGCGTGCTATCGGACCACCACCTAAAGCTGGTCTTCAATAACAATAAGGGAAGAATGCCCACATATACGTGGAACCTGAACAATGCTCTACTCAATGATAACCTGGTCAAGGAAGAAATAAAGAAAGAAATTAAAAACTTTTTAGAATTTAATGAAAATGAAGGTACAACATACCCAAACTTATGGGACACGATGAAAGCTGTGCTAAGAGGAAAACTCATAGCGCTGAGTGCCTGCAGAAAAAACAGGAAAGAGCATATGTCAGCAGCTTGACAGCACACCTAAAAAGCTCTAGAACAAAAGAAGCAAATACACCCAGGAGGAGTAGAAGGCAGGAAATAATCAAACTCAGAGCTGAAATCAACCAAGTAGAAACAAAAAGGACCATAGAAAGAATCAACAGAACCAAAAGTTGGTTCTTTGAGAAAATCAACAAGATAGATAAACCCCTTAGCCAGACTAACGAGAGGACACAGAGAGTGTGTCCAAATTAACAAAATCAGAAATGAAAAGGGAGACATAACTACAGATTCAGAGGAAATTCAAAAAATCATCAGATGTTACTATAAAAGCCTATATTCAACAAAACTTGAAAATCCACAGGAAATGGATAATTTCCTAGACAGATACCAGGTACCGAAGTTAAATCAGGAACAGATAAACCAGTTAAACAACCCCATAACTCCTAAGGAAATAGAAGCAGTCATTAAAGATCTCCCAACCAAAAAGAGCCCAGGTCCAGACGGGTTTAGTGCAGAATTCTATCAGACCTTCATAGAAGACCTCGTACCAATATTATTCAAACTATTCCACAAAATTGAAACAGATGGAGCACTACCGAACTCCTTCTATGAAGCCACAATTACTCTTATACCTAAACCACACAAAGACTCAACAAAGAAAGAGAACTTCAGACCAATTTCCCTTATGAATATCGATGCAAAAATACTCAATAAAATTCTGGCATATCAAAACAATCATCCACCATGATCAAATGAAGGCTTCATCCCAGGCATGCAGGGATGGTTTAATATCTGGAAAACCATCAACGTGATCCATTATATAAAACAAACTGAAAGAACAAAACCACATGATCATTTCATTAGATGCTGAGAAAGCATTTGACAAAATTCAACACCCCTTCATGATAAAAGTCCTGGAAAAGAATAGGAATCCAAGGCCCATACCTAAACATAGTAAAAGCCATATACAGCAAACCAGTGGCTAACATTAAACTAAATGGAGAGAAACTTGAAGCAATCCCACTAAAATCAGGGACTAGACAAGGCTGCCCACTCTCTCCCTACTTATTCAATATAGTTCTTGAAGTTCTAGCCAGAGCAATCAGACAACAAAAGGAGGTCAAGGGGATACAGATCGGAAAAGAAGAAGTCAAAATATCACTATTTGCAGATGATATGATAGTATATTTAAGTGATCCCAAAAGTTCCACCAGAGAACTACTAAAGCTGATAAACAACTTCAGCAAAGTGGCTGGGTATAAAATTAACTCAAATAAATCAGTAGCCTTCCTCTACACAAAAGAAAAACAAGCCGAGAAAGAAATTAGGAAACGACACCTTCATAATAGACCCAAATAATATAAAGTACCTCGTTGTGACTTTAACCAAGCAAGTAAAAGATTTGTACAACAAGAACTTCAAGACTCTGAAGAAAGAAATTGAAGAAGACCTCAGAAGATGGAAAAAGATCTCCCATGCTCATGGATTGGCAGGATTAATATAGTAAAAATGGCCATTTTACCAAAAGCGATCTACAGATTCAATGCAATCCCCATCAAAATACCAATCCAATTCTTCAAAGAGTTAGACAGAACAATTTGCAAATTCATCTGGAATAACAAAAACCCAGGATAGCTAAAACTATCCTCAACAATAAAAAGGACTTCCAGGGGAATCGCTATCCCTGAACTCAAGCAGTATTACAGAGCAATAGTGATAAAAACTGCATGGTATTGGTACAGAGACAGACAGATAGACCAATGGAATAGAATTGAAGACCCAGAAATGAACCCACACACCTATGGTCACTTGATTTTTGACAAAGGAGCCCAAACCATCCAATGGAAAAAAAAAAGATAGCATTTTCAGCAAATGGTGCTGGTTCAACTGGAGGTCAACATGTAGAAGAATGCAGATCGATCCATGCTTATCACCCTGTACAAAGCTTAAGTCCAAGTGGATCAAGGACCTCCACATCAAACCAGACACACTCAAACTAATAGAAGAAAAACTAGGGAAGCATCTGGAACACATGGGCACTGGAAAAATTTCTGAACAAAACACCAATGGCTTATGCTCTAAGATCAAGAATGGAAAAATGGGATCTCATAAAACTACAAAGCTTCTGTAAGGCAAAGGACACTGTAGTCAGGACAAAACGGCAACCAACAGATTGGGAAAAGATCTTTACCAATCCTACAACAGATAGAGGGCTTATATCCAAAATATACAAAGAACTCAAAAAAGTTAGACCGAGGGAGACAAATAACCCTATTAAAAAAATGGGGTTCAGAGCTAAACAAAGAATTCACAGCTGAGGAATGCCGAATGGCTGAGAAACACCTAAAGAAATGTTCAACATCTTTAGTCATCAGGGAAATGCAAATCAAAACAACCCTGAGATTTCACCTCACACCAGTGAGAATGGCCAAGATCAAAAACTCAGGTGACAGCAAATGCTGGCGAGGATGTGGAGAAAGAGGAACACTCCTCCATTGTTGGTGGGGTTGCAGACTGGTACAACCATTCTGGAAATCAGTCTTGAGGTTTCTCAGAAAATTGGACATTGAACTGCCTGAGGATCCAGCTATACCTCTCTTGGGCATATACCCAAAAGATGCCCCAACATATAAAAAAGACACGTGTTCCACTATGTTCATCGTAGCCTTATTTATAATAGCCAGAAGCTGGAAAGAACCCAGATGCCCTTCAACAGAGGAATGGATACAGAAAATGTGGTACATCTACACAATGGAATATTACTCAGCTATCAAAAACAACGACTTTATGAAATTAGTAGGCAAATGGTTGGAACTGGAAAATATCATCCTGAGTGAGCTAACCCAATCACAGAAAGACATACATGGTATGCACTCACTGATAAGTGGCTATTAGCCCAAATGCTTGAATTACCCTAGTTGCCTAGAACAAATGAAACTCAAGACAGATGATCAAAATGTGAAGGCTTCACTCCTTCTTTAAAAGGGGAACAAGAATACCCTTGGCAGGGAAGAGAGAGGCAAAGATTAAAACAGAGACTGAAGGAACACCCATTCAGAGCCTGCCCCACATGTGGCCCATACACATAGAGCCACCCAATTAGACAAGATGGATGAAGCAAAGAAGTGCAGACCGACAGGAGCCGGATGTAGATCGATCCTGAGAGACACAGCCAGAATACAGCAAATACAGAGGCGAATGCCAGCAGCAAACCACTGAACTGAGAACGGACCCCCGTTGGAGGAATCAGAGAATGAACTGGAAGAGCTTGAAGGGGCTTGAGACCCCATATGTACAACAATGCCAAGCAACCAGAGCTTCCAGGGACTAAGCCACTACCTAAAGACTATACATGGACTGACCCTGGACTCTGACCTCGTAGGTAGCAATGAATATCCTAGTAAGAGCACCAGTGGAAGGGGAAGCCCTGGGTCCTGCTAAGACTGAACCCCAGTGAACTAGACTGTCGGGGGAGGCGGCAATGGGGGAGGGTGGGGAGGGAACACCCATAAGGAAGGGGGGAGGAAGGGGATGTTTGCCGAAACCGAAAGGAATAACACTTTCGAAATGTACATAAGAAATACTCAAGTTAATAAAAAAAAAAAAAAAAAAAAAAAAGAGGTCCACAGTCTCCAATAGTGTAAACCACACTAGAAATTCAAACTACAAAGAAAAGCATGATGAATTTGACATTAACTATGACACTGTCCCACAAAGATACAATAAACATATGAAAATACAGTACATAGATTCGACAGATTACAATGATAAAATTAATCCAGAGTATATAGGCACATGTATGCTTTTGTTCTTATATATTCATAATACATATAAGGAATACCATTCCATTAATACTACAGTAGAGCATAGCCCAACTGAAACACAATGTACAGAATAGGAAACATATACAAGGTACATAATACAGTCAAATAAAAAAGTGTTCAACATTACTAATAATCCAAAAATTCAAACAATAGTGACACATGTCATCATCAGATTTGCAAAATGTTGAAAGTGAGACTATAACATAGGTACATAGTCATAAAGACTAAGAATCTGCATAGATTCTCATGGGAAGATGAATTATGGCTTCAGGTTTGTGAGCACCTGGAAATGCCTACTCAACCAGAAGAGGTACTTGACATTAAGTAGTTCCCCCTTAGAAGTACGTCCTCCCAGACACTCAGAAATATGCACACTAAAAGTGAGCTCAATCTCTATTCCAAGCAAGTGTATGCTAGTGCATGTATGTATGTATGTTCATGAGTGAAGAGCCATTCTACCAGGTTTAACTAATGTAAGGACAAACTTTGCCATAGCAACAGCATTCTAGAGGCAGGAGGCAAGCAGCTGGAACCAAGCTGCACGAGGAAAAGCCTTGAGTTTTCTGGTGCCGGGTGTGGAAGTTCAGTTGCGAACAGTAACCACATTCTCATGTACAAACGACTCCTGTCAAAGACAAAGTCTCTGATCTTATAAGATATGGGGGCTGTCAATGTCTCCAATGTCCCCTATGCCAGGAATACAGGGGAGATGCTAAGCGGATGAACAAGGCACACTAACTTGTCCTTAAGGAAGGGTTAGATTATGCAGCTTGGAGAAGCATAGAGAGAAAGGGGGGAAAGTGAGCTTTGGGTTCATGGTCAGGAAAAGGTCTTGACCAATTAGAAAATGGAACTCAGAATGCTGGGGACATCATCTGGCAAGTCTGGGCTATGTCTTGTACTAGATGCTTTCCAAAGGATATTTTAGTTAAAGGTAAGGACTTTCTCCATTGTCCTTTAGGGCCACTTGGGTTCCAGAGAGGCTCAACAGTTTCCAGGTAACAAGTGATGTATCCAGGATCCACATCCAGATTTGACCCCGGCAGTCATGCTCACTGATGTCATTCTTTACCCTTAATAAAGGCAACTTTTGTGCTCCTTTTGGACATGTGAACCCAGATAATTTACCTACTGATCCTGAAACACTGAGTGAGTGGGCCTTTTTGGTTTTTTTGTTTTTTATTTTTTGTTTTTTAAGAGGGCCTTTAAAGGTAGACATTGGGGACAGATGAATTGAGTCTTTCAACTCAGTGAGTTTAATTGACAAGTGAAATTTATAGGTGTTTATAAAGTATAACATATTTTGAAATAGGTAAACAGTGTGAAGTATCTACCTTGAGCTACTTAACATATGTAGTTACCCCACTAAGTTATCTTTTATGATGAACAAATTTGAAACCTACCTTGCAGGTTGACAAGATTATAGAAGGATAACACAAGCCTGACCACCTGACTTTGATCACAGGAAACTATTTAAAAGATAACAAGGACAGATGCAGTGGCATGCATCTGTGATCCCAGCATCTGAAGAGACATGGGAGGCAGAGATAGGAGAATTACCTGGAATTTTGCAGGCAATCAAGCCTGGAATCTGCACACAGCAGAAACAAGGGGGCCCCTTCCTTAAGCAAGGTGCAAGGCAAAAGCCAGCTCTCAAAAGACTTCCTTGCACAAACTATACACCTGGCAAGTATACACCTGAAAACACACACACACACACACACACACACACACACACACCTTAAAATGCATAATTTCCTTAAGATTTATTATTTATTTTTATCTTATGTGCATGAGCATTGTGCCCGTGTGTATAAAGACAATCGCACATTGTGCCTTTGTGTATAGACATGATCATATGCATGTCTGCTGCCCAAGGAGGCCAGAAGAGGGGTTTGGATTCTCCGAATTGGAGTTAAGCGACAGTTGAGCACAGTGAGGTGAGTGATGGGAAGCAAACCATTACTTTCTGTATTAGCAACAATTACTCTTAACCACTTGTGCCAGCTCTCTAGCCATTAAAAAAATAATTTTCAATCACTTTCTTTTTTAATTAATTTATATATTTATTTACACACATCAAACACTGTTCTCCCACCTGGCCATCCCTCACAGAGACCCTCCCTCACCCTCCTCTGAGAGGGTGGGCTTTCCTGGGTATTCCCTGACCCTGGGAATATCAAGTCTGTTCCAGAGTAAGAATATCCTCTCTCACTGAGGCCAGATAAGGCAGCCCTGTTGGATAATGGATACCACAGTCAGGCTTTAGGGAGAACCTTCGTTCCAGTTGTTGGGGGGTTCCACATGGAAACTGAGATACACACCTGTTATGTATATGCTGGGTGTCTTGTTCAAGCCCAACAACGATGTCATGAATTTTGCAGATAAATGGATGGAATTAGAAAATACCATCCTCCAAGACTGAACCCCCCAGTGAACGGGATTGTTGGGGGGAGGGCAGTAATGGGGGGAGGATGGGGAGGGGAACACCCATGTAGAAGGGGAGGGGACGGGTTAGGGGGATGTTGACCTGGAAACCTGGAAATGGAATAACAATTGACATGTAAATAAGAAATACCCAATTTAATAACGATGGAGGAAAAAAAAAGAAAATATCATCCTGAGTGGGATAACCCAGATCCAGAAGGACGTGCATGGTATGTACTCACTGATAGTTCATATTCACTATAAAGTACAGAATACCCATGATATACCCCACAGACCCAAAGAAGTTAAACAGAAAGAAAGGGCCGAGGCAGCGTGCTTGAATCACACTGAGAAGAAACAAAATAGTCATAAGACGCAGAGGGAGGGAGAGAAGTGGGTGGGAGAGGGGATGGGGAAGGGAATGGGGACAGGATCAGGTATGCGAAGAGTCAACAAAGAGACCCAGAGGGCTCAGAGAATGAGGGGCATAGGGGGATCTCTAGGTAGAGACATAGACCTGATATGGGGGGCTTCCAAGGGTCAATGTGGGTGACCTTAATCACGGTGCCTAACAATGGGGTCATAGAACCTGAAGAGGCTACCTTCTGTAGCCGGGCAGAACTTTCGGTGAAGGGATAAAGATACCAATCCATTCACAAAACTTTTGATCCAAAATTCGTCCTGTCTAAAAGAAATGCAAGGACAAAGACGGAGCACAGACTGAAAGAATGACCAACCAATAACCAGCCCAACTTGAAAACTATCCCATGAGCAAACACCAACCCTTCACATCATTAATGATACTCTATCATGCTTGCAGACTGGAGGCTGGCTTATCTGTCCTCTAGGAGGCTCTACCTAGCAGCTGACTGAAACAGATGGAGATACCCACAGCCAAACATTAGACAGAGGTCAGGGACTCTTATGAAAGAGTTGGGAGAAGGACTTGAGGTCCTGAAGGGGAAATAAGAACCCCATAGGAGGACCAACCCAACTGACCTGGACCTCTGGGAGCTCTGTGACTGAGCCAATATACTTTCTTAATGTTTTCGAAAATTGCCTGGCACACCTTTAATCCCAGCCCTCAGGAGGGAGAGGCAGGCAGATCTCTAAGTTCTTGGCCTGATCTACAGAGCAGGTTTCAAGGCAGCCAGGGCCACACAGAGCCTTGTTTTCCAAAAAGAAGCCAAAGAAAGAGGAGGGGGAGGAGGAGGAAGAAAAAGAGGGAGGAAGAGAGGAAGAAAGGGAGAGAGGAATGGTGAGAGGGAGGGAGGGAGTAAGGAAGGAGGGAGAGGGGGAGGGAAGTTCATATCATACCCATAGCAAAGATTTTTATCTTTGGACTTATTCTCTTCTCTGACTGAATTTTTGTATCCTTAGACCAATGTTTCTCCATCACACTTCCCAACAATCCCACTCCAGCCCTTCATAACCACCTTTCTATGTTCTATTTCTGAGTTCGACTCTTTCAGGTTCGGTATGTAAACAAAACCATGTGACATTGGCCTTCCTGGACCTGGCTTATTCACTTTGCATAACGTCCTCCAGACTCCCCTCTGGTGTTGAAAATTGAAAAGATTTTCTCCTTTTGAACGATAATAGGATTCTGTTTATACACAGCTTCCTCTTCCATTCATCTAGGAAGGAGCACATAGGTTAATTCCATATCTGGCCTATAATGAAAATGACTGCAATGAGCATAGCTGGCGAATGGATTGCTATGGTTGTGCTTTGGATAGGCAATCCTTGTTCCAGTTCTAGGAGTCAAGCCGCATGGCTTTTTGCACACCATTGACAGGTGTTCTGCCACTGAGCTGCCCCCTCCCCCAAGCCTAATAGTTCTATTTTTAACTTTTGAGGAGAATCCCCATTGCTTTTCATATTGGGTATATTAATTGTATTCCCACCAGAAGTGTGTTTATTTTTCTCTGTATCCTCCCCGTCAATTGTTTTCTTTCCTCTTTTTAGCAACAGAAATAATTCTAAAACGTAGAAGATATCACACTGTGAGTTTAATTTGCATTTCTATGATAATTGCTGGTGCTGAGCCTTTGAAAACATATCCGTGGCTTCTGTGTGTCTTTGACAAGTGCCTTCTATGATTCTTTCCCTTGTTGGACATGGTGGCCCCATTTCTATAAAACCAGTACTTGGGAAGCCATGGCAGGAAGAGCAAGAGTTGGAGGCTAGCCTGGGCTATAGGATGAAATCCTGCCTCAAGTATTTTATTTGCTTTTAGCTATAATAAACTGGGTTGTTTTCTTAACTTCTCTTTCAGATAGTTGGTTGTTAATTTATAGAAACATTGCCGAGTTCTTCAGAGTGTGTGCATGTCTGTGTGTAGTGTGTGTGTGTGGGGGTGTGTGTGTGTGTGTGTGTGTTGTGGGTGCCTGCATGTCTATACAGGTGTGAGGACCCATGAAGAGAAAGGAGGATTTGGGGGATACTGCTTTCCTACTCTCCATCTCGTTCCTTTGGAACAGGGTCTCTCCCTGAAACTGGAGCTCAGCTGGCAGCCAGCGAGCCTCAGCGAGCCTCAGCGAGCCTCAGCGAGCCTCCAGTCTCTACCTGCCAAAGTATGAGACTTCCGGGCGTCCATGGCCATGCCCAGCACTTTACGTTGCTGCTGAGGATCCAAACACAGGTCTTCATGCTCGCACAGCCAGGGTTCTCGTGCAGCAAGCTTTCTCCCCACTTTTGGATTTTTACTGACTTCTGTGGGCCAGCTTAAAGACAACCTAACTCTCCATTCTAATCCCACATAAGGCACAGAAAGGTGATTTCTGTTGGGTGATTACTCCACGATAAACCACACCGAAGTAATCTGGAAAATCTGGAAGCTTTGCTTCTACAGGCTGTGGCTTTACAGTCAGAAGAAAGTATTGCATGGAAATTCCATCCTCAGAATAAATGCTGGAGCAGGATGGTATGCTCAGAATTGTCACAGAAGCTGAGCTTTATGTAGTGCATAGAGCTGGAAAGAGATCTCGTGGGTGCTGTTTGGGTTCACCTGTATTCATCTACCTCTGTCTGTTGTGCCCAAACTTTGAAATCCTATGAACCTGTTCTGTCATAACAGGAGAAACATTTTGTTAAACACACCTTAGAACATTGCAGTGGCTTGAATGACAATAGCGCTCATAGACTTATATGTTTGAATATATGGTCCCCAGTTGGTGGAATTGTGTAAGACTGATGAAGATTAGGAGGTGTGGTCTCAATGGAAGAAGTGTGTCACTGGGGGAAGACTTTCAAGTTTCAAAACATGCTCTCTCTCTCTCTCTCTCTCTCTCTCTCTCTCTCTCTGTGTGTGTGTGTGTGTGTGTCTATCTGTCTGTCTGTCTGTCTGTCTGCCTTGTGCTTGTGGTCCAAGATCTAAGCTCTCAGTTACTGATGTAGGGTCATGCTCCCTGCTGCCACGCTCCCCACAATTATGGTCATGGACATAAACTTTCTGAAAGAGTGAGCCCCAAATTAAACATTTTATTTTATAAGCTTCCCTAATTGTGGTGTTTTACAACAGAAACCTTTACTAAGACAAGCACAGAGGAGAAATGTGGTGAGAAATGGCTGCCGCAGTGGCCGGCCGTGGATAATGTCACAGACAAGTACATGTCAAGCAGAAAAATGCCAGTCAACAGTGTGTCTCCTATTTCTCTGGCTCAAGTACAATGCTTCATGTGACCTTAATTTTAACACTGATTAAGGTCATGATTACATAGACTTATGGCTCAGAAAGGAAACTAAGGTGTTTGGGGCACACTCACTTGACAGATACAAAACCACGAAAGAAAAAAAGAAGAAATGAGACAAAGTTACCAATTCTAAGCCAAAGTCCATTCCCTGGGGCTTATTCCAAGAGCCTCACCTGAAGGCACTTTCACTACCTCGCCATTGATAGGTTCACTTTCCCCGCCTTCAGGTTTAATGGCCAATTCATGACCAACTTTCACCTTCTGCTTACATCTCATCAGTGACTTTCTCCCTCCAAGGAGGTGGTGGTACCCAGCCCTGCCTAACCAACAACAATCTGCTGTTTCCCAGTACAATAGAGCAAGCATCCTGGGTGAGGGGCAAGCACTGTGGGCTGCAAGAGCTCGACACTAACCTGTTGTGTACTTTTCGTCTTCCATCCCTTTGTCTTCTCTAGTCTGATGTGCCATCCCTTAGCCATCTCCCATCTCGTGAGATTGCTGCAAAGACACACCAAGATAACAGATGTGAGAGCATTTTGAAAATGTTATGAGCACTCTACAAATTTCAGCATCATTATTACAAAGGCAATAAAAGGATTTATCACGCCGATTTATGGTGTGAGTATGGTTGTGTGCCCATGGTTTCCAAGAATGGAAATAATTGCAGTTGGCAGACAAAGCCTCGGTACTTAACAAAACCCAAAAGTATTAGAGAAAAGGCACAACTTGGCCAATTCCAAATAATTTTAAAAGTCTCTATAAAAATAAACAAGTATTCCAATATAATTAATTCCTGTTCTACCCATAGTCCCTGATACTCCAAGCAATACAACTGGCTCTGAAGCAATTACCCTTTGAATCCTTCTAATCTCTGCTGATCGTTTGCAGCTTTAATTGTGTTGCTGGGGTTTGAATGTCGCAGTTCAAACACAGCCACTTAGCACCAGCTAGGCTGGCAATTATTTGCGTGCAAAGAACCCTCCTTAAAATCCCTGCTGAACTTTGTCCCAGATAGTAACAAGAGCTCCAAGCCTTACCTTCAACTACTGTTCGGGACTCAGAGAAAATACCAAAAACAATGGGCCAAGCTCACTAGGACTCAGCAAAAATGATTTTAAAAATTCCCTTTCTAGTAGCAAATACCCTCCTACGAATGACAGAATGCAAGACCCTCTAGACATATCTCATCCTTCTCTCACCAGAAAATAGAAGAAGAAACACAGAAAAAATGGCAGGTACAGACTCATCAGGCACTATAAAGTCCAATCTTCAACTATGTTTTGTTGGTGAGTGGCTACTCTACTCTGCCAGCCTACCAGGGGAAAAATAGTGTTACGGGAGTTGTCAGGGACAGAGTGTGGACATGACATCCTTAACAAGACCAGCTTAGTTACCAGTTCTCAATAACCCTGTTAAACAAACAGTTAATAGTAAAAAGGTAGCTTATGCAGTATGGTGACATTGGGAAAAGGGGCAAAAAGATCAAGAGGTTACCAAATATATCTTCAGCGTCCTAACAGGAGGCTTAGGCTTAAATAGAGAGCAGGAGGGGTGCGTAAGTAAGTAGATCTGTTCAAGGTATGGTCCTGACCATCAGTATTGTCTGGGCTCCAGTTTTTCCCACCAGGTGATCTGACAAGTTGTCAAAACTGTGAGAAGTGTCTTTCCAGAATAAAAGCAATCACTATGATTGACCCCAGACTTCCAGCCTCTTTCTATTCCCAGCATGGGATCTGTGGGTAAAGTCGAATTTCTTGAAGTCCATTATTTTTAAGTCTGATCAACAAAGGGTCTTTTTAAAATGTCTTTCTTCCTGTCCAGATGCTGACAGCAAGACTCCCAGAAAAAAAATGTTCCTTCAGGGGAGAAGCAGAACTAAAAGCACCTGAAGGGGGATGAGTGGGAGGCAGCTCAATGACTATATTTTAGATTTTTAACAAGATAACAGGATGAGAGTTTTATAAACATTTTTATATCAAAACATGTGAGGCAAGGATAGTGGGCACGCGCTTGTAATGCTAGCATTTGGGAGACGAAGACACGAGAATTGCAAGCTCAAGATCAGCTTGGATGTGACACCTAGACCTTGTTTCAGAAAACCAAAATTAAAGAAGATGTGCAGGATACCTGGGGGAGAGGGAGGCCTTTGTCACTAGAGATGGTTAAGGAGATAGCATCCAAGGGATGTGAGCACTTGGGTGAGGATGATGGAGAAGAGATCCAGCCTTCCTGAAGATCTGTCCCATCTCCAGCATCTACCATGTGATGGGGCTTAGTGAGAAATCAAATTTATACCATGGAGAGGTTAGGAATACCATCTTTGGATCTGGGATATACTATACTATGTGGGCATAATTGCCAGTCTTGTAGTGGATAACCTGAGGACTGTTAAGAATCAGTACATGGGGCACATCCCTTGAGGGTTTACTCTATGATGAGTAAGACAATTGTTGCCTAACCTCTGTGTCTCAGTCTCCTCATCTGGCCAAGTGACAAAATACTATGTACCTCATAAAGACTTGTTGTGTGGGCACACACATACCATCAACCTAAGTGCCCTAGTGTTTTAACTAGCTCATTGTCATGGTTGTTCATCTTCCTGTGGCATGAGAAGAATTGTTCCAGACTCTTTTTCATTCTGCTTCCCACATCACTAATAGACAGGCTTTCTAAACGCAAGTGCAATCCTGTTCTTCACTGACTTAAAGCCTCCTTTTACTTTTGTTACCTGAAGAAAGAGCTCATGCTCTTAGCCTGGTGGGTAACGCCCTTCATAGCCAACTGGTCACCACGATTGTCACTGCCAACTGCAATGCATTCCGCCCTATTTCCTTGCTACCACTTTTTGTTCACCGGGTCCCTAGTGTCGTACCTCACTCAATGACATCGCCATACATGGCTGTTTATGGAGGGAGTGTAACCCACTAGGGAAATTGCATGTCCAAAACTTAGTTCTGCAGTGAAGTATTGGACAAGTCCGGCCATCTCAGTTTCCCTGTCCTCATTAATCACAGATGGAAACAGTAATACCTTTGTTGCCAAAAAACAATCCCTACTACACTGACTGGGATAGTACAAGCTACAGACCAATGACTTCCTTCCTTCCTTTCCTTTTAATTTCCCCCAAAATCCAGTCAGCAGAGGATTATGAGCAGAGATGTAGGCACTTAGAGTAGGCTTCCCTTGGCCACAGATTTTGCTGTTCGGAAACTTGTTGTCAGGTTCTAATCCCAAGACACTATATGTATTGCAAGGAGGTACCAATGAAGATCACAGACAGGGTTCTCACCCTCAGAGAAAGGTCTCAGAAAATCTACCTCGCCTCATGCCAGGTTTCCTGGAAACCACTTAGAGATGGAGGCTATAGTGGGAAAGAAGACATGCTTTTGTTCAGGGGTTCTGAATGGTCATGAGATTGAGAACTTAGACCTCTCCTAAATTTGTGGAAATTACTTAAGCTTCCCAGTCCTCTTTAATTAAAAAGCAGCCAAATATAAGTGAACAAAGCCTTTACTTAAGTGATCATTTGGGGAACATTTAAATGAGGAAGGAAACAAATCCAGAACGTCCCCCTCTATACCACCATCCCTACTGGACTGTTCAAATCTGTGTCAGAGCAAAGTGAATTGAAAACTGCCTGACGTAGGTGTTTGCAGACCCCGCTGACTAGTGGAATCTAGAAGTGACACATTTTGTGAAATCATCCTTAACAAACTAATCACCTATTTCTTCCACTCTTCACCTTGACCACTTGGGCAGATTTCTTTTCCGTTAATGAAGGATTTTAGAATCAATGTTAATTTACTTCCACCAACCTATACATATTAAGGGGGAGGGAGTATGAATCTTAACTTATCTCTCTATGTCACCATGCCCCTATGGGTTATCTGAGACCATGTCTTTGCCTGAGAAGACCCTGGCATCTAAGAAAAGAACAGAAAAGACAAATAAGAAGGAAGAGGAAAGGAAAGAGGGAGAGAGTGGGAACAAGGAAAAGAGGAATAAGAAAGGAGGGAGAAAAATAATGGGGTCTGAGGCAGAGGAGAAGTGAGGGAAGGAATCTGATTATAATAGCTACTGTGTGGATAAACTTTATTGGACAGAGCCTTTGACATAAACAAGGGAAGAAAAGCCTACTTTGATTCCTCACTTCAGAACACTCAGTCTACATTCCTGAGCTCTGTTCATTCTGAGCCCCTGAAGATGCAGTGTCATGATGGTTGGAGTGTGTGGAGGAGACTGTTCTCTGTATGACAGACAAGAAATAGAAAAGTCACATACAAACTGAGCTACTACCTCCAGCTAAGTATCACCTCCAAAAGTTTCCATTATCTTCTAGACTAGTACCACATGTCCAAAATATTATTCTGTGGCAGGCGTTTCAGATGCAAACTATCGCACCTCCCATGTGATCTATCCATTCCTCTAGACAGTAACCTAAGAAAAGTGAAAAGCTACATCCATACAAAGACTTGACTTAAATGCTTGCAGAAGCTTGCTTTTTGATACCCCAAAACCAAGGCAGCCATACAACCGTCCACAACAACAACAAATCGTAGTACCATAAAATAATGCTTGACATTAAAAATTAAGAAGCCTGGAACACAAATTACTGTGTGATAAAAGATATCAGAGGTTGTAAATGGTATACAGTTCATAGACGATAGATGTGTTTACATAAGATTTGAACTATAGTAAGGAAGAAAGCAGAAGAAATAACAGAAAGACGCAGATACCTTGGGGCGTGATGGATAAGTTCATTATCTCGACTGGGGTGCTGGGCTTGTGTATGCACACATGTATAAGAACTTATCACATCATTACTTCAAGTATGTTAGTTTATTGTGTGTCAATTATACCTCCATAAAGTTGATTTAAAAATAAGATACCTTCTATACTGAAAAGAAAGGAGGGAGAAAAGGAACAAGAACAGTGAGATAAAGGAAAGGAGTGGGGAAAGCTGGAACCAAGTGCCCTTCCCAGAGCAGAGAGATTGCTCCTCAATCATTTTATTGCCCAGGATTGGACTCTGATCTCCCTGAGAGCAGGTGGAAAGTAGACTGAGAAAAAACAGGGAACAAACTGACATGCCGAAGCCCTAGGTAAAACCTGTCTGCAGAGCTAGTCTATTCCAATGGAGGATAATTAAAAGCTTCTTCTGAGTTCACGTAGAAAAGAATACAGGAGCCTGAAAGAATGGGAACTGGATGGTGAGATGCAAGCACACTGAAAACTAACAGAGGAAGGAGCTTAGTGTTTGATGCCTGCCTAGTACTGCAGGGAAATGAGTGGATGGGACTGGGGAGGAGGCTCCATCAATAGAACGCTTACCGTGGAAGCAGGAGAACCTGAGTTCAGATTGCCAGCATCCAGATAAAGAGCCATGTGCAGTGCTACAGACTGGTGAAACCAGTTCTGGGGAGGTACAAACAGGAAGATCCTTAGTACTTAAGGGTTAACCAACCTAGTCAAATCAGTGAGCTCTAGGTTCAATGAGAGACTCAGTCTCAAAACGATAAAAATAAAAATATAAGTGGAGAATGATTGATGAAGTCACATGCAATAATCTCTTGCTGCTACATGTATACACAAAAGAAAATACAAGTAAATAAATGAATGAATGAATGATCTAAAAATACATATAAATGAATGAATAAACAATCTAAAATACAGATAAATAAATGAATAAATAATCTGAATTACAAATCAATAAATGAATACATACATACATACATACATACATACATACATACATACATACATACTACCAGGCTAGATATGCCCATCCTTCATCTCTGATAGAACTAATATGTCTGAAATGAAAAAGAACAGCTCTACTGGTGAGGACAGTAATGTGAGCTGAGAGATGGAAATGGGCAGAAGAATTAGAGCTTGAAGATGAGAATTAGAAGGGAGAGCTAAGCCCTCTTCATGGTTATCTGACCTGAGGTTCAGCAGACACTTGATAGCTATTAGAATGGCCAGTGTCCAGTATGAGCTGCTAGGTCCTGGTTCTAGTGGGTGTGAGTTGAGCAAGGCTGGCAGGGGCCACCAGGCCATAAAGCCTTCATCTTGGAAATAAAGAAGCTAGGTTCCTGACAGAGATGGTTTTCCCTTCTGCAGTGCGTGTCTTAGGATGCAAGGACATGTTACGGGTAGATATCCTGAACTGATAGTCTATCTACCACTTTATTTAGAAGCATGAATACAAATCCTATTATGAAGCCTTTTACTTTCTTCACTTTTATGAGAAACTAATGAAAAACACCTCGCTGAAATCATTTTACTGGGTTTTCAAATGCAAACGAGAAAAGAGATTAAGACATGTTGAGATTTTAAAAACTTGTTGAAACTGGTGAATCCAAACTCTACTCAACAGAAGACATCTGCAGTGTGGCAAGCCAAGAGTGTACAAAGCCATCTACTGACAGAATTCCTTCTCTCATCAGTCTGCTCTTTCTATATGAAGACTCTCTTCTGATTTAATATAAAGCTACCTACATAATGAATGGCAATATGCTTTATTCAATCTACTTCTGTCAATGTTCATATCATTTAGAAATTTCCTTCCCAGGAATTTCTAATGTAGAAATAATGCTTGATCAAAGGTCTTAGTACTGTAGCCCAAACAAGTTAATATTAAAAATTAACTATCTTAGGATGCTAGGAGAACAGCACTTGGGGTTTTATTCATGCAAAAACATAACAAGGAAACTTTCATTCTCTTCCTTCTCCCTCTTCTTTTCACTTCTGTTCCTACTTTACAAAACTCCCTGGAGGCTGAGCAGAGGTGCCATTCACACCCTCAGCTCCCCTACTCTGGCAAGATGGCTCAGCAGGTTGGAGCTTATTGCCAGCAAGCCTGATGACCTGAGTTTGATCCTTAGAACCAATATGATAGAAGGGGAGAATTTCAGGTTGTCCTTTGACCACAAGTGCTCCATGGCACAGGCACACATAACAAACGAAGAAGCAGAGAAATGTTCAGTGGGTTCAAACTCTCCCAAAGAATAGGGCACTTCGCCTGCCCTTCATCCTTATCTGTTCCAGTTCCCAACAGAGTTCCCCAAACAGCTCTGTTCCTCCCTACCTCTTGTCCATTGAATGGCAGTCAGCATCAGTTCTATAACTCTGAATCATTCTGGGTTCTAATATGGAGCTACAATCTTTCCACATCCCATTCCTTTAAAGTATATCCCTGCAGAAGGTAGTCAACTATCTCAACTGCTTCCACCTAGTGATGGGTGACATTTTCAACTTCATGGGCTTCCTCTGAAAGCATACCTTAAGAAACACATGGTACAGTACAAAAAAGGCGAGGCCCCCAGACTAGTGTGGGGATGCATTGTTTATTACACCATTTCTCTAATATTATATCTTATCGAAGGCCATATGATCATAGAATCAACCTTGCTCATATCAGAGCTTCTGAAAGAATACCTAAGATATCAAAAATAGCAAGGAATAGTAAGATATGAACATGCTCAACCAAACAGATCATTCAAACTTAGAGGTCAGTGAGACATTCAAATCTTGGCTTCCCACCAAGAACCATCATGGGTATCTTACAGGCCCTGATGCTGTCCTCCTCAATTCTCTTTACTCCTATTGCCCATTGTCCTGAGAAGTGGAAGTCTTCGCTGTCATAGTGCAGCTCAGAAGCAGGAAGTGATGTGACCGTGATGACAGAACTAAGAAAACCAGGATGGAACCAGCTAAACATTTTTGCATTGGTTGTCTTGGGGAGCACTGGAAGATCCTTGTGGCACTTCCATTTGCTCAGCAAGCCCGCCATACTTCTTTCACCATGTCACTGAGCACACACTTCATAGACAAGGAACCAAAGTACTGAAAGGTTTTTTAATGGTTGACCCAAGCCACATAACTGGTTACTCACAGACCCAGGACTCTTTTTTTTTTTTTCTTTTTTTTTCGGAGCTGGGGACCGAACCCAGGGCCTTGCGCTCGCTAGGCAAGCACTCTACCGCTGAGCTAAATCCCCAACCCCAAGACCCAGGACTCTTGTCTCCAATACCTCATGTCATCTCTCCCATACTTTCACCCATATATGGCATCTGCTTCTACTCACTTTGTCTTAAAAGCTGGAGTGCTGTCTTTTATCATTTGACTAAGGTATAATCAGTTGTCTTTGTCTGCAGATTCCACATAAGAAAATTCAAACGAGCATAGACAAAAACTATTAGGGAATGATGTAGTCGTATTATAATCTTAAAAAGAAAATTTATTAAGAAAAACGTTTCATCTGTAACAATGTCTATGGATGTTCACTTCCCCCACACAAAAGGGTATCATTTGATGATTAGAACCTTTTGCTGACACTACCCAAAGACTATACATGGACTGACCCTGGGATCCAACCTCATAGGTAGCAATGAATAGCCTAGTAAGAGCACCAGTGGAAGGGGAAGCCCTTGGTCCTGCCAAGACTGAACCCCCAGTGAACGTGATTGTTTCGGGGAGAGTGGTAATGGGGGGGAGGATGGGAGGGAACCCTGATATAGAAGGGAGGAGAGGGTTAGGGGGATGTTGGCCCGAAACTGGGAAAGGGAATAACAATCGAAATGTAAATAAGAAATACTCAAGTTAATAAAGATAAAAAAAAAAAAGAACCTTTTGCTGAAAGTACCCACTTTGACTGCAAGACACAGAAAAATCAATCTCAAGCTAACAAGGAAATTTCCTCCCCCACTAGCTAGCTTTTACAATGCTGGGAGGTGTTAAGTAGGCTGCTGGGGGAGAAGAATCCAGTGGTTTTACTCAGCATTAGACCCTGCATGGCAACACATTGATCTGTCAGGCAAGATTTCTCAACAGTGACTAGACTTTTATGAGGTAACTGCTTTCTGATTGGATTTGAGGCCTCCTTCACAAAAGAGAATGTCATGCCTGGTACTGTAATCCTGCTCAAAAGCTGATAGCTGTGATGTAGAGGCAGTGATTGTTATTTTGTTAACTGTTAATGTTGTCAAATTGTCTTCCAGACGTTTATTTGTATAACCCATAGACTTGGGTTGTTCTCAGTGTTAATGAAAAATGATTCTTTTTGCCTTGGACAGCAGTCAATACAGAGGCTCAAAACTGATTAAAATGCTGAGAATAAGGAAGAGTGAGTGCTCAGATCTAAATTGAGGCATCTTTATTACCCATCCACCCATACCCACCAGGCTCAGAAAACATCACAGAGGAAGGAACAAATAATGTAAGGGAGAGGATAGGGAGGAGTGCTGTGAAACGCTGTCTTCTGGATTATTCATGATTATGGCACTCCTGGCGTCATAGCAGCTGTGGTAATCTACATACGATCTGCACAAGATCAAGTCTGTCAAAGGAGTTCAGCCCTTACTGAGGAGCTGCTGGCTTCAAGAGAAGGGAAGATCATCTTCCTTTAAAAATTTGGTGGCCTTATCAAGCCTTAACATGAGAGAATGTGTGTAGTCCTGTTATAACTTGTCATTCCATATTTCGTGGATATTCTTGAGAGGCCTGCCCTTTTCTGAAGGGAAATGGAGGAGGAGTGGATCTGGGGGAGAGGAAAGATGGGAGAAGGAACTGGGAGGAGAGGAGGGAGGGAAAACTGCAGTAGGAGTGTAATGTATGAGATAACAATAGAAGGTGAAGAAGAAGAAGAGAGAGGAGAAGAAGAAAGAAGCAGAAGCAGAAGAAGCAGAAGAAGAAGCAGTAGCAGCGGCAGCAGAGGAGGAGATTGTGGCCACCAGTAGTTCTCCCATGCGGTGGTGCACAGCCCCGCATCCATAAACATGTGGACATCACTAATGAAATTCAACAGCTTATCAGAAATAAGGAAGATATGAAGTTGGGGAGGGAAGGTGTTATGAAGAAATATGGGAGAATTAGAGGGCGAGTTAGGGTGAATGTGATCATCTTTTACTGCATACACATATGAAATTCTTTTTTTAAAGATTTATTTATTTTTAATGTATATGAGTACACTGTAGCTGTCTTCATGCACACCAGAAGGGAGCATCAAATCCCATTACAGATGGTTGTGAGCCATCATGTGGTTGCTGGGAATTGAACTCCGAACCTTAGGAAGAGCAGTCAGTGCTCTTAACCACTGAGCCATCTCTCCAGCCCCATGAAATTCTTTTAAAAAAAACTTTAATAGTACAAAGCATAAAAATAAAAGTCCAATATGTGTACATACCTTACAAACATGCCCCTCCATACTTAAATCATCCCTAAATTACTCATAATCTCTAGTTATATTGACAGTTCTATGTCAGCAGTGGCTATACTGTATTCTTTACCGGCTAATGACAAGACTAAACATCTTGGGCATGTTCAGTACACATACGAATTTTCTCGACTACTTTCAATCCAAGGTTGCTTGAGTCCAGATACATAGTTCACAGCTGCAGGTGGAAAATTAGAATAGTAAAGGGTCATCTTATTCGCCGGGCTACATGTTTGCAGGAGGGATGCATAGCTCTGCATAGTGTCATCATTTCTATTCCCATCCCCACCCTACAAATGACAAGTGACTCGTCTGATACTGGTAAGGACAATACAGCAATGCCAGCATCTTTCCCTAAGTTGGAGGCAATTGAATGTAGTGTGGCTCACATTCAGATGCTTGGCCAGCATCTAGCAGGACTTTCATAGATTGTAGTGACATCCACTGACACACTAGCTATCAAACAGTACCACAGACAGGAGTAGTATTTGCACATCCCTCCTCCTGACACAAGGAAGGAGCTCTCAGAAGTAGAATTCCTGGTGAGATTGTTTAAGGAAAGAAAAATGGCATTCAGAACCTGGGCTTTGATGGAAATTGAGATAGAGCAGGAATTCAAAACTACATGAACTCATTTCAGAAAGACTGGAGTGGTAGAGACAAAGAGGAAACAGATACCCAAACTTACACCTAGGGTATAAGAGCATGGTGTTGTATTGACCACAATTAACAGAGTCAAGTTTGGGGAGAAGAGAGAAAAAAAGGCTAGCAATTGGTAAATTCAAGTTGAGGCATATGGAGTGTAGAGTGATCAGGGACATCCAAGTAAACAGAGCCAGAATACAGCGGAGGGAAGTAGGACAGGGCTGCAGACTGAGATGGAGGCAGCATCCTCGCCATGGTATCTTTGCCACAGCAAGAGTCCTTCCAACAAGAGATTCAGGTGGAGATTTTCATGAAGGCTTTGCTCTCTCAGGTTCAGTTTTCTTACCTCCATAGTAGTTATTGCCACTGATGCACTACCTGCTTTATGGGAGTTGTTTATTCTCACCCTACCTCCAGTCACCATGAGGGCAAAAACCATTATCTGTGTTCTTCACTTTTGTATCTCCAGTGTCTATGAGAGTTCCTTGGAACGTCACAGATAGTTTAAAATGTGTTGAATCAATAAACAAACGATCCTCCCATTAAGGCTTACTGTTCTTATTATAATACTACGTCAGGCACAAAATAATACTACATAATGAAATTTGTACCTCAGAGATACCTTCAACATTTGGGACAGCATGCTTCTTTTCTTGGGAGACTGACCTGTGTACTACAG
The DNA here is from genome assembly GCF_011064425.1 of Rattus rattus. Classification (NCBI taxonomy): domain Eukaryota; kingdom Metazoa; phylum Chordata; class Mammalia; order Rodentia; family Muridae; genus Rattus; species Rattus rattus. The sequence continues at coordinate 236,693,689 of NC_046154.1, read as the reverse complement.
GATATTTATCATTGGCTTCTATACACCAGCGACAGGGGTCCACACTGTTCCTTTGTTGTCACATGTCTTTCCCTGGTTGTGACACCAAAAACAGAGGAAACTGGATATATGTCTCTGAACACCATTGGCTGACCCCCAAAGCTTGTTTTTTAATTATAATTTATTGTGTGTATTCTCGGGTCTTTGGCAGACCTGTGAAGGCATGAAGCCTCCTTCCTGTACTTTAAAACATCATTTTCCCTCATTCATTATGACAGTGCCACTTTGCATATCATACAAGGACAAGGATCAAGCTTTTATTCATTACTCTACTTTTACAACCTATCAATGTGTCAATAAATATACCTAACATCTGAATTAACCCATTTCTTTATTATATAACGACCTTCATGAAGATAGAAATGTCATCTCATTTGCTGCTGCACCCCATTGTCAGTTCAGTGTTACAAAATATTTTTGGCTGGGCTGGGAGGAGACTTCCTCAGTAAAGCCCTGGCCTCCTAAGCATAGGACTTGAGTTGACCCAGAACTCAGGTAAAACTGTCAAGTCTAAGCACAAGCTTATAATCGTAGAAATGGGAGAAGGAGACAGACTGCTAAAGCTCGCTGGCCAGTCAGTCTAGTCTAATTGCTGAGTTACCGACTAATGGGACCCTTTGTCAAAGCACATTCATAATACGTTATTCCTGAGGGTGGACTTGTAAGGTAGTCTTCTGACTCGACGTATTTGTGGACAGACATGCATGATTGCCACATGTATTTATGTGTCTACACACACACACACACACACATACACACACACACGCACGCACGCACGCACGCACGCACGCACTCCCGCACAAAAATGAACCTCATAGTCACAATCCAAAGTCAGTTCTTTATGTGAAAATTCCACACCAAAAATATTTTGAAAAATAATTTCATAAGGGTGGAAATAATAAGAAGTGATAAATGGCCCCTAGTGCTTAGTCCAGTTCCTGGACACAATAGTTGCCTCTGAGACTCCATGGAGGATTGGTCCCAGTACTCTTATTTTTTTGCCACTTTTCTATAAATCATACAAGATAGTAAGTGTTTATATGGGATTTATGATCTGAGAGCTATGGTGAGCTGTGTAGAGATGGTTTGAAGTACATGGAAGCGTTTGGAGAAGAGAGTAGACTACATGTAAATACTGTACCTTTTTATATAAGAAAGCTGAGCAACTGAGGACTTGGTTATCTGCAGGAGAGTCCTGGGACCAATCCCCCATGGATACTGAGAGGCAACTATTGTATTCCGGCACTGGACTAGGCACTAGGGGCCATTCATCACCTCTTGACACTTCCACCCTTATTCTCCAGCATTCCACCACATTGCTGAGTCAAGGTAGTCTGTCAACTAACAAGACCGGTTCAGGATCTCCTTGGAAAATTGTCACCCAGCATAAAAGGAGGGTCCTCATCACTTTTTTTAAAAAGTGGTTTGTTCTGAGTCTCTGCTATTCCACGGTTCAGTATGCCCTCATATCCCAGAGGCATCACTTGTCCCACCTTCTGACATTCCTTCTGTACATTCCTTCCTGCACTTCCTTACAAGTTTCACTTGCCACACACCTTTGTTGTCCTTAACGGGATGAACAGCACCAGTGACTGACAGGTGTGAAGCCAAGCTTATGAGTCCTTTGCAATCTTATATGGCAGTAGGGCCTTGGGGCTATAGCAAGCTGCTTGGTCAGCTTCTTGTCTTGCTCTTTCCTTTCTAGTATTACTGTTGTTGTCGTTGTTGTTGTTACTGTCATTATTTCTTTTGTTTGTGATAAACATTTAGTTAAAAGCATCACACATTATAAAGCATGTCCTCTACCACTGAGCTAATCTGTTAGTCGAGCCCTTTTTTTTTTTTTTTTCTTTTTTTTTTATTTGAGCTTTCTTTTTTTTTTTTTTTTTATTTAGTTTTCTTATATCCATTTGGATTTATTCCCTTTCCGTTTCCGGGCAAACATCCCCTCCCCCTCCCCTTCCCACCTCCCAACCCTCCCCATTGCTGCCCTCTCCCAACAGTCTAGTTCACTGGGTTCAGTCTTAGGACCCAGGGCTTCCCCACCACTTTCTTACTAGGATATTCACACTAGGCATGTTCTTTGGGTTAATTCCCTCTGGTTGGTTGGCATTGGGGGGTCTTCCATTTAGTTCCTCTTTCCTTCAAATAAAATGGTTTCCTGGTGAATTCTGGCCCTGACACTTGGCGTCTAGGGTAACTCAAGCATTTGGGCTAATAGCCACTTATCAATGAGTACATACCATGTAGTGATTGGGTTACTCACTCAGGATAATATTTTTCCAGTTCAACCATTTGCCTCTGCATAAAGTCATTGTTTTTTTGATAGCTGAGTAATATTCCATTGTGTAGATGTACCACATTTTCTATAATTCCTCTGTTGAGGGTTCTTTCCACTTCCAATATAAATAAGGCTAACTCTTTTTTTATGTTGGGGCATCTTTTGGGTATATGTATCTTCCTCACAGTTCAATGTCCAATTTTCTGAGAACCTCAGACTGATTTCCAGAATATTTGCAGTCTGCCCCCAACAATGGAGGAGTTCCCCTTTCTCCACATCCTGGCCGGTTAACCCTGGTGTGAGTGAAATCTCAGTTGTTTTGATTTATTTTCCCTTAAACAGGAACATTTCTTTAGGTGTTTCTCAGCCATTGGTTCCTCACTGTTTACCACTAGGTTCTCTGGGCTTCCATTTACCCTTAAATAAAATTGGGAACTTTGCTCAGGAGGCATCTGTATAACGACAAAAGTGTATGAGTAATGATGATGAAATGACAATGGGTGAGTGGTTACTGTTTACAACAATTTGCTAGGAGGCATCTGTATTGCAAAATAATGATGATGACAATGACAATGACGACAACAATGACGACGATGACAACGACGATAACACTATTTTCAATTCATTTTCATCGGAAAAATACAGATGAGTGGTGACCTCTCAGGCCATTTCCAAGGCTGTGCTTGTGTGAAGAGACAACAGCCCTGCGAGTTCGAGTTGTCATTTTCTTAAGCAAGGAGATTGTGAATTTCAAAGAAAAAAAAAAGAGATGTTTTGTAAAAGTCACATCTGATTATGAACTTTCTCCAGTGTTATCTCTTTGCTTTTTTTTTTTTTTTTTTTTTTTTTATTAACTTGAGTATTTCTTATGTACATTTCGAGTGTTATTCCCTTTCCCGGTTTCCAGGCAAACATCCCTTCCCTCCCCCTTCCTTATGGGTGTTCCTCCCCACCCTCCCCCATTGCTGCCCTCCCCCGACAGTCTAGTTCACTGGGGGTTCAGTCTTAGCAGGACCCAGGGCTTCCCCTTCCACTGGTGCTCTTACTAGGATATTCATTGCTAATCTCTTTGCTTTCATACTGTGCTTCTGCATGCTTGAACTTGCCCCAGAACTCTCAAAAAACAAACACATTGCAAAGCAAGTTTGCTTCCACTGAGTTCCACAGGGTAATGTATCTGATTTGTTCTTTCTCCCTTCCTTCCTTCCTTCCTTCCTTCCTTCCTTCCTTTCTTCCTTCCTTCTTTTCTTCCTTCCTTCCTTTCTTCCTTCCTTCCTTCCCTGAAGTTTTTGGCTTTGGTTTTGGTTTGCTTTGTTTTTTTTTTTTTCTTTTTCTTTTTTTGCCCCCTTCTGTTTGGTCTAACCCCACTATACCTTTTGAAATGAAATCTCTCAACCCACTGATTCTTTTAGGTCTCTGTCTTTCCAGAAGGATTTCAAGTGAAGCCCTCTAACAGCATCACCAACCTTCAGCAACATCTTCGATTGCCTATATGTGAGAGTCCATTTCTTTTCTCAGTCTTCCTCATCACATTAACATTGTCTCTCTCAGATAGCATCAACCGGCCAGCTCCATGAGACTATAATGGACCCAACATCTCTACTTGCTCTGATTCTCATCATAAGCAGCAGAGGAGGACAGCAAGAGCATATGATTCTTTGGACCCCACTGATGCTCCCTCATAACAAACAGAGAAGCATCACCATTAGAAGATAATACCTGAGACTGAGAACTTAACTCCTGGTAGGATGCTTACTTCACATGCACAAGGCCCTGGGTTTGAGCCCCAACAGAACACACAAAAGTAAAAGACAATCTCTCCCTTTGATATGTTTAAACCCTGGACCCCATTCCCTACATATTAATTCTCAAAGTTCAGGCAAGAAGTTAACATTCCAAAACTTCATATTCTTTATAATGTTTTATGTTTTACTCAGTTCTTATGCTGTTGCCAATATAAGTTGTTTGTTTTTTTTTCCCATAGATTATGTTATCAGTTGTAGAATAGTAGTGCACTTGTCCCAGGAAGCATTAGAGACCATATTGCTAAGTTGCAAAAAATGGGATCTTGATGGAAAATAAGGCCTTCATGGTCAAGTTAGTATGATCACATGTAATTAAAATGGGATCCAATCCAATGGGATAGATACCCTTATAAGAAAAGACATGAACAGACACAAAAAAGCAGAAACACAAGTGATGTATCTACAAGCCAAAGAAATTCAAGGACTTCGAGCAATGTCAATGCACTCAAAGAATGGTACAAAACAGGTTTACCCTGAAATCTTGACTGGAAGCCTGGCTCTAACAATTCTTGGATCTTGAGTTTCTACCCTTCTACACTGTGGTTATTTTGACCATTCAGATTGCGGTCCTTTATTACTGATACCTTAAGAAATTATCACAGTATTCTTGCAATTCTTTCTTCCCTCTGTTCCCTTAACTGGGACAACCCCTCTGCTTGTGTAAGCAGACCACTGGCTCTCCTACATATCCAAGTTGGAGACAGTGACCTTGAGTTCCAACTGTCTGCTTCACTCATCAAGATGAATTCGGATCATCTTGCTCCACTCACAAGACTGGGTGTTAGTCATTTGTTGATATGCACTTGGCAGACACTCGATTAATGATGAAAAACCTGAAGGGAACATTCAGATAGGTGGCACTTGAAGACAGAGAGATGAGTAAGAAACCATCCTTACCCTGGAGGAATATGGTAATTTTCAAAGAGAAAAGTGGTAACAATGACATAGCTCAACATCTTACCTCAATATGCTGATCCCTTTCATTGGCTTTTCAGAGTCACCATCCATGACAGTCTCTCAAATGTTCACACTATAAACCATGTCACAAAGGGTTCAAACCAGGGAGCCCCTCACTGGGGTGGTAGCAGGGGAAAATACTAAGATGCCTGGAATAAGTCCTCTTGTGATGCTAGCAAATCCTTTTGACTAAATGTTCCAAATGAATTAATCATTTAGAGTGAACATCAGTATAACATAAGTCCAATCCCCTGATCACTCAATATAGAATCCTATGTCCCTTTCTAGGCTCAGTTATAGTTGCATCCTTAGGAAATCATTCTTTGATTTTCTGTATCACCATGCATCCCTACCCACTGTCCCCTGAGTGCACTATCCCTCACTATTTCTAAGTACTACACCTGAGCCCCCTCTCATGCCCTAAGCCTGAGGTCCAAGGCCAGAGAAATCACAGGACTCATTGCAACCACCAAGAATCCATTTAATCAAATGGATGTGAGTATAGGAGAGAAACTCAGGTGGTCATGGTTGTCATGTCTTTGAGACTGAAACACTTGAGACCTGGTCACCAGGCTCTCAATACTTTGCAAAGTAAATCTTTGAAAAATTCCGACATTCTGAGACCACTTATAGAACAATATTTTTTTATCTAATCACCAGACAAGAGAGAAGAGGTGGCCATTTTTTTATTATGAAGCTCATACCTGTGTGAAATTCAAATCCCCACTGAAGGCTTGGAAAAAAACTAAGTAATTCTTGACCAAACTATGATTTTTAGCTACCTGAACTTCTCCCATAGAGAGATGACCCATCATATGCAGATTCTTATCTTAGTAGATAGATAATGGCTATTGACTGGATCAATCATTCACTAAACCTTCCAGCTTGGCTTTGGCCCACATGTCTCACCTCCTTCTTGCAGGGCCCTGATTCATGCCTTATGACACCTGACATCAAGGGATCTTGACCTGGTTCCCAGGGAAGGACTGGGCAGCCTTAGAGAACAAGACAGAGAGGCAGGGTGGAGGCACAGCCTGGAGGCCAGTAGGGAGGGAGTTTTCCCTGGAAGACAGACGTAAGCACAGCTCTGGGCATACACACTGACTGTTTACCTGGCAGACTGGCACGGCATGTTGCAAGAGCTCTTTCCCGACAGATTGTAGCCTGATTATTACTCAGCAGTGGTAGGCCTAGATGAGCTGACCTACAAAGGTGAGCCTTAACAAGAAAGCCTGTCTCCCACACCCAGGGTACACCTTTTACCCCGGGAACTTGCCTGAAGCCAGTTCATATAGCAGCTGCCAATAGAGGCTGGAAGCTATATAAGGAGATGGTGCTGACCCAAGCTGTGGCAGAAGCTTCTAGAATTTGCTTCCTCTCCTTTGTTCCTTGTCATGCTCTTGAGTGCATGAACTTTCCAGTGCATTCTGGATGTATGTCCCTAAAGAAAATTTAACAAAATCATGGTGGATTTTTTTTTTACCACAGCCTTCTAGCCCACTCTCTCCCTCAGGAGCTTTCTTGCCCAATCTGCTCTGGCTTCTGCAGTACTCCAGGGAGAACTCTCAACTACATGTTTCCTTCACCTTTAAGAATCTTTGCAAAGGTTCCTCCTTTGCCTTAGGCCTTTCCCATTAGAAGGATGAGCACTACCTACTCAACCTTGGCCTCTACAGACTTGTCTCTATGCTTGAAATGGCGCTCGGGAGTAAATGGAGAGTAATGACCTCTATTGCCTCCATTAACAGTACACCTGTACCGGGGGCACTGTCAACCTAGTCCAACAATTCAGACAACTGCACAGTACTCCTGGCATAATTCAGAGACATCTTGCCACACCTCCATTTAGGCTTCAAAATAGACGTTTATAAGTCCTCAAATGTATCATGATGTTACCCCCTCTTTAATCTGCCAAATAAAGTTTTAGATAAAGGGACTGGTATCCCCATCAGAGAACACAATAGGACCAGGTCTGTCAGAGTCCTCAGTGGAGGAAGTGACTGCTCAGCAAACCTCATAGCTTTTCACACTCCCTTTCTGCTGAAAATATGGCCTTCATCCTCTGCCTCCTATTCATTCAGCACAGTCCTCCCTCAGGACTCGAGCCTGTGTGAACCCATTCCTAGCTTCTACCCATGAGGCAGCCTCCTTGCTTGAGGTTCTGAGCATAACTTACTAAAATTGCAAAGGTCTGTCTTGCTTATGTCTCCTCCCACAAAGTGTGATTCCTTTGGGAACACTGTTTCATTTCTGTGTCCTTGTAGTAAGATAAAACAGGCCATCTCAATACATGGTGCCAATATGTTATACATACTATACTGGCTAGTTTTATTGTGTCAACTTGACACAAGTTAAGAGTCATCAGGGAAAAAGGAGCTTCGTTGAGGAAATGCTTCCATGAGATCCAGTCGTAAGGCATTTTCTTAATTCGTGGTCAATGGGGAAAGATCCAGGCCACTGTGGGTGGTGCCATCCCTAGGCTGGTGGTCCTGGGTTCTATAAGAAAGCAGGCTGAGCAAGTCATGTTAATGAAGCCAATAAGAAGCTCCCTTCTATAGTCTCTGCATCAACTCCTGCCTCCAGGTTCCAACCTTGCTTGACTTTCTGACCTGGCTTCCTCCAATGATATTCTATGGTCTGGTAGGATAAGCCAAATAAACCCTTTCCTCCCCAACTTGCTTTTTGGTTTCATTATAGCAGTAGAAACCCTAATTAAGATGCATGGTTAATCTAGTGACCCTGGGTTCTTTAACAGCTAATGCCATGTGAAGAAAACCAGTAAGCAACACTCCTCCATGGACTCTGCAGCAGCTTCTGCCCTCAGGTTCCAGCCCTGCATGGCTCCTTGTCCCGACTTCCTCCAACAATGGCATCTGATCTGGAAGTGTAAGCAGAATAAACCCTTTTCTCTACAACTTTTTTTTGAGGGGGTCATGATGTTTTTTCACAGCAATAGAAAACCCTCAGACAAGTTGGTACCAGATTCGTATGGTATTGCTGTAGCCTGGCCATGTTTGGGGGAAGATTATAGAAAGATTTTAGAACTCTGGGGTAGAAGAGCCACTGAGAATCAAGAGCTCAGTGAGAGGTTCTTTAGGAGCTTGGAAGATAAGAATGTTGTGAGTAGAACAGAAGATGGAGGCCTGTCTCGTGAGTTTCAGGAGGAAGTTTAAAGATTAGCAGGACCATTTACTATTTTGATTTAAGATTCCATGGTTCTGGTTAGCTGGGGCTGAAGAAACAACTATGATTAACAAGATTCCAGAACCACTGAAGCAAAACCTTTCCATTACTAGGACAATTGATGCCATTTAGCTCCAGCTAAGGAATTAATTAGCTGTGATTAAGAGGAGACTAGCATCACTGAGGGAAAATCTTCTGAGATGTGTTTTTTTCAGAACATAGAAAACCTGTGTTCCAGAGGCATCCATGAATGCACCTTGTGCTGGCGGCCAGACATGGTAATGTGGAAGAGTCACCCAGGTGGTACTGGGTTTGAGGACATGAAGGAATCATGGAGAGAAGCTGAGGCCTGGTACTGGGAGAGGCCAGGAAAGGCCATTGGTGAAGGTGCAGCTTCAGTGGCAGTTGAAATTGACGCTTGGCACCATGAAGAGAGTTTGTGAGAGGCTATTGGTAAAAGTGCAGCCCAGTTGCAGCAGAAGGCACCAGCATTTTGGAAGCCACTACCATGGGATTACCACTGAGAACAGCAGCAGCAGTGGAATGGAACCAGTCGGAGTCTAAAAGACAAAGCTGTTCTGCTGAGGGTAGCTGAAAAGTGACCCAAGACCTTTAGAGGAACGCAGAAGATTGTGAGTAAATCCCAGACATTGGGCAGTTGGTTTGATTTTGACTATGCCCTAATTTTTCCTTCTTGAAGTAAAAAAAAGATCTTTTTTTTTTTAAATCTGGAGCCCATAGTCGAGAAACTGAAACTTTGAATTTTTAGAAGACTGGATTTCAAGAGAGATATTTTAAAGGGACCGAAGTTTTAATATTTGAATTTGTAAAGACTGTGTGACATTTAAAGTTGTGATTTTAATGTGAGATCTTGTGGGGGGGAATAAGAAAGAAAAGGTCGTGGGTTAATAGTGATGTATTTGTGCATCAGGTTGACAAGGGTCAGTTGTACTGACTGGCTGCGTGTATCAACTTCCATTGGGCTACACACTTCATTTTTTAAAATTGATTTATTCACTTTGTAACCCAATATCAGCCCCTCCTCTTCTCCCAATACACCCTTGTGCAAATCCTCCCTCCCCATTCTACCCTTCCCTTCTCAAAAGAGAAGGGGAACCTCTCTGGGTGTCACCTCCCCCACTAACATTCCTCACCCCACCCCACATCAAGTCACTACAGGATTAGGTGCATCCTCTCCCACTGAGGGACAACTCAATCCATTTAGTGGCACAGAATCCACAGGCAGGCAGGCAACAGGCCCAGAGTCAGACTCTATTCCAGCTTGGGGGTGGGGGCCAGGGAGCATGAAGGCCAAGCTAATCATCTGCTACATATGTGCAAGGGGCCAAGGTCCAGTCGGTGTTAGTCTTTGGTTGATAATTCAGTTTCTGGAAGCCCCCTAGAGTCCAGGTTAGTTGATTGTGTTCATCTTCCTTTTGAGTCCCTGTCGTCTTCAATTTCGAGCAGTCATTGGATGGCAATTCTCTCAGTCTTTGGGCTATCTTTGTCCCATCCCATCTTATAGGCAGGACACATTTTGGGTGGAAGGTTTTGTGGGTGGTTCACTGTCTTTATCCCCTCACTGGGGGTCCTGCCTGGCTACAGGAGATTGGAATAGTTCTACCTCAAGAACTTGCTATACCACTCCTGGGTGTATACCCAAAAGATGTTCCTGCATCCCATAAGGACCCTTGCTCGACTATGTTCATAGCAGCTTTATTGATAATAGCCAGAAGCTGTAAACAGCCTGCTTGTCCCTCAACTGAAGAATGGATAAAGAAAGTATGGTACATTTATACAATATTACTCAGCCATTAAAAACAAGGACATCATGAAATTTAAAGACAAATGGATGGAACTAGAAAATATCATCATGAGTAAGGTAACCCGGACCCAAAATGACATCCATGGTATGTACTCACTGGTAAGTAATTATTAGGCATAAAGCACAGGATAACAATGCTATAATCAATAGGCCCAAAGTAGCCAAATAACAAGGAGGGCCCAAGGGAGGATGCTCGAATCTTTCTCAGAAGGGAAATCAGAAGTCAATGGAAGGAGGGAACTGAGTAGAAGAGGGGATGGGAGAGAAGGGAGCAGGGGGGAGGACTCATATGTAGGAATAACAGGGGAGAGAGAATGGAGATCAGCTGGGAGACTCAGGCAATGTCTAGAATATGCCAGAGGCTCTGGAGGGTATGTCTACTGGGGGTCATTTGAGTTGAGACTGCTAGCAATGGGGAATATGAGTCCTGAAGCGGCTTGCTCCTCAGAATTACTGAAACCAAACATACAAAGAAAAAAAGGCGGGTAAACTGCAAGGCATTTGTTGTAATACACACAGAGACATACACACACACACACACACACACACACACACACACACACACACACACACACACACTCACTCACTCACTCACTCCAAGGCCTCCAAGGCTCATATGTCATTTGGCATCAAAGTCAAATTTCTGTCCTGGCCCCTGAGACCTTTCAGAGTCCTGTCAATCAACCAGCTCTTTGCCTCTTCCTCTTAGCACAGCCTACTCCCTGGGCTTTCTCTGTAATAAGCAGTCTCACCTTGGGACCTCTGCACTTACATCCTAGAACACATTGTCTCCTTAGGTACCTACAGACCCAGGGTTTCATGAAAATGCTGACACTTCTCCAGGAAGACCATCCCTGACCCTGCCCAATCCACAATCTATATACCCTGTCACCTCCGGAGTCCCTTCTCCACCTCCCTTTTCTTCCTAGACCTAACACCACCTAACATACTGCATGGTTTATGGACTTCACTCATTGTCTCCTGCAGCTCCAAGAACAGAAGCATTTTTTTATATATTTTGGTCTTTTTATTTTATATCAATGCCTTGAAGTACCTGAAACATAGCAGGGACTGTGCCTCTAGAACAACATACCCTCCCTACTTGTATATTTGTTGGGTGAATAAACAGAAAGGCCAATGAAAGGATGGCAGGATGAGAAAAGGAGAAGAGGACACAAAGTGTGAGGAAGGTGGAAAGGAAGAACATGGGGGCACAGAAAGGAAGAGAAGTGACAAGTGCAGAGACTGGGATAAGGCAACCCTCATTGCCCTAATGTCCCCCTGACCGTTATGCATGCTGGGAACTTACACACTGGGACTCCGCAGCCTAGAATTCTCTCTCTCGGGTGCCCTAGAAAGTGCCTGCCTTCAGCTTCTTTTTGCCAACACAAACTCAACTAGAGAGGAAACGGAGAGTGTTTAACTGGGACATATAGCCATGATTTTATGACTCAACCTGACACATTCTAGACTTTACACTGCCTACTGGTGCTGTCTGACAGCTATGGTGTTTTTAACAGATGAATTGCTCTGGGTCTAGAGAGAATCGTTGGTAAAGTTCTTGCTTTGCGAGCATGAGGACATTAGGTCAGATCCCCAGAACCCATGTTAATAGCCAGGTATGATGTCATGTCCTTTTATTTCCAATGCTGGGGAGGTGAAGATAGGCAGATCGCTAGAGCTCAGTGACCAGTCAAGGAGAGGCTTGGATTCGAAAATGAAGATTGGGTGACACCTGAGGAACTTCTCAGATTGTCTTTAGGACTCCATATCCGTATGCGAAAATACATGCATGCACACACAAACGTGCACATATAGAGATGTGTTTTAAATTATAAAAAGAATGGATACAAATTCATAAAGAGGAAAATGAGCCCTTCTTGTCTTTTGCCTGCATTTGTACTATGATTTACATAATGCACACAGTATAACCTCTCATGCCGGCACTCCTGATATGCCTGAGCATGGGCCATGGAAGTAACTCAGAGTCAATGGCACATGTCTGACCAGTCCTGTCTCTGACTCTCCATGTCTATGGACTCTGGTTATGATCGCTTAACATGATCACTTCTTGTGCTCAGGGACTAGGGCACTATCCCAATTAAACAGGACAATTGGTAAGACCACCCTTTGGAGGCTCAGATTGTCCCACTTAAAAAATAATTGGTCCTACTCTGCTTACTACTATGAGCCTTGGCTTCTTCAGGTATGGACTAGAGATCATGATTCCTGCCTCCCAAAACCATTATAGGAATTGTTTTCTACACCTTGGCTTTATAACAAATCTAGCAGCTGAAAACATTAAGCATCTTTCTCTCCTATTGTTTGCAGACTTGGCTTAGCTGAAAGGATCGGCTGGGGTCATGAGAGGTTGTGTGTCTGGCTCTAAGACTGCATCCCTCCAAGGCTGGTTGGAGGCTCTGCTTTCCTCTGGCCACTGCTGGCTACTTTGTTTCTTTAACATATTAGCTTCCCTTTGGGGATGCTTGTGAAATGGCCACCAGCTTCCCACAATACGGGTGAGGCAACAAAAGACAAGCAGGGAGCTACTTAGAAGCTGGGAAGACTCTTGAAAATGACAAACTGTGAAGAAGACCTCGGTGTCTGCCTTACAGGCCCACCTGGATACAGTGTGGGAGGGAACTAAATAAAGGCGAATCCCAGGGGCTGGCTCGGAGACTGGAGAATGGCTGCCACTGCTTGAAAAAGCCTGCTAGAAAGTCCCTGGTAGGCATACAGAAGACAAGAGCTGCTTTCACACAGCATTAGAAGAAATCTGCAAACATTAAGGATCCCTACTCACTTCCCACACTAAAGTTAAAATTCAGGTTCAGTTCACTTATACAGTCATTCAATATTTGCCTGATGCTTCCTACCAAGTTCTATGAGTTAAGTATATTCAAATAACCACTGATCTTGTCACAGACTTATAACCTCACAACCTAGATAACAACAATAACCAAAAAGAGGTTGTTTTTAGAACCAAGACTCATTTTCTTAATTTTCTGCAGTTCTAACCTCACTCAAATTTGAGGAGAGGCCCTTGGTCCTGGGAGGGCTAGATGCTCCAGTGTAGGGAAATGCCAGGGTAGGGAGGTGGGAGAGGGTGGGTGTGTGGGGGAGAACCCTCATAGAAGCAGGGGAGGGAGGATGGGATAGGGGGTTTTCAGAGGGGAAACCGGAACAGGGGACAACATTCGAAATGTAAATAAGTAAAATATTCAATTAAAAAGCAAACAAACAGAAAAACAGCTGTTTTCTTCTAAAGCATAAGATCAGGAGTGCTAGTGTGGATGCTCGGCACACAAAAGCAAAAAATGAAACTCCTATCAGGAAGCTGAGGCAAGAGAGTTGCTACAGCTGAAGCTAACTTGGTCTAAGATCCCTTCTAAACTAAAGTTGATATCATGGGAGTTTGCTTTAATCGCAGCATCCGGGAAGCAGAGGCAGGCAGATCTCCAAGTTCAAGGCCAGCCTACAGAGCAAGTTCCAGGACAGCCAGGACTACACAGAGAAACCTTATCTTGAGGAGGAGGATGACTTTTGACCATGCAATCACATATGACAAGGCTATTTGGCAAAACAAGGGAATTCCCTTCAGGCTGGATTTCCTGTCCAATGGGGAGGTAGCAAAACCTGTATTTGAGAACAAGCCTAAGATGTCCCGGATGGACAGGGCATGAAATGCGTGCCTTTGTGTGTGATCCTTAACCATCCATAGTTGTGTAACTTGTAAATCAGTTCTCCATATCTCTCTGGTCTTGGTGGTCTGTTGAGATAAATCCTGGTCTCAGAATGTTTCTAGGGTATCCTCGATGACAGCAAATGGTGGCTTTCCCTTTCTAGAAGAATGGTTGCATTCTGTGTCTTCATCCCTGGGGGCTGAAACACTCTGTCCAAATTCACTTCATGGTGGCTTCTTGGGTTTTTTTCCTGGAATATTCTATGCATAACTCTCCACTCCACACCTGTGTTCCTGAGACTTACTTATGCTCCAAAACTTGCTTATGTCTAGATATTGTACGGTTATATATTTCTGGCCACCACCTTCAAACCTTACCTCCTTCTTGAAACAGAGCATAGATTCAGACAAGGAACTGCTCTGCAAATTCACCACACCACCTCCAGAAACCAAAACAGTTCTGAATGCTGAAAGTACTCGATAATACTTGTTAAATTATTGAGCCAATGATGAGATGAACGAATCCCACATAGGCTCTAAAAGTACTGTTAAAATGCCTTGCACACCACAAGCTGTTATTATTAGAGCCCATTAGGAGAAACTTCTGCTTCGCTATTCATCATCCAATTCTTTCACTTCCCAAACAATAAGAACCAGAGATGCTAATATGTTGCCTAATATCAAACAGCTCCCAAGCTGCAGAGCCAGGAGTAAATAAATGTGAGCGCTGGCTGAGTTGTGGGGAGAAGAAAGCCAGGATTAATCTCAAGGGAACTCCTGTGAGATTTGCAGATTGTGAGCAGCTGAAGCACACCCTGCTCCTTTCAGAGGAGCAGAGTTCGCCTCAGTAGAGTGGAGTGAAACTGGTTCAACATGACGGTTGCAGAGAATAGTTAAGGAGCAAGCGCTTGGCATGGAACAAGCACTCGGTACTTGCTCACTGAGTCAGAGAGAGCTGAGGTGGAGGTGTTCAGTCACTGTAATGACATGTGATTGAAATGACCACAGCTCAGGCACTAGGGTCAGACATTTCACACACCTTGACCGTTTGAGCTGCTGTGCCTGCTCTCGCTCCATTCCACCCCAGATGCTAAGGTCAGAAAGCTTGCCTAGCTCACTCACAATGACTAACATGAACTGCCATGGCTAAGACCCCAATGGATTTCTTAATCGGAGATCTGGATTTCTTAACGGGAAGTGGCCACGTGTTCTCAGAGATACTATTGATTTTAAAGTCTATGAAAGAAAAAGAACCTGCCTCCCGGAAGGATAAGTCTCAAGGCATTCCCAATATCTGATATCTGTCCCAAGAAATCTCTGTAGGACAGTGATTCTAACCTTCCTAATACTGGGACCCTTTAATACAGTTTTTCATGCTGTGGTGGCCTCCACTATGCCATTGCTACTTCGAAACTGTAATTGCGCTACTGTTAGGAATAGTAATGCAAAGATCTGATATGCAGGATAGTTGATATTCGACTCCTGTGAAAGGGTCATTCGGTTCCGAAAGGGGTCATATGTCACACATCGAGAATGGCTGCTGTAGAAGAAAATGCTTGTAGCTGTGTACCTACTTGGACTTGGAGCCTCAAAGTCCTAAAGTCTAGAATCCGGTTCATTACCATTGAAGCTTCTCTTCACTTTAGTTAGAAAACTTTGCTCCAGAAAGTAAGGTCAGTGCTGTGTTTACAGAAGACTCTCTCTCCCTCCCTCCCTCCCTCCCTCCCTCCCTCCCTCCCTCTCTCCTCTCTCACACACACGTACACATATATCCCACCATGCCACACCACTCTCTCCATCATCAATTCCCTACCTCACAACATCTCAGTGTGTCGTGAGGACCCACGCCGTGACACCATCAGCATCCCCTTGGAACCTTTCAGAAGTACAATATCTCAGATCTAGACAAAGCCTCCAAAATTTGATCCCCTAAAACTGTGTTAGGCATGCAACTGTTTCCAAAAGCCTTCTGGGGTACCTTAG
This sequence comes from Rattus rattus, assembly GCF_011064425.1. Taxonomy (NCBI): domain Eukaryota; kingdom Metazoa; phylum Chordata; class Mammalia; order Rodentia; family Muridae; genus Rattus; species Rattus rattus. Next base: position 236,677,934 of record NC_046154.1, on the reverse strand, counting down.
CTCTATTAAGTCTGAGAGTTGGTAGCTGCAAAAGTCACCCTTCTCCCTACCCCTTCCTGTAGCCAGCTCTAAAACATACCACAGCCTTTCTCCATCTGTTTTAAATTTCTTTTCTGAGACAAAGTCTCAGGTAGCCCAGGCTAACCTCCAGATTCCTATGTAGTTGAGGGTAGCTTTAAACTCCTAATCCTCCTGCCTCAGCTTCCAGCACAGGGATTATAAATGGGCATACCCAGTTCTCCTCTTGACCTTAAATCGAGCTCAGAGAACAAGGACCTTGGCCCCATGCGCAGATCAAAGTAGAAGCTCCAGGCCTTTGCACCACACTGAAAACTCAGCTTCTCGGAAAGGTAACCTCCCCTTCCTTTAGAAATACAATAAAATTCACATTTGGAATTAAAAATAAATAAATAAAGAGACAGAGAAACAGGCCTAATAAGGAAGCAGCAGCCTCCTTATGGAAGAAACTGGCTTTGTGGAGGGAACGGGGCCTCAGTGAAGGGACTCTTGGGGCCTTGCTGCCTCGCCAAAGTTAGGCCATAAACACTCCCAGCGCGCAGCGTCCACGATGGCCTCATTTGGCGCTGCTCACCCACTTCAGTCATATAAAGAGCGATAAAGGAAGACAAGGGCGAAATACCCTCTAAATAAAAGATGAGGTAATTTTGAAGGCACATTAGGGTTTTATGTGTATTGTGGCTTGTGTATGTGTGTATGTTTTTTTTTTCCCAAACCCGGGGAGGGCCAGCAGTGTTCCTGCCACGGACTGTGGCCCTCATAAAGCGTCCAGCCATCGGTGCAAATTGTCAGAGGCTACGCTCCGCTGTTTGCACGCTTATAACAAAGCACTGGAGAGAAGTGAAGGAGACCGTTTTCATTGTCCCCCTTGGCTTGGGTTTTATCGCATCTGTTGCTGCCATCCAACGAATTAAAAGGAAGCATCCTACCTCTGCCCTTCCTCTCTGCGTTGTGTCCCCCAGAATGGGAAGGTTTGAAAGAAAAAAAATGCAATAGGACAACAGAGACTGGTGCTGAAATGAACGGCTAAGGGAGGCACTGCAGCCTGGAAGCTGCACTAAAGGGTGAGAAGGGTGTTTTGCTATGGTGCTGATGTAAGTACCTTGTAGAATGGGAATGTGTGAAAGATACAGGAGCCTAGAGAGTACAGGGGGCTAATTGCCAAGGGGCAAAGAGGACCCAGAGCACTCTATGCTTAGTAGTTCAAGATTTTAAGGAAGGCTGACTCTCCTGAGGAAACAGTCCCAAAATTACCACCAAGCCTCTTCAGGGCCTCCCTGTCTCATGCACCAAATGGAGGATACATAGTGCTATCAGCAAGGCCATTGGCATCTCTTAGCACTTACTGTATTCTTGTCTTAAAGTTAAGAGCTTGGCTTGCACCGTTCTAGAATCTTCTTACAGGATAAGGAAATCAGTCTGCACCTTACAATTGTGGAAGTTTCCGCAGAAACAGGTGTAAAATTCACCAGAGACCCAATACAGAAATCAAAATTCAAAGCCAGGCTGCCTGACTGCAGAACTCTCATTCCATGTGACAAAATGTTTGGATTATACACTGGGAATGGTTAGTGTGGACAGAATACTTTTCTCACATTCAGGCAACAGTGTACACGCTAGTGTCCCACAAAACTCTCACACCAGTAGCTAACACTATCACCCCACTTGACAGATGAGGGACTTGAGATCCAGAAGGCCTGACAGCCAAGGTCAAACTGAGAGCTTACACCCATAAAACAGAGCGCTGCCAACATAAATCTCAATGAAGCAAATGCAAGAAGCATGTGGTGTTTTTGTGGTTGTATCTGCAGCATCTTCTGAGTACAGAACCCTCTGTCAGGGACTTGTAGAAGCCAGAAGCCTGCAAAGATGCATGCATGAGGGCTGGGGATTTAGCTCAGTGGCAGAGCGCTAGGAAGCGCAAGGCCCTGGGTTCGGGTCCCCAGCTCGAAAAAAAAAAAAAAAAAAAAAAAAAAAAAAAAAAAAAGATGCATGCATGACTCCTAGTTCTTGCTGTCAGCCATCTTCAGCCCTTGAGGAAGAAAGGTGCATGCAGGGAAAGAATGAACCGGTAATGCAAACTTTCACTAAGAGCTCTTCAATAAAGTGGAGTCTCTATATACCTATCTCCCTGAAGGTCTCAATTTTATAAAAGCCACAGATCTATGGAACCTGGAATCAAACTCTGATCCCTCCACTGACAGCGGTGAAACCTTACCAAGTTAGGCATCTGTTTGGAAGCCTCAGTTTCTTAACTGTCAAAGGGATGGTGAGAATGATAGCTCTTCTCCTGGAATATTGCAGGAAAGATAATTTTCATAAGTATACAGAAAAGGGTTCCTAGCAAATGATTTTTAAAAATAAGTCATTAAAGAACTACAGGCAACTAAGGAATGCTGAGAGGGGGAGACAGTGTTTCCCCCAGGGAAGAGCACACCAACTGGTTATCCAATACCAAATGCTCATCCCTGATATGTCCATTCAAGTAACATTTCACAGACTGAGCAAGCATTCAGACTGATGTGATTTATTTATGTATTTAAGAATATGTATATGTATATATGTTGCTGCATACATTTATGTAAATATTTATCCATATTTATGAATAATTAATGAAAGGAGAAGCCATGAATTTGTAAAAGGCAAGTGGTATATGGGAGGACTTAGAGATGGGAAAGGGAAGGGAAAATGATGTAATTTTATTATAATATCAAGAGATGCAAGAAATGAATTAGGTTATTATTATTATCATTATTTTATTATTAATCACTGAATTCCTCATTTAATTGATTGATTTTAGAGGAAGGAGCTTTTGTAGCCAAAGTTGAGCTCAGACCTCTGACGTTCCAGCCTTCATTTCCAGAGGCTGGGATTGTGTGTGTGTGTGTGTGTGTGCATGTCTGTGTGTGTGTGTGTGTGTGTGTGTGTGTGTGTGTGTGTGTGCATGTCTGCGCACATGCACGCTGCCACACCCAGCTGCTATTATGGTTTCTGGGATCATGATTGGATCTTCTTTTCCAATCTAATGTAAACAGTGTGTCTTATAGGTGTCTTTCTACATTTTTTCCTGCTACAAATTTATTCCTGAGATTTATTTCTATCTCCCTCCAAAAATTTCTTATGTCTCATTTTTGCTTAAAGTTGTTGTGTGTGTGTGTGTTTCTGTTTCATCTACCCCACTGAACTTTAAGTATCCTTACAATAGAGATGTGTCTATTCGTTAGAGAATTCTCTGATTTTATACATCGGTTGATTTTGAGACAAGGTTTTTTCTTTGTAGCCCAGGTCATTAGAATGAGAATAGCTCCTATTGGCCCATGTATTTTAATAGCAGTCCCTAGTTAGTGGAGTGTTTGGGAAGAATTAGGAGTTGTAGCCTTGGAGGAGGTGTGTCACTGAGGGTGGACTTCGAGTTTTCAAAAGTCCTGTAATTCCCAGTGTGATCTCTCTCTCTCTCTCTCTCTCTCTCTCTCCTCTCCCTCCCTCCTCTCCTCCCTCCCTCCCCCTCCTCCAGTATGGTTGTGGATAACATGTGAGCTTTCAACTCTTTCTTTGCTATGCCATGATGGACTCTAAACCTCTAAAGCTGCAAGCCAGATTAAATGTTTTCTTTTATGAATTGCCTCAGTCACGGTGCTTTATCACAGCAATAAAAAAGGAACTAAGATGGTTTCCACCTTCAAGTCCCCGTAACTGCAACTTACAAGCTCTGGGATTGCAGGCCCATGTCAACCTTACAGCGCTGGCTTGTTTTGCTTTGTGAAGTACTATATTCCAGGAAACGCTATGAGGTGTCACCCCCAGGAGACAGCTATTATTGGCGTTCTCGGGGGACTGATAGAGCCAGGTAAAACTATTTGCTGTAGGTATCAGCTGCAGCTTCTGCTGCAGAAAAGAGATTCACACAACCGCCTAAGCTCAGGTCTGGTTCAAATGGGTATTGGGCTGTAATTCATACGAAGTCCTCGCTTCTGGCTCCCAGACCTTCCTCATCCCTACCCTGCCTTCCTAAAGACCTCATCAGAAGCTTCCCGCAGTCTCATCCACGCCACTCACAGATCCATTCCCAAAGGGTACCAGCTCCAGCATTCAGCCTCAGAATCACAATGCAGAAGGTTAGGAAATAGCATAATTCAAGTTTCCCGATGAGCTGTAACAGCAAGACAATAGATTCACTTGCTACCAGCTCCCCAGGCACTTTTCATTTCGACACTTGGAATCCCCAAAATGGGGCTCCTTTCGGCTGGAGGTCCTCCTTGTTCAAGCCCCCATCTCAGTGAGCACCACACGAGACAGCAGAGGATGACAGTCACAGAGCTCCCATTTCTACAGAAGGGCTCAAGAGGAGATCCACAGTAAGTCTCTTTGTATTCCCACCTCCTTAGCCACACTGTCCATCAGGGAGTCCAGCACCAGTCACTACTTTCTGTCTTCCCAGTCCCTCTGTTTGCCCTGCTGTTTGCCAGGGAAGCTCACCTCTCCAAGGTGCTCTTCAGAAGCAGCCTTTTCATTTGGGCTTGATGTTCTTTTGTCAGCAAGCAAATATTTATGGAAGACTTCCCAACACTAGGGCCCCTTGCTAGGCACTGGGACAGCCCACCTTCTTGCATGACAAGCACTAAGCCAATGCTTACAAATAACTAATTGCTAATGTGACCAGTATGACAAGACCCAAGAAAGAGACAGAATCAAGAGACATCAGCCTTTGTGTGTGACAACCCACAGGGGATATTAGCTAAGCAATGCTGTGCCCTACAGCAGACTCAGGTTCCTGGGGACCTTATGCCTGCCCCCCAACACCTCTTCTGACATCTTCTGAACCTGTGCCCTCCATGAGCATAGCCTTTAATCAATCATCGACAAATGAAAGCTAGTAACCATCGGCGACCAGCACCGTTCTCATAGGTGCTGCTGGAGCATCTGATAACTGAGTAAGCAAACAGCTGGGGACAATATGAAAAGAGAAAGAAGAACAGAACAGGAACCCAGTTACTAAGACAGATGACTCCTAGGTGGAGTAGCCTTATGTCGCAGGCTGCCCGACAAGTCTCAGCATGAGCCTATCACTTCCCATGCAGCTGTGCTATACACCACATTCACTTTCAGTAGAACACAAAGCAAAGTGCTGTGCTTGGGCTCCTTAGACTAGGAATGTATTTGATTAAGAAACCTTCCTGTAGGGTTGGGGATTTAGCTCAGCGGTAGAGTGCTTGCCTAGTGAGCGCAAGGCCCTGGGTTCGGTCCCCAGCTCCGGGGAAAAAAAAAAAAGAAACCTTCCTGTAAACTGCCTCCGACAAAAGAGGATGCTCTGTGCTCCAAGTGACCCTGTAGCTCTAGAGGAGGGTCTAGAATATAAACTTGCAAAAAAACACAGCACAATGGAGAGTGACTTGGAAAAGAACTTTCAAGATCCAAATCCAACGAGGGTATCTTCCTAACATTAAGTTCTTCAGTGAATTACAAGCAATGGGCATTATAGTTCGCATTTTTTTCCGTTTTATTTCTCTTTCCTAAGCTTGATTTCACTGACTCAAATGTGGGTTAGGACTGCAGATGGTAGAGTGCTTCGCTGGCGTATTACACAGACCCGGCTTCTACTCCCAACACTGCATAAAATATATACAGTGTTATACACCTGGGATCTCAGTATCTGAGAAATATAGTCAGAATGACCGGAAGTACAAAGTCATCCTTGGCTACATACAGAGTTCAAGGCCAGCTTGGGTACAGGGGACCCTGTCTCAAAAAACAAAACCAATCAACAGCAACAGAATTATTGCACTTCCTTGAGTAGCTGCTGGCATATCCAACAAGTTAATGCATGTGTATTCTAGTTTGTTGACCATATGGGATCCTAATAGTTATTAGCTAGTCAGGTATCATGATTATGTCCTTTTAATTATAACTATTAATGTATATTAATTATATAAATTATTGGGTTCCTCTGTAACACTCCATGAGCATGCATAAGTCTTAACTATTCAATTGTGTTATGTTCTCAGATCCTCACATGCCCCGCTCCCACCCCACTATGTTCCTGAGAACTAGGTCAGACCCATTGTCTTTCTGATGCCAGTGTCTCCACTATTTCACTGTGGCTTTGGGATGGGGGTGGGGAATGAGGGATCTTCTCTTGGTCCCTCCTTCCTAAGATTTGAATGTAAGACTTCTGCCACCAACATGTCATCCCTAGCTGGAGAAGCTGTTTTAGAAGATGGGTGGAAGCTATGGGAAATGCAGCCTGGCTGGCAGATGTAAGCCTTGGGGATTCCCTTTGCCTCTGGTCCTGATCTACCTCTCTGTGCCGTCTCATCAGCACCATGTGAAGCTCTTCTCTACCTGCTTCTGCCAGCACACTCTCCATTTCATAATGGGTTATAAAACTTCTAAAAGTGGGTCAAAAGAAACTTCTCTGCACTCAAGTCACTTCTGTTACGGATTTTAGCAGTGACAAGAAAAGCAGCATGCAGAAATGCCTGTAGCTGATCTCCTTGAGAAGGCTCAGTAATGGATAAAGGAAACACTTGAGAGCCCTGCTGCAGCAACTCAAGACAAAGCCTCTCACCAAGGCCTCTGGAAAACTCTAGCTCCCTTTTCACTGATTGAGCTTCAACAGTGATGTCAGAATCATGCAGTGTGAGTTTCATGTCATCCAGATGACGTTTCTCCAGCACTACATTTATCCCATCCAGGTTACAGGATAAAGACATCCCGTAAATGATTAGAACTCTCTCTACATCAGTAGAATGGGGACAATGCCTACTTCCTATGACTTGGGTGAGGCTTTACATTTCAAGGAAAAACAATAGCAGCAGCAACAACAAAAGCTCTGTAAAATAAATAGCAACCATTTCACTATAATTTGTATAGGCATATAACTATATCAGTACAATTTATATATAACTCAGACGACATGGAAAGAACAATTAAAAGTATAAATGTGCAAGTGTATTTTTACAATTAAATTTTCCTACTCCCTCTCCTCCCACTACCAAATGTCCTTCGTTCGTTATTTAAACTTTTCTGCGTATCTTTCCCTTTCTCTGATTCCTCCCAGGTCCTTCCCCACATTCCTTCCCATCCCCTGTCTCTCTGTCTCCCTCCTTCCCTCTATCAAAACAAACAATACACCAACAAGACAAAAAATAACGAATCAAAACAAAATGAAACAACACACACACACACACACACACACACACACACACACACAAAATTGAGTATGATTTGGTTGGCCAACAGATCCTAGGAATGAGGCCTACCCTAGAGGGCTGTTGACACTCCATTGAAGAAAACCAACTTTTCTCTTTTCCAGACAGTATCAATTGCAAATTGCTTCTTGCTGAGGAGTGGGGCTCTGCTCCCACCTCTCCTCCTCAGGACTTGGACTTTGTCTAGCTTAAACCTGTGTAGGCCTGGTCTGTGCTGTCACAATTTCTGTGAATCCCTATGTCTACCAGACTTGTTGCGTCTTCATGATGCTATTGCCCCGGAGTCGAGCGCCATCTCTGTCTCTGGTAACTTTTCTGCTTTCTCTTCTACCCGGATTCCCAAGCCTTAGTGAGAGGGTTTTCATAAAGACATCCCATTTAATATTGAATGTTCCAAAGCCTCTTGCTTTCTGACTATTATGTAGTCGTGGGTCTCTGTTGATTCCCATTAAGGACAAGAAGAACTTTCTCTGGTGAGGGTTGGAAGATACACCAGCCAATGAAGAAATAAAATATCATTGAGTCATTCTATTTCAACGTTCCTTTAGCTAAATAGTAATAGGTTTTTCCCTAGGCTTATGACCTATCTAATCTTGGGTTCTTGACCACTTAGCAGTGTCAGATATAGATAGGTTCCATCTCACAGACTGGATCTTAAATCCCACCCAAAGGTTGTGATTACTCCAAAAATATGTGTGTCACTGTTGTACAAGCATATTCTACAAGCAGGTCACTGTGATAGGTCACAGAGTTTGTAACTGGGTAATAATAGGATTATTTTTCTGGTAGCATGTAAAGTGCTTTCTAGGGCAATTCGTGTTAGCCAGTTGAGACAAAGCTCCTAATTGGGCACTAGCTTGATTTCTCCATGTCTATAACACAAGCAAGTGCTGCATTCAACAAGAGGGCCTTGGCATCAGGTTGTGGGAGGTAAAAGTAACCTATGATGTTCTGGCGGGGGGTGGGGAGGTGGCTCAGAAGGAATCTGTACAAACTCTTTGTCTAATAACTCAACATGTTGTATGTTGTATCTCATTTCTGGCACAGAAGGTTTTCTTTGATGGCATAAGATATCTAGATGGGACATTGTCTCCAGTGACCTCATTTAAATTTCTTCTATATGTGTATATAATTTAAGAAGCTTGTACCATGGTGGGCTTCTCTGTGGCTATTCAAACAGTCTTTAGTATTTAGTGCCCCTCTCTGTGTTATCTAAGCCCTACCACCTTAAACACACTAAATCTCAGATGCTAAGCAAGGCTAGGACTGGAGCATACTTAGACGGAAGATCAACATCCTTTCTAAACATGTACTTTGGTGATAATTGCCAAGTGAGCATTCATATATTTTTTTAATTTATCCTTTGAGAATGTCACACATGTGTTTAATGCATTTTTATCATATCCTGCTGTCACACACACACTCCTTCCAGCCCCGCTCAGGCCTCCCCAGACAGCATCCTCTCTCGATTTCATATTCTCTTCTTTTTCCTTTGTCTCTTATCAAGACCCACTGGGCCTAATTCATGTAGCCCACCTGTACATGAGTAGAGGGTCATTCAGTGAAGCATGAACAACCTACTAGGAGTTACACTCCTTAGCCAAAAATGACTCTCGCTCCCCAGAAACCAATAGATCCTTAGCTAGTAGGGAGATGATGTGGTGAATGTCTCCCTGGTTTGTGCTAGAATATTTCCTAGCATGATCTTCCATGGGTCATACGCAGGTAACCACAGCTGGCCCTGTCCTGTCCAAAAGACAACATTACACAGCACCCCCTCTCTCATTCTATGCATCTTACATTCTTTCTTTCCCCTCTTTCTGGAATGTTCTCTGAGCCTTAGGGATGAAGACTTGAGATAGATGTCCCGTTTAGGTCTGATAACTCACAATCATTTATTCTCCGCTCTTGGACCAATTGTACATTAACTGTTTCCTCCTGGGGGGGGCAGCTTCTTTGACCAAACCAGACAGCACACAAATTATACATATAAATATTTAGAACAACGAGACCATCTAGCAAAAAGCAGTAGAACAATAGCTAACTTCCTATAACCTCCACAACTGTGATATTCTGACCAGACTTGTAGTGGTAAGCATGAATTACCTTTTATTGAGCAGGACTCAAGCCCAGCGAGAAAGTTGTTAGCCAACACAGAAAATAAAGTGTGAGCTGGGAAGATGACTTCATTGTTAAAGTGTTTGCATGGCAAACTGAGTTTGATCCTCAGTGTCTACAAAAAAAGCTAAATTAGGGGCTAGTGAGATGACTCAGGTGGTGGGGACATTTCAGCCAAGCCTATGATCTAAGTTGTGTCCCCTGGATACACAGAGTGGAAGGAGGCAGCCAGCTCCCAAAAATTGTCCTTTAACCTCTACATGTGTCATGGATTATGGGTTAATACACTCAAAAGAGAAAAGAAAGAAAGAAAGAAAGAAAGAAAGAAAGAAAGAAAGAAAGAAAGAGAAGGAAAGAAAGAAAGAAAGAAGGGAGGGAGGGAAGGAAGGAAGGAAGGGAAGAAGAAAGAAAGAAAGAAAGAAGGGAAGAAGAAAGAAAGAAAGAAAAAGAAAGGAAGGAAGGAAGAAGGAAAAAAAGAAGGAAGAAAGAAAAGAAGGAAGGAAGGGAAGAATGAAGGAAGGAAGAAAGAAAGGAAGGAAAGAAAAGAAAAGAAAGAGAGGTTGAGTGATTTACTACCCCCATACCAGTATACAATTGGGTTATACAATTATTGCACCAATGGGCCATCCCCTGGCAGGTAAGTACTGTACTAGATAAAATCGATGCTTTTTCTCCATCAGCTACTTGCATAGCATTTTCTGGCACTATGAAAGCTAGCTAGTAGGAAGGATATTTCCTGGTCAGTTTGAAACTAATTTCTCTATGTTTTACAACAAAAGTGTGTGATGTCATCAACAGTAGATTCTTGTCATCTTGTTCTGGTGGGAAATCAAGAGACATATGTTGCTTTATGGGCCTCTGGACCCTCCTGACTGGCAACTCATAGGAAGATATTCCATGACTAGCACTGAGGTTTTTGTTTAGTACCCTATGTCTTGTGGGAGCAATACTGTCCATATATACATGGTACCGCCCTTCTACTCCTTTTATTCTAAATTATATATTTCTAAATATATTTATTACTTTCAGTTATATGTACTGGGGTAGGTATGTACATATGAGCACAGGTGCCCACCAAGGTTATAGCTGTCAGAATTCCGGAGTCTGAAGATAGAAATAGTTATAAAAGCATACATATTGGGTGCTTGGATCAAACTTGGGTCCTCTGCAAGAGTAGTACATGTTTCTAACTGCTGAGCCATCACTTCAGGTCTTATTTGTATTTTTTAATTAGCTAACAAAATTGTGTTTCCAAATGGCTTTCTCCAACATCCATCATTTGGGTTAATCCACTTCCCATATCTTCCTTCCCCCACCCTACTCCCAACTCCAACCCAACTTAAACTTTGAATCCCTTGGTATCCCCACTTTTTTTCCCTATCACACACTTTCTACCCACATCCACCCATGAAGACCTCTTCCCCTTACCATTGGAATGAACCTCTGTATCTCTCCTCAGTTTGGGCTGCTCCTGTACTGTTGCCCCATCTATTATCCATCTTCTTTCCCTTTCTGCCCACTCTCTATCCCTCTCCCCCTCAATCCTAGCTAGTGTATCATCCCCATGATCCCTCATTGATGTGGAGAAGTCTCTTCCTTGATATATTGCAGAGCATCACAGACTTGCTGCTTCTAGAAGTCTCCTCAGTAGGAACATTCCAGTGTGGCATTTTGGTCTTACAGTATATAGCTCTCTGCCTGGACGGAAACACAAAACAGAACATGAGTCCAAAGCCTTGCTTATTCTGTGTCAACTTCCCCAAATTGAACCTGGAATAAAATAAATATCCACCCAATAAAAGAAACAAAAGCACAGGAAGACATGGAAGAGAAAAATATCTGAGGAATCTAGATCATGGGTTTCCTTCTGGCCCCACTGGAATCATCACCTGACTTCTCGGCCCTTTGACTAACACTCTGGAACAGGCTGACTCACTAAATCCTTACAACACCATGAAAAGAACCCCAAATCTCAAAAACCATGAGGAGATATGTGTGCTTGCTGATATGAGGGAAAAACATAAAAACAACCCCGAGAAACATTTATAACAATTTTCAGGGTCATACAAGTTTTGGCTTCTTGCATATGAGAGGTTTTCAGAGAGGTGAAAGCAAAGATTGCAAGTTTTCTTTCTGCTTCCTTCAAAGACTGGCAATTCTGAGTGAGGGTGGAAATTGGCACCCACCTGGGCATTGCCCTAGAAAATCACCTGGTGTGTCTGGATTTCCTCATCTGGGAAAGGCAGATAGATTATATTTGAATCACTAGGAGTGAAGAGGGTTAATTAACACTTGTCGTGTTTTGAGATGTGAGATTAAAGAACCTGTTAAAAGGGTGTCAGCACCCAGCAAGGCACTGGGCTCTAAGAAATTTAATCAGGGCAAGGAAGTCACTGTGGTCCCCTAGGCTCTCCCATCCTCCTCTCTTCCCCCAGTCTCCTCCTCTCTATCCTTTCCCTCCCTGATCTAAGCCTGGAATCCTTGCCACCACACTGCTATCTGTCTCAACTTCCCCTAGAGCTCCCTCCTCCTTAAACATATTAAATCCTGCAGAGATACTCAAGGACCAAGTATCATTCACCAACCATTCAGTCATTCATTTATGAACACCATGGGGCTTTATTGAGCATCTACCCTGTCCCAGACTGTACCCAGAACACTAAGGACACCAAGTTTAATTCAGACCTTGTGTCACCTAGATGAATATCCAGACAGACCTCATGAGGCATCCAGGGACATTCTCCAGTGACCAGATCAAAATTGAAAGCCACATTTCTCAGGTTCTAACACCACAGTTTCTCCTCTACTTAAGGCTGCTCCCCACCATACAGCAAGGCATGTGGTCGGAGATAAATAATTGATGAGATATCACCTGACCAGAACTCAGCACGTTTGATAGATACATGGTTGGTACATGAAGTTTGGTTCAAACCTAAGTATCTCTTGACAGTGTCAGCAGGAAAGAAGACATTTTATTCTAAGTGAAAAAAGCAAGCCAAACTATGCTTTCCAAGCATATCTTCCTAAACACCTGTCACCTGCCCACTAGCCTAGATTGCCACCACTGAGTCCCTCCCTGAAAGAAAACTCAGAGACCCCCGCTGTTTCCTCCATTGGCTTCCAGGAGGGAACTCACAAGAAACATGGGGAAATGTATGTTCTCAACCAGCCTAGGATAGGTCCCTGCCCTGCCCCTTACTGAATGCAAGGCACTGGGTAAGGCCTTCAACTCCCCTGGGACTCAGAACCATAATAAGCCCAACCTCTTAGAACTGCTGTGAGGACTTACATACACCTCCTCCTGCATTGTCCAGGCCTGATATAGAGAAATGGTTCTTTGATCTCAGTAGCATCTTTCTCCAAGCCAGGGCCACTTCCACAAATGCCAGGTTCTTAAAAGTTGAAAATGAACCCAAGCACCTGAGCTTCGAGACTTTAGAGGGACACATGGGACTTGATGTCTACACTATCAGGTTTCTTACCTTCTGCAGCTCTGCTCTGACACCTTTCCTGTGACAACCTTGAGCTGCAGGTGGCTTGGCTGAGTTCCTGTGTCATTCCTCATATGTCCTCAAATTGGCTTCCTCCTCTCAGTGTGGCTGCTCGGTGGGTACGCACCCCCATTTAGAAAGCCATTGGATTAGTTAATCATTGCACCAACCCCATGGCATTCAGGCTTAGCAGATAGCAGAGGACAAAGGTCTGTGATCAATGCAAACGGCTAGACAGTCAAAGCCTCTAGCAACTGACTCATGGGAGGGGGCGCTTCAGAAGAGGTGGAAAAGCAGAAAATGTTCCCCACTAAGCAGTTTGGATTAGCTGCCTTTTGAAAATTGGGTTTTTAAATTTAAAACAATTTCTGAATTCTCTTGACATGTTGAAAGGTGAGGCAAGCTGAGGCTTTACCTAGGTATGGAACAAATACAGCCAGAACTGAGGGATGGCAACCTGCTTCATCAGTTCACAGGGACCTGTGTCTCTACTTCTCACTGGCTGCACTGTCCCGGTGATCCTATGCCAACATCCTGGTGCGTAAAGAGACATTCTAAAGAAAGATACTCCCTTTGGTGGTCGGATGATCACCGTTTTTCACGTTCAGAATTCATGTGTGTGACAGATGTGTGGGAGAAGAGGAAGCTGACTTTCAAAAACGGGTGTGTAGAGCTTTCTACCTTACACCTATCAGAGATTAGAGAACTCATAAGCACAAAAATGTCAAGATTGCTCATTGACAAATAGAGGGTCCCTGGGGCTGGCGAGATAAATAGCTCGGTGGTTAAGAATGCTTCAGGCTATTTCAGAAGATCGGGGTTCAGTTCCCGGCACCCATGTCGAGAAGTTCACAGCCACCTCCAGGGCATCTGATACCCTCTTCTGGCATCACTGGGCACCCCCATGCATGTACACAGGTATACATACACAAATACATATAAATAAATAAGAAAATAAATCATCTTTAAAATATGGAGTACCTTTAATACTCTACTTCTCTCCTCTCGTTTAAAACAGAAAACTGCCTCTGTCACAGAGATCAGACTTAACCTTTCCCTGTGTTTGCGTCACCCACAAGAAAGGACCTACGGGTGCATTGACTTGGCTCCCAGTTAGGTTTATATACGACCTGGCCTTTGTAAGATGGCACAGGCACGGCAGGAAACAAACTCCAACCCGTGCTTTTATTTGACCAAACTATAAATCAAATCACTTCCTTCTCCAATTTCTGTTCTGTCATTTCCAGGGTGAGTGAGTCCTCTTCTGCACCTAAGGGTGTTGTCATAACAACACTTAAAGCAGCCCCACTGTGACCCATATGGACCAATAGGCACTGAATTTTCTATGCCCAGCTGAGCAGTCTCCAAACCTTCATATATAGTATTCCTTTGGCCTAGAAAGTTCTGCCACCCATCTCTCTCTCTCTCTCTCTCTCTCTCTCTCTCTCTCTCTCTCTCTCTCTCTCTCACTCGTTTACTTCTAGTCTTACACATTCTTTAAGGCACAGCTCAGTCACCACCACCTCCAGGAAGCCTTTCCAGATTGCTGTCTTCTTCATCATCCCCATTCGGCATTTTAGCCTAAAGTGTCTCAGTTATATTTATCACTGCTTAATACATTTACTCAAAACTGGCCAAAACCATCACTTTCAAATTAGCTCAGTATTATAGATAGATTCAGGAATTTGAGTGCAGCCTTCCTGGGTAACTGTGGTTTGGGCAGTCCCCTGAAGTAGAAATCTATTGCAAAAGACTTGGCTGAAGCAATAGGATTTACTATTGATTCAGTCAGTGCACTCTTCTGTGCCTCAACTTTCTCCTCTATAAAATGGGAGTGGGATATACATCCTTCCATATCTCTACATTAAAGACTGAAGTAGGCATGTACTTCAGCACAGTACCCGTGCCCATCACAGTAAGCACTTAACATGTGCTAAATATCATTATTATCCCCCCATGTATAATGCCAGATACAATGAAACATATTAAAAACATCAAAAAGATGAATTAAGGAAAAAAAGCAATGCTTTGAATGCCCCTGTTACTATAGATTAGAGGATTAAATCCATTCTAACTCCTGATGTCTGGGTAACAACCCACCAGGAATCCATAAATATAAAATCACTCCATCTACCTTTCATTCGAGGAAAGAAAAAAAATCAAAGCATTTTTGTTCCCCCCTCTTAGCCTTTGCTTATTCAGATGCCCAAATAAGGTTACTGTGCAAAACACAATTGTGCTGTCTATAAATAATGAACAGCTCCTCCACAGAATCAGAATCTACACAGGGACGTTCTAAATGGGTTTCTTTCGCCTGAGTCTTTTTCTGTCCCAGATCTGACCCTAGACATAAGTACAGGCAGCCTGGTTGGCATATAAAAGGCCCAATTGACCTGCTGACCCAGTTTTCAGAGGCAGCTCTGTGCAGAACAGTTTTAGCAGCTGCCTTTAGTAAAACCTTTCAGCCACAGGAGGCAGAAACTGCTCATTCGTTCACTGTGATCAGTACCAGAGTCATACCAAATGCCCGTTGCTGGATTCAGAGACCATGGAGGTCCCTTCCACCTGAAGCCATGCTGGGCTGACACCCACCTCCCTCTAGTGTTGACTTTGACTCTTGTGTCTGCTTTGATTCTGTCATTCTTAAGACAAGGACCTGACAGCAAGACAAGCTTTAATGAGAAAAACCACTTTACTCCTATCCAGGACCCAGCTCTTTCTAATTATATGAATGTCTTCTCTATTGTTCCAAGCATTCATCTCCTTTGTTTTTCTACTTTCTCTTACGCTCTGTACCACATCTTTCCTGATCTGTCATATAGAACAGAAAGCCAAAACGGTCCAACCAGGCACTGCCTGACTCATGGCTCAAGGGAAGTAGAGTTCTCATCACCACCCTCAAAAGTACATCTCACACTGTCAGGAGCTTCCTTCTCTCCATCCCCACTGAATCTAGAGCCCCACTGTGACAGAAAGAAATCACGGGTAGCATTATTTCTCATGGTTTCTGGTTGACAAAGAGATGTCTAACGCTCAGGGGTGGAAGACCATGGAGTGAAGTGAAAGCTACACTCGTTTGCCCTCACGTTAGTAGCTGATTGTACTTAAGCAAAGTTACTCAAATCTCTCTGGCCTTCAGCTTCCTAGCTAGCAAGGAGCAGCACATCACAAGGTTGGAGAAGAATAGAATAAGGGAAAGCACAGAAAGTCCTCAATGCCAGGGAGTTGACAGTAGCAGCACTGTAGCTCTCCTGGCCTATCTCAAGCCTAATATCCTACAATCATTAGGTATTCCTAGTAGGTACTCCTGGATTGGGGTTGCCAGGTCTCTGCTCGTGAATGAAAAGGAAGAGAAAACATTGGGAAGAACTAAGCCCAGCCCAGCCACCATCTCAGTTGATTGCCTGAACCCACAAGACACCTTAGACCAAAAGGACATCAAAGAGCTGAAGAGAAGGATCGGTCATTGAGCATTAGCTGTCCATTCAAGGGAACAAAACCACCCAAAGAAAGGATGCTGTTATATAGCTATTTCCTGTGGGTTGAAATGTAGAGGCTTGAAGAATATGGCACCTACAAAGCTCACAAGAAACTAACAAGACTCGGAAGGTCTCTCTGCAAGACTTCCAAAGCAGTAGACAGCTTCTGAGGAAGATGAGCTTCCTCCAACGTGAGCTTGCTCCAGGAATGCGTCTTCCATGAGCCTTCACCATTGGGTTTTACAGTGACTCAATTGTACAAGTCATTCAAGCTCCTGTAAGTGACCCCAGCAAACTCACTGGGTCACTGAAATAGACTTGAATGGAATTGTTTCTGAGGTCCATTGTTGGTGTCTTGTGTATGTAAATAAGCGCTTGTTCACAACACCTCAGGAGGAAAAAAAAAAGTCATGCAATAGACAGATAATCTCCAGGCATCTCTTGCAGAGAAGCTTGCATTGATTCAGGCTATATCTCTATTTAAAAAGGAAAGAAGAGGAAGGAAGGAAGGAAGGAAGGAAGGAAGGAAGGAAGGAAGGAAGGGAAGGAAGGAAGGAAGGGAGGGAGGAGGAAGGAAGGAAGGAAGGAAGGAGCAAAGGAAAAGAAAAGAGAAGAGAAGGAAAGGCAGAGGAGGGAAGGGAAGGGGAAAGGAAAGGAAAGGAAAGGAAAGGAAAGGAAAGGAAAGGAAAGGAAAGGAAAGGAAAGGAAAAAGCAGGTACCTGTTGGTATATGAATCCAATCAGCTGAGTTAGGTGCCAGGTCTTAGGCAAGCCACCAAAAGCATGGCTGCATGAGTCCAAGCCATTAAAGGCCTCCTCCTCACATGTCTGTCCAACCTCCCTGCTATAGCTCACCTCCAAGTTGATACAATGGTTGATTTCTCTACTCCTTATAGAACATAACTTTTCTAAACGTCTTAGGTTTCTAATCATAGATATACAGCTCTTGGTGACGCTCCAGCCCCACTAGTGACTTTTCAAGACGTATAGGAAAGCCAAGGTGTGGCTGAGATTATTTTTGTCTACATCTATGTCTCCAGTAGCTGCCTTATGCTTGACATGTGACAGACAGATATTCAGCACACCCGGGAGCAATGAATAAACAATACCATGAGCTTGGATATTCAAGGTTCTGGAGAATGCAATGCCGGTTCCTAGAAATAATTACTATTCAACTTTTAAAACCTGCCTGCCAATAAAACCCATCTTAGGCAATGTATGTAGATGGAGTGTCCGATGTTTTCACTAATTCCATGTCTAAGAAGGCTGTCAATGAGTGTATCTTCTGATTCTGCACTCTATGCGCACCAACCCACTCACTCTTCTCTTCACACGGTCCATGAGGTCTTAAAATGGCTAGCCAGTATGCTTATCTGAGGCAGCATGAACTCTTTAGGTCATCAACTACTTACTTCTCCTATGGAATAATGCTCAGGAATATGAAGACCCCAGACGTTCCCTCAAGGAGCTTCCAGCATTTAGAGGCCACACATATGTATGTACACAATTTCAGGCAAAGTGCCAGGACGGAAGGGGCTGTGAGAAATGATCCTAAGTTCTGCTGAAGATGATGAAGGTCATTCAGGCTTCATGGAGAGGACGAAGGTCCAGCTTTAAGTGAAGATTAAGGAGGATCGAGGCATGAAAGATCACCAGTGGAAAGATAAAGCACTGTGACTGAGCTTCACATTTTGAGTAGATGATTTATTTATTATTTCATTTTTGAAGTTTTTTCATTGATAAGTAAGTAGCCCACATCTTACCACAGCATTCACAGAACTAACGTTAGTCTTGGTGGATTATTTGCTTATTCATTGAATGTGTATAATTTAATTCTATAGAAATTGCATGGCAATTTAGCACACATCAAGGACATACTGTCTCATTACTTCAGGAATAAAAGGGGGCAGATTATTGAATCTTCTCCTCAATTTCCAGCTACTGCTATTCTCAAATAAGGTTATTTTTGTTACATCGGTGCAAAATGTTATATATTGTTACAGATTTAAAGTTTCCTTGATAGGAACCTTTGTATATTTATACAAAATTTAGGTTAATTTTGTTACAATATCATGTATGTATGCTTCCAGTCATATAGGTGTCACACATACTACTCATTTAAAATACAATGTTTAATTGCAGTCCTTTTAATAGCTGCTATTACAAACTGCTTAGGATAATTAAGTAATGCAAGTTAATAGTCAGTCAATCAAACTCACGGACTTTGTTAGATACTAGCCTAGATGATCATAGAAATATACAGCCTAGATTGAACAGACAAGATATGCTAAAAACAAGCAGTGCTTGCTATAAGTGGATGGCCTTCAAAACTCTTAGACACACACAAAATATGGCATTTAAAATTATTTTATTAATTTAGAATCTTTTTGGACATTGAGGCTTGTCAACTCCTGGCAGTACCCTACTTGATTTGAAAGAAGATACTGAGCGTCAAAGCCCTCCATTTGGAGTTGCTTCCATTACGACAAGCAAGCCACTGGGCAAAGCAAAGGCTCTACCTTCGTCTGCAGACAGAATGCTGTCCAAAAAGACAAGTGGATACGGTAAAGTCCACTGCCAAGCTCTGCCTAGACAAAGTAAACAAGCCCTTCATAGTGCTGCTTCACAAAAGGTCTGTCCGATATTCTGGGCCAGAAGGCTGTTGATAGATGCTCTAACATTCTAGTGAATATTGGGAACTGTCCAGACAGTCAGCTGTCTTTGTCATTTCTATAATTTTTGAAAGCTGCACTTCCTATGTACTCGGGTAATATTTATTCTTTCTCAGGTCTCTGATGAGGTTAAAGACTAGATAGTTATAGTCTCATAATTAAACTTAAATTGTTTAAGATTTAAGAAGATGTTTTAGTTCCTAGAAGATATTTTTTAGATGAATAACACTAGTTAGGATAAAAACTGACTTAGATGCAGACTTCTAAATTCACCAAGATAGGATACATAACAAAATATGTTCTCCTAAGTAGCCAAATACAAATGTCCTGGATACTTTGAGTGTAATTCTTACCTATTCTGTATGTTGTTTATTATTATAAGAGAAAGAGCCTTTTTATTTAGACAAAAAGAGGGAACTGCTGAGGTTCGGTCTGCTGCTGTGTATTGTAATGATAAATATTGACCCCCAAAAACTATTGACCTCAGGAACAAGAAGATCCTCACGTACACCAAGTGATGCTATGTAACCTTGCTCTTTAATTTAAAACTATTGGTTGAATAAAGATGCCTACAGCCTGTAGCTGGGCAGTAGGTGAAGGGGGCTTTGGTTCTCAGGACTTGGGGTTTGAGCAGAGAACATGAAGAGGGCAATGAGAGAAGAGATGACCATGAGCGCTGGCCAGCCGAAGAAAGAGAGGCCCAGGAAGAACATGACAAGGAATATCTCGGGGTTATTGATAGGGAAGTAGACAAAATAACTTAGAAGGTTTATATCTACCCTGCTCCAGTTCTATTAAGGCTTACTACAAATATAAAGGTTTTGTGTCTTTTATCTGGGAACTAAATAATCGAAGGCAGGGTAGGAAACCCCTAATTAATTATTACTACAACAGCAAACTATGCATAGCCCTACTGCTTTTCTTTATGCCTTTTCCATGATGATACTCAGAAAAGGAGCCCTTGCGTAGTGAAATACATACACCCACATCATACAGAAAGTCTCTCATACACAGAGAGAGGGAGCGAGGAAGGGAGAAAAGAGAAATATGTAACATCTGTACTACTCTTTGCTAAACATCTTGAAGGGCAGGAAATATTGCAAGTTTTATAGACCCTGCCTGGCTGTGTGCCAGTCACTGTGGATAAGGGTTGCCCCACTGCTCTAGGGCTTTACAGTCTCAGCGTCATCAGGGAACCTGCTGAAAAACAGCATTTCAACCCCTACTCACTTCCAAGAGCTGCTGACTTAGAATCTATGTGACCAAGGTGAATTTTCCCTGGGTGACTCTGATACTGCTAATCTTTGAATCATTGTCTTAGATGTGTGAAATGCACCTGAAAGAGATGAGAACTCCCCTTACACAGACCAAAATTGGATCCAAATGAATAGACTTCCGTTATATAACCCTAGGCCAATCATTTCATTTCGATGAGCCTAAATTTCATCATCTGTTTCTGAAGGACGCGCAGGATTTCTAAAGCAAAACAGAATAAAATAGCCAGGACTTTCCTGAGATAACCTGGATAAGCCATCACGGGAGGTGCACACAGAGAATTTGCTGGGCAATTGGTAGTCCATCCAGCACCTGTCTCATGCTCTGCTCTTGCTTCAAGAACCTTATTCACTATGAGCCTGGTCTGTCAATGATTCCTCATCAGATTCCGGCACACAGAAGAAGCAGTATTCTGGGCTTGCACGTGGATGTTAGTTAGCCTGTAAAACAGCATTTCCTTGGAGAACTCCTAAGCCAGCCTGGGATGCCCTCAGAGAGAGAGGAAGTGGGGAGGCAGAGAAAGATATTGAGAGTGTGTGATAACCACTGTGTTTGCCTTCAGGCTAGATGACCAGGCTGTTTGTCCCTGAGCTTCTTCAGCTGTCCCAAAAAGCCCTATGTGACCCTAATGCTTTTGGATACATGTGTTATTCCTTGTTGTACATGGCAGCCCATGCTTACAATCTTAGCGTTTTAAAGGCTGCATGCAGGAGGAGGACCAGAGATTCAAAGACAACCTGTATATGAGAGGAAGTTCAAGGATGAACTAGGCTAGGGCAAGAGCCTACCACAAAATAAAGAAATAGATAATTAATAATAAATAGATAAACAGATTGTACCTTAACCTTTAGAATTCATGCAGTACCTTCTAGTCTCCCAGCAGACCCTCACACTGCATATCTACTCACCTCCTGTATTCATAGAATCTGACTCCCACAACAAATAGAAAAATTTGAGTTCCTCCAAGTTTAGGTGAAAGCCCTAGTGGCCAAGCCTCACTCTTCCATCAAAAAACCTGTGTGTTCACTGTCAGGTTTCACACTCACCCATGATCCATTTGGGGGTTCTGCGGAACTGCTTGAAGGCACTCTGCACTTCTCAGTGTAATTTTTGCCTCGCTGCAAGCCACCTGCCCCCATGGAAACCAATTGTCATTTTTGTATGCAAATCAATGGAGAAAATGACTCAATTAACAGAAAATTACTTAACAGTCATCAGGCCTTGGCTCATTTTTTTATTTGAATTTTAGTGTTTCAATCGTCATTTAAATTGTTTCTCTCCTCTCTTCTAGAAAATGACTAAACGTAAAAGAGAAAATCATAATAAAACCTCGAACAGGTAAAGCTTTTACTGTGCTTCAAAATCCTCTGATATTTTATCTAGGGTCAACAGATATGGAGGAGAGCGAGGTAGAGCATGTTCACACATTACAGTGTCACACAAGCCGTTAGAGAAAAAGCAGCAGCTAGCATTAGTTTCTGCCAAAGCAAACTCAACAAGCAATCTTTTTTTTTTTGCTGAAAAGAAGTCTGTGATTAAATATTTAGTAAATTATCTAATTCTCACAAGTAAATGACTTATTAGCAGAATTAGGTCACCGCTAAAAAGAGTGGGGCCCCCTTCCTGCTTCCATGCTGTCCTCTCCCCAGCACCCTCTCTCTTGCCTGCTGAAATAGAAAGACTGTTTTTGGAATTTTACTCACTCAGATCTAAGCAGGGATTTGAAGGGTTTGGTGAGAAGGTTTTCTCGGAGCATGGGCACCCTTCCAGACTTCTGTTTTATGATGAATATTCCCACCAGTTTTTATTTCTTTTTTTCCAAGGCCATGACTACCCAACCTGGCTAGGATACCACTTCACTAAATCAATCGAGCTCCACAGTGCAACTTTCTCAGTAGCAATTCACAGAGACTGTGTCACCAGGATATGGAGCCAGGACGTATCCCAGACCAAGACACCGGTCCCACTGAGATCCAGGTTGGGTTTGAAAAATGTGTGTGTGTGTGTGTGTGTGTGTGTGTGTGTGTGTGTGTGTGTGTGTGTGTGTGTGTGTGTGTGTGTGAGAGAGAGAGAGAGAGAGAGTGTGTGTACATGTGTAAAATGAATGATGGCAACAGAAAAACCAGGGCTCATTCTAAGGAGGTCTTAGAACAGACACAAAAACTAAAAGTCATAAAAAAAAAAGATAGCAAAGATCTGTATTACCTTTTTTAAATCTCTCGAGACAATTTTTGCTGTTGTTTTTTTTTTTTCTTTCTTTTTTTATTTTTGAGACAAGGGCTCAAATAGTCCAGGGTGGCCTCAAACTTGGTATGTTGCCTATAATGCCCCGGAACTCCTTTCTTCATTCATTCCTCCATGCCTGGCTCGTGTCATGTCATGTCTATCCATCTGTCTGTCTTTGTGTGTCTGTGTATGCTTGTCTGTATGTCTTTGTCTGTGTGTATGTCTGTATGTGTTTGTATGTGTGTCCGTCTGTATGTGTGTATGTCAGTGAATGTCTATGTGTCCCTGTGTGTCTGTGTCTGTGTCTCTGTGTGTGTCTGTGTGTCTGTCTGTGTGTGTGTGTCCTCATCTCTTTGTATATCTGTGTCTATATAACCCTGATATGCACAGATGTACATAGAGTACAGGGGAAATGATGTTATATAACAGTCTTCTATGAGATTAAAACATTCCAACATGAAGAGAAGTTTCTTAAGCAATGAGGTAAACAACACCAATAAAAATTAAAATTTAACAGCCCACTCTCATCAGTAGACAGATCATGGAAACAGAAAATAAACAGAGACACTGCAAAACTAACAGAAGTTATGAACCAAATGGATTTAACAGATATCTATAGAACATTTCATCCTAAAACAAAAGAATATACCTTCTTCTCAGCACCTCATGGTACCTTCTCCAAAACTGACCACATAATTGGTCACAAAACAGGCCTCAACAGATGCAAGAGAATTGAAATAATCCCATGCATCTTAACAGATCACCACAGACTAAGGCTGGACTTCAATAACAAAAAAAAAAAAAAAAAAAAACCGACAGAAAGCTGACATACACACGGAAGCTGAACCATGCTCTACTCAATGAAAATTTGGTGAAAGAAGAACTAAAGAAAGAAATTAAAGACTTTTTAGAATTTAATGAAAATGAAGCCATAACATATGCAAACTTATGGGACACAATGAAAGCAGTGCTAAGAGGAAAACTCATAGCTCTGAGGGCCTCCAAAAAGAAATTGAAGAGAGCATACACTAGCAGCTTGACAGCATGCCTGAAAGCTCTAGAACAAAAAAAGCAAATACACCCAGGAGGAGTAGATGCAGGAAATAATCAAACTCAGGGCTGAAATCAACCAAGTAGAAACAGAAAGAACTATACAAAGAATCAACAGTACCAAGAGCTGGTTCATTGAGAAAATCAACAAGGTAGATAAACCCTTAGACAGACTAACCAGAGAATACAGAGACAGTATCCAAATTTTAAAAATCAGAAATGAAAAGGGAGACATAACAACAGAAATTAAGGAAATCCAAAAAATTATCAGATCCTACTACAACAAAACTGAAAAATCTGGATGAAATGGACAATTTTCTAGACAGATAACAGGTTCCAAAGTTAAATCAGGATCAGATAAACAATCAGAACAGTCCTGTAGCTCCTTTTCTTTTTTTCTTTTCTTCGGAGCTGGGGACCGAACCCAGGGCCTTGCGATTGCTAGGCAAGTGCTCTACCACTGAGCTAAATCCCCAACCCAGTCATGTAGTTCCTAAAGAAATAGAAGCAGTTATTAAAAGTCTCCCAGCCAAAAAAAAAAAAAAAAAAAAGGCCAGAACCAGACAGGTTTAGTGCTGAATTCTACCAGACTTTCATAAAAGACCTAATACTAATACTCTAATACTCTCCAAACTATTCCACAAAAGAAAAACAGAAGAAACACTACCCAATTCCTTCTATGAAGCCATAATTACGCTTATACCTAAACCATACAAAGACCCAACAAAGAAAGAGAACTTCAGACCAATTTCCCTTATGAATATCGATGCATAAATACTCAGTAAAATTCTCACAAACTGAGTCCAAGAACACATCAAAATGATCATCCATCATGATCAAGTAGGCTTCATCCCAGGGATGCAGGAATGGTTCAATATACGAAATCCATCAAAAAAATCAACTATATAAACAAACGCAAAGAAAAAAAACCACATGATCATCTCATTAGATGTTGAGAAAACATTTGACAAAATTCAACACCCCTTCATGATAAAAGTCCCGAAAAGAACAGGAATTCAAGGCCCATACCTAAACATAGTAAAAGCCATATACAGCAGACTGGTAGCCAACATCAAACTAAATGGAGAGAAGCTTAAAGCAATCCCACTAATACCAGGGACTAGACAAGGCTGCCACTCTTTCTTTACATATTTGATATAGTACTTGAAGTCCTAGTCCAAGCAATTAGACAACAAAAAAGGTCAAAGGGATATAATTTGGAAGGGAAGAAGTCAAAATATCACTATTTGCATATGATATGATAGTATACTTAAGTGACCCCAAAAATTCCACCAGAGAACTCCTAAACTTGATAACTTCAGTGAAATAGCTGGATATAAAATTAACGCAAAAAATCAGTAGCCTTCCTCTACTCAAAGGATAAACAGGCTGAGAAAGAAATTAGAGAAAGAATACCCTTCACAGTAGTCACAAATAATATAAAATATCTTTGTGTGAATCAAAACAAGCAAGTGAAAGATCTGTATGACAAGAACTTCAAGTCTCTGAAGAAAGAAATTGAAGAATATCTCAGAAGATGGAAAGATCTCCAGTGCTCATGGGTTGGCAGGATTCATATAGTAAAAATGGCCATCTTGCTGAAAGCAGTTACAGATTCAGTGCAATCCCCATCAAAATTCCAATGCAATTCTTCACAGAGTTAGAGCAATTTGCAAGTTCATTTAGAATAACAAAAACAAACAAACAAACAAACAAACAAAACAGGATAGCAAAACCTAATCTCAACAATAAAAGAACTTCTGGAAAAATCACCATCCCTGACCTCAAGCAGTATTGCAGAGCAATAGTGATTTTAAAAAAATTAAAAAAAAAAAAAACTGTATGGTGGGGTTGGGGATTTAGCTCAGTGGTAGAGCGCTTGCCTAGCAAGCTCAAGGACCTGGGTTCGCTCCTCAGCTCTGGGGGGGTGGGGGAGGGACGACTGTATGGTATTGGTACAGAGACAGGCAGATAGATCAGTGGAATAGAATTGAAGACCCAGAAGTCCTTTTATTGTTGAGGATAGTTTTAGCTATCCTGGGTTTCTGTTATTCCAGATGAATTTGCAAGTTGTTCTGTCTAACTCTATGAAGAATTGGGTTGGAATTTTGATGGGGATTGCATTGAATCTGTAGATCGCTTTTGGTAAAATGGCCATTTTTACAATATTAATCCTGCCAATCCATGAGCATGGGAGATCTTTTCATCTTCTGAGATCTTCTTCAATTTCTTTCTTCAGAGGCTTGAAGTTCTTATCATCCAGATCTTTCACTTGCTTGGTTAAAGTCACACCGAGGTATTTTATATTATTTGGGGCTATTATGAAGGGTGTAAGAAATACCCAAGTTAATAAAGATGGAGAAAAAACAATAAAAGAAAAAGAATTGAAGACCCAGAAATGAACCCACAAACCTGTGTTCACTTGATCTTTGACAAAGGAGCCAAAACCATCCAATGGAAAAATGACAGCATTTTCAACAAATGGTGCTGGTTCAACTGGCAATCAACATGTAGATGAATGCAAATGGATCCATTCTTATTGCCCTGTACAAAGATTAAGTCCAAGTGGATCAAGGACCTCCTCATAAAACCAGATACACTGAAACTATTAGGAGAAAAAGTAGGGAAGAGCTGCAAACACATGGGCACAGGGGAAATTTTCCTGAACACCAAGATCTTTGCTCTAAGATTAAAAATTGACAAGTGGTACCTCATAAAATTGCAAAGCTTCTGGGGTCCTCATACTTGCAGAGTACATATAGTGTGTCTCCCAACCATTTGTGCTAATTTTATTCCTCCAATTTGTAGGAATAAAAGGAGGGTCCAGGACACCCAGGCAGCAACAGCAGCATTTCTTTTCCTACATTCAATGATTCCTCCAGGAAGCCTATTGAACATGACCCACACAAGGAAGTTCTCTCTCAGGACTGGCTGCACACATTTGGTCTACAGCATCTATGGAAGTCAAGGGAGGATGCTTTGGCTTCTTTGAAAAAACCTGTTCCAACATCCAAAAGAAGACACTTTCCTTGATTCCTTTTTTTCTTTTATGTCCTTCTTTTTTCTTTCTTTTTGCTTTTTGAGATAGATCTCACTATGTAGCTCAGGGTGTCCTCAAACTCACAAAAAAGTCTGCATCCACCTCCTGGGAGCTGCGAGTATGGGTACGTGCCAGCAGACTCTGCTAGACAGGCTTGCTCTGTGAGCCTTACTGGTTATCTTTTTGCTGCATAATGTATCATGGTAATCTCAGAGTATCACATCACAACTGAGGCCTCAAAACAACAACCAGAGGCTCTAACAGCTTGTGGCTTTGTGCCTATAGAATTAAGACTGGCTCCTCTGGCCAGTTCATGCTCAGGATCTCATTGAAGCTACAGTCAAACGTCTTCTGGGGACATGGTTATCATAAGACCTTACTTTGGTTAGAAAATCTATGCCAAAGAGGACTGTGAACACACGTGGCAAGTCACTGCTGACGTGAGCCAACTCTGTATAATGTGGTCTCTGGAGGGCTACTTGAGTTTCTTGATAACATGGCAGCTGGCTTCTTCCAGGACAGGAAACCAAGAGACCAAGCCAGGTAGCCACAGTGTTACATGCCTTGCACCCCAACACTTCAGAGGCAAGAGCATGCTGATCTCTATCAGTTTGAGACCAAACTAGTCGACATAGTGAGTTCCAGGACAGCTAGAGATTCAACAAGAAAAAAGAAAGTTGTACTTTTTTTCTAAACCTTGCCTGAGAAGCCATGAATACATTCTATAGTATCCCACACAGTCAGTCCCGATTCTCCACTTAGAATTATATGGGACTAGATGATTTCATTTCTTTACTGATATTCTACTTAATATTAAAAATGAAAGGTATGAAAAGCTTTGATGTCACCTTGAGATTTTTTTTTCTAGGGCTATGCAGACTAATAGACCCCCAGAGAAGAATTGCAGTGCCAGGACACCAGTGAGCTAAAGAAAGCTTCCTTATGAGGCTAAGGAGATGGCTCAGTGGATAAAACTTTTTCCCACACGCATGAAGATCCGAACTCAAATCTCTCAGTGCCAGTCAACCAATAACCGGCCCAAATTGAGACCCATCCCATGGGCAAACACCAATCCCTGACGCTATTAACAATACTGTTATGCTTGCAGACAGGATTATGTTGTCCTCTGAGAGGCTCCACCCAGGAGCTGACTCAGACAGATACAGACACCCATAGCCAAAATAGTGGATGAAGCTTGGGGACTCTTATGGGAAAATAAGAGGAAGGATTTTAGGCCCCAAAGGAAATAGGAACCCCACAGTAAGACCAACAGAGTCAGTTAACCTGGACTCTTGGGGCTCTCAGAGTCTTAACCACCAACCAAAGAACATACTTTGACTGGACCTAGCCTTCCCACACATATGTAGCAGATGTGCAGCTTGGTCTTCATGTGGATCCCAAACAACTAGAGTGGGGGCTATCCCAAAAGCTGTTGCCTGTATGTGCAATACATTCTTCTAGCTGGGCTGCCTTGTCTGGCCTCAGTAGGAGAGGAAGCAGCAAGCCTCACATAGACTTGAAGTACTGGGGAGAGGGGTGGATATTGGGGGGGACCACTCAGAGGGAAAGGGGAGGGAGAAGGATTGTGGGAGGGGTGATCAGGAGGGGGCAGTGAGTGGAATATAAAGTGACTACGACTATGTGAGAAATAAAAATTAAAAAAAAAAACCTTAGTGCCCACAAAAGCCAGACAAATTTAGTATATTCCTATTTAGTGATGAGAAGTAGAAACAGAATCCTCAGAAACTAGCATGCCATATATAGTGACATACAAAGAGACCATATCTCAAGCAAGGTAGCAGGGAAGACTGGTAAGGATGTGTTCTGACCTCAACACATGGCATACACATGCTTACAGTTACATCAATGAACATATATGCACACATACCACACACAGAGTGAGACCAGAAAAAAAAAGAAAATGAGAAAAAGATAATGAGAGAGAGAGAGAGAGAGAGAGAGAGAGAGAGAGAGAGAGAGAGAGAGAAGGAAACCTTGTGATCATTTTGCTCAACCTTTTGACAAAGAGATCACAGGCTAGGAGAAAACGCCAATGCCCAGGCTAATCCCCAACTGCTTTGGACCAGCATTGACTCTGGTTCTAAGCCCCTCCACTGCACTTGCCATTCTCCCTTGTGATCATTTCTACATAAATGTTTATGTCTTGAAGTGTTGTCTTAGTTAGGGTTTTACTGCTGTGAGCAGACACCATTATCAAGGCAAGTCTTATAAAGGACATTTAATTGGGGCTGGCTTACTTCAGAATTTCAGTCCATCAAATGTGTGTGTGTGTGTGTGTGTGTGTGTGTGTGTGTGTGTGTGTGTGTGTGTGTATTCAGGACCAGAAAGATGGCTCAGAAGGCAAAAGTGCTAGCCAGCCACACAAGTCTGAGACTCCGAGTCTTGATCCTGGAAATTCCCATAAAAAGCTTGGTGCAATAACGTGCATCTGAAAGCTCAGCACTCCTAACCTCATCTATAGGAGGCATGCAGGTCAAGCTAGCCTGGGGTGCGAAACATGGCAGCAGAAATGCCAAGAGAAACTACCTCATCATAAGATAGGAGGTGAAAACCAACTCCCAAAAGCTGTCTTCTTACCCCCACATGCACTCTATGGCATAAGCACGCACACACACACACACTTAATTTGAAATATTACTTTTTAAAAGTCAAATATATAATATATATATGTATATGTATATGATGTGTATGCATATATGTATATGATGTATGTGTATGTATATACTGTACTGTATGTGTATGTATATGTGTATACATATATGATGTGTATGTATATACTGTATAGGTATGTGTATGTGTATATGTATATGATGTATGTGTATGTGTATATGTATATGATATATGTGTGTGTATATGTATGTGATATATGTGTATGTGTGTATATATATGATGTACGTGTATATGTATATGATATGTATGTATATACTGTATATGTATGTGTATGATGTATATGTATGTGTATGTGTATATGTATGATGTATGTGTATGTGTATATGTATATGGTATATGTGTATATATATGTATGTGATATACATGTATGTGTATATGTATATGATGTATGTATATGTGTATATTTATGTGATGTATGTGTATGTGTATATGTATATGATATGTATGTATATACTATATATGTATGTGTATATGTATGGTGTATGTGTATGTGTATATGTATATGATGTATGTGTATGTGTATATGTATATGATATGTGTGTATATGTACGTGATATATGAAAATGATGTATATGTATGTGTATATTTATGTGATGTATGTGTATGTGTATATGTATATGTTTATGTGTATAGTATATGTATATGATGTACATGTGTATATGATATGTATGTATATGTGTATATGTATAATGTATATATTAGCTTCTATAGCTAAGTCAAAGTTCACACCAAAATCTACTACCCTCTGTCAAGGACATGTGTTTATGTGCAAATTAATGGTGGCATGAATCACCAGGAGGAAGAGGAAGGCTCCGTGCAACTATATTCAGTGTAGTATAGGAAGTCGCTGCCCACAGTCTTCAGCAGCTTTATGGAATAAGCGTTCAGTTCTTCTCTGGGAGGACGGTGCTCAAGAGGATTCCTGAGATATAGACTGAAATGGTGGGTGGCAAGTTATTACAGATTCCCCACACTTGATGCTAACTAAACACACACACACACACACACACACACACACACACACACACAAATCTTTTGCTCTGCTCACTCAAACAACAGGAGCTTTTCCGTGGCATAGCTGTATTCTCCCTCCCTGTTACGAGTCTAAAGCTGATGTGCATGTCTTCAAAGAGTAAGTTGGCCACAAGCCCATCTCAATGTAAATACATTTTTATTAAGTATAAACTCTGCAAGATCCCAAAACACGTCTAAATGTGCTTTTACTGATACTAGGCCTGCTTAAAAAAATTTTTTTCACAGAACCAAAGCAGCTACCCATTGCTGGAAGAGTAGAGAGAAGATATCAGACAAGAAGTCTGCTCAATGGCCAATATCTGAACAGGGCATCTCACTGTGTGCATTGGCATAGTCCAAGTAGGGATAGAGAGCTACTGATTTTTTTTTGGGGGGGGGGTTCCCTCTAAAAGAAAACATTCCTTTTAGCTTTAAATTTCTCTGCCTTGGTCTCTAGTCTGAAGACCACATCCTCTTTGAGAACCTGAACAGTTTCTGTGAGTTTAAATTGAGTGAGTGAACAGCTAACTCCCTTTTATAAAAGTAGCATTGTTTTTGCAGCCAGGTAATTTCAGGCGGGTTCAGCTTTTACTTTCCATGGGAATAGTCTTTGAGGAAGAAAAGGGCCTTTGTTGGATTTTGTTTTGTTTTGAGACTAGTCAGTTGTTTTTTTTTTCTATCTTTCTTTTGGGGGCGCCAGTCTTTCTGAAAAAAAAAAGAAAGAAAGAAAAACAACCACAAAATCATGGAAGAAGTAATGAAAAGGGGAAGAAGAAATCTGAACACAAATCCAATTTGTCATTATCTGGAATCGATTTATCTACCCTGCCCCCACACCATTGTGGGATCCTGCCCAAGATTTCTTATTTCATACCTCTCCAGTGTCTGTGTGCAGAGGCGCACTGAAAGAGCTATGGTAAAACTGTCCTCTCTCCCAGTGGACAACTGGAAACTCTGCTCCCTGGGTTTCTTCTCAGGTGACTTCTGACCTGCAGACTTTCTGTGCCAACTCTTGTTTGGTTTCAGATAAGTGGCTGAGATTGTAATTGCTCTCGGTCGGTCTGTTTATCATCGCAAACTGTTTCAGCTTTCTTCAGGACATGGGGTAGGTAGGTAGGTTCTCCGATGTTTATCTGTGTGATGGAGTGTGTTCTTCAGGTGTGGAGTTAACTTTGCCCTGAGCTTCCGGCAGCAGTTTTCCTTCCTTAATTAGGGTGTACGTTGTTTAAGCATGCGCAGAGAGACAGAGAGACAGAGGCAGAGAGACAGAGAGACAGAGAGACAGAGAGACAGAGAGACAGAGAGACAGAGAGACAGAGAGACAGAGACAATGAAAGACTGAGAGACAAAGAGAGGTGCTCATAACTCTGCTACAAAGTTTCTCCTTTACAAGCTCAATCACAAAAAGAGTCCAGCTTCCCTTAAAAGGAAAGGTATCCTATACTGAGTACAGTCTGGGAAAGGAAACAGAATGAAATAGAGAGATGGTGATCTCCACCAATTATAGAGAGACCGTGATTTCCAGCAATTAGAAAGAGAGGCAAAGGGGTTGGGGATTTAGCTCAGTGATAGAGCGCTTGCCTAGCAAGCGCAAGGCCGTGGGTTCGGTCCCCAGCTCTGAAAAAAAGAAAAGAAAAAAAAAAAAGAAAGAAAGAAAGAGAGGCAAAGAACAGAACGAGTGACCACGGTGGTCTAGCACGTGACTCTGCTTTTTGCATGTCATTTACTTTCAGAGTTCAATGATACTTAATGGTTGCTGCCTCAAAAGAAAAACCTCTAATTGTTCTTCATCCTGAAATGAAAGGATAGCAGAAGGCAGCGTGGTACCACTTGACTAAAATACGTACTGTAAATAAATAATAATGGCATTAGTAAATGAAAAGCTATTAACTGCAAATAAAGTGAACAAATATTGATACACGATTCCTACTGGAATTTCAAGATATTTAAGAATAAATACATAAAATCCATGAGTAAATTTTTATAGGAGTTGTTTCTAATCTTCAGGCATTGATAGTCACTATCCCATCTTTATTTTTTAAATAAAGCAAAATATAGAAATACAAAAAGGTAAAAATGAAATATTTTATATGTATAATATTGATAATTTATAATTTTATAAATGCATTAACTTAATTTTATAATTTATAATTCTATAGATTTACAAAAATAAAGGGAAATGCATAAAGAAAAAGTAAACATTTTAAAAATAAATTCTCTCGCTTGCCCAACTTTGAGATACAAGGAACACGGTTTTCCTAGTTGGTAAGGAGATTGGAGTTTACACAGCCAGAAGCTTACTTACACTTATCTCTGACAACTTAGTATTAGAATCTCTTGTGATACCTACTCGTTTTTTCAGTTAAACAAAAAGGTTTAACTTGATTTTTATTGCCACAGGGCACATGGAAAGGACAGTTTGTCAAGTCACCTCTCTCCTTTACACTGTCTTTCCGCTGCCTCCAGGAAGGGAACTCTGACTGTCTTTCTCACACAGTGAGCATCTCTACCCACTGAGCCATCTCACTGGTCCCTTTGGCCATTTCTCACAAATGAAGAAACAGAAATGCAGCACTGTGAAGCAATTTCCTCAGGGTTAGTGAGCGAGCCAGTGGCAGAGCTCTCTGACTTAAGCCGTGCCTGCTACACCAAAGCAATATCAAAGCAACACCATAAAAAAATAAATAAATCAGAAGTCAAAAAGTAAATCAATACACAGAACGAAATGATCGAGTCTTCATTTGAACACATGCCACAGCAGTAAGTAGACAGAGGTCTCAGTGGCTTCACATAAATTCTTGATTCTTATTAACAAAACACTCATTTCAGGCCAAGCAACACCTCACAATAGTTTCCTTTGGTGACTAAAGATCCTTCAGTCCTTGGGATGAATCCAGGTTGAACCTAGAGATGAAGAGAACAAAGGAAGGCCTGTGCTTTTCTTTACCTAGGCTTGGAAATGGTCCATTGGCCAAAGCCAATCATTGGTGCCTACTTTTCTGCGAGGAATGCTGGGGGACATGCAAAGGCCCCAATAGTTGCTGAATCAAATTCCAACTTGATTCTTTATAGAGTTAGGAAGAGCAATTTGCAAATTCATTTGGAATAACCAAAAACCCAGGATAGAACAAATTATTCTCAACAATAAGAGAACTTCTGGGGGATTGACCATCCCTGTCCTCAAGCTGTATTATAGAGCAATTGTGATTTAGAAAAAAAAAAACTGCATGGCATTGGTACAGAGATAGGCAGGTAGATCAATAGAATCAAATTGAAGACCCAGAAATGAACCCACACATCTATCTTTGACACCTGATCTTTGACAAAGGAACTAAAACCATCCAGTGGAAAAAAGACAGCATTTTCAACAAATGGTGTTGGTTCAACCGGTGGTTAGCATGTAGAAGTATGCAAATTGATCCATTCTGATTTCTTTTTTTTTTTTTTTCTTTTCTTTTTTTCAGAGCTGGGGACCGAACCCAGGACCTTGTGCTTGCTAGGCAAGCGCTCTACCACTGAGCTAAATCCCCAACCCCCTGATTTCTTGTACAAAGCTCAAGTCCAAGTGGATCAAGGATCTCCACATAAAACCAGATATACTGAAACTAATAGAAGAGAAAGTGGGGAAGAGCATTGAACACATGGGCACAGGAGGTGCTCTAAGATCAAGAATCTACAAATGAGATCTCATAAAACTGCAAAGCTTCTGTAAGGCAAAGGACACTATCAATAGGACAAAGAGGCAACCAACAGATCGGGAAAACTCTTTTACCAATCCTACAATCCAATATATTCAAAGAACTCAAAAAGTTAGACTCCAGAGAACCAAATAACCCTATTAAAAATGGGGTACAGAGCTAAACAAAGAATTCTCAACTGAGGAATATGAATGACTGAGAAGCACCTAAAGAAATGTTCAATATCCTTAGACATCAGGGAAATGTAAATCAAAACAAGTCTGAGATTCCACCTCACACCAGTCAGAATGGCTAAGATCAAAAATTCAGGTGACAACAGATGCTGGCAAGGATGTGGAGAAAGAGGAATACTCTTCCATTATTGGTGGGATTGTAAGCTGGTACAACCACTCTGGAAATCAGTTTGGAGGTTCTTCAGAAAATGGCATATAATACTACCTGAGGACCCAGATATACCACTCCTGGGCATATACCCAAAAGATATACTCCAATATACAAGAAAGACACATGCTCCACTATGTTCATGGTACCCTTATTTCATAGTAGCTGGAGGCTGGAAACAACCCAGATGTCCCTCACCAGAGGAATGGATACAGAAAATAGTATGCCTTTATACAATGAAGTACTACTCATCTATTAAAAAAAATGACTTCATGAAATTTTTGGGCAAATGGATGGAACTAGAAAATATCAACCTGAGTGGGGTAACCCAATCACAAAAAACCCACACATGGTATAAGTGGGTATTAGGCAAAAAGCTCAGAACACCCACAATACAACTCACAGACCATATGAAACTCAAGAAGAAGGAAGACCAGAGTGAGAATGCTTCAGTCCTTCTTAGAAGGGGGAACAGAATACTCAAAGGAGGTAGAGGGTGGGAGGGACTTCGGAGGAAGAGAGGAGGGGGAGGCGAAAAAGGGCAGGATCAGGTATGGGAGGAGAGGGAGATGATATACAGAGGGTCAGGAAATTGAACAGAGATTTGTAGCAATTGGGAATGGGGGACAGAGGGTAGCCACCAGAAAGTCCCATATGCCAGGGAAGCAAGAGACTCCTAGGACCTAATGGGGATGAGATTAGCTGCAATGCCCAACAAAGGGAGGGAAAATCTGTTGAGACCATATCCAGAGGTTAGGCAAAGTCCCTGGTTGGGGGATGGGGCCACCCACTCATCGCCAAAGTTTTAACCCAGGATTTCTTTTGTCTAAAGGAAAAATGGGGACAAAGTATGGAGCAGAGACTGAAGGAAAAGCTGTCCAGAGATTGCTCCACCTCGGGATCCATCCCATATACAGACACCAAACCCAGACACTAATTGCTTGCTGATGGGAGCCTGGTATGGATGTCTCCTGAGAGACTCTGCCAGAGCCTTAGTGATACAGATGAGGATGCTCACAGCCACCCCTTGGATTGAGCACAGGGATCCCAATGGAGGAGTTTGGAAAAGGATTGAAGGAGCTGAAGGGGCTTGCAACCCATAGGAAGAATAGCAATATCAACCAACCAGACCTCTCAGAGCTCCCAGGGCCTAAACCACCAACTAAAGAGTACACATGGAACAACCCAAGGCTCCAGCTTGCATATGTAGGATGGCCTTATCTGGCATCAATGGGAAGAGAGGCCCTTGGTCCTGCGAAGTCTCAATGCCCCAGTGTAGGGGAATGCTGGGACAGTGAGGCAGGAGGGAGTGGGTGGATGGGGGAACAAGCTCATAGACGCAGGTGGAGTGAGGATAGGATAGGGAGTTTGCAGAGGGAAAAGTGGGAAAGGGGATAACATTTGAAAGGTAAATAAATAAAATAACCAATAAAAATGTAAAAAACAAACAAACAAACAAACAAACAAATAAACAAAAACCCAATTGCACCTTAGTGTTTTACTTTCCCTATGGATAAGAGCAAGCCTGGGCTGGGTAGAGAAAAGGGACTGCTATGCTATGCACAGGCTTAGTTGAATCTCAGCTTTAGAATAGCAAGCAAGCTTGTCTACACATTCTACATTCTATAGATGGTGAAACTGGGGTGAAAACTGATTTAAAAAATTGGTAAAAGTTACAGAGATAGTAAACAGAAAATGTGATATTCATGATCCAGTGCAAACAGAATCCAAGAACATATCAAAGACGTCATCCACCCCCTGAGCAGGCCACCTCCTGTTGCTAGGCAGGGCCTTAGGGATAGGCACACCAACCCACCCACAAAACTTTTGACCCAAAATCTGTCCTGTCTAAAAGAAATGCAGGGGCCAAGATGGAGCAGAGACTGAAGGAATGGCCAACCAATGACCTCCCCAACTGGAGACCCATCCCATGGGCAAGCACCTCACGCTACTAGTGATACTCTGTTATGCTTACAGACAGGAGCCTAGCATAACTATGAGAGACTCTACCCAGGAGCTGACAGAAACAGATGCAGGAACCCACAGTCAAACATTGGAAGGAGGTCAAGGACCCTTATGCAACAGTTGGGGGGAGGATTGAAGGCCCTAAGGGGAACCCCATGGGAAGACCAACGACAGTGTCAATTAACATGGACTCCTGGGAACTCTCAGAGAGTGAGCCACCAACCAAAGAGCATGCATGGATTGAGGTTGCCTTGCCTTGCCTCAGAGGAAGAGGATGTGACTAATCTTGCAGAGACTTGATGTGCCATGATGGTGGGCAGAGGGTGGGCACCCTCTCAGAGGTGAAGGGGAGGGATTTGGGAGAGGGACTCTGTGAGGTGGGGTTGGGAGTGGGTAATTGGGATGTAAATAAATAA
The DNA here is from genome assembly GCF_011064425.1 of Rattus rattus. Classification (NCBI taxonomy): domain Eukaryota; kingdom Metazoa; phylum Chordata; class Mammalia; order Rodentia; family Muridae; genus Rattus; species Rattus rattus. The sequence continues at coordinate 236,641,193 of NC_046154.1, read as the reverse complement.
AAAGAGAAAGATTATCACCATAATCAAGTAGGCTTCATCTTGAAGATTCAGGCATGACTTAACATATGAAAATCAGTAAATATAACTTATCATATAAATAAACTGAAAGAAAACAACAACACATGACCGTTCCATTAGATGATTAAAAAGCCTTTGACAAAATTCAAAACCCCTTCATGATAAAATAAATTGGAATAATTTAAAATGTATGGAAAAGTTGGGAAATCAATGCACTTACCACCCTGTTTTAATTCTCCATGAGGCTGCTGTACTATTGTGGTGTATTTCTCAAATATAAGAGACCAGCACTGGTACATGACTAAACTGTCCTTGCATTTTAGGATCTAATGACCTTCCATTAGTACCCCTTTGGTTTTTTGGAGTTCAGGTCAAACTACTACAATGTCTTCAGTTGCCATGTTTCCAGTTTCTGTGGAAGTTTCATGAATTTAAGTTTCAAGGAATATTTTGTAGAGTTTTCCTCCATTCTTATGTTTAATATATATTTTTAAAGATTTATTTATTATGTATACAGTGTTCTGCCTGCATGTATGCCTGTAGGCCAGAAGAGGGTGCCAGGTCTCATTACAGATGGTTGTGAGCTACCATGTGGTTGCTGGGAATTGAACTCAGGGACCTCTGGAAGAGTGGCCAGTGCTCTTAACCTCTGAGCCATCTCTCCAGGCCATGTCTAATCTATTTTTTTCACAATTATACTGGCATTGTGGATTAAAAAAATACTGCAGATAGAGTTCTGTGCTTATATAGCCAATTGCACTTGTATCTGATGGCATTAAGTTTAAACAGTTGGTTAGAGAAGTGTTTGGTTTATCCAGTTGTATTTGTCCAGCACACTGTGTCTGGGGGTGAGATGCCACGTGCAGTAGATGGCTGATTGGCTGATTGTCAGAGGATAACTTGCAAGTGTCAACTCTTTTCTTCCACCATGTGGCTTCCAAGGGTTGAAATTCTGTCATTAGGCTTGATGGTGAGCATCTGTTTCCACTGAGCCATCTTGCTGGATGATTGTTCTATAGTGTGACCATATCCTGTGCGTGCTACTCTAAAGCCAACACTCAGACTACATTTAGTTAATCTTCCAAGTTTAGTTTCTTATGTTGATAATCCATTGCTACTCTTTTCTGGTTGTGCTGGAAAACAGTTCCAATGACACTTGAAATCTTTAAAATCTTCTTGGATTCTGGTCAAGTGTCTTTGTCTTTATTAACTTTTTTAAATAAAGATTTATTTGTTTTATGTAAGTACACTGTCACTCTCTTCAGACATATGAGAAGAGGGTGTTGGATTCCATTAGAGATGGTTGCCAGCCACCCTGTGACTGCTAGGAATTGAACTCAGGACCTCTGGAAGAGCAGTTAGTGCTATTAACTGGTGAGCCATCTCTCCAGCCCATGTTTTCACTAACTTTAATGGACGTGTTTACTTATTTCTCATTTTACTGAGCACTATCTATGTGCCTGGCTATTTTCTAAACCCTGGGTTAGGAGGTGAACCAAAGAGAACCCCTGTTCTCTGGAATCTAGCCAGGATGAAATGAATAGCAAGGCTAGTAGTAAAAAGGAAATACCTTCTTCTCTGATGAGCACATTCATGCGATAGATTAGAATTGTTCTACACTTCTTAGATATGCAATTAATAAGGTATGAATTTAGAACAAATTCATCACACACACACACACACACACACACACACACACACACTCCATATTTTGTGAACCAGCAATAGTTGTGGTCAGTGTCTAGAGGTTGCTCTTAGAGGCACTGAAAGCAAGTGTTGCTTGTCTAATCCATTCTGTTGTTGAAGTGTGACTCAGGAGCATGAAGGGGTAGTTCAGTGACAGTGGGGCTGAGACTCTGTCCTTCAGTTCTTTTCAGTTTGGCTACTGCTACCTTAGTTAATGAAAATCAATGACTTACCCACCTCAACAGAAATTTACAACACCAGGACTGGTGAGAGGAGAATGAGGGACGCCTACCAATAGCCTGATTCTTTTTCAGGATCTATGTTTATGGAGCTAAATTGTTTCCCTTGGAAAGTTGAAGTTGTGTTCACCAAAATTCCTTATCTGGTCAATATCCAGGCTTACGTTACGTGTGTGTGTGTGTGTGTGTGTGTGTGTGTGTGTGTGTGTGTGTGTGTCTTGAGAAACAATAGTGAAGAAAAATCTCTGTTGTGGGAGTTATATTCTAGAATAGAAACAAGACAGTGGGATTGGGGGAGCTCGATGAACACACACACATACACACACACACACACTCACACACACGCATGCATGTTATGTATGTATGGTATATGAGCATGTGATTGTTCGCCTCTCTGTATAGGCACTGAGGACAGAGGAGGATGTGAGGTGTGCTATTTTGTCAGTGACTACCTTATTCCCTTGTGGCAGAGACCCTTACTGAACCTGAGATTATGCTAATGGTCAGACAAGCTGGAGAGATTTGCTTGTCTCTGCCTCCCACAGTACAGAATTTGCAGGCACTGCATGGCCATGCTGGACTTTTGACTTTATGTACATTCTAGGAAATTGAGCTCAGGTCTTTATGCTTTTGCTGTAAGCGCTCTTATCCATCGAGCTTCCCCAATCCCATTGTCTTCCTTTTATCCTAGAATATAACCCCCAGCACAGAGACTTCTCTTCACTATTGTTTCTCATGTCCCCACTGAACCCACTATTGTAGAAGGCGGTGCATATTAGTGGAATAAATGAATTCATGCCACTTTTGAAGAATCAAGAAGCTGATATTTTTTATAGGAAAATGTTATTTTTGTTCTTTGTGGGTTGAAAGTCCTGTTTTTCCCCATGTTTCCTTCTGGCCTGTAATCCAAGCAGAAACACTTCAGCTCCTGGCTGGCCAGGGCTCTTTTAGCTATAAACAATAGAACTAACATCTGGCTTGTCTAAGCAAATAGTATATTATACAATGCACTAAAACCTTCTGATTTACTGCTTACCCAGCTACATATGTCCTTCAGGCATAGCTTGATCAAGGTCACTTCATCCAAACTCTGTCCCTCCTCCTGGACCTGTGTGTTGGTCTCCCTAGACAGATTCTTCTTATATGGCTGTGTCTGGTTACTTGAGCCTAAAACATTTAAAACCAGTTTGAGCTTTTGTTGCTCACAAAAAAAAAATTAAAAATAACCAAATTTTGTGGTAATTTTTTTTTAAATAAAAAATTGTATTTACTTAGAAGCATTCAGAATGTCAACAAAACAACCAATTTTCTTTTTTTTTTTTTGCAATCACAAAGTGGTATTCATTGAACAGAACAACAGTTATCTTCCTATAAGCTGCATCAGAGACAACTGAAGATTTAAAAAAAAAAAAAACAAAACAAAAACAAAATAAAACCAAGAGAAAACCCAACCCCCCTCCCAAAAAGATCCAAACTACTGTGCCCATATATAACTAATTTATGCTGTGCACCAACAAGAACCTGCTTTAAATTTCCAGGCCAATTTACAACCCCCAGACTATACCAGGCAAGGGTAGTGGCTATTGAAAATACCACCAGGACAGGGCTAGATAAAGACACATTCGGTAGTGTGTTAACTATACAAAAAAGGCAATGTACCTTTTAAAAACAAATCTTACACAACCTTACATTTCAATTTTTTTCTTTAAAAGGAGTGAGTTTTTGTATGTGGGGATTAAATGCTTTATAGACAAGAAAAAAACCCAGCAGCTTGTTCAGGGGCTCTTCTGTCTCTCTCGTCTGAGATGGAGTTACAGGTGGGCTACCATATCCATACCCCATACCCACCTGGCATATTTTACATGGATTCTGGAAATATGAACTCTACTTAACCCTTATATGACAAGTGCTTTAACCACTGAGCTATCTCTCTAGCTTTGTGGTACAAAATTTTAAAGCCAGAGCCTAAGGTCTCAAATTATTACTTGTGAAATTGGTCCTTCTACGACACCTTCTTCATGTCTTCTTATGACATTGCAAGTGAGGGCACCTTAACAAGTTCCGTGGTAATAACTTGTGCTCATCTGTCATGGGTTCAAGAGGCTTTGTACCACAGCCCCTGTAACTCTCCATTTATTTTTATGCATCAGTCAGCAAACTAGAAAAGGTCCTACCATGTCTGGGAACAGTGACTTGGGCATCACCTCACATCAAATGCTAACCATTTCTCCAGAATCCTTCTCTCTCAGGAAGGAGAAAGACATGTTGAATAAGACAATGAGGGACAGAGGTGGGTGCCTTGGCGTGCATCCGGCCCGCAGCAGCTCTCTGTTGAGGCTGCATAAACACACCCAATCCTCCCATCCCTGGCCCATGTCCATGCATCTGGGCTCCCATGACAAAGCCCTGCCATCAATGGACAGATCTTGAACCTGAAGGAAACAGACAGATAAACAGTTCTCTGCATGGGAAGGCTAAACATTTGACAATGAATCTGGAACATCCCTAAACATATCCTGAATTGAGCCTCGGGACCAAAGTCCCTTGTTGCCGGGTGGAATCCCGGGACAAACAAAAGAAGGTGACTGGGAATTGAGAGGTACTAGTAGTGAACAGTTTGAAACTGACTTAATCTTCCCGTGGGAGAAGGCACAGGTGAGGCAGGAGCCAGGGAACCTGGGGAAACATCTCTGCAGGTGGGAAGGGAAGCAATGGTTGAAAAGGCAGATATGACCTCCGGAGTTTTTTCTGAGGAGAAAGAAGACCAACTTTTCTGCTGCAAGTGACTATGCCTGGTGAACTCAAGACACAGATAAACAGCTGAAGACCTGTGGAAGGGTCTAGTGCAGCCAGGCATTTCCACTTCAATCTGTAAAAGACATCATGAAGTCTAGAAATCATATTTTTATCATGGCTTTCAAAAAAACGAAAGAACAAAACCAGAAACGGAGACTTAGCTTACAGCCCTGAAAGAATTCGGGAAAACACAATCAAACAGTTGAAGGAATTAAAAAATGGAAACAACCCTGGATACTTAACAAAAAGAAAAGTTCAAGGAGCATACAACAGAATACAAGGGATGACAGATGGGAATCTCAGGAAGCAGAAATCTTTGAGAAATATCATGAGCATATCAAAGATAATGTAAAGTTCTGAAAAAGCTACTGGTCCCAAAACATGGAAAGATCAAAGGATAATAGGTATAAAAATTGAAGACTCCCAGCTCAATAACCAGTAAATATCTTCAACAAAATAGCTTCCTAACCTAAAAAAAGAGATACCCACCCTACAGAACTCCAAATAGCCTCCCCTTGATGCTGAGCTGTGGAAAGTGTTGTGCACCTGGTTTAAAGAACACAAATGCCAACCCGGCTACTGTTAGACAGAACAATTTCAAATTAACATCTGGGTGGAATAACAAAAATATTCCAGGAAAAACCAAAACTTTACAACAATAAAAGGACTTCTGATCCCTCCTAATGCAAGGGAATCTCGGAGGTCACTATTTTTCCTCAAACATGAAAAAAATAAAAAGACATTTAATCACACTTAGAACCACCTCCATGTGACAAAGACAGACACTGGTATGAAGGAAAGTGGATAGCCTTCTAATATCAAATAAAATCCAAACTACTAAAGTCATCAAAAGATAAGAAGGACACTTTATATTTCAGAAAAAACACCAAGTGACACAAAAACAAGGAAAGAATATGAAAAGCAGTAAGGGAAAAAGGTCAAGTAACATATAAAGGCAGACCTATTAGAATTACCAGACATCTCAACAGACACTCTAAAAGCCAGAAGATCCTGGTCAGATGTCATATAGACACTAAGAGAACATAAATGCCAACCTAGGCTACTATATCCAGCAAAACTCTCAATTAACATAGATGGAGAAACCAAGATATTTCATGATAAAACCAAATTTACCCAATATCTTTCCACAAATCCAGCCCTACGAAGGATAATAAATGGAATTTTCTGACACAAGTAGGGAAACTATACCCTAGAAAAAGCAAGAAAGTAATCTTTCAACAAACTCAAAAGAAGATAGCCACAGAAACAGAATTCCACCTCTAACAACAAAAATAACAGGAAATAACAATCACTGGTCCTTTTTTCTTTTTTTTTTTTTTTTTTTTAAGATTTATTCATTTATTTTTTGCCTGACTACACTGTAGCTTTCTTCAGATAAACCAGAAGAAGAGGGCATCAGATCCCTTTACAGATGGTTGTGAGCCACCATGTGGTTGCTGGGAATTGAACTAAGGACCTCTGGAAGAGCAGTCAGTGCTCTTAACTGCTGAGCCATTTCTCCAGCCCCATCACTGGTCCTTATTATCTCTCAACATCAAAATGGACTCAAGTCCCTGCAAATTCAATGAAAAAAACCAGACATAATCAAACTAACAAACTGGATAAATTAAACAAGACCCAAGCATTTTGCTGAAGACCTGGATACAGGAAACATCCATCAAAATGGAAAAAAATAGCACTTCAGCAAATGGTGACAAAGACAGATACTACAGGACCTCCAATGGGAAAAAAAATAAAAGGCTGGTAAAGAAAAAATTTCCTGTTTCAAGCAATTGGTTCCAAGAAACAAGCTGGAGTAGCCATTCTAATATCCAATACAATAGACTTTCAACCAAAAGTTACCAAAAAGATTGAGGGGGACGCTACATACTTATCTAAGGAAAAATCCACCAAGATGAACCGTCAATTCTGCACATCTATGCTCCAAATGCATGAGCACCCACATTTGTAAAAGAAAGGATACCAAAGCTCAAAGAATACATTGAACCTCACACAATAATAGTGAGAGACTTCAACACCCGACTGTCATCAGTGGACTGATCATGGAAACAAAAACTAAATATAGGCACAGTGAAACTAACAGAATTTATGAACCAAATGGATGTAATAGATATCTAAGGTGCACACAGGACATTTATAGCTCTCTAAGACATCACAGCCCTACTGGCAAGGTGAACCCAAAGCAACTTCAGTCCTACTGAAGCCTCTGAAGGGCAAGGTCATTTGTCCTCTGGATAGTTTGAGATAATGTGTCTAGCAATAGCTTTCCTCTTCTAAGATGCTCATTCGGAGACTATTGCTTTGCTAAGCAAACTTCAGGGAGAACTTGGCTGGAGAGCAAAGATCACAGAGTACCCAAGGGAGAAGTCAGGAACAGGAGCCTGACTGTTGGACCTTGAAATCATCTTTTTTTTTTTTAAGTTTAAAAATGAAAATAAAATAATAAGAAATAAAACAACTGGACTATGAGCCCAAATCAATAGGCCTTGAGTCCTGTGTCATACAATGTGCTTCTAGCTTTGACTGTATATGTATAAGTAAATTGTTTCACTTCATCTCAGCTTTCTCAGCTATACAATGGGAGACTGGAATGGCTATTCCTGGTTGTTGAATATATCCAGAATGATCTACAGTCCAGAATTGGAAGGCTCACTTGTGATCCAGATCTTGAGACTGGCAGGTACAAGTTTCTGACCTGGATTGAGGCATAGTGGCTATGAATCCCAGGAACCTGAGGCAAGGAGATCTCTGAGTTCAAGGTCAAACTGGGACAAAATAAGTCCCAGATCCAGGTGTGGCAATACACACCTTTAACATGGGCCACAGCTTCTGCTGGAGACCCATCAAAAGACATTGAAAGGGGCTGGAGAGATGGCTCTGAGGTTAAGAGCACTGGCTGCTCTTCCAGATGACCTGAGTTCAATTCCCAGCAACCACATGGTGGCTCACAACCATCTGTAATGAGATCTGGTGCCCTCTTCTGGTGTGTCTGAAGACAGCTACAATGTACTCGTATAAATAAAAATTAATTTAAAGAAAGTATATTAGAAGAAAAAAGATTATCTCTTCTTCACCTGCTTGCATTTACTTGCCAGCACATCTGTTCGATCTACTAGCTTTAAGGGTCTGAGCACCTACTAGATTCTTGGACCTCCCATTCACAACTGACCATTGTTGAAAGTTGAACTACAGACTATAAGTTATAACAAATTCCCTTACCATTTAGGGACCATTCATAAATTCTGTAACTCTAGAGAATCCTGACTAATAAAGAAGTTGGTACCAAGGTGGGGTATTGCTGTGGTAGGCCTGACCATGCTTTTGCTTGGAAGAATGTGGATTTAGATAGCAGTGGAATGCTTTAAGTGGGGCTTAATGGGCCATCCTAATAGGAATAAGGAAGGTGATTTGAATTGTGGAAACCTGGTTCTAGAGGTTTCAGAGGAGAAAAATTTTAGTGTATCGCTGAGAGAGTGTACTTGTGATATTTTGGTGAAAAAAAAATTGTCTTCTTTTTCCATTTTCAGAAGTCTCTAAGGCTAAGGTGAAGAGACTCAGATTAATTGCATTGACAAAGGAAGTCTCAGAAACACCCATCATAGACTTGTGTTGTCCGGTTAAGTCTCATGAAGAGCATTTTAAACAAATATAGCAAGCTAAGAAAGGAAAAAAATATAAAATATATGGTTCAAGTACTAAAGGGGCACCAGGAAATGAAACAGAGCCAAATCCTGTGTTCAAGGGTATTAAATTGAATTAAGGGAGTAGTGACCTCAGGACAGGATCCCACCCAGCTGAATTTAGGTCCAGGAACCGTAGTAGAAGCCTTTAATCCCAGAAGGCAAAGACAAGCAGATCTCTAGAACAGAGCAAGTTCTAAGTGAAGAAAAATTTAAATCCAGGCTTGGTGGACCACAGTTTTAATCCCAGTGCTTAGGAGACAGACCTGCAGATTTCTATTCAAGGTCAATCTACAGAGGAAGATCCAGGACAGCCAAGCTTAAGCAGTAAAAGAGTTGGAAAAGTAGAGTAATGATAGTGATAATGTATTGAACAAGGGGGCCAATGTTCCAGCTCCTGCAAGCAGCAGAACTCGGCAGCTTTGGCCATGTGTCCCTGGCTTTATATTCAAGAAGAGAAGCCTACTGGGACAATTGAAGCTAGTTAGCTGGAGTTAAGAAATTAATTAGTGGTGATTAAGAAGAGACCAGCATCACTGAGGTGAAATCTTCTGGGAAGTGTGTTCTGAGAGCACAAAGAAGCTGTGTTCCAGAGATAGCCAAGGTTGTACCTTGTGCTACAGCTATACTTGATAATGTGTAAGAATCACCCATGTAGTACTGGTTTTGTAAAGGGGACATGAAGAGCAGCTGAGGCTTGGCACTGTGAATGGCTATAGAAGACCATTGGTGAAGATGCAGCCTCAGTTGCTCTTGATGGCCCAGCACTAAAAGGGTCACACAAAGGAATTAGGTTTGGCACCATGAAGAGAGCCTATGAGAGGCTATTGGTGAAGTCTAGTTGCGGCAGAAGATCCCAGTGTATTGGAGATAGCAGTACCATACAACAATCACCAAGCACAGTAGCAGCAGTGGAATGGATCAACCTGAGCTTAGAGTGCTACAGAGGGCAGAGCTGGAGAAGTGACACCAACCCCTTGGAGGATCTCAGAAGATCATGTGTGGATACCATACAAGAAGCTGTAACATTGAACTTGTCTTGGAGACCCCAAGATTTTCGAGATGCCAGAGCGATGGGATATCTGCTGAGGAAAGCTGCTAACAGGGAGTGGAACCGGCCCAGGAGAAAGAAGTTTGTTGCAGTCAACAAAGATGAAAAAGGAGTTGGAGATCTGAAGAGCACTTTGACATCAGACATGGAGATGCAGAGTTTAGAGTTTGCCCAGCTGTTTTTCTGTCTTGTTCAGGGCTTACAGTTAAGTGATTGGACGAATCTCAGAAGAGACTTTGAACTTTGAACTTTTAACATTGTTGAGACTGCTATAGACTATAGGGACTTTTGAAGCCTTGACCTCAGAGATCTGCTTGATTTTGCCTTCTGGGATTAAAGGCTTGTACTACTGTGCCTGACCCTAAATAGCTGGGTGGGATCTTGCCCCAAGGTCACTACTCCCTTAATTCAATTTAATATCCTTGAACACAGTATTCAGCTCCATTTCACTTCCTGGTACCCCTTAAGTACTTTTTTTTTTCTTTTTCTTTTCGGAGCTGGGGACCGAACCCAGGGCCTTGTGGTTGCTAAGCAAGCACTCTATCACTGAGTTAAATCCCCAACCCCTACCCCTTAAGTACTTGAATCATATATTTTACATTTTTCTTTTCTGAGCCTGCTGTGTTTATTTAAATGTATTTTGCACTATGCTATGTTTAGGTATGGCCCACATAGACCCATGTGTTTGGACAAGACTATGGGGTCAGGAAGTGGAATATGATGGCTTGGATATGCTTGACCCAGGGAATGGCACTATTAAGAAGTAGGCGCGTCACTGTGGGTATGGGCTTTAAGACCCTCATCCTAGCTGCCTAGAAGCCAGTCTTCCACTAGCAGCCTTCATGTAAAACGCTCAGCTCTGCCTGCACCATGCCTTCCTAGATGTTGCCATGCTCCCACCTTGATGATAATGGACCTCTGAATCTGTAAGACAACCCCAATTAAATGTTGTCCTTTATAAGACTTGCTTTAGTCATGGTAAGTGTTCACAGAAGTAAAACCCTACGACAGGAATCTATAGTACACTTCCCCACCCTGTCACCCAGCCCCCACTTAATAACAGGCTCAACTCTAAAACATTGCATCCTTGACACGGACTTGGAGCCCCAGGAACAAAGTCTGCTGCTTCCATCACTAAGGTTCTAAATTTAAGACTCTAGGACCTCTCACTTTCCCCAGTGGAACTATTCCAGCACTGTTGTTCACACCAACAGCCTCCCTTAGGAACTATAGTTGTTTAGAACCAAATCACTAGGGAGCGAGATAATGAGGCTTTGAAATTACCAACATTACTCAAGCCTAAAGCTCAGATGGCTACATTCAGAGCATTACTACAAAATGAGAGAGGCATGAAGACACCAAATGAGACACTTGCAAGGCTAGGAGTGAAGGGCAGTTGGTCCCTTATACAGATAGAAGTGAAGACCACAGACAAAGGAAAGCATATCCCCAGAGCCAGCCAGAAAAGGGAGCAACCCCAACCTACTTCTGTCCCTTACTGACCCGCACCCTGATGAGGACACTGTGAGACTGTAGGACATAGATTGTTTTAGAGACAGGGGCTGAGTAGATTTCAGGCACTCAGATTATTGGGAGTAAAGAAGCCTGGGGTCACCTTCTGGCTCCTGGTGTGACACCCAGTGGGGAAAATTCCTGTGTCACCTAATTGAATTTCAGTTCTTGACTGAGTATCTAAAGTCAAATCAGGACTTCTAAGTTTCAGTTTTCTCCTCTACGAAATGGTTGTAAGTTAATATAAAAAGAGTTTCCCTAAGTCTCCATAATAAAGGAATAACAAATCAAATAGTAATAGTGACACTATATACCACAATGAATGTGAGTGTGTATGCATGTGTGTATGTGTTTGGGTATACATGGGTATGTGTATGTGCATGTGTGGCTATGTATATCTGTGTGCTTTTCTGTGTATGAATTTGTATGTGAGTCTGTATATATGTGTTTGTCTGAATATATATGTGCATATATGTGCTTGTCTCTGTATTTGTATATGTGTCTTTGTATGTGTGTATGTATGTGTGTGTACATTGTGTATATGTGTGTTTCTATGTGTGTGTCTGTGGATATATGTGTGTATGGGGTGTATATAAGTGTGCTTTGTCTATATGCATATGTCTTTGTGTGTCTGTGTGTGCCTATGTGTGTATGTATATGGGGGAGGTGTTTGTGCTTGTGGAGCCCAGAGCAGGACTTGGTGTCTTTTTTCTGTCACTCTCTACTTAAGTATGTCTTAAGACAATCTCCTCCTTCAGTAGACTAGAAGCTTACCATATTTGGCTAAACTGGTTGGGCACAGTTCACCTATCTCTACCCTTGGATGCTAGCTTTGGACATGTTGGAATGCTGGTGATTTGAACTCAGGTCCTCCTGCTTGCCACGCAGTTCTCCTCCACTGTAGCACTTCCCCAGCCTATAACCACCGTAACTGTGATTAACGCTCTGTATATATACTTGTAGATAGGCATGGTGGCCCACGGCCTTTAATCTCAGCACTGTGGAAGCAGAGTCAAGTGGATCTCTGAGTTCCAGGCCAGCCTGCTCTACAGACCAGCCAGGACTACACAGAGAAATCCCATCTCAAAAAGCAAACAAACAAACAAATGTATACTTGTATCAAAATGTCAGACCAGATCTTCACAGCCTATGCACAACAAAGAGTCAAGCAAGTAAATAGGGACCTGTGCTGTGGACACAGCTGGATCACGACACAGAGCTGCCTGCAGGATTAGTGAATGAAAGCACCTGGCTCTTAACACAGAGCAAGCAGTGGCGCACCTGTACGCTGTGAGCCACCTGGAGAAATGGCTTCCACTGCACACTCTAGTATCCAATCTGAAGATTTCTCAGTAACATGCCTGGAGCACTAGCAACTCTTAGTGGTCACACCCCCACCCCACCTCCACCCCTGGCTTCCAGATGTCTCCTTTCCTTTCCCTTCCCTCCTCTTTTGTTTCCTATTTTCTTCCCTTCTTTTTTCCTCACGGCACAAGTGATTCATGGTGTCGCTTCAGACACACAAAACGTCTGTATGAGCAGCCAGGAAATACATAGATGATTTACTCACAGAGGGTGACCTGCTAATTCAGGCACCTTGCTTTATGGCCCATCCTTTACTGCTCGTTGAGCTCAGCTTTACCCAATCCCCAGAGACAAAGCCCAAATGCTGACTGGTGGGTCTGTTCTTTCTTTTATGACAGAGATTCCCGTGTTGATCTTAAACAGTAAAGAAACAGTAATGTCCTGGTACGAAACAGTAGGACAATGTGTATGCTCTGGCCTGGCTGTGCCTCGGTCATTACAGGCAAGAATAAAGAACCTAGCTCATTGTCCCAGACAGGAAGAGTCCATTTCATTTTGTCTTCCGAGTTTTATTACATGTATTTATTGTGTGTGCGTATTCATGCACACATGTGGATGTCACGGCATGTGTGTGACAATCAGAGGACAGGTCTGTGGGGTTAGTTTCAGCCTTCCACCATGTGAGTCCTGGGAACCCACTCAAACATCATTTTGAATTCTTCTTATTCTGTTTTCTCAGTGGTTACCTTTCTCCTAAACTGACTCAGATAAACCATATAGTTACACTATCCCATCTCGAAGGGACTTTTTTTTTTTTGAAAGGGTCTCACTATATACAAGTTGAGTTGGCATAAGCTCACCAAAAGCCACCTTCTTCCACCTCTTTGCCCCACCACACCTGGCTTCTCTAAAGTTCTTATCCATAAATGCATTCGATGGAGAGAAGGTTTGCATCTAAAAATGCTGCCTCTGCATTTTCTTCTGTCCCTTTCACTGGGGTCACCTAAAGATATGTCTACTGACCTAATAGGGTACAGAGGGGGCTAAGGAAACAGCTACCGAAAGAAACACGGAAGCATGTAACTACTAAGAACTAGCATTTCTGGAGCACTTACTCTAGGGCAAACACTGTAAGCATTTCAGAGGAATTATTTTCTCAGTCGATTCTCTCAAGAATTCTCCAGGGTAGATACTGCTGTCAACTTCCCTCTAGGAAAGCTCAAACTTTACTGCAAGCGAGAGTCTCCTACTCTACATTGACATCCACCTCTTCTGCCTGCTCCAAATTTGGTCTTTTTCAGGAAGGCAAGGCTAATTGCTAGAGATATGTTCATCCTTAAGGGAAACTCAGCTTTAAGTAAGAAATCAAATAAAGCTGAGTAGTGATATAGTGCGCCTTTAATCCCATCACTAGGGAGGCAGAAGCAGGCAGGTCTCTGAGTTCAAGGCCAGTTTGGTCTACAGATGGAGTTTCAGGACAGCCAGGGCTGCCCAGAGAAATCCTGTCTCAATATATCAAAGGAGGTATGACAAAGAAAGGAAGGAAAGAAAGAAGGGAGAAAGGGAGGAAGGAAAGAGAGGGGGAGGGAGGGAAAGAAACAAAGAAACAAAAAGAAAGGGAAGAAAAACAAAACAGAATCAAGTGTAATAGTACACACTGATAATTCCAGCACTGAAGTATAAAATGTTGAAGGACATCCTTTATTATATAGAAGTGTTTGAGATAGTCTAAATTACATACAGGACATTGTGTCAAGGAGGGGAAGAGGAAATGAGCAACATTTTGTCAATGACTATCACATAGTCATTGTTCATGGTCTCCTTCTCGCCTGCTTCAGGTTTACCATGTGTCTGATGTGGTTTGTCTTATTTTGGTTTTATCATTTGAAAAGCAGCCTCTCTCCATATAGTCCTGGCCTCCTGGAGCTCAATACATAAATGAGGTTGGCCTTGAACTCACAAATAGCCAGCTGCCTCGGCCTTCCAAGCACTGGGATCAAAGGTGTTAGCCACCAAGTCTTGTCACTAGGCAAGTTCTTAGACACACCCAGTCTGTGCTTAACTCCTTGAAAGTACATAAAGAAGAGAGATCCATCTAATTAACACATGTATGTGGGACAGAGGACAAAGGTTAGGGATCTCCATCCTCACATTGTGTCTCTGGGTCTGCATTTAGGATACCATCTAAACTCCATGACCAGCCTCTACAGTCCTGTGCAGGGGAAAGAGTAGAACCAAATCACTCTCCTGATTCTCCCATCATTCCCCGAACCAGGTTCGAACTTGAGGTTTGATATAGAAAAGAAATTCCACCTGTAAACGAAAGCCGAAATGAACATCTGGGATCACTAAGCACCCAGCACTCACCAGTCGCCAAGGCTTCTCTAATGGCCGCTTTCATTAGCTTAAGTACTATGTTATATGGACCAGGAAGGAGCTGTCCCCAGAAGCCCTTTTGATTATCCATCTGGATCTACCATTTACTAGAGATAGTACCCGTTCTGAGACTGCATTTAAAAAACAAAAAGGGGCTATGAAATAATAGTCTTAGCATATGTCTTCTGTCTTATCTGCAAATCCCATTGTCAACAGTTCTATTGAAGACATTCCAACTACGCCATTTTTTATCCTCACCAGCAAATGCTTTTAGTCTTTCTTGAGATCCTTTAGGAAAACACGCTCATAATGTCACATCTATTTTTAATTGGAGTAACAATGAAATTGTGCTTCCATTGTTTGTCTAATTATTATATTTGTACTCAGTCTCAATCAAAGGAGTACATAGTACAATGGAGTGTGGTTTTTTAAGGTGATAAGACCAGTGCCAAAGGGGGTCTGGCTAACTTAACACTCCTATGTCCCAGACACAAAGCACATACCTACATCTTCCTTCCCCCTAACATTAGCACTTGCTAAGTTTTTTGTCTTGGTAATTCTACTTTTGAGACTACTCTATGAACAAAATCCCAAATACTGAAGAAAAAGTTCTGCTCAAAGATGTTCATGTCAGTGTTATTTACCAAAGCAAATCAATACACCACTTTTCTTGACCCGATTTTAGTTTATGTGCTTCTGAAATGAGCACCAAATTCTGCTTTTTTAATATAAAGTGGTTAAATGACTCTTTTTACAATCATCACCATTAAAGAATTTCCTAGCCATTTAAAATTTTGCCTTCAGCTACACTAGCAAGTTTTGTAATATAGTGTTAAGCGCAGAGGAGGAAATGTATAAATATGTATGTGTGGGGTAATCGTCACTACATTAAAATTTCAACTTAAAAGAAAATTTTAAAAAACACAAACCCATGCTCTTTTGGAAGGTACACAGTTGTTCTGATCTAGCCAGGCAGGACTGGGAAAACCTCTCAGAAAATTTAAAAAAAAATGGCAAACCTTGTCAGAGGTAGGATTCTGGAGTCAGAGGAAGCAACATACACAATGCTAAGTTGAAGACTGGACAACAGAAACCGAGGCATCATGAAGCTCTAACAGTATATCCGATGGCTGTCTACACCACCATCTAAAACCAGGAATTACAATATCCATGGATACAGCAAAGATCACTGTGTCATCCAGAAGGTCATGGTAGCACCATCAGGAGGGATAGACTTCAAGAACATGTTGTCTTCAAGTTTGCAGAGACTCAAAAACTCTACTGCATCAGACTCTGCCGCAGAGTAACAGAGAAGCCTGGTAAGATTGTTCAGTGGGGAGAAGAGTTTATCTCACGAGCCTTCAGTCCTCAGAGTCCACATAAAGGTGGAGGAATGAACAGACACCACCAAGGTGTCCTGCTGACCTCCACGTGTGTGTCACGGCATATGCACTCACACATGGACACCCACACAAGAATAACAATATTTTCTAAAGTTAATAAAAAGCCACATGGTAGGCTCCATGCCAAACAGTAGATGGCCAATAGAAAGTGAATTCAACAGTGTCTTTGGAACTGTCTTGTCTCATAATGTCATGTTGGCCTTTGTTTTTCTAATCCTATTACTTTTCTTTAGTTAATATATTTTTCTTTCTTCTCTTTTTAGCCTATGGGTCCTTTGTGGGGGAAATACACACACACACACACACACACACACACACACACACACACACATTATGAATTTTAAGATAGCATTTTTATGAAATTCCCAAGTATGTGAATGAATGGGACTTCATTTCATGTGCCTTCTCTTGGGCTCTTCTGTTTGTCTGTTTGTTTGTTCCAATATGTTAGTTTTTATCTTTTTTTTTTTTTTTTGCCTTGACCTATTTTTAATTGGATATTTTATGTATTTACATTTCAAATGTTATCCCCTTTCCCAGAAACCCCCTCTCCCATTCTCCCCTCCCCTTTCTTCCCACCCCTCTACCCACCTACTCTGACCTCACTGGCCTGGCATTCCCCTACACTGGGGAAATTGAGCCTTCTCTTAGAAGACTATTGGTTTTCTCTTCCTTTCTTCCTTTCTTTCTTCCTTTCTTCCTTTCTTTCTTCCTTTCTTTCTTTCTTTCTTTCTTTCTTTCTTTCTTTCTTTCTTTCTTTCTTTCTTTCTTTGTGTCAAGACAGGGTTTCTCAGTGTAACCCTGACTGTCCTTTCTCTATATCCCAGGCTGGCCTCGAACTCAGAGCTCCACCTGCCTCTGCCTCCCAAGTGCTGGGATTGAAGGTGGGCACTGCCCGTCTGCCTATTGGTTTTCTAATGACAAAGGAGGGTTAGATCTAGTGGGGAGAACCTAGAAAGAATGGAAGAAAGGGAGATTGTAATCGGAATATACTTTGTGAGAAAAAAAAAGTCTACTTTTAGTAAAAGGAAAAAATTTTAAAACAGATTGTCTCTTCAAAGACAAAACTTATTCTGCCATTTTATATCTCCAGTGAAGTTAAGTTTTCACCATTTCCAAAACAACATGTGCATCTACTGGCCAGAGCTCCAATATGTTCTTATTTAGTGTTTAATCCCCTAACACATTCCAATTAATTACTTCAGTTTTATGGCAAACTGTCTTCAGCCAACATCCAAACCTGGACACTCCATGCTCCTCCCCCTCTCGGTCGGCCCCTGAGCTCGGGTGGTGTCAATATAATTACTGCAGGAGCTGGAGGGCTAAAAGCCAAAGAGGGGAAGGAAATGGCCCTGCAATTATATGCTGTGCTTCAGCAGAGAGGGCCACGGCATTCCTTGCATAAATTATTATTTATCCTGGAATGGAATTCCCCTCTGCCTATTACTAAATCGACCCCTTTTAAAAAATTCTTTGTTGGGCCTGTGAAGTCCCCTGGCCACTTTCCAACAGCGACTCCCTCACCCCACAGCCCACCCAGCAGAACTGTGATGGGGGTGAGATTCCATGAGGGCCCACAAGCCACAGGCAAAGATTCCCAAAGGTGTCCAAGTGCCAAATAGAGCTTCAGAAAGAGACACCGGGGTGTGTTCAGGTTTTTGTGCCTCCTGGAGGCTGGTTGCCGTGACCACACGGTCCCACGGCAGAAAGCAACAGGCAGAAAGCAACAAGCACACTAGCTTCAGCTATAAACTCAACAGTAAGAACCAGCAGTCAGGCAAGATCCAGCAATGTGATCTGGGAATGGTGGCACACACCTTTGATCCCAGTGCTTAGAAGGTAGAGGCAGGTGGATCTCTATGAGTTCTAAGCCATCCTGGTATACATAGCGAGTTCCAGGACAGCCAGAATTACATAAGGAGACCCAGTCTTAAAAAAAAAAAAAAAAAAAAAAAAAAAATTCCAGCAATATGTTTCAGTGGGTAAAGGTACCTGCTGTTAAAGGTCTTAGGCCAATAAATAGAAGGAGAAAGTCTAATTCAGGAAGTTGTCTTCAAAACACACACAGAGAATCAATCAATCAATACATATAATTTTAAATAGAAAATAACTAAATAAAAGATAGTTAAAAATAACTAATCTACAATAGACTTTCATATTTCTCATGCCAGGCCATCTGTGAAGATGCTGACCGTAGCCTATAACATTGGTTTTGTGACCAAACAATCACTCTCTCCTGAGAAACAGGCAGTGTGAGATTCAGCCCAGCTTCTACTATGGCACCCCCCAAAGCTCGCTCCCCTTTCGCTCCACTAGGATTTTCTCCTGATGACCTGCAGTGAGCAGTGTTTTTCTCTACTGCTGAATGTGGACTGGTGTCTTCTTCATTGGACTTGCTTTTAGATGAGTGAATCTAACTCCATCCATCTAGACTGTGTTTCACCTTCATCTCTTCCACACCAAGAACTTTGATGCCTGGCACGTTATCAGAAACATATGAGTAAGGTCTTCTTGTGGGCAGCAATGGAGAATGTGTACTTGAGTACATTCCTTAACAAAAAGCAAAAAGCCCTTCTTAGACCTTCCTTCTCCCTTGACTGAAACTGAACTGCCCCCATTTCATGTCACCCACTCTAAAAGATGGCTGTTGGTCAAACAACCCCCCAGGCTCTAGATAGGGAACTCTGTATCTGCACTCTGACACCCTGGGATTATATGACAGAGGGTAAGAACAGAAATGACATAATTAAAGCCAGCCTCAGAAACTGCTGAAGGCATTGGAACTAAAGCGTGAAAGAGGAAATGGTTAATATTTTCAAGGGAAGTGAAGCAACATGGAAGATGGCAGGAATACACATCACCTGAACTGCAGACAGAACCTAGGAAGTGAGGCTCTCAAGCTACATACACTATTCACACCTTTGACGTCTCTGAATGAATTATTTTTTATTCGTTGCCAACGTTTTAAAACCTATATTTTCACATTCTCTGGAAAACCTGAAAGGGCTGCTACCAGTGGACCTATATTGCAGGACCACCAACAGCTAGGTTCTTAGCAACAGCTATCAGATAGGACCAAACAAATGGTCCCAAGTGTGTTACAGTCTCCCGACCTCCAAAGTGAGTTCCTCAGATGCACTCCTT